>NC_134270.1:109882797-110482797 GCF_031893055.1 Leptodactylus fuscus | reverse complement strand
GGGTAGCTGGAGGAGGACACTAAAAAGGGAACAAATGGAGAAGGAAATTAAACTGGGGGCAACTAGAGGGGAACATTAAACTGGGTATGATGATCAGAGACAATCAGGTATGTATTTCCAGTCCTGTATTTTTCTTTCGTGTAACATCACATGCTCATATTAACCCTTGATCACAGGAATGAAGTATTTCTCCTTTAATCAAACCCTTTGTTTCCCACAGAGGCACCTTGTTTCACACAAGTGTCGACATTGCTAGAGTTGAAGCAGACCTCATGTCTTTAAGTCACACTATAAAAGAATTTGGTTTATGATAATATTTGCCCAGGAAAAAATGCTACAGTCACCCCGACAGAATCCTCAGGTGCACAAGGCGAAGACGCACGGTTCCTGTCCCACCATTGTGCTGTAAAGAGCAAGAGAAAGATCCAGACACTGAACTCATTACGGAAAGGGATTTGGGGTGTCATCCTCAGCGTCTACATGATGAGGGTCTCACCACGAACACCATCATACCACTGGCCTGACCCTATGATCATCTAGTGAAGAATACTAACTGTGCTTAGTTATTTGGTTTCAAGATTGAGAGAGGGCCTTCCCCTTCCCCATGTCATCACTCATGGGAAGAGACAAGGGTAGTACATGGTCTCCCCTTTGAAAGAATTATGCCTCCTTGTTTTCTGGCTAGTGTGTAAGCCACATGCTGTTTGACTGGTCTCCCCTGGGAGAGGGGGACACAAGGGAGTTCTACTGCTGGAAGCCATGTGAGAAGGCTTAGGGTTTCTTGGTGTGCCAAAGTGGCTTGGTAAGGCGGTATCCTCCACACTGGCACAGCTGAAGGGGGACATTAATGTCCCCCTCTAGTTGCCCCCAGTTTAATGTTCCCCTCCAGCTCCCTCATGGTTTAATGTCCCCTCCAGTTGCCTTAGTTTAATGTACCCCACCAGCTAACCCCACAGTTTAATGTCCCACTCCAGCTTCCCCAGGTTAATGCCCACCTCTAGTTGCCCCCAATTTAAACTAAGGCTACTGAAGGGAGACATTTAACTGTGGAGAGGATGGAGTGGGATGTTTAAAAGGGACAGCTGGAGGGGGACATTAAACTGTGGGTACACCAGGAGAGAGACTTTATACTGTTGGGTCAATTTGAGGACAACATTATAATGTGGGGGCATATAATATTAGGATTATTGTAGGAGCATTGTGCTGTGTGGGGAGCATAATGAGAAATGGATGGGAATGGGCGGAGTCAATTTAGAAGTGGGTGGAACTAAATTTGCCATGGCGCGTCACACATTTTGTCCCTCTTTATGTCCTTTGAAAGTTGGGAGGTATAGGACATGTACTGCCAAGTTTCCCCATATATTACATGTAATAAATGGGGATCCCAGTAAAAGGCATTAGATTATTGCTTAGCTTATTGACATGGGGTCTTTCTAATAGATATGGATTTTCTACAGCAAAGTATCTATTTCAGATACACCAACAACAGAAAGCAATGAAATTCCATTGGAAATAATTAGCATGTGGAATTAAGACTAAATTATAGATTTTGCTTGCAAAATAGAAGAACCAATGAGACTTAGACGCATCTGTAGTTCCAAGCAACAAACACACAAGTGCAGAGCAGCGGAGAGGGAGACGATCCCATATCTGCTGAAGCCACTACAGGCCAGCAATCCTAATTACCATCACACTGCACATTATTAATATAGTCTGTTTGATTCAAACAGTCCTTTGTATTTCACAGAGTCCTGTCCTGTTGAATGATAATGATGAGGCCCGAGGCAGTGTACCTGAGAGGTGTTACTTCACGCATAGACTCCACGGGCTCATTCCAGACATTTGTAAAACATTCCTAGAATCAAAGAAATTCTCCTTGCATGAAAAGTAAAACACAGAAAGTGATTTATTACTCAATGAAGAAGATCTTATCTATTTCTCATTGATTTATTGTCACTTTCTGGTTATTTACATTGACACTAATAGCTGGAGAGATCTAAAAGGGACAGTAAGTATTGACACCCATTATGTACAGACAGTATTAATATTAATAATCCAGTCCTTTCAAATAACTGATTAACACAGTGACTAGATAATACCAAACTTACAAGAGTCTGGGGTATTGACTGGGCAAGAACCTCACACTTGAGATCTGTGATTTTTTGTGTTCTTGCATTTAGGTGTCAAGTTGTCAAAGCCATATTATAGTAGAAGTAGAAAAGTATGACTGCTTCCAGAAACTGCATCATGCCTATTGTTATGACTGGCAGGATATATATAAAAAAAAACTAAATAAAAAATATATACTGCGGAGCCCACTGGGCTTAGAACTGCAGGGCGTACTGGTGTGAACAAGGCCCGACAGTTAACCTCACTGCCGGGCTACATAAAAAATGAGGTGCTCCCTTTTACCTCACAGGGCAGCTGACACTGCAGCACAAAGCAGCCGCTTAAATGAATTCCAAAGTCTTGCAGTTACTGCACTGCAAGACTAAGGGAGCGTTCACACTACCGTCGGTGTCCGACATGTAGTGTCCGCTCCTAGTGTCCGCTCAAAATCTGTCACGGACACTAGGAGCGGACACTAGCTGTGTCTGTGACAGCTGTCATTTATTTCAATGCATGCAGGGTTCCTCTGTCTGCTTGAGAAGTCGGACATCTTCTCTTGCGGACAGGAAAGGACGGGCACGGAGTGCAAAAGAACGCACCCGATGCCCATTGAAATAAATGACAGCTGTCACGGACACAGCTAGTGTCCGCTCCTAGTGTCCGTGACAGATTTTGAGCGGACACTAGGAACGGACACTACATGTCGGACACAGACCGTAGTGTGAACGCCCCCTAACACAAACTAAACTATGAGTGTGTGCTCCCAGCAGCTTACTGAGCAGCACCACACCACAGCCACCTGCTGGTGGGAATTCCCTGGGCAATTATAGGGCAACAATACTAACTAAGCCCTACCTAACTAAGGCAGTACTCTGCCAAACTACAGTACTGCACTGACGTGCACCATATGGAATTTGAGGCTAGAGAAGCCTCCTTAACCCCTTAAGGACCCGGCCATTTTTTGGTTTCGCATTTTCGTTTTTCCCTCCTCACATTTCAAGAGCCATAACTTTTTCATTTTTCAGTTCACAGAGTCACATGATGGCTTATTGTTTGCGGGACAAATTGTACTTTGTAATGGCATCATTCAATATGCTGTGCAATGTACTGGGAAGCTGGAAAAAAATTCAGAATGAGGCGCAATTGGAGAAAAAATGCATTTGCGCCATTTTCTTATGGGTTTAATTTTTACAGCGTTCACTGTTTGGTACAAATGACATGTTACCTGTGTTCTACGTGTCAGTACGAACGCGGTGATACCAAATTTATATAGTATTTGAAATGTTTTGATACTTTTAAAAAAATGATAAACTTTGCAAAATAGAAAAAAAATTTTGTGTCATCATGTTCTAACACCTGTAACTTTTTCATATTTCCATGTATGGAGCTGGTTGTGGTGTCTTTTTATGCGGGACAAGATGACGTTTCTATTGATACCATTTGGGGAAAGATCTGATGGTTTGATCACTTTTTATTCAATTTTTTATAGGAGGCAAAGTGTTGAAAAAAACGCTTTTTGGCGGTTTTTATTTTTTTTGCCGCTACGCCGTTCGCAGTACGGGATAAATGTTTTAATATTCTAATAGTTCGGGCATTTTGGAGCGCAGGGATACCTAATATGTTTATGTTTAATGTTCTTTAATTACTTTTATAGCTAATCTAGGGAAAGGGGGGTGATTTGAACTTTTATATTTTTTTTTATTTTTTTAATACTTTTAAAAACTTTTTTTTTTCTTGTTATACATTTATGATCAGACCCCTTAGGTACCTTGAAACCTAGGGAGTCTGATCGTTCATACTATTCACTGCAATACTACAGTATTGCAGTGAATAGGAAAATCGCAGCACTTCTATTAGACGATGCCTCGGCCATCGTCTAATAGATCTCATGCAGAGACAAGCCTGGAAGCCTTCAATAGGCTTCCGGCTGTCATAGCAACCGATCACCGCCCTCATGTGACGTTCAGGAGGGCGGTGATCGGCGAAACATGGCGGCGCCCATGCCGCCGGCGCCGTTTACACACTGCGGTCACGTTTGACCGCAGTGTGTAAAGGGTTAACAGCAGCGATCGGCTCGGGCACCGACCGCTGCTGTTATTGGCAGGTCCTGGCTGTATGATACAGCCGGCATCTGCCGTGTATGGAGCGAGCTCAGCGTGTGAGCTCGCTCCATACATCCCCATGCGACCCATGACGTACAGTTACGTCAAGGGTCGCTAAGGGGTTAAATGGAGGGAAGGTGGGACCGATTAGCCAGCCCAGGTACTACAAGCCAGATGCCGAAAGACTGACAGTCAGCAAACCGACCACACCTATCGGCTGCAAGGGGATTATCCCCATGCATGCTGGACTGAACAGAACCAGCAGAACAGGCTGCGACCCTAACACCGTGGCCACACCTGTCGCACAGTCCTAACACCTATGGTCTATCGTCTATGGGTGATATCCGAACTTACAGATGGCACTTAAAGCTTACCACTTGCTGCACTTTATACACTGAACTTAACCCCTCCCTGACATCTTCTTTTTCATTATTTTGTTTCTATGATTTGCTTTGTGCATTTCACAGCTATGCATTTCATAGCTATGTTCACATAGCTATATCCAGGCTTGTTGTTTTTTTACCATTTATATTATCAAGAGGCATCATTTAACTGTAAAAAAATAAAAAATAAAAAGTGGGGTGAAATCAGAAGAAAACTATTCTAATATTTTATGGGTTTAAAGCCCCTTTAATAACTTCCCCTTTCTTCCTCCAAAACAATAACAACCACCCCACCATGTCCACACACAATTCAAATAATGATCTTGTAATAATGTACTGCCTAAAAGATTATCGCCCCCACCTCATCAGCTATTATAGCAGCTCCTTATAAATAATAGCCCCTGCTTATAAACAGTGCCCCATATCAATAATAGACCCCCCTTATTATTAATAGCCTCCCTCATAAATAATAGTTCATCTTATGAAATAATAGTCCACATTATCAATATTAGCGTTCTTATAAATAGTAGCCCTCTTAACAATAATAACCACTTATAAATAATAGCCCTCTTACAAATAATAGTTTCCCCTTATAAATAGCCCCTTTAATAATACCCCCCTTATAAATTTTCCCTCTTATAAATAAAAGAGACCATATAGACCTATTATATTATATTAGCCTGCCTTATAATGTAGATGATAATTTCTTATTCTAGTTGCCCCATTATAAATAGTTCTTCCCTTATACATAACGGCCATCTTATAACAATCAACCGTATATATATATAATAGTTCCTCTCTTATAATAGTCCCATAGTCTCTTCTAATGGATAACAGTTCCGCGTTACCGCCGTCGTTTTTTCCCGCAGCGCTTTTTTGTTACGGGACGTCCTGTGGGGCCTTAGCTTTACTATGGTGGCATTACCAACAATTTTAGTTGCCTTCAAAAAAGTTTGGTAATTACAATCTAGCTAACGATTTTTGTACCCAAAAAACTGAGATTTGCCAATTGTTTCATATCAAATATTGGAGTTCTATATTTTCCCTCAGGTTTTTCTCATTTTGCGCTCTCTCACTAATAAAAACCTTATTACGAGAGAAGATTATATTGGCCATTTTGGGAATAGGCAAAAATCTGTGCATGCTGAGAGACGAGCCTGACTAATTGGCAGCTTGAGCTAGAAGTAACAGTATGATTGCTGCTCTGGTTCCCACCTACAGTTTCCTGTTATTGATGATGAGAAATTTTATGTGATAATAATAGTGCAGGTATCATTTATTTGACTTTTGAACTTTTTTGTCTTTCTATATCAAATATATGATTGAAAATTGAGTATTTTTTGTAGATAAAACAAGCACAACTTCAATGCTCAGTCGAATCTGTCTGCTAATACCGCTGAAATTTTTTTTGTCTCTTTTCACTCAAATATGGCAACAACACCAACAAAGCTGCAGTGTTTTTCAAAGCTATATTCAGTACAACAGTTATTCTTTTGAGTATTTTGTACTGTAATTATATTCTTTATGTCTGCTTTGTATTTCTGTAAAGTAATGGTCTCCTGTGGATCTTCAGCTGTTGTTAAACCAGAACTCTTAGCGTATCTTGACAGCCTTAGATCTGCTGGGAGTTGTAGTATTATGCAATGGTTGGAGACCATTGTTGTAAATGGGTGATTTCGTTTTTGCATTGCTCCACTTAAGAGGTCCTTATCTGATCCAGCAGACTTTGATGATAAACCTAAGGAATCCAGCCTTGTTATGACCCCTGGGTCATGTGATCAGAACCCCCGGGTCGCTCCACCCTTACATATTGACAATGTATTTTCCAAACTAGTAATGTCTTTGTCAACATTTAAGGACTATAGACAAAAAGGGGTTCTAGTAAGGTGTATCACTAGATATTTGATGTGCAATGGAGCGAGAATGATTTCACCTACAGTGGGTGAGTGGGGCCTTGAGTAAGATTGCTTTGCATATGTCTATATTAAGAGAGTATTCTGACAAAACTCCTACTTGTTGTATGTCTTCAAGAGCGTCTTCTAAATATTGTCATGGGTTTTTAAGCATTAGTAAGATATCGTACTCAAATGCAGCCACTGTGTGCTTTCTATTGCCCACAGAGTTACCTGGGTTTAAAGGTGATTTTTTTTCTATGTGACATAGTAGTGGTTCTATCACTAAGTTGAATAAGATGGTGAAATCAGGGATTCCTGTTTCGTGCCTTGATCAATATTGGAGTATTTCTACCATTTACTTTTAAAATTGTAGCCCCTTGAGTGTGAAAGTTTTTGAGAAAGAACACAAAGATAAGGCTAAAATTGTGTTTTTGTAGTGTCTGATGAAGAAAAGGCCATGATGCTTGGAGGAATACATATCTGCAAACTAAGTAGTCTGGTTGGGGTATCTATTCTTGTCCATGGCACAGACTGCAACTGCTTTATGTATATTTTTGAGTGTCTATTTGATATGAGAATAAATAGAAAAATCGATAGAAGACACATGGCTAACATTTTATTTAACAGTTTGTAGTCTTGATTTAGGAGCACTATCGGCCTCTATGATTGTAGAAACATCGGGCCTCAGTTTAGTTTGGGGATCAGTATTGTTTGTGCATCTGTTAATCTATCTATCTATCTATCTATCTATCTATCTATCTATCTATCTATCTATCTATCTTACAGTGTTTTTCATAAATCATATTGAAGAGCTGAGTCATGTATAATTATTTTAGGGGATACTATCTACCATGCTTAGTATAGCTTTAACCTCCTTCTGCTGTCTTCTTCAAGAGAGTAGTAAGATTGGGTAGAGATAAGGAGTCAAGGAGATGGTCTATCACATGTATGTCCATGGGAGAGGGGGCTGTTGTTAAGGAATGGACAGTTGTTCCTCTGGCAAAAATGGATCCAAACACCCCTATGCTACATACAATGCCAATATTATCAATGCAACATGGGTGGTGGAGGAAAATGTCAAATATTTTGTAAGGAACTATTCAAAAGATAATGGAAGGATGTGAGTGGATGCAAACATGCAACAAGATCCTTTGGTCCAAGTGGACAGAGATATGGTGGCATGAAACAGAACCAGAAAGTGGGATTAAGTATAACCTTTGTTGTAGTTCCCATTTTGCTCTATATAGTCATATGTGCCCAATGGGGAAGTTAGTGAGTTTACGCTTAAAGAAGAGTAAAAAAAAATACGAGATTTATGTTCAGAGCAAGGCCCCACCATTATTTCAGATCCTGTACTATCCATCAACACACTCCACTAGAGCTCCCCACAACGTTCCTTCAAAGAACAACCGTAATGGTAAATATATTGGTATTGCAATATCTAGTCTCAAGACTTGTGATCAATGACCAATGTGATTAGGATTGAGTTGATCTTGAGATTTTAGGATTGATTTTAAAATCCGATTTCTGATCATTTTCCAGCCGATCTCGATCCCAATCGTGAAATTTGCTCAATCGCCGATCGGAATCCGATCTTTTCTGATCCCGATCCTCAACCCTAGTCAATGCTTCTCTATGGGAAAAGTCACTTTTAGGGTTGAGCCGATCTTGAGACAACCTCCAATCTCGATCCCACTGGAAAAGATCGGGTTGGAATTCCGATCACGATCGTGAAATTTATTCGATCGCTGATCGGAATCCGATCTTTTCCGACCCTGATCGCTCAACCCTAGTGATCATTGAAATAAAGTTTGCTTATGGGTTGGTGAAATAAAACTGCTTCAAAGAACCTTTTCAATCCAAGAGTAAAATGAAATAAAGTTATAGGCAACCTGGCAAAATGCATTATGTCAAAACACAGTCTATAGGAATCAACTCTGCATAGATGGGATAAAATTTGATGACTTAGAGGCATAATTCCAAATGCAGGCATAATACTAGCATGTCAGTGGTTCAAGCCCTGTACCGATAGAAATCTGACATTGTTCTAACCATGATAATGTTGTTAATTTTGGACAGATTAAGGCTAAAAAACCTCATAAATACAACCACTCACTTGCAGTTTAACTTTTTATCAATATAGGTATTATACCTGTAGTCATACAAATAGCTGGAGTTGAAGTAAGTTGCAATGTTAAGCATCTTGCCCCAGTGCAGCAACTGTAACATGGCATCCACCTACCATTTTGGTGACTTATTGGCTGTTGCTCACTGGCACCACGGGCTGCTTTGTCTGCTTCCCCTATACTTATACTGGTTCACGGTGCACAAAGAGTCCCCACTGTTGTATTTTACTTAACTGCAGGGTTTCTATGGACAACAGGAGAGATAGAGGCTCTACAGTAGTTCTGTCTACTACTGTAGAGCCTCTATCTCTCCTGTGGTCCATAGAAACCCTGCCGTTAAGTAAAATACAACGGTGGGGACTCTTTGTGCACCGTGAACCAGTATAAGTATAGGGGAAGCAGACAAAGCAGCCCGTGGTGCCAGTGAGCCACTAGCCACGACCAATAAGTCACGAAAATGGTAGGTGGATGCCCTGTTACAGTTCCTGCACTGAGGCAAGAAGCTTAACATTGCAACTGTGACAGAAACAAGTTTCTACTTCAGTTAATGACTGAGAAATAACAGCACAAAATATTCCATTTTTACTCTCCTTGAACTCAAAGCATTTGCGTTCTCGTTCCCTCCACATACACGGTACCAGCTTCGACTAATTCATTTGCTGTCTTTGTTCTATAAGCGTAGAGAGCAGTTGTGTTGTCAAAAGGGTGACTGTGTAATGGAAGCTAGAGGCTGCAATGGAAACCTTGACATTTTAGTGGATACATTCCCAGGCCTTGTCTCAATTGCATTAAGCAAGATCCCATACTGAATACACTTTAGAGTAGAAAAATGAAAGGAATACATAAAAAGATGATCCACCTTCCCTCATAGAAAACAAAGCAGCATTATGTCTTTGCGCTACCTAAACACTAAATGGAATGTAGAACAAAAGAGCTTGTTGTTCCTCTTTTCATCCATACAATTATATTGCAAAGTGTTAAACTGCATTAATTCAGCCGCGAGAGCACTCCCATCATTCTCAGCTGTCACTTTACATTTTTCATTATTTTTTTTTTATTACCTGCTTTCGTAAATTGTAACACATAATTTGTTGTAGCCAAGCGCTGTCTTGCTTATTACTTTCTCTTACAGCTAACCGCATGCATACTTACAGACCCCTGAAGAAAGGGGGCCCAATTCTGCTTGGTTCTATCCCATTTGCCCACCTCATGCAAAGGTCTCCTTGCATTGTTGGAAAATATGGGGGTGGGTATTTGGTTTAACATTATGTAAGAACAAGGAGAAGCAAACATTAGGCCATTTTGTCCTGGGTGGGAAAGTCTGGCACCATAATGGGGGCCCAATTTGATCCCTTCAACTTACACTATTAGTTACATCTTCACTTAATTTCACCTGAAATATTCCTTTGAAAATGAAAACTTCTGCAAGTATTTAATATCATTAGTGTTTCAGTTTTTCGTCATTTTCAAGATCTTTGCTAGCTGACTTTGAATGCAAACCTCTCCAGCAAATGTGCCGCTTACTCAGGTCCGTGACATGTTAAAGTGTATTGTGGCTAAAATGTGTAACAAGCCAAGGACCTCCATGTGTTGGAAATGATCAAAATGGTTTATTGATTCCTGGATGTAAAAAAAACAGATGTTTCCCATTCGCTGACAACATATGTGATTGCTTGGTGTCTTATCTCTCTCTATTATAGCAAGAGCCAAATAATGGGACTAGCGCTTTGCCTTTGCAGCAACTAAATAATGGTCATAGTCACTTATATTTGACAAGTTCAACCTCTTAGTACTACCTTACCTTTGGAACATGTATTGCGTACTTTGTGGGACATTCTATTAAGGGTTAATCCAGTGAGAACAATGAATGCCCTGATAGCAGTAGAAAGGTACAATAAGAGGGAATCTGTCTGTTAATGGCTTCTCTTTGGATCCCAAACGGCAAACATCATAGAGGTTCCTGAGCGCCGGCAGCCTCCACAGGTCTGGATGTGTGGTAGTTAATACGGAACATTAGATCACATGAAAGATTGTTTGTCTTTATTATTAAATAACATTTAACTTACCTCAGTGAGGAAACTGTGACCTTTCTGGAGCTTCTATTTGCTGCACTTTAATGGGAACATTATAAATGCCATGAGAGACCGCAGAACAAGGACAAGCGGAGACTCAAACAAATTAAAGTTTGATACAGCTGGCGGAGGGGGGAGCGATTGTTGTGTATCTCTGTACACATTGTCTGCTGTTATATTACTTTTCTATCACAGGGTTGACATTCACGATGCTTAAGACGTATGGATGGCCTTTTCGCCTGCAAATTTAGCCTTAAAGCCATCTAATTGTGGGCTCTGTCTGACCCGAGCTAAACTTGGATGCTCTAGTGGCAGAATGGCTGGCAATGTTTGCTTTCTGAACTCTGGGAAAGGTTTTGTCTTGGTCTGACATGGAAAGATGAATTAGAAGCTTGCAACCTGAGGCTGTGTGGTTGTCTTACTCTTAACTTCTTAAGTAGTGACTAGACAACAAAAAAGCTCAGAAGAGGTCCCATTTGTATACATGAGCAGCATGTATGGCAAATGCGGGTGCCATGATGGGGACCGGTAATACGTCATTCTGCTTTGGCAAGGGTACTATTAAAATACAAGGCAAAGACTTTGTAACTTGCTAGCTGAGTGATAGGAAACAAAGGGTTCTTGTCAATGGCAAAGACTACTAATGTCACTTCTAAACCAGTGACATGAGGACATCCTCTTTCCCTAAGTAAACAAAATTTGGATGCTGCTTTGGATGGTTTAGACTCCAATTGGTTTAGTTCAATTCTCCAACTCCAAATTTGCTCGTTTAAAGTCTTGCACAAGTTCTCAACAACCAATAGAAAAGGAGCCAGGACAACACAACGTCAGGGGCATTGTAGGAGGTATATGCTGTGTGATTCTTGTATGTACTCTATTGTATTGATGATCCAGTAGATGATCTCTGGTGATCCATAGTAGTAGCAGAGTAATTGCAGGATAGGGACAATGGAGCTGATAACAGATGACAGCCACTTTTATCTAAAAGGAGTGTTTAGGGTTAGTCATTTATGTGGTTATGTAATGTTCCTTGAAGGTGTTTGACTGGTAATGCCATATGCCATTCATTATTATGTTTTACTCTAAAATGCTCTTAATAACGAAAGTGCGCAGAGATAGGTACAAATGTCAAAAGAGTTTTTCAGAAGGGACAGGAACCTCATTATTTTAACAATGTATATTTCCTAAGAACATGGTTGAAAGAACGTGTACAAAAATCTGTAATGAATGCAAAATGTATGGAGATTCCTTCTTCTCCTGGCTGGGTAATGATAAGTTATCTGTTGCTTTCATCTGTATTGTTCTTTAATTGCATAGTGAGAACATCACAGAGGTACACTAACACAAGTGTTTTCACCCACTTCCACAGGGTGGGATTATTAAGCACTGTGCTTCAAAGGGACCATCTTTAACCCTTTCATTCACCAGAAGGATGTGACTGCATCTGACAATTAAAATACAGGATGAACTTTTATGCCTCAAAGATTAAAGTGATGGCTCACCTTTTAACTACATGAAAAGCTGAATCACTTTGGAAATATATTACATTACTAGAGATGAGCAAACAGTAAAATATTCGATATTCGTTATTCGTTTCGAATAGCCGCTCAATATTCGACTATTCGATCGAATATTGAACCCTATTATAGTCTATGGAGAAAAATGCTTTGTTTCAGGGGAACCCACCATTCGACTCAGGAGGGTCACCAAGTCCACTATTACACCTCAGCAAATTATGCCAACACCTCTGCAATGCAACTGGGACAGCAGGGGAAGCATGTCTGGAGGCATCTAACAAGCCCAAGTCACAGTTTTACCCCACCATCACAGTCTATCAACTACACACTTTCTACACTCAAAAAAACCTCTATCAAAGTAGGAAAATACCTGGAAACATTCTTTCTTCCCCAATTGGATGGACAGAAACCCAAATTCAAGCTAAAGAAACATTACCAAGCACCCTTTTAAATCACGTTGCCCATGACAACCACAGATGGAATAGGCAATGGGAAATCCAACAGTACCCACCCTGAACTGTCATTGTGGATGTGTGTGTGTGTGTGTGTGTGTGTGTGTGTGTGATGTGGAAAAACCTTCCAAAATTCACTTTTATGGCCCTTAACGTGAGCCCTTCAAAATTAAGTTACAGGCCCTTAAGCTGAGTTACCAGCAGAGATTGATGCCCTTTAGGTGACTTCAGCCTCTTACCAGTAGAGTTTTAGGCCCTTAGAGTGAGTAGAGCCTTGCACCATCAGAGTTTTGGGCCCTTGGAGTGAGTAGAGCCTTTAAAAAGCAGTGTTTTTGGCCCTTGCAGTGAGTAGAGCTTTGCACCGGCAATGTTTTTGGCCCTTGGAGTGAGTTGAGCCTCTAACCAGCAGAGTTGGGGGAATGAGGGTGGATTGAGACTCTAACCAGCAGAGTTGGGGGGGAATGAGGGTGGAATGAGACTCTAACCAGCAGAGTTGGGGGGAATGAGGGTGGAATGAGACTCTAACCAGCAGAGTTGGGGGAATGAGGGTGGATTGAGACTCTAACCAGCAGAGTTGGGGGAATGAGGGTGGAATGAGACTCTAACCAGCAGAGTTGGGGGAATGAGGGTGGAATGAGACTCTAACCAGTAGAGTTGGGGGGAATGAGGGTGGAATGAGATGCTAAGCGGCGAAAACCATGTTGCTGTCTCATCGAGGAGGGAATCCCTCACCTCGGAGGCAGTGTGCTGTCTGTCCCCCAAGTTAATGAGCTTCAGCATGGCCTACTGACATCTCCCCAAGCCAGTGCTGCAGCGATTCCAGCAGGTAGCTGGGGTCGATGTGATGGTGGAGGCGGAGGAGGAGGAGAGTGGTGGTTCAGAGCAGAGCCCCTGCCAGGAATGTTGGGTGGGGAAATAAGGTAGACCGCCCCAGATTGTGACCCGGTCCCAGCCTCAACTATGTTCACCCAGTGTGCCGTCAGTGAAATGTAGCATCTCTGTCCGCATGCACTTGTCCACGCGTTGGTGGTCAAGTGAACCTTTGTGCAAATTGCGGAACTTAGGGCCCGCCTGATGTTGCGTGACACATGCTGGTGCAAGGCGGGGATGGCACAGAGGGAGAAGTAGTGACAGCTATGGACGGCATAGCGAGGTGCCGCACTTGCCATCAGGTCACGGAAAGAGTGAGTTTCCACATGCAGGAACGGCAAAATCTCCTGGGCCAGGAGTTTGGAGATGTGCGCATTTAAGGCTTGTGCATGGGGGTGGGTAGTGCTGTATTTTTGCCTGCACTGAAAAGTCTGGGAGATGGTGGGTTGCTGTGAAGAGGCATATGAAGGTACAGGAGAAGGAGCTAAGGCAGGAGAAGGAGCTGAGGCAGGAAAAGGGGAGGATGCGGGAGAAGTCTCTAAAATGGTGGAAGCACATGTAGAGGTTTCCTGGCTGCTGGTCTGGACTGCAGCGCCAGCACTGGCAACAGTGGGAGGGGCAGTGGCGGCAACGCCGGACAACAATTGTACAGCGTTTGCTCTCTGCCACTGAGCCCAGTGCTTGCCTTCCAAATGACGGCGCATGCCAGTGGTTGTAAGGTTGCTCTTTTCAGAGCCCCTACTCAGTTTTGAGTTGCAGAGTGTGCAAACCGCAGTATATTCTTCTGCCGCACATACATTTAAAAAATTCCACAACACCGAAGACTGTGGCCTCGATGTGGGAGTTTTTCTAGGCTGGCTACAAGAGGGAACACTTTGAGCCCTGCTGGCTGTGGCCTGGCTTCGGTGAAGCAGCTGTCCTCTGCCTCTGTACATGCCTCTAACTCTAGCCACCCTCTTTGGTGCTGCACTTCCCTCCACATCTACACTGCTCTCTCCGCTTGACATCCGCCCTGCCCAGGTCGGGTCAGTGTCCTCGTCGTCCATCACTTCCTCTTCCAATTCCTCTGACGGCTCCTCCTCCTCCTGCTCTTGCACACCACACATGGCAACAGGATGCCCTGATGGCAACTGTGTCTCGTCATTGTCATCACTGAGGGCCGATCTCTGGTCAACAACAACAACAGGAGATAACGGATGCTCCAGTGTTTGTGCATCAGGAAACAGCAACTCATCGTTTACCTCTGGTGATTCAGGACATGGTGGGACAGAGAGAGGGACAGTGAATGGAGCCGAAAAAAGCTCCTGGGAGGTGGGAAAGGTGGGATTAGGTTGCTGGGAAGATTGGGCATGTTGTGAGGAAGGAGGACCAGACTGTTGGGTAGGAGGAGGAGTTGAGGTAGAGGCTGACTGGCTGGTGGAGAATGTGCTTGAAGCATTGTCCGCCAGCCATTGTAACACCTCCTCCTGGTGCTTGGGCATGGTTAGGGTTGTACCCTGCATCCTACTTAATGTGGCCATCAAGCCGGAGACTGTGGGGAAGCGCAATGCTTGCTGCCGCAGAGCAGTAGGCACAGTAGACGCTGTTGGTTGAGCGCAACTTTGCTCCACATCTGCATTTCCACGCCCCCGTCCTCGTCCCCGTTCCCTTGCGCTAGCCTCTGTTGTCGTAGTTCCTGTCCCACCTCCCCTGCACAGTTATTGGTGCAAAAAACGCGCCAGGGAAGGTGGGAGGGGATATGAATTTTTACTACGTATGCCGCGTGGTATTCGATTGGGAACGAATACCTCGAACGGCCTGATATTCGATCGAATACCTATTCGATCGAACATTGTTCGCTCATCTCTATACATTACTTATCTCATCCTGTTACATGCAGCATTACAATGTACTTCAGAACTGTACCTACTATTCTGCTGTTGGAGTCACTGTGTACATACATTACTTATCCAGACCTTTTTCTGACTTGCTGTATTGTGCTCCAGAGCTGCATGCATACAAAAAAAAAAAAAAAAATTGCCACTATCACACCTACGTTCTAGCCCTACCCTCAGTGGCACAAGTGCCAACTACATTAAAATGACCGTAACGGAAAACTATTTAAATTTACTTTAGAAGCACTGTTTTTTTTTTACATCTTCTCAGATATTAAAATATAGAAAAAATGGAAAAATAAAAACAATATAAAAATAAAACCCTATTTTTTCACTAAAAAAAGACAAAAAAAATTACTAAAATAAAAAAATAAATAAAATGTTATAGCCCTCACAACTGCATCTTTAAATAAACCAAAAATGTTTCCGGTCCTGAACTAGTTAAAGACATTTTATTTGATTTTCCTGCTGATACCACTTTAACTTGCTGTTTGTGACAATAACAACTGGATTGCTGAACCCATATGTCTGTCATTGTGCAATGAGCTGGCAGTGATTTTAGGGCAGGCGTTGCTGGACGATGCACACGAATGATGAAGAGACGTTTTCCGTGTCATACACAACTTCAATGGTGCACTGATTATCATGAACGGCGTACTAAACTACAGTCTTCAGAGTTGTCAGGCCTTCCACAGTTTCCAACCTCCGATTATAAAACCACTTTTCCTAAATGAATAGTAAAGGTGAATATGAGAAACTTTGTAATATATCTTATGTTTTATAAAGTTTATCAAAGACAATGAACTTGCAGAACATTTGGTTCCTCTGCCGAAAATGGCCACTTTTGGCCATAGAATTCCCGCATGGCCTTAGCCTTAAAGTTATAATCAGGATAACACTCAGAACTCCTTAAAGGGATTATATTTTACCCCTAGGTCATATGGGCATCATTTATGGAAGTCAGTTGTTTCGGACCCCTCTATAAGTTGGATTGGAGCTGCTCCAAGCAGATTTTATCCATCTACAATATATTTAAAGGAAACTTTGGGTCTGAGAGCGTCTCCCTCCCCTCCCTTACTAAATTAGCTGTTTCCTATCGGTGTCAGAAGCTCTAATATCAAATGGATCCTCTCTGATAAAATAATGCCTTTAATAATGTTACTTGTAGGAAAGAGAGGGTCTGACTGGATAACCGGGCATTGTAACCTCGAAAAAGAGGTTACCGTACAGTCGCAGTCTTAAGTAGAAGCCAGTGATTTTCCATTTGTCTCCTGCACTTTTTCACTCTGTCACTTAAACTGGGCATTTGCTGGAAAACTTGTCAGCTTAGTGTAACATAAGAGGTTTTCATCAGTCACCTATTAATATGCCGACCTCGCCACACACATCAGCCCTAATATTCAAAATGGAAAGTGTTAAAATTGAGACTCCCCTGACATAGAAAAAGGATATAGAGATGAAAGAGTAATCAATCTCTCATAAATTATATACAGCAGCAGATAAATTATATATTAAAAGCTGCAGTCAAATGATCGGAAGGAACGATAATTTATTCTGCTGAATTCTATCAGATTAAATTCTGGAAAAGATCAAACAAAAAGTTATAAAATAGGAATTAAAGGTAATAAAGGCTCCTTGACATGAGATAATACTGCCAGCCATAATACATAATTAAGAACGGGTGGAGTGGGGGGTCGGGGTTAACATTAACACTTTGTAGGTGTAGTGCACCTTACTTATTGGGCTTGTTATTAAATGGGGGTCACTCATACTGCTAGATGGGATAAGCAGGAGATGAGCTTGTAAGTCACCAAATCTTAATTCATTCAATTACAGAGACGAAGCAGCGACAATTGTAAAAACATAGATCCACAAGATTCATTCTAAGACACTTGAAGTTGTAGGGGCCGATGGTGACATAGTGAATATACCTTATTCTGTCAATGTGCAATGTTACTTTTGAAAAATAAAATTGAAACGTATTGGGTAAAAGTAGGCATATGTGGCCATCCAGTCTTTATTTGCGTTTCAATTTTATTTTTCTAAAGTAACCTTGCACATTGACAGAAAAAGATATATTCACAATGCCACCAACGGCCCCTACAACTTCAAGTGTCTTAGAATTAATCTTGTTGGTGGTAGACTCCCTTTATATCATATTAAGAAACCTGGATGTGCCAGATATCCCCTTTTTAAAGAGGACCTTTCATGTCCTCGGACACGTGGTTTTATATACCGCTAGAAAGCCAACAGTGCGTTGAATTCAGTGCACTGTCAGCTTTTCATTTATGTGCCCCCATGCTGGAGATATTGATGCTGTTAGTTTCAGAACCGATCTCTGCCTGCCATCAGAAGGGCGTTCCTGACAGTCTAGCCGGGCTGTGAGAAATACCCCCCTCACAGTACTCATCCATAGCCCTGTACGGTCGGAGGGACTGTTCCATACTGCATAGGAATGACGTTGAGTTGTGACTGTGAGGAACGCCCTTCTGACGGTAGGAAATAAGTGGTAACAAAACTAATGGCATCATTGTCTCCAGCCCATGGACAGAGAATGGGAAACCAAACTGTCGGTTTTCTAGTGGTATATAAAACTGAATGCAGGAAGACATGAAAGGTCCTCTATAAAGGGAGTGTATCAATGCCCCAGCTACCTTAAACCACTCCCATAGTTCTGTAGATGCTTTTAGTAGAATAAACACAATACCTTTCTCATGTTTCAAAGGCTTAAGGATGCCAAGAAAAATTACCTTTAGGCTGCTGCCCCACTTTGCGGAAACGCAGCTTTTTTTGTTGCAGATTTGGTTGCCATTTTTTGAAGCAAAGCCAAGAATGGCTGCAATAGGAATGGGAAATATATAGGAAGTTCTTATATTTCTCCTTTCTGCTCAATCCATTCTTGGCTTTGGTTCAAAGAACCACAACAAAATCTGCAACAAAAAAAGCTACACTTCCGCATTGGACAGAAAGTTTGCAGAGGTAGCCTCTGCAGACTTTCTGCTTCAATTGTACCTATGGGGAAATTGCTAGCTTTTCCATAGGTATAAAATGACATGCTGCGATTTCCAAAACAGCGAGGATTTTGAGTGTTTTTTACAGCAAAGTGGAGATGGGCTTCATTAAACTGTAAAATGCAGTGACTTACTGTCACACATGAAAATCTTGGAGCACAGGGGGAGTTTTCTTCTATTACTGAGCACTGTTGCATCATCGCTAAACATGCCCATCCTGCATTCAGCTTGTCCCCCAGGGCAGTTAGAGGATCAACTCACACAGTCAGTTCTAGGACGACAGGTTCTTTCCCTTTTAGGTTCTTTTCCCTTCTAGGGTGACAGGCTCTTTCCCTTTTAAAGTAAGTGACACACATTAATTCCAGGCTATTTCTCATTACTAAGGGGGGTAAATTTACTTGAAAGTGGAGCCTAGTGTTCCGAAACGTTGTAATCTGTCATCATTATTAGTTAGCCATTAAAAAGGTATCAACTACTGAAGACTATCAAGTTTTTTGGTTTTTTATATTTCATACCTAATGGCGAACATGGTACGAGAACAAACATTTTCCTATGTACCTGGATGCAATAATAGCTGCAGTCAGTTTTGGGGTCACAGGTTATGTCAGTAAGTGACACACTGATTAATACCTCTCATTACTAAGGGGGTGACACACTATGTACCAGAATGTAGTTATAACTGCAGTCAGTTCTGGGGTCATTACTAATAAGTAAGTGACACCCTGATTAATTCCAGGCTATTTCTCATTACTAAGGGGGTGACACACTATATACCTGGATGTAGTTATAGCTGCAGTCAGTTCTGGGGACATTACTAATAAGTAAGTGACACACTGATTAATTCCAGGCTATTTCTCATTACTAAGGGGGTGACACACTATATACCTGGATGTAGTTATAACTGCAGTCAGCTCTGGGGCCATTACTAATAAGTAAGTGACACATTGATTAATTCCAGGCTATTTCTCATTACTAAGGGGGTGACACACTATATACCTGGATGTAGTTATAGCTGCAGTCGGTACTGGGGACATTACTAATAAGTAAGTGACACACTGATTAATTCCAGGTTATTTCTCATTACTAAGAGTGGTGACACACTATATACCTGGATGTAGCTATAACTGCAGTCAGTTCTGGGATCATTACTAATAAGTAAGTGACACACTGATTAATTCCAGGTTATTTCTCATTACTAAGGGGGTGACGCACTATATACCTGAATATAGTTATAGCTGCAGTCAGTTTTGGGGTCACTAATAAGTAAAACATACTGATTAATGCCTCTCATTACTAAGGGGGGGGGGTGTCACACATAATGTACTTGGATGTAGATACAGCTGCAGTCTGTTTGGGGGTAACATGTGATGTCACTAATAAGTAAGTGACACTGATTAATTCCCGTCTATTTCTCATTACTAAGGGGAGTGACACGCTATATACCTGGATGTAGATACAACTGCAGTCCGTTTTGGGGTAACATGTGATGTCACTAATAAGTAAGTGACACACTAATACCTCTCGTTACTAATAGGTGAGTGACACACTGATTCATTCAAGGCTATTTCTCATTACTTAGTGGGTGACACACTATATACCAGGATGTAGCTATAACTGCAGTCAGTTCTGGGGCCATTGCTAATAAGTAAGTGACACATTGATTAATTCCAGGTTATTTCTCATTACTAAGGGCTCGTTCACATCTGCGCCCAGGTGTCAGTTCTGCAGGTTTCCGTTTCCTGCATAAAACAGAGCAGGAGACGGAAACCTGCAGGAGTCTTTCTCACTCATTCATTTGAATGGGTGAGAAAGCTGTCCGGCCGTGAGCGGCAGTGAGCGTTTTGCGCTCTCCGCCACAAAACCGGGTTTTTTAATCCGGACACAGAGTCGGACATGCAGTACTCTGTGTCCGGATTAAAAAATCCGGTTTCGCGGCAGAGAGAATAAAACGCTCACCGCCACTCACGGCCGGACCCGGTCTGTGCTTTCTGTCTTCTGGCATGCAGAACGGAGACCAGAACGCAGGTGTGAACCTAGCTTAAGGGGGTGACACACTATATACCTGGATGTAGTTATAACTGCAGTCAGTGCTGGGCCATCACTAATAAGTAAGTGACACACTGATTAATTCCAGGCTATTTCTCATTACTAAGGGGGTGACACACTATATATCTAGATGTAGTTATAACTGCAGTCAGTTCTGGGGCCATCACTAATAAGTAAGTGACACACTGATTAATTCCAGGCTATTTCTCATTACTAGAGATGAGCGAACAGTGTTCTATCGAACTCATGTTCGATCGGATATTAGGCTGTTCGGCATGTTCGAATCGAATCGAACACCGCGTGGTAAAGTGCGCCATTACTCGATTCCCCTCCCACCTTCCCTGGCGCCTTTTTTGCTCCAATAACAGCGCAGGGTAGGTGGGACAGGAACTACGACACCAGTGACGTTGAAAAAAGTAGGCAAAACCCATTGGCTGCCGAAAACATGTGACCTCTAATTTAAAAGAACAGCGACGCCCAGCTTCGCGTCATTCTGAGCTTGCAATTCACCAGGGACGGAGGTTTCCGTCCAGTTAGCTAGGGGTTAGATTCTGGGTAGGCAGGGACAGGCTAGGATAGGAAGGAGAAGACAACCACAACAGCTCTTGTAAGAGCTAAATTCCAGGGAGAAGCTTGTCAGTGTAATGTGGCACTGACGGGCTCAATCGCCGCAACCCAGCTTTCCGCGGATCCTGAATGGAATACACTGACAGTGTATTCCCGTATACCCGATATATACCCCCGATACCCGTTCCAACGGTGTGCCCCCCCACCTTCACTCCAGAAATACCCTGCAAGTCCCCTAGCAATAGAATTGGGGCTATATACACCCACTATTTTTGCTACTGCTATATAGTGCCATTGTCTCACTGGGAATTCAAAGAATATATTGGGCTTACATATAACTTCAATTCCAGGGAGAAGCTTGTCATTGTAACGTGGCACTGACGGGCTCAATCGCCGCAACCCAGCTTTCCCAGGATCCTGAATGGAACACACTGACAGTGTATTCCCGTAAACCCCATATATACACCCCAAATCCCCGTTCCAACGGTGTGCCCCCCCACCTTCACCTCAGAAATACCCTGCAAGTCCCCTAGCAATAGAATTGGGGCTATATACACCCACTATTTTTGCTACTGGTATATAGTGCCATTGTCTGACTGGGAATTCAAAGAATATATTGGGGTTACGTGCACCCACAATTTTTGCTACTGGTATATAGTGCCATTGTCTGACTGGGAATTCAAAGAATATATTGGGGTTACGTGCACCCACATTTTTTGCTACTGGTATATAGTGCCATTGTCTGACTGGGAATTCAAAGAATATATTGGGGTTACGTGCACCCACAATTTTTGCTACTGGTATATAGTGCCATTGTCTGACTGGGAATTCAAAGAATATATTGGGGTTACAAATACCCTCATTTCTTGCTACTGGTATATAGTGCCATTGTCTGACTGGGAATTCAAAGAATATATTGGGGTTACAAATACCCTCATTTCTTGCAACTGCCATATAGTGCCAGTTTCTGACTGGTAATTCAAAGAATATATTGGGGTTACGTGCACCCACAATTTTTGCTACTGGTATATAGTGCCATTGTCTGACTGGGAATTCAAAGAATATATTGGGCTTACATATAACTTCAATTCCAGGGAGAAGCTTGTCAGTGTAACGTGGCACTGACGGGCTCAATCGCCGCAAACCAGCTTTCCCAGGATCCTGAATGGAACACACTGACAGTGTATTCCCGTATACCCCATATATACACCCCAAATCCCCGTTCCAACGGTGTGCCCCCCCACCTTCACCTCAGAAATACCCTGCAAGTCCCCTAGCAATAGAATTGGGGCTATATACACCCACTATTTTTGCTACTGGTATATAGTGCCATTGTCTGACTGGGAATTCAAAGAATATATTGGGGTTACGTGCACCCACAATTTTTGCTACTGGTATATAGTGCCATTGTCTCACTGGGAATTCAAAGAATATATTGGGGTTACGTGCACCCACAATTTTTGCTACTGGTATATAGTGCCATTGTCTGACTGGGAATTCAAAGAATATATTGGGGTTACGTGCACCCACAATTTTTGCTACTGGTATATAGTGCCATTGTCTGACTGGGAATTCAAAGAATATATTGGGGTTACAAATACCCTCATTTCTTGCTACTGGTATATAGTGCCATTGTCTGACTGGGAATTCAAAGAATATATTGGGGTTACAAATACCCTCATTTCTTGCTACTGGTATATAGTGCCAGTTTCTGACTGGTAATTCAAAGAATATATTGGGGTTATAAATACCCTCATTTCTTGCTACTGCCATATAGTGCCAGTTTCTGACTGGTAATTCAAAGAATATATTGGGGTTACGTGCACCCACAATTTTTGCTACTGGTATATAGTGCCATTGTCTGACTGGGAATTCAAAGAATATATTGGGGTTACGTGCACCCACAATTTTTGCTACTGGTATATAGTGCCATTGTCTGACTGGGAATTCAAAGAATATATTGGGGTTACAAATACCCTCATTTCTTGCTACTGGTATATAGTGCCATTGTCTGACTGGGAATTCAAAGAATATATTGGGGTTACAAATACCCTCATTTCTTGCTACTGCCATATAGTGCCAGTTTCTGACTGGTAATTCAAAGAATATATTGGGGTTATAAATACCCTCATTTCTTGCTACTGGTATATAGTGCCATTGTCTGACTGGGAATTCAAAGAATATATTGGGGTTACAAATACCCTCATTTCTTGCTACTGCCATATAGTGCCAGTTTCTGACTGGTAATTCAAAGAATATATTGGGGTTACGTGCACCCACAATTTTTGCTACTGGTATATAGTGCCATTGTCTGACTGGGAATTCAAAGAATATATTGGGGTTACAAATACCCTCATTTCTTGCTACTGGTATATAGTGCCATTGTCTGACTGGGAATTCAAAGAATATATTGGGGTTATAAATACCCTCATTTCTTGCTACTGGTATATAGTGCCATTGTCTGACTGGGAATTCAAAGAATATATTGGGGTTACAAATACCCTCATTTCTTGCTACTGCCATATAGTGCCAGTTTCTGACTGGTAATTCAAAGAATATATTGGGGTTACGTGCACCCACAATTTTTGCTACTGGTATATAGTGCCATTGTCTGACTGGGAATTCAAAGAATATATTGGGGTTACAAATACCCTCATTTCTTGCTACTGGTATATAGTGCCATTGTCTGACTGGGAATTCAAAGAATATATTGGGGTTATAAATACCCTCATTTCTTGCTACTGGTATATAGTGCCATTGTCTGACTGGGAATTCAAAGAATATATTGGGGTTACAAATACCCTCATTTCCTGCTACTGCCATATAGTGCCAGTTTCTGACTGGTAATTCAAAGAATATATTGGGGTTACGTGCACCCACAATTTTTGCTACTGGTATATAGTGCCATTGTCTGACTGGGAATTCAAAGAATATATTGGGGTTACGTGCACCCACAATTTTTGCTACTGGTATATAGTGCCATTGTCTGACTGGGAATTCAAAGAATATATTGGGGTTACAAATACCCTCATTTCTTGCTACTGGTATATAGTGCCATTGTCTGACTGGGAATTCAAAGAATATATTGGGGTTACAAATACCCTCATTTCTTGCTACTGCCATATAGTGCCAGTTTCTGACTGGTAATTCAAAGAATATATTGGGGTTATAAATACCCTCATTTCTTGCTACTGGTATATAGTGCCATTGTCTGACTGGGAATTCAAAGAATATATTGGGGTTACAAATACCCTCATTTCTTGCTACTGCCATATAGTGCCAGTTTCTGACTGGTAATTCAAAGAATATATTGGGGTTACATGCACCCACAATTTTTGCTACTGGTATATAGTGCCATTGTCTGACTGGGAATTCAAAGAATATATTGGGGTTACAAATACCCTCATTTCTTGCTACTGGTATATAGTGCCATTGTCTGACTGGGAATTCAAAGAATATATTGGGGTTATAAATACCCTCATTTCTTGCTACTGGTATATAGTGCCATTGTCTGACTGGGAATTCAAAGAATATATTGGGGTTACAAATACCCTCATTTCTTGCTACTGCCATATAGTGCCAGTTTCTGACTGGTAATTCAAAGAATATATTGGGGTTACGTGCACCCACAATTTTTGCTACTGGTATATAGTGCCATTGTCTGACTGGGAATTCAAAGAATATATTGGGGTTACAAATACCCTCATTTCTTGCTACTGCCATATAGTGCCAGTTTCTGACTGGTAATTCAAAGAATATATTGGGGTTATAAATACCCTCATTTCTTGCTACTGGTATATAGTGCCATTGTCTGACTGGGAATTCAAAGAATATATTGGGGTTATAAATACCCTCATTTCTTGCTACTGGTATATAGTGCCATTGTCTCACTGGGAATTCAAAGAATATATTGGGGTTACGTGCACCCACATTTTTTGCTACTGGTATATAGTGCCATTGTCTGACTGGGAATTCAAAGAATATATTGGGGTTACGTGCACCCACAATTTTTGCTACTGGTATATAGTGCCATTGTCTGACTGGGAATTCAAAGAATATATTGGGGTTACAAATACCCTCATTTCTTGCTACTGCCATATAGTGCCATTTTCTGACTGGTAATTCAAAGAATATATTGGGGTTATAAATACCCTCATTTCTTGCTACTGGTATATAGTGCCATTGTCTGACTGGGAATTCAAAGAATATATTGGGGTTATAAATACCCTCATTTCTTGCTACTGGTATATAGTGCCATTGTCTGACTGGGAATTCAAAGAATATATTGGGGTTACGTGCACCCACAATTTTTGCTACTGGTATATAGTGCCAATTTCTAACTGGGAATTCAAAATGCGCAAGGCTCCCGGAAAGGGACGTGGACGAGGCCGTGGGCGAGGTCGGGGGAATGGTTCTGGGGAGCAAGGTAGCAGTGAAGCCACAGGGCGTCCCGTGCCTACTCCTGTGGGGCAGCAAGCATTGCGCCACTCCACAGTGCCAGGGTTGCTTGCCACATTAACTAAACTGCAGGGTACAAACCTTAGTAGGCCCGAGAACCAGGAACAGGTCTTGCAATGGCTGTCAGAGAACGCTTACAGCACATTGTCCAGCAGCCAGTCAGACTCTGCCTCCTCTCCTCCTATTACCCAACAGTCTTGTCCTCCTTCCTCCCAAAATTCCCAAGCTTCACAGAACAATAACCCCAACTGTCCCTGCTCCCCAGAGCTGTTCTCCGCTCCTTTCATTGTCCCTCAACCTGCCTCTCCACGTCACGATTCCACGAACCTAACAGAGGAGCATCTGTGTCCAGATGCTCAAACACTAGAGTCTCCTCCATCTCCGTTCGATTTGGTGGTGGATGACCAGCAACCCACCCTCATCGACGATGATGTGACGCAGTTGCCGTCAGGGCATCCAGTTGACCGGCGCATTGTGCGGGAGGAGGAGATGAGACAGGAGTTGGAAGAGGAAGTGGTGGATGATGAGGACACTGACCCGACCTGGACAGGGGGGATGTCAAGCGGGGAAAGTAGTGTGGATGTTGAGGCAGGTGCAGCACCAAAAAGGGTAGCTAGAGGCAGAGGCAGAGGTCAGCAGCTTAGGCGAAGCCAGGCCACACCCGGAATCTCCCAAGATGTTCCAGTACGTACCCAGCCCCGAAAAACTCCCACCTCGAGGGCACGTTTCTCGAAGGTGTGGAGTTTTTTCAAGGAATGCGCCGAGGACAGATATAGTGTTGTCTGCACAATTTGCCTCTCGAAATTGATTAGGGGCTCTGAGAAGAGCAACCTGTCCACCACTTCAATGCGCCGTCATTTGGAATCCAAGCACTGGAATCAGTGGCAGGCAGCAACGGCAGGACAAAGGCCGCCTGCCGTTCACGCCACTGCCACTGCCTCTGCCACTGCCTCTGCCTCTGCCTCTGCCACTGCCACTGCTGACTGTGCTGGCGATGCACTCCAGAGGACGAGCCAGGACACCACTTCATCT
This sequence comes from Leptodactylus fuscus, assembly GCF_031893055.1. Classification (NCBI taxonomy): domain Eukaryota; kingdom Metazoa; phylum Chordata; class Amphibia; order Anura; family Leptodactylidae; genus Leptodactylus; species Leptodactylus fuscus. Next base: position 110,456,283 of record NC_134270.1, on the reverse strand, counting down.
GCCTCCGCCACTTTGTTGACTTCTCCCTCATTCTCCCCTGTTCCTGTCTTATCTCCTTCTCCTGCACCATCAAAGGCACCATCAGGCGCTTCTTTACAACAACCCACCATCTCTCAGACATTGGAGCGGCGGCAGAAATACACTGCTAACCACCCACACGCGCAAGCCTTGAACGCCAACATCGCTAAACTGCTGGCCCAGGAGATGTTGGCGTTCCGGCTTGTTGAAACTCCCACCTTCCTGGACCTGATGGCAACTGCGGCACCTCGCTATGCCGTCCCTAGCCGTCACTACTTCTCCCGGTGTGCCGTCCCCGCCTTGCACCAGCACGTGTCACTCAACATCAGGCGGGCCCTTAGTTCCGCGCTTTGCACAAAGGTCCACTTGACCACCGACGCGTGGACAAGTGCATGCGGACAGGGATGCTACATTTCACTGACGGCACACTGGGTGAATGTAGTTGAGGCTGGGACTGCTTCCCAAACTGGCCCGGTGTACCTCGTCTCCCCGCCTAACATTCCTGGCAGGGACACGAGAAGAACACCCCCCTCCTCCTCCTCCTCTACCGCCTCCTCCTCCGCCACCGCCTCCTCCTCCACCACCGCCTCCTCCTCCGCTGTTAGATTGACCCCAGCTACGAGTTGGAAACGTTGCAGCACTGGCGTTGGTAGACGTCAGCAGGCTGTGCTGAAGCTGATCAGCTTGGGGGACAGACAGCACACTGCCTCCGAGGTGAGGGATGCCCTCCTCGATGAGACGGCAATATGGTTTGAGCCGCTGCACCTGGGCCCAGGCATGGTCGTTTGTGATAACGGCCGGAACCTGGTAGCAGCTCTGGAGCTTGCCGGACTCCAACATGTTCCATGCCTGGCCCACGTCTTCAACCTAGTGGTGCAACGTTTCCTAAAGAGCTACCCCAATGTTCCAGAGCTACTGGTGAAAGTGCGGCGCATGTGCGCCCACTTTCGCAAGTCGACAGTAGCCGCTGCTAGCTTAAAATCTCTCCAGCAACGCCTGCATGTGCCACAACACCGGCTTTTGTTCGACGTCCCCACACGCTGGAACTCAACGTTTCAGATGTTGAATAGAGTGGTTGAGCAGCAGAGACCTTTGATGGAATACCAGCTACAAAACCCTAGGGTGCCACAAAGTCAGCTGCCTCAGTTTCACATCCATGAGTGGCCATGGATGAGAGACCTTTGTGACATCCTACGGGTCTTTGAGGAGTCCACAAGGAGGGTGAGCTCTGAGGATGCGATGGTGAGCCTTACAATCCCTCTCTTGTGTGTTCTGAGAGAATCCCTGATTGACATCAGGGATAACTCAGATCACACAGAGGAGTTAGGGATAGCATCCGATCCGTCACAGCTGGAGAGTAGGTCCACACATCTGTCCGCTTCACTGCGTTTAATGGAGGAGGAGGAGGAAGAGGAAGAAGAGTTGTCCGATGATGTGATGGTGATACAGGAGGCTTCCGGGCAACTTCGAATCGTCCCATTGTTGCAGCGCGGATGGGTAGACATGGAGGATGAGGAGGAAATGGAGATTGAACTTTCCGGTGGGGCCAGAGGAGTCATGCCAACTAACACTGTGGCAGACATGGCTGAGTTCATGTTGGGGTGCTTTACAACCGACAAGCGTATTGTCAAAATCATGGAGGACAACCAGTACTGGATCTTTGCTATCCTTGACCCCCGGTATAAAAACAACATCTCGTCTTTTATTCCGGTAGAGGGGAGGGCCAATCGCATCAATGCTTGCCACAGGCAATTGGTGCAGAATATGATGGAGATGTTTCCAGCATGTGACGTTGGCGGTAGGGAGGGCAGTTCCTCCAGTAGGCAACCAAGTTCTCACCGGTCCACACAAACGAGGGGCACACTGTCTAAGGTCTGGGACACCTTGATGGCACCCCCTCGCCAAAGTGCCGCCACGGAGGGTCCTAGTGTCACCAGGCGTGAGAAGTATAGGCGCATGTTGCGGGAATACCTTTCCGACCACAGCCCTGTCCTCTCCGACCCCTCTGCGCCCTACACGTATTGGGTGTCGAAGTTGGACCTGTGGCTTGAACTTGCCCTATATGCCTTGGAGGTGCTGTCCTGTCCTGCCGCCAGCGTCCTATCTGAGAGGGTGTTCAGTGCAGCCGGTGGCATCATCACTGACAAGCGCACCCGTCTGTCAGCTGAGAGTGCCGACCGGCTCACTTTGATAAAAATGAACCACCACTGGATAGAGCCTTCATTTTTGGGCCCACCTGTGTAAAGCACCCCAACATGAAACTCCATGTCTGTACTCAACCTCTCCAATTCCTCCGCATCCTCATACTCATCCACCATAAGCGTTGCACAATTCTGCTAATACTAGGCTCCCTCCACCCTGATTTCCACCAACTCTGCTGGTTAGAGGCTCCCTCCACCCTGATTTCCACCAACTCTACTGGTTAGAGGCTCCCTCCACCATGAATTGGTCCAAACTGGGCTGTTTAGAGGCTCCCTCCACCATGAATTGGTCCAAACTGGGGTTTTTAGAGGCTCCCTCCACCATGAATTGGTCCAAACTGGGCTGTTTAGAGGCTCCCTCCACCATGAATTGGTCCAAACTGGGGTTTTTAGAGGCTCCCTCCACCATGAATTTGCCCAAACTGGGCTGTTTAGAGGCTCCCTCCACCATGAATTGGTCCAAACTGGGGTTTTTAGAGGCTCCCTCCACCATGAATTGGTCCAAACTGGGGTTTTTAGAGGCTCCCTCCACCATGAATTGGTCCAAACTGGGCTGTTTAGAGGCTCCCTCCACCATGAATTGGTCCAAACTGGGGTTTTTAGAGGCTCCCTCCACCATGAATTTGCCCAAACTGAGCTGTTTAGAGGCTCCCTCCACCATGAATTGGTCCAAACTGGGGTTTTTAGAGGCTACCTCCACCATGAATTGGTCCAAACTGGGGGTTTTTAGAGGCTCCCTCCACCATGAATTTGCCCAAACTGGGCTGTTTAGAGGCTCCCTCCACCATGAATTTGCCCAAACTGGGCTGTTTAGAGGCTCCCTCCACCATGAATTGGTCCAAACTGGGGTTTTTAGAGGCTCCCTCCACCATGAATTGGTCCAAACTGGGGGTTTTTAGAGGCTCCCTCCACCATGAATTTGCCCAAACTGGGCTGTTTAGAGGCTCCCTCCATCATGAATTGGTCCAAACTGGGGTTTTTAGAGGCTCCCTCCACCATGAATTGGTCCAAACTGGGGTTTTTAGAGGCTCCCTCCACCATGAATTGGTCCAAACTGGGGTTTTTAGAGGCTCCCTCCACCATGAATTTGCCCAAACTGGGCTGTTTAGAGGCTCCCTCCACCATGAATTTGCCCAAACTGGGCTGTTTAGAGGCTCCCTCCACCATGAATTGGTCCAAACTGGGGTTTTTAGAGGCTCCCTCCACCATGAATTGGTCCAAACTGGGGGTTTTTAGAGGCTCCCTCCACCATGAATTTCCCCAAACTGGGCTGTTTAGAGGCTCCCTCCATCATGAATTGGTCCAAACTGGGTTTTTTAGAGGCTCCCTCCACCATGAATTGGTCTAAACTGGGGGTTTTAGAGGCTCCCTCCACCATGAATTGGTCCAAACTGGGGGGTTTTAGAGGCTCCCTCCACCATGAATTTGCCCAAACTGGGCTGTCTAGAGGCTCCCTCCACCATGAATTTGCCCAAACTGGGCTGTTTAGAGGCTCCCTCCACCATGAATTGGTCCAAACTGGGGTTTTTAGAGGCTCCCTCCACCATGAATTGGTCCAAACTGGGCTGTTTAGAGGCTCCCTCCACCATGAATTGGTCCAAACTGGGGTTTTTAGAGGCTCCCTCCACCATGAATTGGTCCAAACTGGGCTGTTTAGAGGCTCCCTCCACCATGAATTGGTCCAAACTGGGGTTTTTAGAGGCTCCCTCCACCATGAATTTGCCCAAACTGAGCTGTTTAGAGGCTCCCTCCACCATGAATTGGTCCAAACTGGGGTTTTTAGAGGCTCCCTCCACCATGAATTGGTCCAAACTGGGGGTTTTTAGAGGCTCCCTCCACCATGAATTTGCCCAAACTGGGCTGTTTAGAGGCTCCCTCCACCATGCATTTGCCCAAACTGGGCTGTTTAGAGGCTCCCTCCACCATGAATTGGTCCAAACTGGGGTTTTTAGAGGCTCCCTCCACCATGAATTGGTCCAAACTGGGGGTTTTTAGAGGCTCCCTCCACCATGAATTTGCCCAAACTGGGCTGTTTAGAGGCTCCCTCCATCATGAATTGGTCCAAACTGGGGTTTTTAGAGGCTCCTTCCACCATGAATTGGTCCAAACTGGGGTTTTTAGAGGCTACCTCCACCATGAATTGGTCCAAACTGGGGGTTTTTAGAGGCTCCCTCCACCATGAATTTGCCCAAACTGGGCTGTTTAGAGGCTCCCTCCACCATGAATTTGCCCAAACTGGGCTGTTTAGAGGCTCCCTCCACCATGAATTGGTCCAAACTGGGGTTTTTAGAGGCTCCCTCCACCATGAATTGGTCAAAACTGGGGGTTTTTAGAGGCTCCCTCCACCATGAATTTCCCCAAACTGGGCTGTTTAGAGGCTCCCTCCATCATGAATTGGTCCAAACTGGGGTTTTTAGAGGCTCCCTCCACCATGAATTGGTCTAAACTGGGGTTTTTAGAGGCTCCCTCCACCATGAATTGGTCCAAACTGGGGGTTTTTAGAGGCTCCCTCCACCATGAATTTGCCCAAACTGGGCTGTCTAGAGGCTCCCTCCACCATGAATTTGCCCAAACTGGGCTGTTTAGAGGCTCCCTCCACCATGAATTGGTCCAAACTGGGGTTTTTAGAGGCTCCCTCCACCATGAATTGGTCCAAACTGGGCTGTTTAGAGGCTCCCTCCACCATGAATTGGTCCAAACTGGGGTTTTTAGAGGCTCCCTCCACCATGAATTGGTCCAAACTGGGCTGTTTAGAGGCTCCCTCCACCATGAATTGGTCCAAACTGGGGTTTTTAGAGGCTCCCTCCACCATGAATTTGCCCAAACTGAGCTGTTTAGAGGCTCCCTCCACCATGAATTGGCCCAAACTGGGGTTTTTAGAGGCTCCCTCCACCATGAATTGGTCCAAACTGGGGGTTTTTAGAGGCTCCCTCCACCATGAATTTGCCCAAACTGGGCTGTTTAGAGGCTCCCTCCACCATGAATTTGCCCAAACTGGGCTGTTTAGAGGCTCCCTCCACCATGAATTGGTCCAAACTGGGGTTTTTAGAGGCTCCCTCCACCATGAATTGGTCCAAACTGGGGGTTTTTAGAGGCTCCCTCCACCATGAATTTGCCCAAACTGGGCTGTTTAGAGGCTCCCTCCATCATGAATTGGTCCAAACTGGGGTTTTTAGAGGCTCCCTCCACCATGAATTGGTCCAAACTGGGGTTTTTAGAGGCTCCCTCCACCATGAATTGGTCCAAACTGGGGTTTTTAGAGGCTCCCTCCACCATGAATTGGTCCAAACTGGGGTTTTTAGAGGCTCCCTCCACCATGAATTTGCCCAAACTCTGCTGGTTAGAGGCTCAATCCACCCTGATTTTCAAAACAAATGTTGGTGCCAACCTCAACTTACTACAAGGGCCAAATTCACTGCTGGTGAATACACATGTTTCAAGGTGTTTTCCTACTGTCAGAGAGGTGGTATTGAGTGTGTAAAGTGTGTAGTTGTTAGGCTGTGATGTTGGGGTAATAGAGGGTCTTTGGTGTGTTAGATGCCCCCAGACATGCTTCCTCTGCTGTCCCAGTGTCATTCCAGAGGTGTTGGCATCATTTCCTGGGGTGTCATAGTGGACTTGGTGACCCTCCAGACACGGATTTGGGTTTCCCCCTTAACGAGTATCTGTTCCCCATAGACTATAATGGGGTTCGAAACCCGTTCGAACACACGAACATTGAGCGGCTGTTCGAATCGAATTTCGAACCTCGAACATTTTAGTGTTCGCTCATCTCTACTCATTACTAAGAGGGTGACACACTATATACCTGGATGTAGTTATAACTGCAGTCAGTTCTGGGGACATTACTAATAAGTAAGTGACACACTGATTAATTCCAGGCTATTTCTCATTACTAAGGGGGTGACACACTATATACCTGGATGTAGTTATAACTGCAGTCAGTTCTGGGGCCATCACTAATAAGTAAGTGACACACTGATTAATTCCAGGCTATTTCTCATTACTACATTATATACCTAGATGTAGTTATAGCTGCAGCCAGTTTTGGGGTCACAGGTGATGTCACTAATAAGTGACACACTGATTAATTCCAGGCCATTACTGCATCCAGGTCCATAGTGTGTCATCACCCTCACTGTAAACACATTATTTTCACATGTTTATTATATGGTGTATATTCCCTTTTGTGTGACTACACCAAATTAGCACATACTGTTTACTCCAGTGATGTGTGAATTTCCCTTCCACATTCATTTAACGCTCTTCTTTTAATCTTTCACAATTTCAACTCTGCAAAAAAAAAAAAAAAAAAGTTGTTTGCAGATTTGGCATTCAGTTATAGTGCGAAAACTGTGGTTTATCCAGAACACTATGAAACAAAGTAATACTGAATGTGGCAGTGATAAACTTGTAAGCTTCCTAATTGGTGGTGAAGGGGCAAACTGACATCCAAATCCTCTCAGAGGACTATATAAAATTTACAGGATTGTATTGTATTTGGATATAATTGATTAAGGGCTCGTTCACTTCTGCGCCAGGTCTCCGTTTATACAGGTTTCCGTTTCCTGCCCGAAACTGGGCAGGAAACGGAAACCTGTCAGCATTTTAAAACTCATTCATTTGAATGGATTTGAAAAGTGTCTGGCCCTGAGCGCCTGTGAGCATTTCATGCTCTCCGTAGCAAAACTGTTTTTTTTTTAATCGGACACAAAGCCGATTTTTTTTGCGATGCATAAGGACACAAGTCATGGCCCAGGTGATGTCTGGAAGGTAAACAAGTAGGCCCAAAGCCTTCCGGAGCATAGGAAAGGTAAGTAACAGTGTTTTTATGTTTCCTAACCTTTGCTAGCCCTCTGATCATTATACTCCAGGGTCTGAAAAGATCCCAGTTATAATGATAGTGTTTATGGGCCCGCGACCTCACCTACTGATCCCAGCTTCTGCTCACAGCCTCCGCAAAAGGAGAAGCTCAGGCGGCCATGAAAAGAAGACAGGATTGGTAAGTAGATAGAGCACGTTACCTTAACAAACAAACAAAAGGTAAGTGTGACACTTAATAGTTTAGGAAGATATAAAAAATGGACTGTAGTAAAAATGACAAAAAATGTTTATTTAATATCTTGACATCATCATTAATAATATAAGAAAGGGACATACAAGAAAGAAATAACATGTACAATACCTACGGGTCAGTAGAATGCCAGTATGGATTAAATCCCTGTTAATGCTATGACACACCATAAGAAAATGGACTATGATTAAAATGAGTATAATGCATAAGTGCAGAGTCAATATAATCCAAGGTATTGTACTACAAATGTACAAGTAGTAAAGAGCCTAAATGCATAAAAAATTAGCAATACAAAACATGGAATACGGCTATGTTCAGGAAAAGTACCCAAAATCAACATGAAAGTATCCAGATTGAGTATACCAAAGCTTACCCATGTTAATAGTGTGACAACTGCATGAAGCAGACAAAGACACCTGCTGCCCGGGAACCTGGACGCGCATTTTGGCACGCAGCCTTCGTCAGAGCCCGTTACCTGTTGGAGTAAAAAATTTGCAGCGGTAGCGGCTGCCGTCGGACTCCCTAATATCCCGGGTCCTGTGGCAGCCGCTACCACTGCTACCCCAGTAGTTGCTCCCCTGGCACTATCAATGCAAAACACTCTGCATTTGTGAATGACATTTAAGCCTCTGCCTGTGCCATGCAGTCTGCAGGCAAATATTCCAAATCAGAGACACCCCCAGTGCACTTCCAGGCTCATCTGCATAGCTATAAAAAGATGAATACCTCTGCATTGCTTCATAAGTTTGCGATAAGAAAGCTAAGTTTCTGTTCCTATTTAAGGCTCTTACACAGCTTTATTATTGGTTTGGGAGTCATTTTGGGCCTGTCAAACTCCCTTATAGTGTGTTGATCCAGGCATGATGAAGGAACCATTGGTAATACATGAAAATCAGCAGTTTTTCCTTGGACAGAAATGTGTACATATCCTTGACTACCATCCTAGTGGCATATTTTTGGAGCATTTTATAGCCTGAAACTATTGTATCATATGAGTTCTTGTAGGCTGACTTAAAGGGTCATGAGAATCTGTGTATTGTGCTGGGTAGTTTTTACTTTTAAAGTGGAAAGACTCATTGGTGCTTAACCATTGCTGCTTTAACATGCTAAAAAGAAGAAGTAATGATTCACCCTAGAGATGACACTTGTTCTATAATGAAAGCTAGACTTCAATGTACTCTTGACTTGCTGCTCAGCGGACCGGGTAACCTTATACAGCTATTCATACAAGTAATCTGCAGCTTTTGCATCGTAAAGAAAATTATTTGGGCTTAAATAGTTATGAGAAATTCATTATAAAGAATTGTGAATATCTCACAGAGACTATCTTTAACTTTCTATTTAAAATTAAAGAGTAATTGTACTAAAACCAAAGATATACAAGTACATGCAAATCCTTCAGTCGTCCTCTTCTCACAAGTCAAGTGAAATTCACAAGTGCCACATTACATGAGTTCCTATTTCACAGTGTGTTCTAGGAATAGTGAAAACAAGAATGCCAAAAACCACTGAAAAAATATAATAAGCGAGTCAATCGAACAAGTAAAAGAACCAGAATCAACACTTACTACCAATTGAGGGAGCCCGTATGTCAGTCGTTCTGACTTCCCAGGATAAACAGGGAATTCAAAGGTGATTGGAAACCAAGAAGACCTCAAATGATTTAAGTGATATGCTAAAAACTGAACCTTTATATCCTTCCAGTACCCTGCTTAATATAAAAAAGCTATGTCATGTGCATGTCTTATGGTCACTGCTTTTGGAGTGTGACCTTACGCCTCTGTAGTAGTCAGTTTCCAATATATCTATTAATACAAACCTGGAATTGAAGTGGGATAAACAGAAAGAAGCAAAATGTTTTTTTTTTTCTAATAGAGACGCTGATATGGCCATTGCCTCAATTCCAAGGTGGTCATACAGTCATTCTTCATTATGAAGTGTGCTTGCTTAGCAGTTATCTTGGTTCCCAATTACTTTAACAGAGGGCCAGACATGCTTTACCCCCCACTGCAATCATAAGATTCTTCAGGTTTAGATTCCAAATATCTCTGTAGGTTTTCTACCAATTAAACATTTGCATATGTAATAAATGTATGTAAGGGGAAAATGCTTGATCATTAAAAAAAGTTATGTTCCTGGTCCTAGGATTCCATAGTCTGAAGATAATTTACTGCACACACAGCACGCAGCTCTATGTCCATGTTAGGTCAGCCTGCATAGGTATAATATTCTGTGTATCGACTTTAGTTAGTGAGACACCCCAGGAGCTGCTTGACCACACTGTAAGTCTATAAATAGGTCTGTAGCAACTTAGAGCATCTTGAGAGGGTTACCTAAGAGTGTGGTCATCCTGTGATGCAGCTCTGTAAGGAACAGGTCTGCTTATATGACTATCATCTCAGTTATCTAGCCTTACTTTATGGATAGGAGACGTGCTTTTAGGAAAGAGTATTTTAATGGCAAATTATTGTCAGTAAAACTATACAATGTTCATGTAACATTTTTCAGGTTTTCAAAAATGTTGAAATATTGATTTTCTAGTTTGGTATTCCATGGTTGGTCTACCCAACTTTTTTGGGCGACTGGGCTATGAATCAATTGATACCAAAAATACAGAAATTCACTTAAAAGCTGTAAGCATTGGACCTCTATGCAGCAAACATGCAGTATGGAATGTATCTGACTATATCTGTCCACCATAGACTCATTGGGTGGAAGTGCATACTTGCTAGACATCTTGAACAACAGGTGGCACCATACTATGCTATGTAAGTAAGTGGCATAACTCTTCACTGGATGTTTTAACAGCATGTAAATGGCAAACATTATATAAGATAATCAATACTGGGATCATCCCTTTAAAGAGGTTATCCAAGACTTGATATCCATGGCTAATCCTTATGATAGGCCAACAATGTCAGATCAGCTGAGGTTTGACACTAGGCAGCCCCACTTATCAACTGTTTTTGATCCAATACTGTTGCCCTTATCCTAAGGATAGGCCAATAACATTGAGGATTAGGAAAATCCTATAGAAAGTAAAAATGTTTCAAGTATTTTATAAATTGTAATACATTTGCAACAAATTGGATGATAATCCATAGCTGAAAATACTGGTCATTAATGTTCCTATAAAAAGTAGCAGTAGGATGCTTTGTAAATATGGTAAATGTGCTTGATCCATTTTCAGCTCCATCTGCTACTTGAAGAATGGTAATGTTGCCTGACTAAGAACATGGCTTTTGGGGCCTTTCACTTTGTCGGCAGTGTTAGACAGAAGTGGCAACTCTTCTTTGAGGATTAGTCTCACTGTCTAGAATGTAGAGTGTTCTGCGTCAATTCCTTTAATAATGGGTTTATGTATCTTCTTTTCCAGATATGCCCAGTATTAAAAATATATCCATCATTAAAAAAACAACATGTGTGCAAAACAGTAAGGCATCAGATCTATAACTCCTGCAATGTGAATTATTCATAGCTGCTGACGTCAATAATATGTGACTTTGTGTTATAGACCATTACAGTTCGCTAATAAAAACATTTGAGTATTAACGGTAGGAAATGTTCTTCAAATGGTCCCATTGTGTTTCCGATACTTGTTACGTTCAGACAGATGAAGTGCACACAATGCAAGTTGGGATCACGCGGGAAACGGCACAGATCTGGAGTTAGAATTTTCTTGCCAGTAATTAAGCAATAACCACAGATGGTGAAGTCTGTAACTGGAGCTATATGATCTTCCCAGAGGTGATAATCGCTGTTATAAATCCTCACACTCAAAACACAAGAACAAAATATTTTTTATGTCTTTAGACTGACACATGTGGCCTGCTCTAGATTGTACTAGTCAAAAAAGCTCTAATTTTCCTCCGGATAAATGAATTGAGCTAATAGTCAAACCCATATACCCATACAAGCTTTAGTCAAAACTATTTTAACGTTGAGTTAACTATTAGTTTTCCTCCAGTTTTCTGACTCTGCCCCTATATTTAAAACAAACTTGTGACATGACTTCTGCCCTATCTGGGATAAGCATATAATATTTTGAGAGATAACATGCTATATATTATATAGATCTATATGATCAGAAGCAGGATTTCTAATCAAAAAGATGAGTATCTTGACAGGACTCCTTGGAGATGCAGTGAGAGTCCTGCTTATCTCACTCATAGGGTATCTACCTCTCAGCCTTCTCTGTAGACACTGATGCATGGAGTGCTGTCAAGTACAAGTTAGTGAATCTCCAGGGATTTGTTTTGAGTGATACACTGTCTACCAATAAGTATTTGGCAATCTGTGGTACAATAGAAAAAAAAACATTTATTCATATTCAGTAGTTGGTATACCCCAGCAGATGCTTCCTTACGGATGGTATTGATGGACACAATACTCCCGGATGCCTGGTGATACTCCTGGTGTATGTGAGCCATCGGTTGGGTGCGGTTTCTCTGGCCAGCACTCGTCAGTCTCTATCTCTCAGTTTCAGGGGTCTGCTGATTAGGGGCACATTCAAATAATCACCGTTCACCTTCCACTTTGTAATCACATAGGCCACTGTCGATTTTGGGTAATTCAGTTCGCTTTTTTTTTTATCCTTTTACTGCTTCGGTAATTGAACTTTCCAAAAGATAGACACTACATATTAGTGTTAAACACCCTTAGGTTCAGTGCACATGGAGTTTTTTGGTGCTGATTTTGAGGCTGAATCCACCTCAAAATCAGCCTAAAAAAGCCCCCCGATAGAGTTCTATAGGGAGGCTTTTTTGGAGGCTGATTTTGAGGCGGATTCAGCCTCAATCTCAGTGCATCCTGATATTAGCCTGCTACTGTTGGTTTTTACTTTTGCCTGGTATAAAAATGTAGGAGGCCCACATCATTTTTTTTTATATGCATAATTAAATAGAGATGAGTGAACCTAGGGAATTGTTTCTTTTATTAACTGGAAGTAATACCAATTTTTTTTAAGTTGTGTGTGACACTGTAATGGTTCCTAGAATTCTATGCAACATGTCAATGACTGCAAAAACCTGTACTGGATCTTTTTATGGCACAGATTAGATGTTCAGTTGAGATGCACCAGAAAAAGATCATTGCACCAAAAAAGCAAAGGTTTTGTGAACTGCTAGCAGCTAAGCCGGGACTCTTTCAGATAGAAAGGAGTCCCTGCATTGACTTATACCACAACAGGCTGATAAACTAGTAAGTGTTACAGTTCTGTATATATATATATATATATATATATATATATATATATATAAATATTTTTTTTAAACTACAGAACCTCTTAGCTGTAGAACACTACAGCAAGGTCCACAGGTCCAATGGTGGGCAGCTGTATGTCTGAACTCAATGTGAACTACTGCAAAGACACTGCAGCGTGAAAATCAATGTGAACTACTGCAAGACACTGCAGACTGGACTAAATGTGAACTACTGCAAGACACTGCAGCCTGAACTAAATGTGAACTACTGCAAGACACTGCAACCTGAACTCAATGTGAACAGTGTGTACTGTGCGACACTCCATGTGAACAAGGTGCAACTAAAATCCTGCCAGTTTCGCTCACTGGCCAGGTGCACCAGTACAAGTGAAACACACACAGCTGCCAAGGGTTAACACTCAGCCCAGGCCAGCAAACACACACTTACCCCTGCGACAGCTAGGGGCCACCACGGAAGTTTAGAACATTCTCCTGCACACAACTTGGAGTTACCAGGGGAGTTTGCATGTTCCTGCACACAGATTGGAGCCATCATACACCTATGCTCCTGCACACAGCTCGGAGCCATACATGAAATCAGACAGTAACACATAGGCTATCTCAGAGACCAAGCCTACTGCAGCTTCACAACCTGGAACGGCGTCTACCGCTCCTAGCCCTGGTGTAGAGCTGACAGTTCAGGGCTTACAGGTCCTAACTAACAGCACCCAGATTGAAGCAGAGAAACCCCACACAGAGGCCTAGTCTGACAACCTGCCTGAATACTGGAGCCTATCTCTGACTACTGTCATTCAGTCTGTGGACATTGAGGGAATTTTAGACAAAGTGTGAGAACCCGGCGGGCTTCGGCTCACACTATTTAAAGGGAAGTCCCCGCCCAATAGGGGCGGAGGTGATGACCTCACCGCTCGTGCTCAATAGGGGGGAAATGGCACTTAGCTTGTGAGCAGCTCCAATGCGACCACCCCGGGAGAACCGTGCAGGAGGCTGGACTGTCACGGTGACCTTACAGGCATCAGAACTCCCAGGAGAGGTGCACAGAGAAATAGGCAGAGTCAGTTAGTTGTGACGCCAGTTGGAGTATTGAGACACCCGCTGGTCCCTGGGCTGAGATGGTGATGTGGGTGCCAGTGCTCTACTCCAACAAAGAGCTTTAGCCCAGGGCTTAGCTGCAAGGAAGGCAATGTCCAGGCCAGGATCGGTACAAGTGCTCACTGCTTTATTGTAACTGGCATCTGCTGGTCACTTGTCCTGTAGCAGTGAGCTGTGGCACAGTGGCTTGTAGCTGGATGACACCTTCCCATGTATTAGCAGAGAGTCTAAGATGGCTGCAGATCCAGCTTCTGGCTTACTGCAGGGGCTCAGTTACCTTGTAGAGGTAGGTGCAGGCTGCCAGGGTTATAGCTCTGCTTAGCCTGATGTAATTCCTGTCCTCTTACTGATAGTGATGGGGGCGCTGTCACACAGCTTCTCTGTCCTGCTGTTGCTGTGGCAATCCTCACAACACAGTGTCTGAAACACAAGATGGCCACTGCCACACTTCTCCTTGCTTCTCCTTCCCTGGCTGCTTACTGAATACTACTTCCTCTCCCTGCTATGATTATTTCCTGTTCCAGCTACAGATCCACTCACTATAGTGTGTGTTGCTATGGAGACCACAGCTCACTAGGACAAGTGATACCAGAGAACAACAGCTTAACAACATTACACAAATGAATACAGAATAAACATGGCAACATATACAAACTATCATAACATGTAAGGCACTTCTATGGCCAAATAACCATTAGTAACTCCTGTGAGGGGGTTACATCCCTCCCTTCTTGAATGTAGCACGTCCTCGGGCTACCAATAACACAGAAAACAATCAATGGCTTAAATATCCCATAGTCCAAAGTAAATGGAATAAACGTTAAATGGGTTAGGACAAATAATAAACATAGAGATAGAACTTTGGGCAGTCCAAGCATGGTGTCGCCACTATGGCACCAGGTATATGGCTTATTTGTTGAAGTGAAGACAAACAAAAGTCTCCAAGGCAGATGATCAGCTGAAATGCACAGTCTACTATGGCTGATCTTGGCATGCTCCTTTAAGGGCTGTAGCGAACTGAGGGTTTACCCTTGTTTACCCTTTGGGATCTCCTTTGAGAAATTGTTTCAGGCTCTGAGGCCTCCTCTCTGTCAACAGGGAGTACCTGAGTATCCGGAGTCTCTGACACAAAGTCCTCTAAGGAAATGGAGTCACTTGTTTCCCTTGACACAGAGGGAGTCTCTCTTTGCAACGGTGTAACCGTAGGTCTCACAAAGAAGTATAAGTTAGGGGAAGCCAGAGCAAGTCCTAATTCTATACCATGTTGGCCAGGAATGGGTATACAGGGTAATGTCCATCTTGGTTGTGACAGAGCGTGTGGAGTAGCCGGTAACCGATGGGTCACTCTTGGATTTGTATAAGAGGAGGGACAGACTTTGAGATCATCTCGAGACACTAACTGGGATGGACATTCTCCATCCTCTGGAACAATTTTACACACTTTAGAGTTATCATGTGGTGCCTCTTGGACAACATAGGCTTTGTCTTCCCAACGATCCTCTAACTTATGATGCCTAACATGTCGCCTTTTTAGGACCTTATCTCCAGGTTGCAAGGGTTGAGCATTTGCTCCTTTGTCATACTGGAGAGCCTGTTTGTGTCTAGCCTGGTCCAGAGATTTACACACAAGTTCCTGAAGTTCTCTACTAACCCTTAGTCTTTCTGCTACCCAAGTGTCATTTGGTAAAGTTGGGGACCTAACCTCTGTAATCACTCCCATTTGGTGATCAGCGGGGAGCTGCCCTATCTGTCCTCTAAGGAGGTATGCAGGAGTGTACCCTGTGGAATCCTGTCTGGTGTTATTATAGATCTCAGTGATCTCTGGCAATAGCTCTGGCCACTCAGATCGTTTTTCACGGGCAACTGTTCTCAGCATGTTGATAATGATTTGATTGGCTTTTTCACAAAGCCCATTACCCTGGGGATGGTAGGCTGTAGTGCGGATCTTTTGACACCCATAGAGGTTGCAGAACTCTTGAAAAAGCTCTGACTCAAATGCAGGACCTTGATCAGTAAGAATCTTTTCAGGATAACCGTAGGGTCGCCCAAAATGTCTTTGGAATTCCCGAGCTGCTGTTTTACCAGTGAGATCTTTTACTGGGACTACAACCATGAATTTTGAAAAATGATCAATCATTGTTAGTGCATAAGTGTAACCTGACCGACTTGGAGTCAACTTGACGTGGTCAAGTGCTACCAACTCTAGTGGTCTGACTGTGACAATGCCCTGTAGAGGGGCCCGTTGGTTAGATCCTCTCCGCAAAGCACATTGTGCACAATCCCGGCACCACTGTTCAATTTGAGGGCGCATTCCCACCCAGTAGAAACGATCCTTAATGGTTCGTTCTGTCTTTTGGGCATTGAAATGTCCTGACTGATTATGATATGCATCCAAGATCAAAGGAGCGTCTTGTCTTGGTATCACAATCTGAAACACTCGCTCATGGGTACGAGGATTTACATAACGGCGGACCAGTTTTCCCTGCAGATAAGTTAAACGACCGCGCTCTCGCCAAAGATTTTGAAGTTCAGGGCTTGCATTATCTGGACCTATTGAATTAGAATCTTTTAAAAGGTCTTTTAATCTTTGCAATGTTGGATCTTGTTTTTGGACTTGTTCCCAATCCATATGATGGAGGGACTCAACTCGCACGGTCTGAGGGGTACAATATTTGGTCCGGACATTTTGATTAACACGTTGAGTGACTTTGTCATAGAAGTCAGGGAGTTCAATTTCTTCCCATATGTCAGGGTCATCTAGGTCATTAATTGACTCTTGGGGTAAACGAGATAAAATGTCAGCATTAACATTCTCCCTCCCTGCACGGAATTTTAAGGTAAACTGATAATTGGCAAGACGTGAAGCCCAACGCTGCTCAATTGCTCCCAATTTGGCAGTGCTAAGATAGGTCAGAGGATTATTATCTGTGTATGCAACAAAAGGAGTGGCGGTGAGATAATGATGGAATTTTTCGGTAACCGCCCAAACCAAGGCCAGAAACTCCAACTTAAAGGAGCTATAGTTAGAGTCATTACGTTCAGTCGCCCGAAGCGAACGACTGGCAAATGCAATGGGTCTAATCAAACCTTCTTGTTTCTGGGAAAGGACAGCACCAAGTCCAGTTTTACTTGCATCTGTTTGCAGAATGAACGGTTTACTGTAATCAGGGTAAGCAAGGACATTCGGACCGACTAAGGCCGCTTTTAACTCATCAAATGCTTTTTGCATTTCAGGGGTCCATTGGATAGTTGGACTCTTACCAGATCGGGTGGTAGACTGACCTACCAGTACAGCCTGTAAGGGTGCAGCAATCCGGGCAAAGTTTTTTACAAATCGTCGGTAATAACCGGCAAACCCAAGGAATCTACGGATGTCTTTTACCGTTTCAGGGGTTGGCCAGTCGTGTATCCGTTCAGTGTACTGAGGATCTGGCGACACCCCATCAGCGCTCACAATGTGTCCCAGGTATTGGATTTCAGATTTTAAGAGATGGCATTTGGAAGGCTTGAGTTTCAGACCATAGCGATCCAAAGACTCAAACACTCTCGCAAGGTGATTCAAATGCTCTGCATATGTCCTGGAGTAAACAATTATATCATCCAGATATAACAGGACAGACTCAAAGTTTAGATGACCTAAACAGAACTCCATGAGCCGTTGGAATGTGGCAGGCGCATTGCACAACCCAAATGGCATCCGGTCAAATTCAAACAGACCCATTGGTGTTGTGAAGGCAGTTTTTTCAGCATCAGCTGGGGACATAGGGACCTGCCAGTATCCACTGATAAGGTCCAGGACAGAGAAGTAGGCTGCAGACTGAAGAGCTGCAAGGGACTCCTCTATCCGGGGCAGCGGATACGCATCCTTGTGGGTGATATCATTCAATTTGAGGTAATCCACGCAAAGGCGAATAGTACCGTCCTTCTTTTTGACAAGTACTAAGGGAGCAGCCCAAGGGCTTCGGCTGTCCCTTATGACACCGGAATCCTTCATGTTTTGGAGTAAGCCTTTTACTTGTTGGTATTGTGCTGGGGGAATGGGCCTATGTCTTTCCTTGATGGGAGGATGATCACCAGTTTGAATTGTGTGTTCTACTGCAGTGACATGCCCAAAGTCCATAGGGGACTTGCTGAAAATGTGTTCGAATTCGTGAACTACCCGCAATACCCCTTCCAGCTGAGATGAAGGCGTCTCAGGGGTTCCAAGGTGAATCTCTTGCCACCATTCTTTTCGCTCCCCAGTGGGGTTACATGTGGGTTGTGAATTGGTGGTTTGAGCTTCACAATGGACTCTCTGGAGGCAATCAGCATCCTGAACTCTGGATAATTTGGCAACCACTGTATACCGAGGTAGTGTAACTTCAGAATCCCCAAAATTCAACAATTGTATAGGGACTCGTCCATGGGTCACCTTAGCCAAACTACGGGCAGCAATAACTGTATGATCCGTAGGCATTGACTCGATGAGCACGGAGTAATCCCTGCCTTTGACACCAAACCTGGCCCGGCACCAGACCATCATCACATGACCAGGTGGTAAGATGATGGGTCTAGCGTCAGTCACCCTAGCTTTTCCGATCTCACCTTGGGAAAGTTGTACCTGTTGTTGTTGTACCAAAACCTTAATGGCCTTATGGTAGATGTGTCTCTCTTTTGGAGCGGCTATTTGAAGAGTGTCAGACAAGGCAGCAATGGCTTCATCAAAACAATTAACTAAGACATTGGTCCCAATGATGATGGAGGGAGTGTCTCTATCTTTGGCAACGTCCACAATGACAATCCCTTGATCCTTCAGTTCGGTTTTGCCAATCTTAAGGGTGGCTAGGAAGTATCCTACCTGTTTAAGTTCTTGTCCATTGCTGGCAATTAGAGTCACCTGCTCATGAGGATTGCATGGTTGTAGCTGATCTTGAGACCAATATTTTTCAAACTGGGCAAGGGGCATGGTAGTCATCTGTGATCCCGTATCCAAGAGAGCAGTCAGTGGGATGTTGTTCATATTGATGGAAAGGATAGGACGGTCTCCAATGAAACGTCGGCCCCATTCAGGTGATAGTGGACCATGGTGGTGGTTGTCTCCTGGGGGTAGGTCCTCTGCCCCAGGACGGCCTAGTTTAAAGACTGGCATTCTCGTTCAACGTGTCCTGGTAAATGACAACTTTGACAGATGGGCCTTCCGGATGAATCAAACTGGTCCGTGACCCTGCGATCGGGTCGGAATAACGGTCTGCGTGAATACTGACGTGGCGAAGGTCGCTGCCAGTGCCGGGATGAGGGAGACCTCGGTGGTGTCAGCTGAAGGTCATCCACTTTTTTGCAAAGCTTAATTAGATTCTTTGAAAGTTCAGCGATTTGTCCTTGGAGTTCAATGTTGGAGTCAGAAGGTTGGATCTGTGCGCACTGAGCAATGGGTTGTTGGATTACACAGGGCGGAGGTGCTGTAGAAGCTGAGGGCACATTATGCTGCTCCACTGGCATTGTGTCCACTTTAAGGATTTGGATGGCTGTCTCTTTAAATAGGTTGAAGGGTCGGTCAGGGTCTTGAGAGTTAAGCATACGTAGTTGCATTTTAACTGCATCAGGTGTAGCACCCTCGATGAATTGCTCCTTCAGCGTGCAATCATAATTGTGAAGCTCATGAGGATCTAGTTGCGCAACCTGGCGGAGAGCTTCATCCAAGCTCAGAGCATAGTCTCTAAGACTTTCACCTGCGTTCTGCTTGCGGCTAAAGAACTGAGCTTTTAGTTCTGACAGAGTCTTAGTTTCAAATATGGCGCGCAGTCTATCAAATATTTGCTTAACAGTTTGTTTCTCCTTAACATCCCAGGACTTAACGTCACGGAGGGCTGCTCCTCCCATCTGACCCATTAACATAGCAACCTTCTGCTCAGCAGTGAGGGGATAAACTTTGAAAGTTGCTTGCATCTTTTCTTTAAAGTCCTTTAGGGTATTTGGCTCGCCTACATAGAGTGGCAGCCATGGCACGCCTGGGTAATAAGGCATTGTGATTGGCATCACTGCAGCTGTGGGGGTTGAAACACTACACCCCTCTTCCTCACTACTGAACCCTTGGTGTTTAAAACTGACAAAATCCCTTTTTTCTTTGTTCCTAATCATACTGGCAGTACGTGGCTCACCTGCTTTTGCCTGTGCTGTAGATTCAGGTATAGCGTGCGATGCAGGGCCAAGATGGCGATATTGCACAGTGTCGCAGTCACAGATCCTTTTTCCTGCCAGCAGCTCAAGTGCCTCACTTCTTTTTCAATGGCACAGCAATCCTGTTCGTGACGCCAACTGCGACCACCCCGGGAGAACCGTGCAGGAGGCTGGACTGTCACGGTGACCTTACAGGCATCAGAACTCCCAGGAGAGGTGCACAGGGTAATAGGCAGAGTCAGTTAGTTGTGACGCCAGTTGGAGTATTGAGACACCCGCTGGTCCCTGGGCTGGAGATGGTGATGTGGGTGCCAGTGCTCTACTCCAACAAAGAGCTTTAGCCCAGGGCTTAGCTGCAAGGAAGGCAATGTCCAGGCCAGGATCAGTAGAAGTGCTCACTGCTTTATTGTAACTGGCATCTGCTGGTCACTTGTCCTGTAGCAGTGAGCTGTGGCACAGGGGCTTGTAGCTGGCTGACACCTTCCCATGTATTAGCAGAGAGTCTAAGATGTCTGCAGATCCATATTGTGGCTTACTGCAGGGGCTCAGTTACCTTGTAGAGGTAGGTGCAGGCTGCCAGGGTTATAGCTCTGCTTAGCCTGATGTAATTCCTGTCCTCTTACTGATAGTGATGGGGGCGCTGTCACACAGCTTCTCTGTCCTGCTGTTGCTGTGGCAATCCTCACAACACAGTGTCTGAAACACAAGATGGCCACTGCCACACTTCTCCTTGCTTCTCCTTCCCTGGCTGCTTACAGAATACTACTTCCTCTCCCTGCTATGACTATTTCCTGTTCCAGCTACAGATCCACTCACTATAGTGTGTGTTGCTATGGAGACCACAGCTCACTAGGACAAGTGATACCAGAGAACAATAGCTTAACAACATTACACAAATGAATACAGAATAAACACATACAATCTATCATAACATGTAAGGCACTTCTATGGCCAAATAACCATTAGTAACTCCTGTGAGGGGGTTACACCAATACACCTGAGCATGCTCAGTAAGGTGAAAGCTGGATGGTTAGACTAACACGCAGGTGGCGCTGTGCGCTATGATAGCAACCTGCGGGACCCAATCCTAACAGTAAGTTACTAACTTACCAGTTAATCAGTCAACTCTCATTGTCAGTGATTCATCACAAACAAATCCCAGAAGGTTTGAATTTACTGGAATATTACATTTTGGGAAATTTGTCATGAACTTGAATCATGCTGAATCAGTTTGCTCATCTCTACTGATTGTAAGTGGGGAAAGTAATAGGAACTCTCACTGTCTTTCTAGGTATCCTGTTAGGTTATAATCTGCTTTTTACTCTTGCATCCACTTTGAAACTATTTGTAAGGAGAGCTGCTAACTGAAGTGGTCTTTTTGTATCTCATGTTTTCTTTGCAAATGGTGATCGAACGTTGACGCTGGCAGCATTCAGGAATAGGGGAAATAATTCAAAACAAATGAAATGCAAGCATATACAAAGTTTAGGACCTTCCTCCCAAGCAGGGAGATGTTGTGGCTAGGGTTGAGCCGATCTTGACTTTTCAGGATCGATTTTGAAATCCGATTTCCGATCATTTTTCATTCGAACCCGATCTCGATCCCAATTCCGATCCCAATGCAAGTCAATGGGATTTTTTTTACTAATGGCAGATCGGATTTTAAAAGCAATCCTATTCACTATACAGCATGGAATCTAACAATTGAACACTTTAATTGTTAGAATCAACGCTGTGTAGTGAATTTTTTTAATCACTAAGTAGCCAGAGCATTTTTTTTAATCCTCTGGCTACTTAGTCCCCCCTAGTGTCCACTTACCTGAAGAGATGGCTTGTCCGGTGCTCAGTGTTCTCGGTCTTCTTTGCCTCGCTGCCCCCGCCTCCCAGATTAGTGTTTAAAGAGCTTGGAAGGCGGGGCTTGTAGCTTAGGAGAGTGTGGGCGGGAACAGGGTGGGGAGCCGTGACGTCTCCCCTCCCAGTACCCGCCCACACTCTCCTAACCCGCCCACACTCTCCTAACCTGGGAGGCAGGGGACAGCGAGGCGAAGAAGAATGAGAAGACCAGGCACCGGAGCAGCCATCTCTTCAGGTAATTAGCTACTAGCGATGTTAGCTAGTCTCCCATTAGAATGAATGGGAGACTAGCTAGCAAAGCATTGTGGGAAGTGATCACCAATCTCGATCCCACCTAAAAAGATCATGTTCGGGATTCTGATCGCGATCGTGAATTTTTCTCGAATGCCGATCAGAATCCGATTTTTTCCGAACACGATCGCTCAACCGTAGTTGTGGCCTGAAAAAATAACACAAGTAGGAATACCATTCTGGTTTTTGATATATGTTACCGGTTGCCCTTTGTTATTCTCTTGAAGACATGTTAATGTACAGTAGTTTTTCCATTATAAAAACAAGGTTCACTGAAAGCCAATTAGTCAGATCCCATCAAGTTATACAAAATATCTCTTATATCTATTGACCTATAAATATTTCTACCTGAATTGCAGACCAAGATTTTAAATGGACTTGCTGAAGCAACCACTAACCTTCCCTTAATAACTGAGCATACTGGTGCATTGTGGGAAATTGCCGTAGGGTATGCAACGCATCAAGCAAAACACATGAATTAAATGTATATAGCTGTACTATCTCACTCTGACATGGCTATGTATTTATTGACAGCTTGGCATTTTGGGAAAGAATGCATTATAAGACATGCGTATGACGTGATATATATTTAGATGCTGCTATTTATAACAAATAGAGAATATAGAATAAAGCAGCACAGTGCAATAAATCTTATTCATTTCAATGACTTTGTGTTTTCTAATTTGCTTTCTATTTCCCATACTGTGTTGTTTAATAGCAATGTATTTTTTGTTTTTTTGATAGGGTTCTTACAAAGTAATGCTGCTTAATGTGACAGCTTAAGAGGTCAATTAGGATCCTTGTTTCCTATATAATAGTCGCCAAAGCGTCTGGTTTACAAACTCTAAGAATGTACAGATTTCTATAATAAGCTTTTCAAGGCTAACAGCAAATTAACAGTCCTTGGGAAACCTTTATAAAGAATTGAACTAATCAGTTCTTATGTTGTGGCTGCTAAAATAATGGCAAGGGTGTGGAGGTATAATTGATATCAGAACATAAAAAGCATTGTTATAGAATTACAGCTGTAACAATGTGACCTTTAGGGTATGTTCACATTGCTTTTTTTGGCAAAATGCACTGAAACCACTAGAAAATATATGAGCACACTGAAAAAAGAAACATTGCTCACTGCCTCCCATTAAATTCAGTGGAAGGCAAATTAGGGAAACTTTTTGGAGCAGATTTTGATGTTCAATATCTGTTTGAAAACAGTATGAACATAACCAAATGCTTCTGTATTAGCTGCTACTTTATCGAACCCCTCCCCTCTCCTGGTGCAGGAGAGACAAGTGAAGTGCTCCAGGAGCTCAGTGCCAACCCAAAGTGTACCAACTGCCTCATTTGAATATTGCTTGAAAATTATTTTTCTACAAATTCACAAACAGGGCATATAAAGCAAACGTATGTTTCTTATCAATGTGATGTGCTTTGTAACACAGTGGTAGCAGTTCAATTTGCTTGGGGGAAGGGGTATATTTACTTGTCAAGATTTGTTTCATTTCAGGTTTGGGTGGTTTGGAGGTTCCGAGCCGTACACACGAGCACATCCCATTCACTTCAATGGGAGCGCTCGTAGTGAAAAAAGCAGCCCATTCATTTAAATGGGGAGCGCTCATATGCCGGCTCCCATTGAAATGAATGGGAACTGCTTTATACACGCTGATTCTGAACGTGTTTTAACGTTCAGAATCAGGCAGCGTATCAGTAGTGTGAATGCACCCTTACTTTGCTTTTTTGGGGTTTTTTGCCAAAGGTTGCCAAAGGCTAAATCACAGTTTTGTCTTTACAATGACTTCAGCTTGGATGTATATTGGGTATCCTAAAAAAGTCCCTTAAAGGGGCTCTATCATTGGGAAAAGTCATTTTTAGCTAAGCACATAATTGCATAGCCTTTAGAACAGCTATTGCACATGTACCTTTCGCATGTAAATCACCTTAGTAGTTTTTTAATTAGTCTGTTTTTATTTATATGCTAATTAGCCTCCTCTGTGCACCGGAAGTGTCTGTGAGAACAGTCTGCTATTCTCTATGTGTGTGAGAGCAGAGAGATGAGTCATCATCATCAGCAGACTCTCTGCTCTCACACACATAGAGAATAGCAGACAGTGCTCACAGACACTTCCGGAGTGTATGGAGAAGGCTAACTTGAAAAGCTGTCGGGAATTGAGATCTGCAGTTGGATCTCAATGCTAAATAGCATTTTCAACAGTGAATTGCTCCAAAACTGTAAGTTGTATCATCAAGTTCTTGGTATCATTTTAAAGATGAGATTCTTTTCTTTAAAATGCATTTTAAAGCATCAAGATATGTTGATGCATTCCAGAGATATCGACATTAGTTGGGAGAACATAGTAGCTACGTCTTCTGCTACTGATGTGCCACCTTGGGAGGAGGTAGAGCTACGTGCTTGGCAGTGAAAGGGTTAATTGACAATTTTATGTACTGTTGCTATCACAGGCTCATAGCATCATTATTCTTCCTCCCTTACTCCAATGATTTATCTCACTATATGACTGTAATTGATTAAATCTAAGTAAACTTCAATGAGAGAGATGGCAGGTGAGGTCATGGGTCAAAGTGGGATTTGTTAATGCTGTGTCCTCACACCCCCATAGGCATTGCTGAGAGCTTAAAACAAAGGGTTTGTGGTGCCACAGGGGTCAGATTTTACAGACAGCGGACAGGCACAGAGAGATACTGCAGAAATTAGGTTTAGGGCCACAGTGGGGCCACATAAGATTCAACTTACACTCTACTGTATCATAGGAGAGTACATCCACAAAAAAAGATACTAATTACTCAAGAATGCTGATGAACCATACAAGAATCTGCAAGTTATGCCTGAGTGTTAAGAGTGCCATGCCACAGATGGCTAGGAGACTGAGAAACTGCCGGTGACTAGACAATGTAGTCCATGAAGTGCATAACAATATGAAAAGAAAGTCATAGAGCAATAAGACTAGATTGCTACAAAAGTGGTGAGCAGTGTGAGCAGACAATTCTGTATTCAGTCTGAAAAGGTGCTGATGGGTATGTGCAAGTACCCACAAGTGTCACAAGTGACAAACCATTGCTGTTACTCGAGACAGATGTTGCATTACTGGAGAACTCTGTAACCATTACTTTGTTGCCTTATTTGAGAGCCATCAAGCTTGTTGCCTTTTTGTGAGTAAAGTCCCACTGTTCACAAGTTTTAAGGGCAGTTCACCCAGAGAAAATGTTTCTAGCTGGAAAGTTCAACTTCAGGATTTTGAAGCTGAATTTTCCACTTGTCCAAATTGTTTGTCAAATTCCGCATCAAAATCTGCACCTGCCATGAAGAATTTTCTGATTCCCTTTCACCTCAAAGGGAGTTATGAGGTAGAATCTACCTTAAGATCGAGCATGATGCTTATTTTTCTGCAGCTGAAAAAATCTACTAGAGGAAAAATCCTCTAGAAGAAAAATCAACATCTGATTCCCACTGAAATGGAGGCTGGCGTCAGGTGGAATTAAGAGCTGATATTACAGGGGCTCTATCATTGGCAAAAGTAATTTTTAACTAATCATATACTTGCATAGCCTTTAGAAAGTCTATTTCACACCTACCATTTGTATGTAAATTGCCTCAGTGGTTTTTGAATAAGTCAGTTTTTATTCATATGCTAATTAGCTTCTCCGTGCACAGGAAGTTGTCAGCCAGCTCTCCTCTCTATGCTGTGTGCTATGTATTAGAGCAGGGAGGAGGATTCAACAGCAGCCTGTGCTGTATATACAGAAGACAGTGCACAAAGAGACTTCTGGGGTGCAAGGATAAGCTAATTAGCATATGAATAAAAAAACGGTCTCATTCAAAAACTACTGAGGCGATTTACATACAAAAGTTGGTGTGGAATAGTCTTTATAAAGCCTATGCAAGGATGTGATTAGTTAAAAATGACTTTTTCCAATGATAGAGCCCCTTTAAAGAGCAATCTTCTTCCTATTCAGTGCTGAAATCCTCTGTGTGAACATGTCCATATTGTGTTTGCCTGTTTTTTTTTTCATCCCTTTGTGGGGGACCACTCTAACACCAAAGAGGTATATCAATCCCATTATAAACCTTCATCCACATGAGGCATGAATGTTATAAATGGCATAAGGTAAGTATATTTTGCACTAGGGCTGAAGAGCATGAAGTTACACCACTGATTCTGGTCTTACCATTTAAAGTATATTGCCAACATGATTTGGATAACATAATCTAGAGGTAATCAGTAATTATAACAATCATGTCTAAGCTCAATGGCAGGGTTTAGTGGGTGTTGGATTTACAGATATTCCTCCCTAGTCACAGGGTTTCCCCAGGCATAAAATTGTTTGAATCCAATTTAGTAATGAGGATTACATTGTGATAATTAGTATGTTTGTACCTGTTCCAATTATACTAGATTTGTGCACATTTATTCCCAAGGATGAACTCTTGTCTGATGATGAATTATTATTTAGACATATTTAGGAGTAGCAGAAAAGGAGATAAAGGAATAACATATCTGAAAGTGGCAATCTCTGGCAGTTTAGGTCTGTTGATAAGGAGGTCCTATGTTTATCCATCACTGCATACAGTATATCACCCGGGGTTAACAAGTATCAGACTGTTCCTATGACCCTCTAGATGAATGATTCTGACAATCCATCCTCAATCTCTACACAACATGTGCATGTCCACTTTTTATTTATTGGGCTCTTTATTGCTATCATTGGACACACAAGGCATTGCCTTTATTGTCACCTCAAGATGGGTTGTTTTCTTCTCAACCATGGGGTTTAATTATTGAGTCTGAGACTTGGTCTACTGGAGGATCCTCACAGACTTTTGGTAGACCAGTCTTACCCTGTGTAAATTCTTTAGCCTCAATTCAAGTTTACCTTTAGTGTATGTAACAGTGTCCCAACATACTTGGGTCTCCATATGGAGCCAAAGGAAGTTTGGTCTCATTTATTCTTCAGGATCCATGTATTAGTATTAAATTGATAGCATTAGTTCAGTAACACTAAGGTCAGGACTTGTAACAACAATTCATTTGCATTCAATTGGCATATCTTAGTATAGATGCAAGCATATTGGGCCCATTGTTTAGCAGCAACAGTGCCTACTACTACGCAGTCTTGCCTTCCAAGGAACCATGGTTAAGTGTGCTTTTAGGGCTAAAATGCACTGTAATAATTGAAAGTATTTAAGCATTTTCTATAAGAGTGATCTGCAACTTGTGGCTTGCGAGTTAAGCTACAAATCCCAGCATGCCCTTAAAGCTGAAGACTGCCCATAGCATGCTGGAAGCTGTAGTCTAACAACAGCTGGAGCATCTAATAATGTCACCCAACTGTTTAGCATGTAATGGCGGGTCAGAAGAGCACGCATCTCCACACCTCCTTCACTTTCCTATAATTAGGTACTTGACATTGTCTGTTTATAACAGCATAGATTCCAATGACAGAAGACACAATAGGTTACAATAGGCATCAGATCTGTTGCTTGCTTTCATCCCTGGTGCTCCAACCATTATTACTTTACAGCTTCCAGATAAGTGGTAATCATTTTGATGTCAATGTACATAGCTGGATCACCCTCTAATGATATATAGAGCCATTTGCAACTCTAATCTAGGTAACACAATGAATACTCTATCATCTGACTCAGAATAGTAAATTAACTTAGATAAAACTGTTCTACGGCCAATCACAATCATTATAGCAGCGGAGAACGGCGACTGGTGAGCGGGCATAGAAAGTAATTATAAGTAATGAATGCATTAACTTCGGGAAAAGGGACAGCTCTGCATTCTACTTCATCAAACTGAAATTAGGAGAGTGGAGGGACGTGGGACTCCACAGAATTAATTTCATAACCATTATACAGCCTTGTTTTTATCACATTCTCCTTGTGTGCTGGGAGGGAGCGTGGCTACCAGACAGACACATTAGAATTTATGGATTGTATGGGATGGGGGTGGAATCTGTTAACAAGTTATGAATTATATTGGAGAGCGAAGCTTTAAAATATTTAGGCATATAATGGGATTTATGAATTATATTGAAGGATATGACTGGGACTCGTCTACTCATTGATTTATTGGCTGTTCTGGGTGGAGACAAATCTTTGCAATCTGCTTTAATCTCATTTTTAATTTTGTGTTAAAGCATGAAAAAAGTTGCTCTCTGTAAAATGTGACCTGGATAAATCGGGTCGATAGTTGAGATCTGCTGGGAAGTAAAGGCTAAATCTGTGGTTGATTTGCGGTTGCCCGG
The DNA here is from genome assembly GCF_031893055.1 of Leptodactylus fuscus. NCBI lineage: Eukaryota > Metazoa > Chordata > Amphibia > Anura > Leptodactylidae > Leptodactylus > Leptodactylus fuscus. The sequence continues at coordinate 110,428,105 of NC_134270.1, read as the reverse complement.
GTCCTTTAAGAAAAGCTCCATTCCAATAGCCACCCCATTACATCCATAAGACAACCTACCAAAACAGCAAAGAGTAAACAAAATAGAAGAAAAGTCTAGGTAATGTGAAGGGAGCCTAAGCGTTAGCATGCCATCAGGGACATATCTATTATCACAAAGGTAACAATCATTCCTTATCCCTGGTGCACATAAGAAGGCATACATATTATAAATAGCACATGATAGGTAGAGGGTTCCTACCAGTATTAAAATTTTTTCATTGGGACACATTGCTACTGTATGTATAAGAAACCTTAAAAGACAAGTTAGAGGTTTAGAGCTATAGGATCAAGATATTAAAGAAGCAAGAGTCAGTCAGACTGCACCACATAGCATAGCATATAGACCATGGTTAGTAATAGTAATCAGAACTAGGGACAAACATGCATCAAATAGCCACAACCATAGCATTAAACTCAATACACAATATTAGGCAGGTGGTTTTAATGTTCTGGTGGATATATATATATATATATATATATATATATATATATATTAATATATATAGTATCTCGGTAGTAGCAGTGGTGTTGACCTAACCAGTCAGAGACAGGGACAAAAATCTTGCAGCAAAGAGGTTTACTTAAGAAAAATAGCAAAAATAAATAAACCTTTACGTCAGGCACAACAAAAATGAGCAAAATAAAATGCAGCCTTAACTTCAGGCAAAATAATGTCAAACAAAATCCTGCTCGTCTGAGTGCTAATTAAACAGAAAATACTAACTGTACATGTGACTTACCACCAGCCACATGAATCAACCAAAATAAAACACTGTACTGTATCATAAGGTTCTCAGTGTCAGGACAGACCCTGTCACTTCCTCTCCTCTCAGGATCTGCCCTGTAGCAAGCCTTAGGACCCACACCTGGGGCTTAAACCTATTCCAGACCTGCACTGGACTACACATAAGTCAGGAATCTGGGACTGATACGGTGAGATTCCAGCACTTTGCCTCTAACCTTCTCAATAAAGATAGATAGATAGATAGATAGATAGATAGATAGATAGATAGATAGATAGATATATTAGATCCAGAAAATGATAGCAATGGTGTTGCTAGCATTAGGCACCAGATTCTTTTAGGCTGGTTTCTCAGATTTCCATTACTATATTCAAATGATTCTGTGTTCTCCAGATCTTGTAGTGTTCCAGGCATCTAACATAACTGCATCAATGATATGTTGTAAACTTAGTATCCCAAATGAATTCCAATTTCTTTTCCAGTTGATCGTATCATGAATGTGGAGGGGCTCAGACATAGGTATTTTGATATTAGTTGCTATACATTTTATTTGCAATCAACCTACTTCAAAAGCAGAATATAAAAAAAAAAAAAAAAACATCAGCAGAGAAGATATGGATGGGCAGTAATGGGGCATGGGTACTTTTCTGAAAGGTCACTATATCAATTCTAAACAACTATTTTTCTCATTATCTTCCTTAGATTTGTCTGTTATGGCTAATTATATTATACTAGAGAAAAACTGAGTTCAGTCCAACTAAACAGGGATGTTAGCAAATCTTAAAAAGTCTCTCCTCACCTCCCTTATTTCCATGTTTACACTCTCAAGTATACTAGAATATATCTCTTTCCAAGATGCCAACGTTGGCAATAGGTAGATAAATATTTCAGGCTGAGGTTTACAATGTGATATGAACGTCTTTTGTTTACAAGTCTGTTTTTTGCTTGGAACAGGATCACAGATGGATGTCTGTAAAAGAGGCTACCTGTGAACTCCCAGCAAAATCCAGTGAAAGTCTGTTTTAATTATCTTCACGGTGCCAGGGAGAATAATAGACGGTGTTATTAACAAAGTAGTAATTCTGTCTAGTGCTATCTCCAGGATCATCACACCAGGAGAGGCCAACTCAAGTGGGCTAATCAAGGGCAAGGAACCATGAGGAGCATTTAACAGTTCTGCAGTGAAGTGCTCCGAAGATCCTGCCTAACACTCTGCCATTTGCAAACATTTAACATATGCGACTTAATGAACTGTGTCCTCTGATGTGAATATTGAGTATCTGAGAAAATGTTGACCATGTCAAGCTGTAAAGCGGTATATAGCCTGTATAGTGGTAGTATGCCACACCATATCTCCATATTATTTTGACTAATAGTAGCATGTACACCACAAACAGCACTAGGGATTGGACCAAGCCCTGTAGTACATCCTATTGTGAGCAATATCTAAGAGCCTTAGGATGGTGCATGTGCCTTGTCTCATGTTGTTAGCAAGTCATTTAATACTTGTGAGTGCCTGTTCTGGGCTATTGTTTTTCTGAAGCCACAATGGAAATGAGTATAGATGTTATCACCTGTCTAGTGTCTAGCTGGATAGCTGCAGTAATTTCTGTAACTTATCCTAGAAAGGGTAGTTCAGGTCTGTAGATGCATACGGCATGTAGGAAAAACAGTGTATAAGGGAAGTAACATTTACTATCAATAGTGTATTTAAAGAGCAACTATAAATGTTTACTATCTACCTATTCCCCCCAATATATTATACTGCATCCACAAATCTGGTTTTCTTCATATGCAAATAATTCTAACGCTGCACAGGAGGCATTATCTGTGTGCTCCAAGCACAGCCGTGTCATCAGGATTCAACGCTGCTGCCTCCCTTCAGCAAAGCCCCCTTCTTCAAAAATAAGTCTTCCTTCTCCTCCTCTTAACTGTGTCAAGAGAAGCTAGTGATGTTGGCACAATCTAAATCTCACACATGCACTGTAGGCTAAGCCACTTTGGGTGTACAGTGCACGCTCCTAGCACCATCTTTAGTCTCTTTTTGAATGAGCAAGGTGCAAGATTTGGTTTTGGACCTTAAGGTCATGGGCCCTGTGGCAGCTAGTATGGTTGCTACGGCTGTACTTATGCCACTGGTTTTAAATTAATTTAAACTGTGGTTCATACGGAACTTATTCAATCCAAAACAAATTTTGGTCCTGAACTCAAAAATAAGTGACTATAAGCAGGTTTGCCCAGCTCTACTCCCTAACCTTATACGTACAGTCTCTGAGATTATTTAGGAGAACATAGAACATAGAAAGATAATTGCACTATCCCAGCAGGCAGATATAGTATAGCCTTTAGCTGCTCATGTGATGCTTTGCTGATGCATTATGGGATTGATAGCAGAGTAAAGAAAGAAATATGAAATCAATATGGTGTCTGATCAGCAACTGCAGAGATGCTGGAGTGGAGTATCAGTTAGGACAAACTTTGGTAGAGGGTACACAATAATAAATTGTGTCTAGTGATAAAGTTGGGTTATCATGGCGTTCAGTATCTGACTACAATGTACTTACTGTACACTCTCTTCACTTAAACTGTAATTGGTCGACAATGAGTTATTATAAGCAAATAGTTGGAGGTTTCTTGACCCCTACATGGTATAAAACCCCTTTATGGGCTCCTACATGGTATTACGTCCCCTTTACACTCCATCTCATGGTATAATTCCCGCTTCAATGGTCCCCATATGGTATAAAGCCCCATTACTGGATCCAAACAATATAAACTTACTTACCCTACATGCTGTACAGTATTCTGCCGCCTTTTTAACCCTCCACACAATAAGTGCCCCTTTACTGGTCATCCACACATTATACTGCCACCTGTGATAGAGGACATAAAATATTCCTTTTAACCTCTGAATGAAGCTGTTTTCTCAGACCGTATTGATAATGTCAGAATGGTGGTTCCAAAAATGTTTTTGTTGCTTGGTGGATAGGACATTTACAGTGTAACATGTTAAAATTGTAGGAACAGACCTACTGATGGATTTGGCCATCACTTTTCATCCGACAACAGGGCATATAAACCTCACCAAGTTGTTAGTATCAGTGCTATTCTAGGACATGCTTTATGTTTTTGAATATCTACTTTTGCATCTAAAAGTGTTATTGAATTGAAATTTCCAGCCTCTCATCACACAAGGAATATAGACCATTCTTCATCTGGAGGAGGCTCCATTTTACAAACTAAACATAGTTTGGAGCAGACAGACACTGTTCTAGGAACAATAAAATGTATTTTTCCCTACTTTCACAAACGGCAGGGACCCAATTCTTTAAGGCAGCAATTGGCACACAATAAAACATGTCAATAATTTCCAGAGAATTGCAGTGTATTTGAGAGCTAAAAGAAAATCAAAATGTTTTCAATGCTTCGAGAATTATAATACCATGCTGGAAGTTTTAGAAAGAATTGCCGCAGGAAACACGTAAATATATATGAGGATGGTAAACGTCCAGGCCACACAAATAAATGTATTAGTCCTTTTCTTTGACTCTACCAAAGGTGAACACATATTAAATACTTAATGGCAACACATAGTGTTATGTTCCCTATCAAGGTTAGGCCAAGGCAATACATGAATGCTTACAGGTTTGGAGATAGCAGGTTATCCAAAAAGGGACTCAGAGTAGCATGAAAATAGAGACAAAGTCACACTTGAGGCTTGAAAGAGCTTGGCAAAAGGGAAGATAACAATTTAATGATATTGGCTAGTGTGACTAGAGTCTAAGGGCTTTTAAGATAAAATAAGAATAATCCTTTAATAGTCCCACCATGGGGAAATTTCAGTGTGTCCTTACAAGGCGCTGTTGATTTTGCCAAAAACATAGGTCACATTCTCTAAATAGTCCTCAGTCCATCCTTGACAGCATAGATAGTTTGGTTAAACACCTGGAATCACAGTCATCTCTAATTCACGTGTTGCATTAATTCACGTGTAAGGTTGAGCGATCGGGAAAGATCAGATTCCAATCGGCGATCGAGCAAATTTCACGATCGGGATCGGCTGGAAAATCGGATTTTAAAAATGACCCTGAAATCTCAAGATCAGCTCAACCCTAAAAGTGATTTTTCCCATAGAGAAGAATTGACTAGGGTTGAGCGATCGAGATTGGGAAGAATCGGATCCAGATCAGCGATCGAGCAAATTTCATGAACGGATTGGTTGGAAAATGATCGAAAATTGGATTTTAAAAACGACCCTGAAATCTCAAGATCAGCTCAACCCTATTCACATGTGAATTACACATATTTGATTCTGAATTAAGGGGCTAAAAATATTTTTCAACTAAGATCACCCCCTCCATTTAGATGATGGCAACAGAATATTCTGCAAATAAATTTGCCATGTGTGACTATACCCTACCCTAAAGAGAAGACCAGAAAAATGTATTTTGGGGGTTTATTGAGAAATTTCAACATGTTGATTCTCTTGGGATACTCAATGTAGCTGCTGTTGCTTTAAGGTTTTCTTGCCAACCTGTGAAGCTTCTACGGTCATCAGGCCTCTCCTATGCTGATCCTAATAGCATCTGAGGAAGGATATTTAAAGGGGTTGTCCCATCACAAGGATCCTATCTATACTGCTGGTTAATGTGGATATAAGACTTTTCCTAAATACATTGCTTCAGCAAAGCTGCTTTGTTTGTCCACTATCTTACTTTATTCAATTCATTGTTGACACAGCCCTTGACTTATCTGCTCAAAAGTCAAGTGATGTATCTGCTGCTCTCAGTGGGGAGGGAGGAGGGGCTAAGTGCACGGGAGCGAGCCTGTGTATCTAGCTATTCCTGTATCTACACCACGTGACCTAGCTTCCTGTTAGCAGATAGGGGAGAGGAGCTGCTTTCATTTCTTCTGTTCTCCCAGTTATCAGGCTAGCTAATTCAATTGTGTTCATTATGGCAGAGACAGGCAGTCTCTGTATGTAACACAGAATGGAGTTACTGCTGCCTGTACTTCATAGTCCAATATGGGTGGGCGGAGCTACACACAAATTTGGGGCAGAGCTAAACGGCAGGTTGCATGTGAAACCCCGCCCACCAAATGATGCAAGAAACCAGGAAGAAAGAAGATTTTACAGCAGTGAAGACTGGTGAGTATGCGACATGGGAATATCCCTTTAAACCCCATTCTGGCTATTTATTCTAGGCGATCAAATTCTATTTAAATCTGCTGTTTTCATGGAAAGAACTATTGCAGTATGAAATATGCACAGAGAGTCCATTTCCTTTTTTGAATTTACCTACAGTATTGGTTTGGGGGTTTACTTAGTTATAGACGGATAATCCTATTATTGATTAGAGACAAGAGGATGTCGCTCAATGGATTTCAAAATGTTTCAACCAGATTAGACCCAAAATTTTAAAAATTGTTCAGTTTTTAACAGTAAATTATTATATTCTGGGGTCTCTTCAGACTCCAAAGTATAGTAGTTGGAGGCCCGGGGAGGTGACAAAAAACCCTCATTTATACTCATCTTTTACCTTCTCATCCGGCGGTCTTCTGTAATGTTATGCACCCGGCAGTGGCGTAACTAGGAATGGCGGGGCCCCGTGGTGAACTTTTGACATGGGGCCCCCTCCAAGAGGGGTAAATGGGTGTGCAGGCTGTTTTTAAATAAGAGGGTGATGTGGGGTGCAGGGTGTGTATAAGCAAGAGAGGAAATGGGGGTGCAAGCTGTGTGTGAGCAAGAGGGTGATCTGGAGGGTGGAACTCCCCATTCCACCACACTCTTGCTCACCCACAGCCTGCACCCCCATTCCCCTTCTTTCTTACACACAGCCTGCACCCCCAGGTCACCCTCTTTACTCACACACAGCCTGCATGCCCATGTACCCCTCTTGCTCACACACAGCCTATACCACCCATTCCCTCCTCTTGCTCACATAGGGCAGAATGGAGGGGTGTAGAATGTGAGTAGGAGGGGTACATAGGTGTGCAAGCTGTATGTGAGAAAGGAAGGAGTGGGGGTGCAGACTTTCTCACACACAGCCTGCACACCCATGTACCCCTCTTCCTCACAGCCTATAACCCATTCCCCCTATTGTACACTGACCTGTACAATCCGGGTAGCTCCGCCCACAAAAGACTCTGAGTCTATGTTAGTAGATTAAAGGACCTTTGATGACGTCATGATGACATCATGTCTCAGGTCCTTCAAACTACTAGTATAGATGCCGGCACAGGGCCTGGGGACAGCGGGGAGGAGATAGAAGTTTCTCCTACCCTCTGTTACTATGCAAGTGCTGGGAGGCAGCAGGGGCCTGGACAGCAGGCGGCCCCAGCTTCGGTGCAGTAGTAAAGGCAGCAATTGCTGACTTTACTACTGTTAACAAATGGACTGTGGAGGAGGCAGCTCCTTTCCATCTTCAGGCAGCGCCCGGCGCTGCAGTAAATAGGGCCCGTTACGTGCTGGAGTTACTCCAGCAGGTAGCGGCCTATTTAAAAAAAAAAAAAAAATCCGCAGCGGTAGCAGCTGTCACCGGGCCCCCTAGTATCCCGGGCCCTGTGGCAGCTGCCTCCGCTGCTACTACGGTACTCTTGCAACAACTGACTCAACAATGCCACATAGTTAAACAAAATACAAAATGCAAATTGTAGTATATCACAGTTGTGGATAATATTTGTTCTGTAATTCATGATTCTGAGGGCCTTTCAGCATTCATTAATAGTATTGTTGTGGACAGGTTCACACCAGCGCCTGCCTGTTCTTCCAGGTTTCCGTGCCTGTATCCGCTTGAAAAATGCATTTTTTTCACATTCCCCAAGCATTCCTCATTTCCTCAGTGGACACAAAGAACAGAAAGATGAATGCTAATGTAAACCTAGCGTCAGGTAGGTATTTCAGATTGGAATTTCATTTTTGTCAAAAATGTAGTGCTTGAACTTGAAGTTCTTGGCCTCCAATTTAAAATATGTAAGAGAACTCACCATGTTCTGTTTATAATATTGGTATCTTATTATATAGCAGAGGATCCTTAGTTTCTTTGAGGCACCAGGGCCTACCTACTAGGCGCTACCTACTTTAATTATTTTTTTTTGCATAAATTAATATAAGAAAGTTTATGCTACATATCAGAAAAAAAATAGTTTTTCTCACTTATCGGGCTCTTTTTTTCTCTCACTTTTTTCTAAAATGACATTCTAAACAACTGCCAATTGAAATCTGTGCAGAATCTATCTATCTAATTTCTCATCTGAAAAGCCTGTTTAACAGAAATCTTCCTCTGGTGTTTGTAGTCGCTGCTCCAGCCTCCAGACCTTTCTAAATCAAGATCTCAAAAGACTATCTACCCACGAACACAATGCAGAATCCTACAGTATATGTTACCAATCAGTTAAAACTGGCAACATGAAGTAAACAAACATATTTATTACAATGATCCTATCTATACTTGTAGATTATGTATATTGACGACTTTTCCTAAATATATTGCTTTAGAAATTCTGCTTTGTTTGCCTGCTATGTGACCTTATTCCTCCCATTGGTTACATACCCTTGCTAAACCACGGACCTATAGGACAAGTGATGTCACTTACTTAGTGCTGACAGGACAATCCGTTCAGCTAATTGCAGTTTGCTGATAAAGCCTGGTCTGTTATCTCTCTATGTAAACACATAGATAACATGGAGTCCATTCTGTACAAGCATCTGCATATTATATGATCTGTAGAAGTGTTGTGAGACTTCTTCGGCCCGTTTAGCAAGAGGGGGGAGGAGAAATACAGGAAGTGAGAAGAAAAGACTGCAGGCAGAGTTTTGAGACACTCAGATGGGAAAACCCCTTTAAGTATACTATACATTTCTAGGTAGGTTCAACCTCATTCTCAGGTACCTGACAGAAACATTGCCTATAAACTATTGTAAAAAAAATTAATGCACCAGATAATGTTCCTGCGGAAGAGGTCAGACTGATATTGAAACTCGTAGTGTGTAACTATTTTAACTGACTTCATTTGTGATTTTAACTCATTAGTGGAAGTGCCCATTGGATTCTGCATTTTTGTGCTATGAAAGGTTAGGCACACTTTACATTGTGCATCTCATTGGTGTCCTGAAATGACTTTGATCTATAAAGCTTTGTGAGACACCTATGCCCCGGTAGGCTTAATGGATGAGAGCTTTTATTACTGCACCTTACAATCTAAGCTCCATGATTCTGAGTACGCAGAAATTGTTCTCCCCATGCACAAAGTTGGAACATCACCAAAAATAGAGAGGTTCTGATTTTGATAAGTATGATAAAGGAAACATTACCTCTTCATGAGTCATTTTTGTTCCCAGTTATGCTCTTAAAAGACTTTTTGAGATGTGACAGTATTCTCAAATTCACCGACTTATGGATTTGTTCTTGAGCATTTAAAAAAAAAAATCAACAATTTATAAACTTGTCACAAACATTAAACCTGAGTAATTTGTTGTCGATCAATCTGGAGCTAAGCCAACGTTAGAAAACTGAATCAATTTCCCTCCCTCATCGATAAGATACACAAACACATCGTACACTCAGGAAAATGGAATTTATTATCAGCATTTTTTGAAGTGTTTAAGTCCTTTTTTCCGTTTTTTTTTTTTTTTAATTTCATTATTTTGTAGAGTCCTCAAAATAATGTTTAATTGTTCTTGGTTCAGGTAAGGGCTCATTCACATCTGCGCCCGGTGTCCGTTCTGCAGGTTTCCGTTTCCTGCACAAAACAGAGGCAGCTTACGGAAACCTGCAGGACTCTTTCTCACTCATTCATTTGAATGGGTTTGAAAGCTGTCCGGCCGTGAGCGGCGGTGAGCTTTTTATGCTCTCCGCTGCGAAACCGTTTTTTTTAATCCGGACACAGAGTCGGACATGCAGTACTCTGTGTCCAGATTAAAAAAAACAGTTTCGCAGCGGAGAGCATAAAATGCTCACCACCGCTCACAGCCGGACCCGGCCTGTGGTTTCCGTCTTCTAGCATGCAGAACAGAGACCCAAACGGAGAACAGAGACCTGAACACAGGTGTGAACCTAGCGTAATACTTACATCAGTAACATACACTCACTGGCCACTTTATTAGGTACACCATGCTAGTAACGGGTTGGACCCCCTTTTGCCTTCAGAACTCCCTCAATTCTTCGTGGCATAGATACAACAAGGTGCTGGAAGCATTCCTCAGAGATTTTGGTCCATATTGACATGATGGCATCACACAGTTGCCGCAGATTTGTCGGCTGCACATCCATGATGCGAATCTCCCGTTCCACCACATCCCAAAGATGCTCTATTGGATTGAGATCTGGTGACTGTGGAGGCCATTGGAGTACAGTGAACTCATTGTCATGTTCAAGAAACCAGTCTGAGATGATTCCAGCTTTATGACATGGCGCATTATCCTGCTGAAAGTAGCCATCAGATGTTGGGTACATTGTGGTCATAAAGGGATGGACATGGTCAGCAACAATACTCAGGTAGGCTTTGGCGTTGCAACGGTGCTCAATTGGTACCAAGGGGCCCAAAGAGTGCCAAGAAAATATTCCCCACACCATGACACCACCACCACCAGCCTGAACCGTTGATACAAGGCAGGATGGATCCATGCTTTCATGTTGTTGACGCCAAATTCTGACCCTACCATCCGAATGTCGCAGCAGAAATCGAGACTCATCAGACCAGGCAACATTTTTCCAATCTTCAATTGTCCAATTTCGATGAGCTTGTGCAAATTGTAGCCTCAGTTTCCTGTTCTTAGCTGAAAGGAGTGGCACCCGGTGTGGTCTTCTGCTGCTGTAGCCCATCTGCCTCAAAGTTGGACGTACTGTGCATTCAGAGATGCTCTTCTGGCTACCTTGGTTGTAACGGGTGGCTATTTGAGTCACTGTTGCCTTTCTATCAGCTCGAACCAGTCTGGCCATTCTCCTCTGACCTCTGGCATCAACAACGCATTTCCGCCCACAGAACTGCCGCTCACTGGATGTTTTTTCTTTTTCGGACCATTCTCTGTAAACCCTAGAGATGGTTGTGCGTGAAAATCCCAGTAGATCAGCAGTTTCTGAAATACTCAGACCAGCCCTTCTGGCACCAACAACCATGCCACGTTCAAAGGCACTCAAATCACCTTTCTTCCCCATACTGATGCTCGGTTTGAACTGCAGGAGATTGTCTTGACCATGTCTACATGCCTAAATGCACTGAGTTGCCGCCAAGTAATTGGCTGATTAGAAATTAAGTGTTAACGAGCAGTTGGACAGGTGTACCTAATAAAGTGGCCGGTGAGTGTATATATATATATATATATATATATATATATATATATATATATATATATAGTACTGGATTTAAGAATAATAGTCCTATAATCCTATAATAGTAATTGTATGATAATGTTAGGGAATTGCTCAATGAGCAATTCCCCAGTTCTGCTGCTGAAATCAGGGAGGAAGGGAAAGACAGAGAAAGTGAGTCCTAAACTCAACCCGGTCCTGTCCCTACCTACATGCCACAACTGTCCTATTGACAAGGACAACTGGGCAGCAGTCCCTTCTCTGTAAACACAAAACGCAGACAAGGCACCACAAAAGAGGAGTCAGCAAGTCAAGGGTCAAATCCAGAGAGACAAAGCAGTACCAAATCGTAATCCAAAAGAGATGTAACAAGAAAAGCCAAAGGTCAGGAGTCAGTAAATACAATAGCAAACAGAACAGCTTAGCAAGGACAGAGTCACAATAGCTAGCAAGCATGTGTGGGCAGATGACCTGTTTAAGGAAGTCCACAACCCGCCGTGGGCTTGATTGGCAGATAGGCTGTCAATCACACAAGTATGGCTAAGATGAACTATTTGAGGATCAGAGGGCAACAAAGAGATGGTTGTGGTGGGAAAGCAATTACAGAGGTGAGGGGGATAGAACAGTGTTTGTTCAGAATAAATACACAACAAGAACCTAAAGAAAGGAATGATAGCTGGACATGCCTCCTGTGCCATAGCTAAGATTAGCATCAGACTTTGCTGGGATCTATGCTAACGTGTCTATACTGTAGTTAAGAAACCCATCATTCTCACTAGTACCATAGCTCAAGTACCCCATCTATCCTACACATATATGTACATATATCCCTGAACATACTGTACACGTGGACAATGTATTTTCATTGGATATACAATGCAATAGCAATAAAACATTAAACTAGATTTTCACTAGATTATGGACAATCAAACAGTTTTTTAAAAGTGAATTCTGTGGTCTCTATTCCAGCAGGGATAGAGGGACACACATTTACCCCTTTTATATTCTCTTTTAAGTTGAGGTGTACATTGTTTGTTATTATCCAAAGCCCTAGAACTGTTGTTATTGCCCCGGAGTGATTAAGGTCCCCTATTTAACCCTATAATATCTACCATTCAGCTGCTCTCTTGTCATTACTAATGATGTATTATTTCAGCTTATAAGCATTGAGGAACATTTTTTGACTTCCAGCATTTGAAGATTTTTTTAGATTTTTTCATCTCCTTCTGTTAATCACGGCAGCTCACATGGGAGAAATTCTCGGCACATTGTGTATGCAGGAATGCAACCCTGCTTTTATCACTACAACAGCTGCCTCAAGCTAAACATTTCATCCTGGGATACAGCTTTGGTGACCTGCAGACTTCCAGCGAATTCAAACCAGGTCTTCAGCAGTGAAGCATCTTGAATTACAGAGACTAACAGGGAATTTTCCTCATACTGAGTAAATTGCTCAGCAGGAGATGGTTTATTAAGATTTTCCACTTTTACAATCATTTTTGTTGTGTGAAGTACATGTATTTATGTAGAATGTAGTAGATGGAGAAGAATGTTGACCACCCAGTTATACCATGATTATTAATTATAATTCTCATGATATTTGCAACAAAACCATGGGATTCTACATGGTTACAAGTTCAAAGAGGGACTGGATCCCTTTCTTGAAGAGAAGAATATTATGTGTTACTGATTCTAGATTTGAAGGACACGTTGATCCAGGGTTTTTATACTGACTGCCAGATTGGAGTCGGAAAGGATTTTTTTTTACCCTGAAGTGGGGCAATTGGCATAATCCTCATGTTTTTTTTTTTTGCCTTCCTCTGGATCAGCACTGTAGGGGACTGTAGGGTTATAGGTTGGACTTGATGGACTGATGTTTTCATCCAACCTCATCTACTATGTATGTAACTATATATACTGATCCTTCTAGTCCTGAATTACTCAATCCCTTGTTTTACTATGCTCTTTTATTTCCCTAAGCCTTGCATTAACCTCACTGGTACATCCTTTCTATGGTTATTGCCCCTTACAATCATACCTCCAACCCATTCTTGTGTAATTTGGTTCTGTTTTTGTCAATGCTTATCCTGAGAAACAAACATTGTATTGACTTAGGGCACAAAACTCCTTGGAATGGGCTTAAGACTTCAACACAAATCATGCCCTGGCAATGTTGATACCACAACTGCTCACTTCACTGTGTTTCTTGGTCTTGATTTTAACAATCTGGAAAGCAAAAACTAATTATTTTGTATTATTCATGGGCAACTTGTTCAAGTCCTGCGGACAGCAGAGTAGTAAGATGTAAAATGATTTGGGGTTTAGAAAAGCGTGGTTATTTTTGTCCGGAAGCAGTGCCACATGTATCCATATATTGTGCCTGGTATTATGGATCAGCTCTAGTGAAGTGAGTGGGACTAAGTTGTAATGCTGCTTGCAACCTGTAGAAAAGAGCAGTGCTGTGTTTGGAAGAAAGCACCCATGTTCTTCTAATCCTGCACAAACCCTGTAAGATGTTACTTATACAGTTACCATCTGTCCAGCTTGTTCAGTGTTTGCAGCTATATTAACTCATGTTCGTTGTCCGTGGTGCTGAATAACCAGCAGCGTCCTACAAATGAGTCCTTCAGAAGATGTTGGATGCGACTCACAGCATACTTGCTATTCCTCACAGTTTCTTTAGCCAATAATTTTCATACACACTTCATAAATGATAAACTGGAACAATAGGAAATGTAATATTTCTGTTGCTTACAGAACCAAATATTTTTCCCAAGGTTAGCTGGTAATACATTTGTTTTGCAAACAACGTTCCCAAAATGTTTTGAAGCTATTACAGAGCCCATGTATTAATGGCACTGTGATCAGAAAATGAAATAATTGCTAATAATTACATATAATAATTAAACGTAGTCTCAAAAGAGTAAATTGCTACAAGATTCACTGAAAAATGACCCGTTCAAGGGTCTCTTGTACTACACAAAGTATAGTCCTTGATTCTGTTTCTCTCATTTTTATGCAACCATTGTTTTGCTACGTCTTGATATGTTTATGATAAAATATGTTATTGTCTTGGTTGATATGGTGTTCTCTATCTGTCTATCATGAATATGTATATTTCCTCACTATTTCATCTCTTTCATTTATTTAATGTATCTGTAACATGCAAAAAATCCATAGGCACGGTATTTACGACAAAGCAGTAGAGACTACTGAATCCACATATTGTACATGAAATCAGCTGCTTTTAATTGGAATTTTATTCATCTAGAAAACTTTATAATCCATCATTTGTTTCCAATTTAGAATTGAAACATTACTGTATATACTAACACTAGGTCAGGAACAGAGCGAAATAAAATCTTTGGCTATTGTGGGGTTTTAATTTTACCAAGAATGACTCTAAGTTCTGAATATTATAGTCACTGATACTTGATTGATAAAGTAATTTTAGTTTATTATTACATGAACATATGGAGTTACAGATCCTAGTGTGTCCTTCCTTGCTGTCCTATGCTGCTGCTTGTAGTGCTCCCAGATGTCGACATCTCTTGAGGCTTTTACGTTTACTTGGTACTTGCTTGAGCAGAAAGAACTGCATAGCTTGAGAATATAAACACTAATTAAATTCATTAAGTTCAGTGTCCTCTCCTAATGTGTTCTTTACATAGGTGATAAACCTGATTAATTGCATACATACTGCATAGTGCATTGTATTGAGGCTGACATCTTATCAGCACAGCCAGATTGCGCAGTGTGTGGTGGAGCAGACACATGACGTGTTTATGCACATTTAATCTAGGATATTATGAATTTATGGAGAATCTGATCCGTTTATGGAAGCCATTAATGGGATGGTAAAACAAACACATAAAATTGGTGCACCTTGCCTCAGCTGTTTGTATAATTATGTGGGAACACGCTCCATCAAGATCAACTACTGTGCGGGTTATTATTATTATATGAGTGGATACACGATCATTGCAAAGTGGAATGGTTTCATTGCTGGGCCTTGCTGCTAGCTATGTTCATGTATGAGCAGGTCCTGCACAATTAGAACTAGAGGTGGACTAGAGGATTCATTCCAAGCTGGGTTCAATATGAATATTCCAAATTGTTTGGTATTTAACAAATATGAATAAAAGGTGATTCATTTCATAGCAAACTAAAATGGTCATCATGACATGCATTGAGAGGTCAAAATACAGAAGACACACATGTGTGTGTATCACTGTGACATTCTAGTATCACCTGACATCATCTCACAGCTAGGGTTGAGTCGATCTTGAGATTTCAGGATCGATTTTAAAATCCGATTTGCAATTATTTTCCATTCGAACCCGATCCCGTTCCCAATTCCGATCCTAATCAATGGGATTTATTTTAATGATCAAAGATCGGATTTTAAAAACGATTCTGTTCACTACACAGCGTGGAGTCCAAAAATTGAAGCCTCCACGCTGTGTAGTTATTAAAAAATCTGCCGGCTACTTAGTCCCCCCCACTTACCTGCACAGAACTGCTGCTGCCTCCTCTCCCAATGTGTACACCACTCCCCAGAGCTCTGAGCCATTGTTCTCTCCTCTCTCTCTCTTCGCACGCCGGAAGAGCGCTGTGTGTGCCCCTGCCTCCCAGGCTAGTGTGAATGATGCTGGGAGAAGGCGGGGCTTGTTGTGGCTTAGGTGAGTGTGGGTGAGTACCAGGCAGGGAGACATGAGTGCATCACTCTCGTCTCCCCTCCCTGTACCCGCCCACACACTCCTAAGCCACAAAAAGCCCTGCCTACTCACAGCAGTAACACTAGCCTAGGAAGGCGGGGGTGCACACAGCACTCTGCCGGCGTGCGAAGAGCGAGAGGAGAGAACAACGGCCTAGAGCTCCAGGGAGCAGCAGCGGCTCTGCGCAGGTAAGTCGGTTGAGCAATTAGGATCGGAATTACGTTCCCAATCTATTTTAGGCGGGATCGGAACCCGATCATGATCATGAAATTTACTCGATCGCTGATCGGGATCCAATCTTTTCCGATCCCAATCGCTCAACCCTACTCACAGCCTCTAAGTCAATAGTGGTAGGTGAACACCTTGCAGTGTTGATGTCATTTACAGTATATGAGGTACTGTGGGCTGGAACATGAGGCATTTCAGTGAGGTTGGAAGTAGGGAATGGATGTGCTATTCATCACTGCATGATCCAAAGCAAAAAAGAGTAAATTTTGAAGAATTTTAAATGTCAAAATGCATAAAAACAAGTGGCATCATCCATATTTCCATAGACATATATGTCAATTTCACTTTGACATAACTTTGGCTGCGTCTGCTTAGAGAGCAAGAGATTGGATAGATAGTTTCTTAGGAGCATTGAGAGTGTAATACACTATGTTTTAAGCCAATTTACATTGTGACTCAAACTGAGCTTGTTCAGTCACCCGAATCCTAAACTACTCAAATCTTGAGAGGGTTCACTCATCTCTGTGTGTAACTTATTACTGAAATACAAATTAGATAATAATCAATGTGTGCACAGGTGCTAAGGGCGAGAACATGAGAACTAATGTTGCCACCTATGCAAAAGAATATAACTTACTATAATACTGTCTTATGTACAATAATATAACTACTATAATGCTGCATCTTATATGTAAGAAGATAATTATTACAATACTATATCCAATGTACAAGAATATAATTGCAATAAAACTGATTTTTATCTACAAGAATATACAGTGGGGAAAAAAAGTATTTAGTCAGTCACCAATAGTGCAAGTTCCACCACTTAAAAAGATGAGAGGCGTCTGTAATTTACATCATAGGTAGACCTCAACTATGAGAGACAAAATGAGAAAACAAATCCAGGAAATCACATTGTCTGATTTTGTAAGAATTTATTTGCAAATTATGGTGGAAAATAAGTATTTGGTCACCTAAAAACAATCAAGATTTCTGGCTCTCACAGACCTGTAACTTCTTCTTTAAGAGTCTCCTCTTTCCTCCACTCATTACCTGTAGTAATGGCACCTGTTTAAACTTATCAGTATAAAAAGACACCTGTGCACACCCTCAAACAGTCAGACTCCAAACTCCACTATGGTGAAGACCTAAGAGCTGTCAAAGGACACCAGAAACAAAATTGTAGCTCTGCACCAGGCTGGGAAGACTGAATCTGCAATAGGCAACCAGCTTGGATTGAAGAAATCAACTGTGGGAGCAATAATTAGAAAATGGAAGACATACAAGACCACTGATAATCTCCCTCAATCTGGGGCTCCACGCAAAATCTCACCCCGTGGGGTCAAAATGATCACAAGAACGGTGAGCAAAAATCCCAGAACCACGCGGGAAGACCTAGTGAATGAACTGCAGAGAGCTGGAACCAATGTAACAAAGCCTACCATCAGTAACACACTACGCCGCCAGGGACTCAGATCCTGCAGTGCCAGACGTGTCCCACTGCTTAAGCCAGTACATGTCCGGGCCCGTCTGAAGTTTGCTAGAGAGCATTTGGATGATCCAGAAGAGTATTGGGAGAATGTCCTATGGTCTGATGAAACCAAACTGGAACTGTTTGGTAGAAACACAACTTTTCGTGTTTGGAGGAAAAAGAATACTGAGTTGCATCCATCAAACACCATACCTACTGTAAAGCATGGGGGTGGAAACATCATGCTTTGGGGCTGTTTCTCTGCAAAGGGGCCAGGACGACTGATCCGGGTACATGAAAGAATGAATGGGGCCATGTATCGTGACATTTTGAGTGCAAACCCTCCTTCCATCAGCAAGGGCATTGAAGATGAAACGTGGCTGGGTCTTTCAACATGACAATGATCCAAAGCACACCGCCAGGGCAACGGAGGAGTGGCTTTGTAAGAAGCATTTCAAGGTCCTGGAGTGGCCTAGCCAGTCTCCAGATCTCAACCCTATAGAAAACCTTTGGAGGGAGTTGAAAGTCCGTGTTGCCAAGCAACAGCCCCAAAACATCACTGCTCTAGAGGAGATCTGCATGGAGGAATGGGCGAACATACCAACAACAGTGTGTGCCAACCTTGTGAAGACTTACAGAAAACGTTTGACCTCTGTCATTGCCAACAAAGGATATATAACAAAGTATTGAGATGAAATTTTGTTACTGACCAAATACTTATTTTCCACCATAATTTGCAAATAAATTCTTACAAAATCAGACAATGTGATTTTCAGGATTTGTTTTCTCATTTTGTCTCTCATAGTTGAGGTCTACCTATGATGTAAATTACAGACGCCTCTCATCTTTTTAAGTGGTGGAACTTTCACTATTGGTGACTGACTAAATACTTTTTTGCCCCACTGTACCTACCATAATTCTGTATCACAGAAGAGGGAAACAACTGGACCATCCAATTTCTCCTGGACACTGGTCCATTTTATAACCTCAACTTCACAGGTCAAGCCATTGTTTACACTGTGCCTCCCTCATTACATGGTTGTAAGGTGAAGCATACATTGAGTGGCACTATGGAACATGGCGGACATGCGTCAGCATGTGTCACAGTATAAGGAATGATTACTGCATGCAGCAAACCACAGACACAAGAGAGTGGATAAAGGTGAGAGGAAGTAGAATAATAATTTATCTCGATCACTTTTGGAAGATAGTTCTGCTTTTTCAGCTGGCAAGCTAGGCACACCGGTGGCATGCCCCAATAAATTGCCATTACTTGTTGTCATATGTGCAACAATAAAGGGACTTTTTGGTTACTTTTTTCTACATTCAATTCTTTATTACTTTTCCTTGAAATTCTGTGAATTTGGTCCTATTCCAGGATATCCGTCAGGATAATCCAGCTTCTTTTTTGCTGTCCAGGTGTTGTTTTCAGGGTTATAGAGTCTGTACCATTTCTTTCTTTTTTTTTTTTTAACTGTAATTATTATTGAAAGGATTTTTATAAAATACAATTGTTAGGGAATTGCTAGATGACAATTCCCCAGAAGCTGCTGGAGAACCCTGGAGGAAGGGGCACATGAGACAGTGAGCCCTAAGCTGAAGCCCCCAACTGTCCCTTCCTTTTGCCAGGCCCTATCCTACGTAATAGGCGGCAACCACGAACACGGTCCTTCCTGTATATGTGACACACAAAACGCAGACAAGACGGACAACAACAAAGGGAGGTCAGCTAGCCAAGGGATTCGGTAACAGTCGAGCAATGCAGTGCCAAATCGGAATCCAGAAGAATAGTCAGTAGGGAAAGCCAGAGGTCAAGGATAAGAGCACAAGTAATTTAACAGCACGAGAAGCCAGCAAGCACGAGGCAATAACAGGCACCAGTGTGACTGTGAGCCAAGACTAAATAGGGGAGGAAGAACCCGCCCTGAACCTGACAGGAAGGTAGGCTGTCACAGACAAGACAAAATTTAACCACTTAATGGACAGAGGTAACAAGGGCAGAAGACGGGTGTGGTGCAAATACAATCACAGAACTAGAGCCGTGTTCACACAGTGTAACTAAAAACTTTAAGCAAATTATCAAACTGCACACGCCTCCTGCACTGCAGCACGCGAGCAGAGGGTGGCGCAGAGACCCGAACAGGCAGAGATGTTATAACAATATAACAAAAGAGTTGAAAACATAAAAAACATGAACGTGAAGCAATGCACATACCGTCAAGTAGACTGGGAATGTATACACATCACAAAAACCTGAGAGTGGAAATGAGGGGGTGGGGGAGGAAGGGAAGGGGAAGGAGTCAGAGACCATTCAAAATACAGTATGTGTCCCAAGGTGACCATATAGCCTGGAACGCCTCAACAGTATGGTAAAGTGTGACTGTCAAGTTCTCCATACTACGGACATCCTTAACTCGGGCTACAAGATCAGAACCAGAGGGAGGAGAAGCACTCTTCCATCGGAGAGCGATGAGCGTTTTGGCTGTGGTACAGAGATAGAGAAACAATTTAGAGGTCTGTTTACCCAGATGAGCAGGGGGGATCCCTGGACAGTCACAAAAAATATGATACAGAGTACCCACTCCTGCCCAGCAATGCCAACACAGGGAAGAGATGTTAGGGTTAAGGGAGTGGAGTAAGGCTGGGGTATGGTACCAGTGCATAAGTAGCTTGTACTGGGTCTCCCGGAACGTAACACAGGTGGATGATTTAGCTGCATGGGACCTGATAATTTGCCATTGGTTCAGGGAGATCTGCCTGTTCAAGGCCCCAGACCACATCTCCATATATTTATGCGATGTGGGGCCCTGCCGACCAGAGGAGGAGAGGATACTATAAATACCAGAGATAAGGCCAGCAGTAGAGGTGCCCGCATGACATAGTTTTTCAAAGACAGTTGGTGGGGACACTTTCAAAGAGCCGAACTGGGTAAAAACAAAATGGAAAATCTGCCGGTAATGCAACCACTCAGTAGTGGGTAGGTGTAATTCTGAAACAAAATACTCAAAGGGCCAGAGCACCAACGTCAGCGGGTCTATTAAGTCAGCATCACAGAAAAGGCCCAGCCTACTCCAAGGCCGAACCAAAGCTGACATCAATCCCTCAGGGTGGAGGGGGTTGTACAAAAAGGAAATCACTGGGAGGCCAGGAGAAAGATTTTAGAGTAGATAATCCAAATGGCCCTTGTGAAGCGTATAGGACCCAAAAGGGGAGTGGATGGAAGGGGGGAGGAACTGCACACCACAGAAACCACAGAAACATATTAGGATGTATTGGAGCTAACCAGAGTTTCTGTATCTCAACCCATTTGGTATAGGCCTGCGGGGCTGTCCAAAATAGCAGGTAGCGCAAGTGAGCAGCCCAATAATAATGCAATATGTGTGGTACCGCCAATCCCCCCCTCCTCCCTCCCAGACAGCATCACCAAACGGGGTATGCGGTGACGCTTGCCATTCCAAATAAACTTAAAGATGGATTTTTGAAGAGAGCACAATTCTAAGTGAGGGACTGCAACTGGAAGCGTTTCAAAATAGTAGAGGATCATCGGGAGGAGGGACGTTTTGACCTCATTAATACGACCTATAAGCGAAATATGGAGGGGACGCCATTTGTCCAAGAGGCCTCTCAGTTCATTAAATAGGCTAGGCTAATTAACTGAATAGAGGGTGGATAAGAAGAGGAAAGCTGGATCCCAAGATACCGGAGAGAGCGTTCCCGCCATTGAAAGTCAAAGTCTGTACCTTTTCAAAGTACATTATAGCTTTTTCAGCTGGCAGTATCTCCAGGTTTTTCCTTAATAAACAATACATCTGACGCTAGGTTCACACCTGCGTTCTTCTTTCCGTTCTGTGCTTTCCGTCTTCTGCATGCCAGAAGACGGAAAGCACAGACCGGGTCCGGCCGTGAGGGGCGGTGAGCGTTTTATGCTCTCCGCCGTGAAACCGGATTTTTTTATCCGGACACAGAGTACTGCATGTCCGACTCTGTGTCCGGATTATAAAACCAGGTTTCGCGGCGGAGAGCGCAAAACGCTCACCGCCGCTCACGGCCGGACATCTCTCTCACCCATTCAAATGAATGGGTGAGAGAGACTCCTGCAGGTTTCCGTCTCCTGCCTCTGTTTTAGGCAGGAAACGGAAACCTGCAGTACGGACACCACAACGCAGATGTGAACGAGCCCTTATAGTCTGAGAAATATGGTATATTCTTGCTTATTATCTTTTATTCTATTGTATTTTCTTGCTTATTATCTTTTATTTTCTTAAAATCACTTAAATTAGTGATGTGTAGCATCAGTTTTTCTCTCCGTAACATAACAGTTTCAGATAGCATTGGAATCACAGCCAATAGATACGGCAGAGTTTCACTGAGGGAAATCGTTGTACCACGTCTTGTCTAGAAAATACTAGAACAAGAAGTGGTTTCATGGCTCAGCAATACTAGTTAAAGTGACAGTAGCATCCGCTATACACAGTGCCATCATCAGTCATCAGCAGTTACATTAGTGAATCTTACAATATACTGCAAACACTTTATTCTTAGGCTGAGTTCTTACGTAGTAAAGTGGAGCGCAATCTGGCACGTATACGTGTGTCAGCAGTTTGCGCGTTCAAAAACATCCCATTGATTTCAATGGGAGTTACGAGCGTATACGCCGCGTAATTTTGCGCCCGTAATTTTGCGGCCGCTTATTCATTGAAATAAGGAGGCTGCAGAAGCAAGGTCGGTGCATGGGCAGTAGACAGATGATATCCGTGCCCTGTCCATGCCATTCATTAATGGCAACCGGCAGGGGTGAACCTACCCCTTTCGCCGCCCGAGGCGAACTACAGAAAGCCACCCACCCCCCCCCGGGAGGAGGGGGCGGAGTGAAGGGGCATGACTGAGCGAAGGGGGCGTGGCGGTGTGAAGGGGGCGGGGCTTAGCGCCGTTCGCAGGCAGAGAGAAGGCAAGGAGAGGACCTGCTCTCTGCCTGAGCGTGAGGGGAGGCTGCTGGAGCAGCGCTGCTCCAGTGGCCTCCCCAAACCACTGCTCGGTGCTAAGCCAGTCCAGGACAGCTTGTCCTGGACTGGCTTAGGTAATCAAAAATGCCGCCCACCCTGGGGTCCTGACATAGCACCGCCTGAAGCGCTCGCTTCAGGTTGCCTCATGGGAGGTGCGGCGCTGGCAACCGGTTAGCACATCGGCTTTAGGGCTAGAACTATGGAAGTTGTAAGACACAAAGAGTCCTAGTAAATCAGCACTAATATACATGTCTTATACAGACAATTGCAGCTGAACGGTAGGCAACCTGTTACAGCATGTGGTATGATATCTAGATGAAGGTATTGGAGGTGACATAGAAGTTTATGGTGACATGAGATGTAGATGTTGATGAATATTCAGTTACAAATAGTTAACACAGGTGAGAGAAAAAAATGGGAAAATAAATAGTGATAGATGGAAGGTTTAAGACCTCGCACGTGCTCCCTCTGGGTACATTTACATTGTTAAATTCATTCAGGAGCGGCTGCTCGCACAAGATACTTCAAAGAAGCTTGTGTTGAGCTTTGAAGCTGTAATATTATCTGGCAGCGGCAGAACATGTGGTGGGAATCACTGCTTTCATTTCAAACAAACTGCAGCCGCGTTAACACACAGCATAAAAAGGCAGATGAATCTGGAACCGGTCAGTTTGGAAAATTGAGGAATATTAGCTTCTTAAAGATATAGTATGGTTACGAGGGCTATTAAACCAGGCCTGTTACTTCTGCACTTGAGACGGAGCATGAGATGAAGCTATTGCGAATTGTGCATGAAATGGAATGTATTGTAATGGCGAGGAACCAAACAGTAGAACTGAAGTATCTTCATGTAGAAGGAATCTGAATGAACAGTACTGTGACAGATCATCAAGGTGGTCTTTTGGTCTCCTTACAGATGTTGTCCGGTTTAGGATAAGTTCACAGCGGATTTTGTGATGGGACCTGCCATGCTAAATCTGCCTATCAGTAACAGAAAGATCATCTACTCCCATTCATTTCTGCCTGAAGATTCAGCTGAATGCTTTTTTTTTTTTTTTTTCTGTTAACTAAAAATGGATTGTCTGTCATTGTATGCATCTAAAGTATAATTCTTCCCGCTTAGAACACTTGTTTTCATACTAGAGGATTAGGAATGGTGTCCACTGTTCCGGATGTTCATCTCTTGGCCACAGTGGAGAGAGGTTACAAAGACTATCACTCATGATGGAGAACCTTCCCTACAATTCGCAGATAACCCAGGGATACATAGGCACTGTGCATGAATATGCACTTTACTTACTCTGTGGTAACACTGCTGGAAAATTAAACTTATACCAAATCAGAGTGGATAACTGGGGGTCACAGTAGGGGGTGCACTTTGCAATTTGCAGAATATCGCATCAGTACAGATTCTGCCGTTGGCACTTCCAGTCATCTGAAGAGCATAGTTTCTTTCATTTCCTTCCACTCACTTTAATGGGGAATGACCACTCTCTACTTAATGGTCATGGATGGTAATAGTTTCACATGTCAATACCTGCCTTTTAGTTGCACAGTCAGTTCTTGTTGAACATTGGCTAAACTTGAAGGTGCAATTCAGGTGTAAAGAAACATGGCTGATTTCTTAAAAATAAATGAATAAATAAATAAAAGCGCTCCCATACACTGGATGTGTTCAGTACTGCAGCAAAGCCCCATGTTAAGACACTTATTCGTTATTCACTGTGAAGATTTCTTGTGAATAAAGCGCCAGTGAAAATTGTTTCTGAAAATATTGGCCCCTCTGTTACCTCTGGGCCCCTGTGCGGCAGAAACATTGCTGTTTTTACCAGTAGCCCTCTTTGAATTGCCTCTTGCCACTATGCAGTCCTGATTAGAGATGAGCGAACAGTGAAATGTTCGAAGTTCAAAGTTCAGGGTTCAGCGCACACTCAGCTTTGCTTCATCTCCGGTGTGGAGCACACGGCCACTGCAACATCTCAGAATAGGAATGCATTGACCAACGTTGATTGGCCGAATGCCATACAGTGTACGACATTCGGCCAATCAACCCTGGTTCTGCCGGAGGCTCGACTGTGAGGAGGCGGAGTCTAAGATCGGTCCACAGCAGTCTCCATTCTGGTCTGATCTTAGACTCCGCCTCCTCTCAGACAAGCCTCAGGCAGAATCAGAGTTGATTGGCTGAATGCTGTACTCTGTATGACATTTGGCCAATCAATGCTGGTCAATGCATTCTTATGGAAAAAGTCAGTTCGCGCATATCGGAAGCTGACAGGGATCCCGACCAGATAGAGCCCCAAAGAGCTGTGTAAGTGACATTCCCACCTAAATAAAGGTAGCCCCCAGCTAACATTGCCAGTACATCTATCCCTGTTTCACAGTCACATAGTTCACAGTCTGATATGAACCGGATATTAAATCCACTATTCGTATAAATTGGAGGTCACCTGATTTAGCCAGCCAATTACTTTTTCTGATTTTTTTCTCAATGCCTCCGTTGTCGTAGTTCCGGTCCCACCTCCCCTGCGCAGTTATTGGTGCAAAAAAAGCGCCAGGGAAGGTGGGAGGGGAATCAGATTTTTAGTGAGTTTGCCACCTGGTGTTCAAATCTCGAACAGCCTGATATCCGATCAAACATGTACTCGATCGAACGCTGTTCGCTCATCTCTAGTCCTGATGCATTGCCTCTCTGAAGGTTCTTTTATTAAATGCTAATGACTTCTTGTTCAGTCTGCTCCAGCATATTGTCCAGTGGTTAGCAGACTTTATAATCATCTTTGACAGCCATGATTTTTTTCAGTATTAATATCTCCCTAACAATACACATCACTGATGAATGTAAATGGAAATGTAATAAGTCAGCGACTACAGAAAGCATATTAAACTGGATTTACAGGGGAAATTTGAAACCCATTTTGTAATATTTGTTTCACTATCCTAGTAATATATTCATCATTAACCAAATTTATATTAGGCCCCAGTGTCCCCAAATAATTTTGTAAGTTGTAGAAGGGTAATCAGATGTCATCAGGAGATATTGCTTGTGGGAAAAATTAATTCTCAATTATACTAACTCTTCGCCCCCTCCAATAATGGACTTTGTGGAGAAGATTAAATAGGACATATGGCAAAGTTAGTGGGTATGTGAGAGGAGCTCTGTCAAAGTCAAGGGTCTGGAAGTGTTATATAATAGGCTAAAATCTGGTGCATTCATGGTTCAGTAGTAGGGGTGTAGTTATGAGGGTTAATGTGCCAGTGGTGTGACATCAAACCTCTTAAAATGTTGTAGAATGGAGTAAAATGTGATGGAGATGCGTAAGATTCAGGAGTAGAGGGTTTAGCTATGAGGGGTGACAACGAACCGCTTTGCCTTGTCCAGGGTATTTAAATACAGGACTTGCAAAGTTCATGTGATTTTTTTATTTATTTTTTTCGAGATGAATGAAAGTCTAGCTATGAAATAGACAAAATTGCACCTTGCACATTTAAATTTGATGTGTGGTCCAGCCCACGGTGAAATGGTTGGTTTACCATCAGATCACTAGTAGAAGCAGAATATACTTGGTGGTTATGACTCTTGTATAGGGTATAGAAGCTAAAGGATTGCAGTTCATGCTCTGCATCATTGGAAGGATGGACACAGATGATAATCTGGTGGAAGGTGGAGACTTTGTTGTCCCAAGTGCAAACTTGGCATTGGGAATGTCTCCACCAGAAACTACAACATAAGGTGCTGATACAGTGGCGACTTCTATAGCTCCAGTTTGGTCTGAAGCTGTGGCTCCAGATGCTAAAGTGGTAAAGACATTATTGGTCGGGACTAGGGTTGAGCCGATCTTGAGATTTCAAGATCGATTTTAAAATCCGATTTCCGATCATTTTTCAGCCGATCTCGATCATGAGATTTGCTTGATCGCCGATTGGAATTCGATCTTTTCCGATCCCGATCGCTCAACCCTAGTCGGGACATTGTTAAATCACCAATCTAAGCAGGGAACAGAATCCTTCTGAAGATTGGAGAGAGAGACTGGATTCTGCCAAGCAACTGTGACACTAAGTGCTGCAAAGTTTAATTGGACCAGTGACAAAAGAGATGCTGCCTCTATTACCATCAATAGTGGTTGTCATCTCTTCTATCACTGGCTCATTGGAATTTAGCATCAAAGAACTATGTGAATTTAGGGCTAAATTAAAATGGACCTATCACAGAAGAGCTGCGACCATTGAATTCAATGCTGGTGATTGGCTTTTCTGTGATAGTGGAACTACTGCTGGTAATAATGGTGTTGAACTCACTATGATTTATTCCTGTGATATGACCAATATACCACCAATCATAGTGGAGCCGCTGCTATCTCAGGCAGTGGTCTCACTGTCACAGAAGTGTTTCCCACTGTCATTGAATTCAGCAATAGCAACGGCTCTTTTGTGATTGACTCTAAAACACGTACTTTGAAACTAAATTTGATTGGCCAAACCTGGGGTTCTATTGCTCTAATATCCCCCATCGCCAACCCCACTCACACTGGGTTTAGGGAGTTCTATTACCTAATGTCAGACTAGTGACCCCAGACTGCCAGGAGTCCGCATACCTGGTTGGTCCTGCCAAGTTGAATAGAGGTAGCGAGGATTCACTCTCGTGGTTACATCACTGACATTTTCATCAGTAAGTATGACTATATCATTTATTGTTAGTGTAGATATTTAAAAGGGTTAAGGAGGCAGAGGTCCTCTTGTAGTATCCATGATTGTGGGTAGAAGAGATGGGGATTAGGAATAAACCATTTCCTGGCATATTAATACCCTGCTATGCAATTGACATCTACTGTATATGCAATGTTAGCTGTACTTGTGGGGTAATCCTTGTTGTTGTTTTTTTTTTTGTTGTTGTTTTTTTTTTTTTTTTTTTTACCAAACTGTTGTCTTTTTATGTATGTTATGAAATTTTATTTAACAACTGGTAATAAAATTATATTTTTACAAGAAGTAATAGCTTCATTGTAGTATTTTGTGTCAAATAAAATATATTAATGAGTTTTCTGGTATTTTAAAGGGCTGGTCTATTTGGTATTGACCAAGTTGAACAGAAGTTTTTGTTATTAGAACAAAACAGGCTGTGACACCTCCACTGGGCATCCATCTATTATACTTTGGGGGCTGAAGAGATCCAGAGTATAATAACTGCCATTCTTTTTAAATCCGAACAAGTTTGGATTTAATCGAACTGGGGGTTAGTGTTGCCCAAACTTAGGACGAAACAAATCTTCTGGGTTTCCCCCATCTTTAGGTATTGATTTATTATTCATTCTGTTGCCTATTAGCGACAATCCTACCAATGTTAGAAGAGCACAGAATATCAGTGTGTACCAGCAACAATTATTTGAATGTCTTTTCTAGCAGCCGCTTCTTCCCACTCCCCTCCTAGACTAATACGTAGAAAGTAACTTGGCTTCAAAAGTGGAGATGAAATTATATTTCCTTACTAAGATATATCACAAAATGTCTTATTCACCTGTCCTATTCATTTATGCAAAGTTGTTCATAACTGAAGTTACGCTTTAAATGGCATGTTCACGAATGGCTACATCTATAGGTGTAGGGGAACTTTTTAGGTAGTCGACACCGTATATAAAGTCACCACTGTGTTCAAAAAAATGGAAGGTGGGGTGATGTGTGTAGATATTGAGGTGTGGGAACAGACACAAAGGCAAGGTATAGTCGTGGTGGAGTATTCTATAAAGCCTAGAGTACCAGTAATATTGTGAATGACCTGGATGGTTAACGCTACCATGAATTGGGCCTCAAGTACCGAACGTTGTTTTCTGGCATGCCTGTGAAGGTGAAGTTTCAACCACAGAAAAATGGCTGGTGGAGGAGGTTTCTGTGGATTGACCCTGTCTGTGAGTGGGAGCCTTTCTTCAGGTTCGGAGGGCACACACAAGCACCTACTCTTGCCGTGATATAGATTTTGGGGAAACGCACATCGTAGAATATGTGATTCTGATAAGAGAGGTGTCACGGATTCGTATAGGAGATTCTTATAAAGGGACATAATTGATTTGTCAGCATTACTGGCCGATCAGTCCAGCCCTGTATCAGGGAGTCAAGGCTCTACTAAAGGAGAGTGGGGTGACACATTCCAACAAGAGACCTTGTTAAAGAAGGATGACCCACTGAGGTCCTGTGTGGATTATTATTGACTTGTTGACTGCAATACTTGATATGCATACCCACTGCTGAGTATTGAGTCATTGCTTATGGCCCAGAGATTGGTCTCAATATTTTTTCACACTGGATCTATCCAAGGGCTACTGTCTGTCGCTGACCAGGATAAAACTAAAATTGCATTTATTTAGGTTTGTATGAGTAATTTGCCAGCCATGTTTCAGAAGTTGATTGAGTTTTGCTTGGGAGAACTGAACCAGGACTGTTTGTTAATCTACCTGGAAAACATCAATAGCCTGGATGGAGTGCTTTCTGGGAGAAGAAGGAACTGCTTAACAGAGCACCAATACTGACTAATGTGAACTGGTTTTATGTAGATAACTTCATAATCATGAGGTCTAACCACTGGGATCCCATTACTAATCCATAGGATGGGGTTCCAGTTTTTCTGCCCAGATGCAACAACAGATAAAGCATGTGCCCTGCTGCTCCATTCATCATCTATTGGAGTTCTGGAGATGCGATAGCTGAGTACAACGCTTGGCTATCTCTGACACTCTATCGCTGAAAATAAATGATAGATGTAGTGCATACTCATAATGCAGGGCTCTTACTTGGAGATTTAACCAGTGATTGATGTGGCCTATGGTATCTCCTGCTATCATACAATTTTATTGCATTCTCAAATCACTCCTTTTATAGAGGGGGTCTCCAGTACGGTATCCTTACATATGCACCCTCTTAAGGACCTAACAAATGCATGTGCTACATGAGCAGCCAATTGATCTCAGTGCGATCTGGGCAATACTTTATTACATTGCTTGGAAATTGAAGACTTTCTGATGAGATTCTCTACAGATTCCAATGATCAGCTTATGACTGGGGTCTCTGCTGACAAAAAAAAAGAGATTTTAAAAAGTGAACAATCCCTTAGCAGCGGAATTCAAAACTTCTTATAGACTTGAAGGATATAGTTTTATTTCTCTGCTCTTAATCAGCTTATTAAGCAGATTAGTTTTTTTTTCTTATTTTGTTTTGCTGTCTCTGGCTTAAGTTTGGCTGCAAGCAGTGACATCAGTGGTCACTCACTTCTATCTCCTTGTGGTGTCTCCTATGTCTGCAGTGCAGAATAATGCATTTCTGCCACTCAAGCTGATAAAGCAATAATTTATTCTGCTGGGAGATAGATCTTTTGGTTCTGTCTATCACATCCTACTGTGCCCCCACAAGTCAGGTTCAAAGTACTCTGGGATCAGCATATGAATGAAGACGTCAGATCTTTAAGAAGAAAAGCTCTTACCTGGTCCTACACAATCCCTTCCATTTTTGGAAGGCAAAATACGGTTTCTTTGTAGAATACATCAACGCCAACATTTTGCTTGTGCATTCTTGACGTATGTAAAAGCCCTGCTTGTCACGATGTTGATGGGGCTTTGAGACTGCAGCAATCTCTCCTTATATCTTATTCTGTTTTATGTAGCTTAAACACTGCAAATGGCCATGTAGTAGACGCTTTGATTTGTTGCCAAGCAATCCAGAACCTTTATTTTTAACCAGTCTACATGAAAGCCTTGTCTGCTCTGTCTTTACTAGTCCCCAGGCCCCCTGTGCCCAAAACTCATTGGTCATCAGCATCAGTGGAAGTGGCTGGAAGTTGCAGAGTTCTTTGGATGTACCATAATAATTGTAGCACTTAGATGCTGAACTGTGGAAGAAAAGTATATAAAAAGATATAAAGATCAAAATTGGAGCAGCACAGAAATATAATAAGGTGAGGCCCCAGGGAGACAGCCAAAGTCCTTACTGGTATCTAAACAGAGGATGTATACCCACGCACATATGAGTAAATATATATATATATATATATATATATATATATATATATATATATATATATATATATATTATATATATATATATATATATATATATATATATATATATATATATATATATATTATATACTGTATATGCACACACAAATCTGTGTATACAGACTCATACACATTCCTAAATGTCTATACATGTATAAATGCATTTACCTACATGCATACAGATACTTGTGCACAAAATTATACACGCATGCATTTATGCAGATATCCACATACATATTTTACATTCATGTACACATATAAAAGTTTATATACATTGTGGTAGTGTGACTGCTGAAGTGGTATATTTATGCTACTAGAAGTACAAAAAAGTGTATATTTCACCCTGGGAAAGCAGTGTGGGAGACAAGCTGCTGGAAAGTTGGGTGTTTTATTTGGTTTGCAGACAAGTGAGTTATTAATGACGGTTAATTAGCAGCCACGTGAGAAGGAGTCTTCCTGTTCAGTGTTAACCCTTCCTATAATGCTTCCTGTCTAGGGGAAGACAAGCTGTGTATCTCAGAGTCTATGAGAGCCAGAAGGAAGTGAGTGGATACGAACCGCTGTGTTGGTGGAGATAATGGGTAGTGTCATAGTGAGGGACACCGAATGTGTAAGTAGCCAGACGGCTGAGGATTTATTTTGTGATGTGCATTCTGCTTGCTGTGTGAACAGAAGAATAAAGCTGGCTGAGGTCAGTTTCGAACCAAATTCACTGTGTTACAATGTGAAGTTATTGGAAATTTGTGATGTGCCAATCATCCCATGAGCTAAAATAACCACCAAATTGTCACAATATATATACTTTTCCAACCATATAGTCACATAAAGATTGGTATCAGTGGGCTGCAAATGGGTTAAACATCTAAAACAGCTTAACCTTGCCAATCCTGTTTTGCTATTCTCACAATGCCCAGATCCTTGCTGAGCTCCATTTGCTGCTCCTGGCCCAACACAACGGGAAATGGCTTGAATCATCATTCAGCCATTCGCCTCTGATAGATTACATTAGATTATAAACACACACATATATATATATAGTGTGTGTGTATTACATGTACAGTCATGGGAATACATTGGGTAAATGCACACATAAAAATACTAATGCAATATCTATACCCATACCAGGGGAGAATTTTACTGTTATACCAACTATTTCTTCTCTGTGGGATTGTGTCGTAAGTAGGGTTCAGAAATGTAGTACAGGAAAGTAAAGCTTGTTCCCTGCCAAGTTGTGGGATCCACTACCACTATCTACAACCCATGTCTCCCTTAATATCAGTTAAACCTCCCTCCTTCCTTCTCTTTATCCGTGCTTGGTGGTTGCCCTGGACATTCAGTCATGAATATGTTTGGCTATGTGGCTGTTGCTGCAAAAATCCGTATTGCGGTTTGGAAAATATAGCAAAGGCGATCGTGATGTGCTCTATACAATCAGCTTCTTCGTAGGAATTAGGTTTGAAAAATGGCCCAAATATCCTTTAGGAAAACAAGTTGAACATTAGACGTCTATGAATCTTTTATGATCACTTAGAAATCCCCTTTGTTTTCTTCTTCCCCTTGAAGTGCTGAATAATTATTCCATTTATTTTCTTTCATATTTTCCTTAATCTTGAATTGTATTTCTCATTACCATGTTGGGAGGAGATGGTGCCTTTTCCTTTGGTATCATTCAATTGCTTTTATGTTTCCCTTGTACAAAATTAATTACATTCTACCTTCAAGCATCAGGGTTTTTTCTGCAATGTCTCCATTGCACTATGCCTGCTTTTAATTAATCTTCTAATACAGGTTTTACAGCCAAATGGGATGATATTCTCAGCATCAAAGAAACAAAGGCTCTAACAAAGCTGAAATGTGAGATGAAGGAAATGCGTCAGTAGAGACTCATTTGGATGTGTGAGGCCCAGCTGCTTCTTGTAGTTCCTCGTGAAGTGGAGAACCATTGTTTTCTTGAGAATAATGGTAGTAATCCCCCCTCCTCATTTTCTGGTATTACCCGCTAAATGCATGGGGAAATGAACAATGCTGCAACGCATTTTGGGAACTTGGAATGCAGTAAGATAGTTGCCTGAGACTAGATTAGTTTGCAGTGACTTCAATGGTTGTATTAGGAAATTGTTATCCTTATTATATAATAATATATAATAATATATTATTATATTCACTATAACTTACCCAATATTTTATTATTCACACCGCTTCCTGTATAAGCCAATGACTGTGAGACCACCTAATATTGTGATGGTTATAACATGTCCATTTAGGGAACCTCCAGTGTCTGTAGGAGAACCTATTGACAAGTATTCAATTTCGTTGCCAAAGCAGAAACACCAAATGTATAAAAAATATGAAAAAGTTTTATTTGAAAATACATAGAAAACATATAATCACATCAAAAGACATAACTTAGAAAGGTAAAGACAAAGAAGGGAGCCAATGCTGCCGAATTGCATGATACATGGAAGGAAGTAATGTATAAAAGTGGCCATAAACAATGTGCATCACATAAGGTAATGTAATATAAAAAACAAAAAAAACTTTGCAAGTCTTCAGTAGGTGATACCTTTTTTAATGGCTAACTCATAATGATGACAGAATATGACGTTTCGAAGCTTTCCTCTGAGCTTCTTCTTCAGATATAACTAAAAAACACTTTCTAGAGGCTGCATATTTATGTACAACAGGACACAGGGCTAGAATTACAGTTATATCTGAAGAAGAAGCTCAGAGGAAAGCTTCGAAACGTCATATTCTGTCATCATTATGAGTTAGCCATTAAAAAAGGTATCACCTACTGAAGACTTGCAAAGTTTTTTTTGTTTTTTATATTTTATAACCACTGGCTAACACGGTACCAAAACAAACATAAGGTAATGTGTCAGTATGAGTAGATGCAATATAAACACAGAGTAGTTGTATTAACAAGACCACATAGTCGTGTAATAGTAAAGGGTTCAAGTGAAAAGCTGCATCACTATACTAAACGACACGAACAAAGAGGGGTGCACAAGATAAGCCCAAGAGAATCAAAGACACCTCCTTACCATGAACAAACATGCCATAAGTAGGGTTGAGCGATCGGGATCGGAAAAGATCCATGTGCATGAGCCCTAAATCTCACAATTGCGATCGGGTTCCGATCCCGCCTAAAAAGGATCGGGAACGGAATTCCGATCCCAATCACTAAACTTACCTGCACAGAAGTGCTGCCGCTCCCCGTTGTTTTCGGTCCAGTCCTCTCTCATTCATAGGCCTGCAGAGCGCCGTGCGCGCCCCCGCCTCCCAGGCTAATGTTACAGATGTTGGGAGAAGGCAGGGCATGTGGCTTAGGAGAGTGTGGGTGGGTACTGGGAGGGGAGATGTGAGTTATGCACTCATGTCTCCCTGCCCTGTACCCGCCCACACTCTAGTAAGCCACAACAAGCCCCACCTACTCTCAGCATCAGTAACACTAGCCTGGGAGGCGGGGCGAGCACGGCGCTCTGCAGGCCTGTGAATGAGAGAGGACCAGACCAAGAACAACGGGCAGCAGCAGCAATTCTGTGCAAGTAAGTGGGGGGAGGGGGACGACTAAGTAGCTGGGGGATTTTTTAATCACTACACAGTGTGGAGTCCAAAAATTTAAGCCTTCAATTTTTGGACTCCACGCTGTGTAGTAAACAGGATCGTTTTTAAAATCCGATTTTCAATCATTAAAAAATCCCATTGACTTGCATTAGGATCGGAATTGGGATCGGGATCAGGTTTGGATGAAAAATAATTGGAAATAGGATTTTAAAAACGATCCTGAAATCTCAAGATTGGCTCAACCCTAGCCCCACGTATTCAATTTCTCTGCAGCACAACCACAGGAAAAATGATATATTACACATAGTCATTGATGGGCTGAACATGTACAGTAATACATGCATATGTAATACATGCTTTGTAGAAATTGATGATGGCCTTGAATAAGGAAACTCCTTTACCGATGATGAATTCTCCAATAGGGTACTTAAAAATGGATTTTCTAAGCCAAACAACCTCTTAAAATCCACTTCAGGTGACATTAGCTGAATACATTGACTAAATTGTGAGCTTTACTGCCATTGTCTCTTGTGCATGCTCAATGTTCTATTTCACAAAGCTTCAGAGGTAGCTGGGGCCATCCGTGTTTGTCATTACAGTGCCCATTCTTTCACTGTGCATTTTGTGTAGAGTTCAAGTTCTTATTGGCACCCTCTCTACTGACCTGCCATGGCAGTGTCAGTGTTCACTGAATTTCTAGCATTACATTTGTAAACAGAGCTTAGTAAGAACAGTGTTTTCCTTTTATCTAGATGAGAGAGTGCGTAAAGCTGTGCAATGGCTTGAAATGAGAATATGTATTTTAAAAAATGTATAATAAATAGAGATGAGTGAACACTAAAATGTCCGAGGTTCGAAATCTGATTCGAACAGCCGCACACTGTTCGACTGTTCGAACGGATTTCGAACCCCATTATAGTCTATGGGGGGAAATGCTCGTTTCAGGTGTACGCAAAATTCGATAAAATCATACTTACAAAGTCCACGAGTGACGGTCAGGCTGGATTCTGCTTGAAGTCTTCTCCCGGTGCAGGGCCCCGCGTCTTCTTCCGGCTGGAATTCACTCTGCCTAGGCATCCGGCCTAGGCAGAGCCGACTGCGCATGTGCAGACATGCACGCGCATGCGCAGTCGGCTCTGCCCAGGCCCGACGCCTGAGCAGAGCCGACTGTGTATGCACGTGCATGCGCAGTCGGCTCTGCCTAGGCCGGATGCCTGGGCAGAGTGAATTCCACCCGGAAGAAGACGCGGGGACGCAGCACGGAGAAGACTTCAGAATGGTAAGAGAAGAACCAGCGTTGATTGGCAATGTATAGCATTCTGCCAATCAACGCTGGTTCTGCATCGAACCTTAAACTTCGAACAGCTAGTAGTGTTCGATCAAGTACGAGTATTTCGAATACCGTAGTATTCGATCGAACACCTACTCGATCGAACACTACTCGCTCATCTCTAATAATAAATAACAACGGTGTTCAAATAAAAGGGGTCTGACCAGTCAATTGCTAAAATGACGGAAAAGATTTTGCATTAAGATCCTAGTAATATGCCAGCAACTCTGTCTTGAAACACCTTTACTTTTCTGGGGTATTGAATTTAAAATATGGTTTGAAAAATGGCCCAAATATCCTTTAGGAAATAAGTAAATAAAATAAACTAAATAAATTAAAATGTATAAAAAATATATAAAATTTATAAAATAAAATAAATAAATAAAATAAGTATTTTTTTTTTACCTAAGTTGTCTCCATCTCCTGCACTACATATATGGAAAAAAACTTTGCAATACTAGTTCAACTAAATCAAAAGCCAAAGCAAATATTGAAAAAACAGGAAAGGAAAACGGATAAAGTGTTATAAAATATAGGAGACAAAATGTAATAAGTAAAGTACTATCCCTTTAACCTGTCTACAGCTCACATAATATGGTCAATACAGAAATAAGCCGACTGTTACTGTATGTACCCACAATGTCAATAAAAACGCCAATACATTTTATTAAGTTTGAGCTATCAGCTATTTTACTGGCTCAATACTTCTTCTTATAGCTTCACGGAAAACTACACCTTAACCCATTCTACAACAGGCAGAGGCTTATTGTAGCAATGTAGAATTCCAATAAAAAGTAATACAGTATTTTCCATTGCTAATATAGCACTGACATGTTCTACTGTACTTTACACAGGGCGCTGAGCTGACAGAGATTAGGGATGGGAGAATTGGGTTTGTAATGAATTGGATTTCACCCAAATATTTCAAATTGTGAAATGGCCGCCACTGGTAAATTATTATACTCTGGCTTCTCTTCAGACACCAGAATATTAGCTGGTGGCCTAGAGGAGGTGACAAAAATAAAAATCAATTATACTTACCTCCTGTTACCTCTTCTGGACCTTCTTGCGGCATCCAGGGATCTGATCCTGCCTTCTCGGTGACATCAGTGGAAATGTTAGTTGTCAAGTACACAATGGTTTGGTTCTGTGAGGTAAGAGTCCAATGATATGGGACGGTCTGTTAGCCGTATCTGACACTAACTTGCCACCTGAGCTCAAGGTGCTCTGTCATAAGCTAACTTCCCTCACTGATGGCTAGCTGTCAACTACTGAACAGGAAGACACCTCCTGGCTGAAGACCCCAGAGTACAAGCCACTCCTTCCTGCAAAGTAACACAGTAATGGCAGATTAAATGGCCTCATCATATCTTATTTTCCTATAAAATCTTTGTAAGGGCAGGGCAATCTATCTGACATACTTTTTTTTTTTTTTTACCTTACTATGCCTGAATTAGATCCTTACTGTCTCCCTGTGTACTGTTCTGCATCAAGGTTTAGAGACAAACTTGCATCAAAATTACAGCAATACTTGTGAAAGTATTAACAAGAAGAATATGGGTGGAAACAGCAACCTTCCTTGTGGTTTTGACAGTCCCACCAGGAGCTGCAATGCAATGTTGTGGTACTTTCTGAGAATAAAGATGTTTTGGAAAGCAATGAAAGAGAAACATAGACTCAGGGTTGGTTCTGTATTTTTACCTCTGTTGTAATTTACCACAGTGTCTTTCTGTACTATGAGCCATGTTTTCTTCACTGACACAGATTCCATTCTCTAGTAGTTATGGGGCATCTGCTGAGAAATAGAGTCCAAAACTTCCTCTTCTTCCTCTTCTTTATGAATTGGTTGAGAACAGCCAGTGTTTTTTTTTTTTGTTTTTTTTTTGCTGTAGAGGAAGTATAGGTGGAAGACATTAGTGTTGTAGAAGGTAGTAGTGGTAAGGGTGTGCTATTGGTAGTTGTGCTAGTAGGGACACTAGGAGTAAATCTGTTGGCAATTGTGAGGACATTGTCATGATGAGTCATAAAAAGTTGTGAAGATGGTGGCATTACTGACTATCTGTTACAGATAAAGCCTGTCAACCAGGTCAGGGTGAAAGAGTGACATTAGAGGAAGAGGTTGGTGACTCCTTTCTGGGGTAGGTCTAAGGAAGCCTTGGTTGGTAGTGGCATTGGTAGACATGTTTCAACTAATGTTGTTCTTGGTAGCAGCAGCTACTGTATATGCGATCATCTCCATATTGGAGTTTTTTTGCACATTACAAAATGACAAATCAATGGCAAGGTGCAAAATCTACAAGCAAATAATTCGCAATGGGTGTGCAGGCATCACCAACTTATTAGGGAAAATGGAATTGGCAGTGGCTCCAAATAGGCAAGACCATTATATTCCTTCTCACCATGATCATCTTTGACATCCACATCTAGCACATGAACATCGGCATATCATTATTAACTCTGTCTGGTTCTCTTCCTCCTCCATGCCAACGTTGGTCATCATCCATAAAGTAATGTGTATCCAGTAAACCGCAATCTGTGCCAGTCCATTCAGCTGGTCTGCAACTTTAACTTGCACCTGGACAAGTCACTGGCGGAGCAGTGGCTGCTGTGTTGTTTATTGGTATACACTGCAGTTTGACAACTGATGGCATGCAACCAGTCCAGAGGGAGATTACTTAACCACCATTATTTCTGTAGGAAAGCTATCCCTGCTTTATGTCACCGTATAGACCTTTCCTTGTAAGTGTCCATGTGGGGAAAGGAGCATTCCACCATCAATATGGGGAGCAGTAATTTGGGATCAACACCTAGCTTTCAAGGTCCAGTGGGTCAATGTTTTAAGTGTCAGCGGCCAAAGAAACGGAGAAAAGCTTTCTAGTACTGACATGACCTCATGGGTGCAGGGCCGGCACAGTTTTTACACCAGTTGCGACCCATCCTCCTCCTTCAGTTCTTCTCCACTGGACCATTTCTTGCCCCTAACTTTACCAGGGTAAGCCATTGTATACACTCCCCCTCCCTCATTTTATGGCTGTAAGGTGAACTACACATTGAGTGGCACTGTGACACATGCTGAAGAGTGAATCTGAGCAGCAATATACAGTGAATGGTTACTGTATGCAGTAAACTACACGCACAATCGAGATAGCTATAAGAGGAAGAATGAGAACAACTTCTACCTCATGATCATTTTTGGAAGATAGTCCAGTCTTTAGCAAGCATGTTATGCCTATCAGTCATTTTATCCAAAACAGTATTACGTTATGTACCGCTAGGTGTGTATTTTTAAATTTTAGACTTGTAACTAGCAGGATAACCCAGATTTTTTTCAGCCTCCCAAGTGCTGTAGTCGGGGTCATAGGATGTTATCCTTTACTAGCATGCACTCTCACATCATAAGTTCAATTCACACACATACATTTCACTGCTCTATAACATACTTCTACCATACTGTTTCATACAGTAATATAATTTATTATTTTTTGCTTTTCAAAATTATTAGATTACAGTAATATGTTGGGCTTATTCATATAGATTTGTTCTGTTTTCTTTTCTAAAGATTTTTTCCATCTTTAACATAGTCCTCAATCCAGTTTGAAAACACCGAGTGGATTCGAAAGGATATCTTCAAAATGAGCTAACAGCAGTTCCCTCTCCTTCATCTGCAGTCATGTTTCTCCAGTACAATATGGGGATATGGAGATTTTCCAATCGGAAATCCTCTCGTCTTCAAGACTTAACTTACCATCTGTAGGTTACGCCTTGACCCTATGCCTACCTATGGCATCCTACAACTTGTACTGATTGTAAACCTAGTGCAGAGACTCCATAGAAAAGAGGTGCTCAGCTCAGATATAATTTATGGTACTTTCTCACATGTAATCAGACAAATGATGGACATTTTTGAGAGGTCCTTTTGCGATCAACATCCAAGGATTTCCAGATATTATTTTTCTACTTACTAATTTCTTTTAAGGCTAAAAGTGGTTCAAGTGTGAGTATTATAGATTACTAGACTATGTTATAGTACTTAGGTGGGAGACTAGATTATAAGTGTTTAGGCCGGAGACTAGGTCATGGTACATACGTGGGAGGCTTTCATTCGTGGCATTAATGATGATACATGGGAGAGATTATGATATGAGGGTGGATTTTATGATATTCACTATTT
The DNA here is from genome assembly GCF_031893055.1 of Leptodactylus fuscus. Lineage (NCBI taxonomy): Eukaryota > Metazoa > Chordata > Amphibia > Anura > Leptodactylidae > Leptodactylus > Leptodactylus fuscus. The sequence goes on along the minus strand of NC_134270.1, from coordinate 110,388,484 downwards.
GTCTTTTGTCACAGTCTCCAGACATTTTATTTTGTGGTCAGTGATATTAATTAATTATATGATCTCTAGACCCTCAATCTGTAGCCCATATTTATGTGATTAGGAAGGGGTGGACATTTTTTGATAATCTTTATTGTCCAAAAGAATAATTCTTGATTTTATATATTATTGTGCCAATAAAGATGTTTACTTTTTTTTTTTTTTTTTTCAGAAAAGGGTGAGTATCTTGTTTATACATGAATGCAGCTTTCTTTTTATGGGCAAGGGTAATTAGGGTATGTGCACATAGCAGAATTTTCATTCTGCGTGTGAACATTCTGCGTGGCTAGCCGCAATGGGATGCCGGTGCAGTACATTCTGCTCCGGATTAGGCCTAAATGAATGGGCTTAATTGGGAGGAAGCCTCGTGCCGCTGACGCTGCGGCTGATTCAGCCGCGAAATCCGCGGTGAGAAGGGTCATCTTGCTTCTTTTTTTCGGCTACTATCTAGCGGAAAAAAGAAGCGAGCGGCTCCCATTGAAGTCAATGGGAGCCGGTTTTGGAAGTAGATTTTGAGGCGGATTTTGCATCACAATCCGATGCCAAAAAACTCAGTGTGAACTGACCCTTAGCGTGCCAGTCACCAAAAAGTAACATTACTAGTTCATTTGACAAAAAGAGTGTGACATAGAACATAAAGGGGACGTGTCATTTTCCAAAAATGGTTAGGTTTTACTCAAAGCGGTTGTGGCCACTGAAATTGTTTGACTTCTAGAAATCTACATGTAAAAGTTGGTAATTATGATTTATTGTAATGAAATATGTATATTCCAATGAGCCAGAGTAAATCAGCTCCTCCTTGGACAGACCAGGCCCATCCGATTTAATAATTAGCATGCCTTATTAGTTTTACCCAACAGGGAAAGTGAAAGTGTATGACTAGTGGCAGCTTTTTTCATGGGTCCTGTGATTAGTTATTAACAAAACTATATAGGCATAATAATATATGTCCAGTGAAGTTGATGAATAGCCTGATAGTTGTCTATTCATAGAGAATATCATATTGTGAAAAGGTAAAAAAAAAAAAAAAACATTACACAAGATCATTCTTGACTAGGCCAACACAAATTACTTGTGGAATAAAGCAAACATTGATATATCTGGTGTGACATTAAAAATCTTCTCACAGCTAATTAGGCCATTTTTCTGTTCTAACCTCGCTTGATATATGGTAAATGTCATCCTATTAGAGTCCCCTAAAGCAATTAACAATAGGGCTTTCCTTTATTGTGCTTGTGTTGTCATTAGTGACTTAACAGTGGAGTCCTATGGTGTCCTGTTATTAACCCCTTAAGGACAAAGCCTATTTTGTTTTCTCATCTCTGACATTGGCTAAACATAATCTTTTTATTTCTGCTGATGTAGCCATATGAGGGCTTGTTTTTCTGCTGGCATTACTGACTGAATTTTACTAGTCACATTGATTTTGAAGCTGTCAGTAAGCAGTACACTTACTTATCTTATGTGATGGCTAAAACATAACAGCAATGTGACACAGAGGATTTCTTTACCCTAAGGACAATATTTTATTAGTGTGTACTAAGATGAAAGACCTAGGGACCTTCATTAGGTTCTAAAGGGGTGTTCCCTTTCTCTGTCTAACCTCTTAGACGCAGAGGTCGCTATTGACTACAACATCTAGAGGATTAAATATTTGGGATTGGGTTATCAGCTTCTGCAACAGAGTGACATCCTTCCAACAGTCTGTGCTAATCACAAAGCCATGCATGTATGGATGACTGCACAAATTTCTTGGTGGCAGATATCGTTAAAGGCTTAATAGTAACATTATGGTAATTTTATGACTTGCAATGGAATTAGGTTGCAATAGTTTCAAGAAGAGACCATTGAAACTCAAAAACATATTAACCACTTCTGGACTGCCCATTGGGCATACATCTGAAGAGTTATTGTTTAGATCTTCAAGAATGTACTGGTATGTCCTTGCAGTTTTCAATGAGCGCTGTATACACAGCTATGGGAGATGCCATGATGTGGCTCCACTCTGACCCGGCGGTCACATGCTTCTCTGGAACCAGAGGCTGTCAGAGCCACTAGGTCCTACAGGACCCAGATCAGCTCTGTAGTTATGGATAGGGAGTTGTATTCCTCCTTCAACTGGGGCTAAATGTAGTAGCCCCAGTTACAGGGGAAATTAGCACCCCCCACCAAAAAAAAAAAAATTATGATCAGATGTCCCCAAAGGTCTATTATGACCTTATAGGGACACAATGTAAAAATAAATAAATAAATAAAACATATAGGGAAAAAAAATGTCAATAACATGTCCTTATTACAGGTTCTAGCCCCACCCCTGATGACACAACACAAAATAAAAATTAATGTAACGGAGAAGAAAAACTATTTAAAAATTTTATTTAGTAGCACTTTGTGCTATATAATAATAATAATAGTAATAATAATAATAATAATAATAATAATAAAAGAAAAGTGAAAAACAGACACATTTTCCCTTCTCTTTTGTTTATATTTTCCCGAATGGAAAAACAAATAAAACATGTCAAAATATAAACAAAATAAAAATCAATTTTAATCAATATTTTATGTCACCAAAAAAGATGCAGAAATTAGTTGAATAACACATATGTTAAAATGTGCTAGCCCTCTAAACCGCACATACAGAATACCAATAATGTGTCTGGTCCTGAACCAAAATTTGACCCAATACTGGTTAAGATGACAGTCATGCCATCGGCACTGATCTATGGAATGTGTCATTGCTAGTCCTGAATAAGAAAACTCACCTATATGTTCTGCATGCATGTTCTAATTTAACCCTTTAAATAGTCATATGATTGTAGACCAGAATGTAATGCACTTCATTTAAATCTGTGGTTTTCCTGACTGTGTTCAAAGACTTCTATCTTTTCCGTGTCAGATATCGTAATGTGATGTTACAGTGTCAGTGTATGATACAATATGTTTTTGTGACGTTATACTGTTGGTATATGTGGGATATTGTTTTATGTGACCTTAAGACATCAGTGTATGTGTCAGGATACGGAGTCGCCGCGGTCTCCTTGCTGCGCGGTGTCTCCCTGGGAGACGTGTTAGGAGTTCTATTGGGTGTGCTTAGGTCATTAAGGGTTAATCTTTTCCTTGCCTTCAGTCTCCATGCCGTTAGCCATCAGGTGTGTTCTCTGCTGTTATTTAAACCCCACCCAAGCATGGATCCTTGCCAGCCATTCACTTTGGGTTTCCTGGTCCCCCTGCTCAGTCTTATTCCCTGTCTGTTTGTATTTCATATGTTTCTTCGTTTTTTTGACCCGGCTTGTATTTTTGACTATCCCTTGTCTTTTGATTCGGTACCTTTATTATATCTCCTGGCTCGACCTCTTGCTCGTCTGACCTCGCCTTCTCTTCTGTGTCTTGCTGGGACTTGTGGTCCTCCCTGGTTCCATGCTGTTTAGTCTTTTGTTTTGCATTGCATTTACACTGTGCTTTCTGTTTAGGTGTGACCCCTGTGACTCCAGTCCCTAGGACTTTCAGGGCCTCCTCTCCCCTTATCCTAGCAGCCGGGATAGAAGCGTAAGGAGTCGTGGTAGGCGCACTTCAATTAGGAAGTGCATGGGTCTGCCTCATCTCAGATACTACAGCATAGTCATAGCCGCAGGGCCTACGACCCCTTTTGTCATTAGTTGCACAGTGTTGCTTTCCCAGCTGTGTCACTTTGCACTGCCTGACCCTGACTCCAATCCTTACAGTATGATGACATAGTTTATATCATACATCCCTTTTTTGATGTGAACATTGTAATGTCCCGGTACTGCTTGTCCCATTCCCTTTAATAGTCCTTGCAGACCGAGATGGTATGGACATTTGCATATAAAGTAAAGAGATTCCCCCCCTTCATTCCTCCTATATATTTACCAGTGTTCCTATTTCACCAGAGCCAGCACTCAGGGAGTCTATTAATGCGCCATCTTGTGGATGTTTTTGTGAACTACACCTGCCATTGTAATTTGAGTTGACAGTGTACAGGAATGTCCAGTATGATCAGGTGGCCTTCAGGACCAATCAAGCTCCCTTGACTGGCCTGGAGGAGGAGGAGTTACAGCCCCCTCTAGGGGGGTTGGGGACCTTTTGTCTGGTCCTTTGTGTGTAGACATCTAGACACAGACATGTGGAGCTGAAAATGGCAGCCAAGTCTCAGGGCACTCCCAGCAGAGATGTCTTTTCCTCTGTACTCAAGATTCTCCTCAGAGAGTGTTTTCCTCTGAAGCTCCAAGCCTACAAGCACTAAAGTTTACGGACCTGCTTATCCATCTCATCTGGGACCTCTACACGTATCTCTCTATTCAAGTAAGTCTTTGGGACAAATCTATATTTAAGAAGCCCATAGCTAGTCTGGCAGAATTCGAGGGTCTCCCGCTGCTGACAAATTCTATTTGCTCTCCTACATACGTGTACCCAGTTTGTTGAGGACTAACCCCCTGGATACAGGCCATCTTTACAAGTATATACAAGTTTAACTACCCAAGCAACTACTAATTAAATTATCCATAGCATTCCTGCTCCAAGCTCCATCACCTTCTAACTGGACACTACCTACAAAGATCGCTGTATTGTATGTGAAGAATTACTCCATATGTACATTTGTATTACTTTGTCCTGCTAGTAAAAGAGCAACGGCTACCCCCGAGACCTGGTTGTCTGTTGTCATTGTCAGATATCACGTGGGGGTGGGTAGTTGGGGACATCAAAAATGAGATTTTGTGCACATTTGGGACCCAGGGACCCCCTGAAAGCTGGCCACATCTGATATATTACCCGTGATACCAGCCCTGGCCCTCCTGAGTGTTACAAACATGACACGAGTTGGTCACACTATGTTTTTGGGACATGATTAGTACATAAAGTGCCCACATCACGTACAAAATAGCAGCTTGGATGCAGGACCATTCTGTAGGACCTGGAAGTTGTATCTGCTCTTCCAGGAGTCTGGGATGTCACCCCTGTTTTTGGGTGAGTTGGCAAGTATGGTGTTAAGTGATATTAGTGTCAGTGTATACTGCATAATGTTTATTTGATGTTATGATCTCAGAACCTGAAGAAGTTGTAGAACTTCATTTATTGCCTCCAGTAACTCCTTCTAACTGTTATACGTAGGGACTTATTTTATCAGTTTTAATTTAGGAAGTATTTTTCTTTAATTTGGGAGTTAACAGTTTACTATAGAAATATTATTTCAACATACATTGCAAAGACAATTAATATTTCATAAAGGCAGTAATCTTGCTTATAGTTACTATTAATATTGGCCGTGCAGGTCCAAAGAGTGTCCACTGTCTGGGATTACCTAAATCTGCTGACACTGCAATCAATAGAGACCTGTAAGAAACAACAAAAGGAAGCAGATGGGAATATATCTACAACAATGCAATATAAGAAACTAAAGGTAATTAACGACTTTAATATCTTGGTATCATGCACTGTATGAAGTGTGTTTATTGAGATGGGAATACCCCTTTAACTTTTAATTGAGAACTAATTAATATTGTATGATAAGGGACCAGTGTATAGTGAATTATGTATATAATGTCAATACTATATCTTCTCCAATGCCACCAGTTCTTGCCAGTTCACCTGCCGCAAATCAGAAAATACAACTGAAGATCTGCCGTAGAAAATCCACAATCTGAGTGAGTTAAGAGTGACAAGTGGGAGGGTATATTACACCCTGAGCTTCAGTTAGTCAGGGCAAAACCTACTACAACACAGGAAGTCAACTGTTTGGTGAGATTATTAAGGATGTCCATACACTATTCAAACTCACTTCCAAAGTTGTAATGGTTGGAACTCTGTATAAAATGTAAAGAAAGCAAAAATGCAATGATTTGGAAATCTTATGAAATCTCATAGATCTATATTTATTCACAACAAAACATAGAACCCATATCAAAAGTTTAAAGAGACATATTCCAATCCATTTGAAAAAATTAACTCATTTAGAAAGTGATGGCAACAACATATCTCAAAAAAGTTGGGAAAGGGTTAACAATAGGCCTGAAAATTAAGGGGTACTAATGAAAAATAACTGAAGATCTTCTAGTTCTGGCACTGGTATGTGAAGATGTTTAGAGGGAGAGCTCTGTAACCTTACCCACCCAATACTTCGGGGTCCATCTCTCTCATACCCCTACTGCTATACTTGAGACCCACTAGAAACCTGTGAATATCATTTGGAACACTTTATCCAGAATATGAGCCAAAAACAAACTTTCTCAACCCCACAAGCCATGACTGAAGCCTTGAAGTTTTCACCAACATTGACTATCTATACAGCACTGTCTACCTCTCTTTGTCACCAACCGGCAGACAATTCATCATCTTTACCTAGTGACTCCCGGCCTTGGAAGCTAGTGGGTAGCAAAATCTTCTACTGCATGACCAACCAGCAGGAAAGGAAGGATCTACTGTACTACATTTTCGGTTCCTGTGGGACCACAGTTCACTGTTATCCTCGGTTATATCCTTTACCATTATTAACATGGGTTGATTGTATAACATATTCAATATATAGTGTTTGGGAAAAGAAGTCCATCCCTCTCTGTATGATTTATATCCCTATCGGAGAACTTTGAGGGCATTTCCATGACACAAAAAAAGGAAATTATTTTACACATAAATGAGGCACACATTGGAGTTATTTTAGCTCATAGTGCTGCAGTACTTTATTGTTATTATCTTTTGGATGTTGTATATTGTGTATTGTCTGTCTCTCTCTTATGTGGAACCATGTTAGATTGTCCATAGATTATGTTTATCATAACCTGGAATATAAAGGGACTCCTCTCAAAAATGATGATAAACAGGTAGAAAAACTGTTTCAAATGCAATGTGGTGCTCTTTCAGGAGACACATCTGGCATTGTATTAGTAATCATACCCGCTGGGGTTCAAGACCCTTAGGGGCTCTAGAAATTACGGTAAAAAAATAATTAAATAATACTTATAATAATATAATATTAATAATAATAATAATTATTATTATTATTATCCTATTAATATTATAAAGGTGAATGTTTGCGAGTTTGTGGGTTTGTGAGTTTGTGTGTTTGGATGTTTGTTCCTCAATCACAGCCAAACGGCTGAATGGATTTGGGTGACATTTCACACACACCTACATATTTCCCAGGAAGGTGCAATAAGCTACTTTAAAAGTGGGCCACTCACCCCAAATCGCCAGCGTCACCCTCCAAACACCCCTCCGGCCTCGGCAATAGAAGCTGGCATTCTGCTCGCTCCTCCTATTGGTGCATGGTAGATGTGGGCAGGCTATAGAGCCAGGGCTGCGGCACCATAGGTTGAGGACTCAATGTGGGCATGCCGAATCGGCAGTGACACAAAGAACAACACGGCGGCCGCCCACAGGTCCCGGAGCCGCAGCTATGCCAGGCTGCCACACACAGGAGGAGGCTGCTGCACCCGGCCCAACAGATACAGGTCAGTGCAGCGGAGGAGGGGGTGTCCCAGGGGAGGGGGGGTGTCCGGCGGGGAGAGGGTGTCCTGGGCGGGGGGGCCCGGGGGTAGGGGGTGTCCCCAGGTCCCTAGCTTCATTTCCCCCCCTACAGCGAACCCCGTGTAGTAACATTCACCATGCTCTCCTCCGCTCCTGTCTGCATACACTTCTCCTGCTGCCTGTCTGTCCTGTATGAATCACAGCAAGCCCTGGTCTGGTTGCTAGGACGCCGGACCTCTGCTACATAATCTGCTACAGAATCTGCTACATACTCGACACAGCCAGCTGCACGAGAAGTCTATGCAGGCAGCCAGCACACACACGATAGAGACAAAGGTGAGTGCTACTACACATGGGTTACTGTAGGGGGTGGGGGGGTGGGGTTCATGAAGCTGGGGGCAGAGATTGGGGGACATGAGACTGGGGGGCAGAGATGGGGGGGTGACTGGGGGTAGTGATGGGGGGGCCATGAAGCTGGGGGCAGAGATGGGGGGACTTGAGACTGGAGGGCACAGATGGATGGGAAGAAACTGGGGGCTGAGATGGAGGGGCATGAAGCTGGAGGCAGAGATGGGGGGACATCAGACTGGGGGGCACACATAGGGGGGAGAAAATGTGGCCAGAGATGGGGAGGCAAGAAACTGGGGGCAGATGAAGTGAACTGGGGGCAGAGAAGGGGGGACATGAAGCTGGGAGCAGAGATGGGGGGGAGGAACTGGGAGCAGAGATGGGGGGGACAAGATGAGGGGGCATGAAGCTAGGGGAAGAGATGGGGGACAAGATACTGGGGGCACCGATAGGGGGACAAGAAATATAAGCGGTTCAGCACCACCGCCAATCCGCAGACGAAGTCGCGGGTAACTGCTAGTAATAATAATAAAATTTAAAAAGCTATAAAAAAAGTACCAGTACATACATAAATAGGGTGAATACACATTAAGTAACCCTGAGTCTGAAAATGCCAAGTCTAAAAACCTATAAAAATATTTTCTCCATAAGGAAGAATGTAGTGGGAAAAAATTAAAAGTGCCGTTGTTTTTCGATGTTTCGCCTCACATAAAAATTTGGACAAAAACTGATCAAAGCATAAATTTCCAAAATTGGTATAAATAAAAAGTACATCTAACCCCGCAAAAAAGATATCATGCATTCCTGTACACGAAAATATAAAAAATTTACAAGTGTCAGAAAATGACAGCTCTAAGAAATTTTTTTCAATGTTTTGGATATTTTTAAGGGGTTGAAATGTTTAAAAAAACTGTCTAAATTTGGTATCACTGAAATCATACCAACTCATAGAAGACAAGTTGGTGAGACCGGTCAAAAGCTCAGAATAAGAATGAACGCACATCGCCATACAATTAGAGAACAAAGAATGGACCTTCCTGTGTCAAAACATTTCTGCAACAAAGATCATAATATCACTAGAGATGAGCGAACACTAAAATGTTCGAGGTTCGAAATTCGATTCGAACAGCCGCTCACTGTTCGAGTGTTCGAATGGGTTTCGAACCCCATTATAGTCTATGGGGAACATATACTCGTTAAGGGGGAAACCCAAATTCGTGTCTGGAGGGTCACCAAGTCCACTATGATACCCCAGGAAATGATACCAACACCCTGGAATGACACTGGGACAGCAGGGGAAGCATGTCTGGGGGCATAAAAGTCACTTTATTTCATGGAAATCCCTGTCAGTTTGCGATTTTCGCAAGCTAACTTTTCCCCATAGAAATGCATTGGCCAGTGCTGATTGGCCAGAGTACGGAACTCGACCAATCAGCGCTGGCTCTGCTGGAGGAGGCGGAGTCTAAGATCGCTCCACACCAGTATCCATTCAGGTCCGACCTTAGACTCCGCCTCCTCCGGCAGAGCCAGCGCTGATTGGCCAAAGGCTGGCCAATGCATTCCTGTGCGAATGCAGAGACTTAGCAGTGCTGAGCCAGTTTCTGCTCAACTACACATCTGATGCACACTCGGCACTGCTACATCAGATGTAGCAATCTGATGTAGCAGAGCCGAGGGTGCACTAGAACCCCTGTGCAAACTCAGTTCACGCTAATAGAATGCATTGGCCAGCGCTGATTGGCCAATGCATTCTATTAGCCCGATGAAGTAGAGCTGAATGTGTGTGCTAAGCACACACATTCAGCTCTACTTCATCGGGCTAATAGAATGCATTGGCCAGCGCTGATTGGCCAGAGTACGGAACTCGACCAATCAGCGCTGGCTCTGCTGGAGGAGGCGGAGTCTAAGATCGCTCCACACCAGTCTCCATTCAGGTCCGACTTTAGACTCCGCCTCCTCCAGCAGAGCCAGCGCTGATTGGCCGTATTCCGTACTCTGGCCAATCAGTGCTGGCCAATGCATTCTATTGGCGTGATGAAGCAGTGCTGAATGTGTGTGTTTAGCTCAACTACACCGGTGGAGTAGTTGAGCTAAGCACACAGATTCAGCTCTGCTTCAATCAGCGCTGGCCAATGCATTCTATTAGCTTGATGAAGCAGAGTGTGCACAAGGGTTCAAGCGCACCCTCGGCTCTGATGTAGCAGAGCCGAGGCTGCACAAGGGTTCAAGCGCACCCTCGGCTCTGATGTAGCAGAGCCGAGGGTGCACAAGGGTTCAAGCGCACCCTTGGCTCTGATGTAGCAGAGCCGAGGGTGCACAAGGGTTCAAGCGCACCCTCGGCTCTGATGTAGCAGAGCCGAGGCTGCACAAGGGTTAAAGCGCACCCTCGGCTCTGATGTAGAAGAGCCGAGGGTGCACAAGGGTTCAAGCGCACCCTCGGCTCTGATGTAGCAGAGCCGAGGGTGCACAAGGGTTCAAGCGCACCCTCGGCTCTGATGTAGCAGAGCCGAGGCTGCACAAGGGTTAAAGCGCACCCTCGGCTCTGATGTAGAAGAGCCGAGGGTGCAAAAGGGTTCAAGCGCACCCTCGGCTCTGATGTAGAAGAGCCGAGGGTGCACAAGGGTTCAAGCGCACCCTCGGCTCTGATGTAGCAGAGCCGAGGCTGCACAAGGGTTCAAGCGCACCCTCGGCTCTGATGTAGCAGAGCCGAGGGTGCACAAGGGTTCAAGCGCACCCTCGGCTCTGATGTAGCAGAGCCGAGGGTGCACAAGGGTTCAAGCGCACCCTCGGCTCTGATGTAGCAGAGCCGAGGCTGCACAAGGGTTCAAGCGCACCCTCGGCTCTGATGTAGAAGAGCCGAGGGTGCACAAGGGTTCAAGCGCACCCTCGGCTCTGATGTAGCAGAGCCGAGGCTACACAAGGGTTAAAGCGCACCCTCGGCTCTGATGTAGAAGAGCCGAGGGTGCAAAAGGGTTCAAGCGCACCCTCGGCTCTGATGTAGAAGAGCCGAGGGTGCACAAGGGTTCAAGCGCACCCTCGGCTCTGATGTAGCAGAGCCGAGGCTGCACAAGGGTTCAAGCGCACCCTCGACTCTGATGTAGCAGAGCCGAGGCTGCACAGGGGTTCAAGCGCACCCTCGGCTCTGATGTAGCAGAGCCGAGGGTGCACAAGGGTTCAAGCGCACCCTCGGCTCTGATGTAGCAGAGCCGAGGCTGCACAAGGGTTCAAGCGCACCCTCGGCTCTGATGTAGCAGAGCCGAGGCTGCACAAGGGTTCAAGCGCACCCTCGGCTCTGATGTAGCAGAGCCGAGGGTGCACTTGAACCCTTGTGCACCCTCGGCTCTGCTACATCAGAGCCGAGGGTGCGCTTGAACCCTTGTGCACACTCTGCTTCATCAAGCTAATAGAATGCATTGGCCAGCGCTGATTGAAGCAGAGCTGAATCTGTGTGCTTAGCTCAACTACTCCACCGGTGTAGTTGAGCTTAACACACACATTCAGCACTGCTTCATCACGCCAATAGAATGCATTGGCCAGCACTGATTGGCCAGAGTACGGAATTCGGCCAATCAGCGCTGGCTCTGCTGGAGGAGGCGGAGTCTAAGATCGCTCCACACCAGTCTCCATTCAGGTCCGACCTTAGACTCTGCCTCCTCCGGCAGAGCCAGCGCTGATTGGCCGAAGGCTGGCCAATGCATTCCTATGCGAATGCAGAGACTTAGCAGTGCTGAGCCAGTTCTGCTCAACTACACATCTGATGCACACTCGGCACTGCTATATCAGATATAGCAATCTGATGTAGCAGAGCCGAGGGTGCACTAGAACCCCTGTGCAAACTCAGTTCACGCTAATAGAATGCATTGGCCAGCACTGATTGGCCAGAGTACGGAATTCGGCCAATCAGCGCTGGCCAATGCATCCCTATGGAAAAAGTTTATCTCGCAAAAATCACAATTACACACCCGATAGAGCCCCAAAAAGTTATTTTTAATAACATTCCCCCCTAAATAAAGGTTATCCCTAGCTATCCCTGCCTGTACAGCTATCCCTGTCTCTTAGTCACAAAGTTCACATTCTCATATGACCCGGATTTGAAATCCACTATTCGTCTAAAATGGAGGTCACCTGATTTCGGCAGCCAATGACTTTTTCCAATTTTTTTTCAATGCCCCCGGTGTCGTAGTTCCTGTCCCACCTCCCCTGCGCTGTTATTGGTGCAAAAAAGGCACCAGGGAAGATGGGAGGGGAATCGAATTTTGGCGCACTTTACCACGCGGTGTTCGATTCGATTCGAACATGGCGAACACCCTGATATCCGATCGAACATGTGTTCGATAGAACACTGTTCGCTCATCTCTAAATATCACCAATGACGTGAAAATTTTGATTTTAAGAGGGAATTTTAAATCCAAGAAGAACAGATGGATTTATGAGTACAAGTGCATGACCCTATTTAACACTCTGGAGAATGGAATGAACCTTTCACATGGGTTCATGGCATCCTACAGAAATCACTGACCTGATACAGCCATAAAGACACTCTGAACTAATAAGAACCTGGGAACTGGGGATTTGTTTACGTGTACATACCAATAAGCCTCTTCCCCCTCCCCCCTCCCTCCTAAAATTCTATCCCTATGTGTCCTGTTGTACATAAATATGCAGCCTTCAGAAATTGTTTTTAGTTATATCTGAAGAAGAAACCGGGAGCTTCGAAATGTTATAATCCGTCATCATTATGAGTTAGCCATTAAAAAAGGTATCATCTACTGAAGACTTTCAAGTTTTTTTTGTTTTTTTTTTAATATATCCACTGGCTAACACGGTACAAAAACAACATTTTCCTTATAACCTGAAGAGACTAATCCTATTAATATTATAAATGTGAAAGTTTGTGAGTTTGGATGTTTGTGGGTTTGTGTGTTCGGATGTTTGTTAGTCAATCACGCAAAACCCGCTTGACCGATTTGGCTGAAATTTTCCACAAACATAGTTAATACACCCCATTGCGCAATAGGCTACTTTTCGTCACAATAGCTCACATACGTTTTCCCCAGGACCTCCACAAACCCCAAACTCACATCACTATCTTTGCAATCTCACACACTTTGGACCCCGATTTGGCTGAAATTTTCCACAAATATAGTCCCTACACTCGATTGCGCAATAGGCTACTTTTCGTCACAATAGCGCACATACGTTTTTTCCAGGACCCTTTGGATGTTCAGATGTTTGGCGGTCAATCACGCAAAAACCGCTCCACCGATTTGGCTGAAATTTTCCACAAACATAGTCCCTACACTCGATTGCGCAATAGGCTACTTTTCGTCACAATAGCGCACATACGTTTTTCCCAGGACCCCCACAAAACCCAAACTCACATCACTATCTCTGCAATCTCACACACTTTGGACCATAGCAAGCCACAAAATTCATATTACCCTCTACAGCAGAGGTCAGCAACCCCTGGCACACATGCCAAGAGTGGCACTCCTGCCATATTTCACTGGCACGCCAGCAGCACAGGACCTGCAAGAGTTAAATGAAGTCTCTGCTAGAGCTGAGGCATAAGGACACTCCCCTTTGCGAGATGTGCAGGAAACCCAGGGGGTGGAGCTTAATCGCTCAAGTCTCTGCCTGCTATAGTGATCGCTCCTGCCGAGGCAGCTAGCAAACTGAAAGTAAGAAACACACAGCTCCCTTCCTTTACTTCCTATTCTCATTAATGTCAGGCATGGGGTTATTAGTTCAGTGTTAGTAACTCCATGTACCTCACATTAATAGGAATAAACCCCATCATGTCCCTCATATTAACCCCTGTGTGCTCCATATAAAGGTTACTAATATGTGAGACATATGGAGGTACTAATAAAAGACCTTAGTAATGAAGATACTTAATTATTACCTCCAAGTCTCTCACATATCAGTAACTAGAGATGAGCGAGTACTGTTGGGATCAGCCGATCCGAACAGCACGCTCCATAGAAATGAATGGATGCACCTGGTACTTCCGCTTGGACGTAGCCAGCGCGCTTAACCCCCCGCGTGCCGGCTACGTCCATTCATTTCTATGCGAGCGTGCTGTTCGGATCGGCTGATCCCAACAGTACTCGCTCATCTCTATCAGTAACTCTTACACAGGGGTTAATGTGAGGGACATGATGGGGTTAATTGCTATTAATAAGAGGCACATGGAGTTACTAAATTGTCATGCACAGGGACAGACTTTATGTTGCTTACTCAAGAGTATCCTGTGCCCAAAGCTTACATGTACTGGCGGAAAATAACAACTCATACAATGTCGTATATCGAAGTATATTAACCTGAAATACCTCTGTCCCAAAGTCACTATGTACAGTTTATACCAACACCGTATAGCGGCTGAAATACAAATTACATTCAACACAAAAGTCTCATGTGTTCTCAGAATTACAGCAACAACAAGATACACAGTTACATTTTATATCCCATACCTTATACACACTACTAAAACCTTACCCGCGCCTGTATATACCCACTTCTACAATCACCGCAGACGAAGTCGCGGGTACCAGCTAGTTAAGAATAAATTACATGCACATAGTATGCAATTACGATAGGTATATATTTCATATCAACCCATCCGCTGATAATAAACTGCGATGGATATCAGTAAAGCAGGAACATGAGCTGTGGCTAAGTATTAGAGAGCAAGGCGCTCGCATCCGGAAACCATGCTATTTTGTTACCGAAATAAAGCTAGCTGTCAACTTGCCCGCTTAGCTAAAGGTATATATATATATATATATATATATATATATATATATATCAGCTGGAGGGTCAATTTTCAACTAAGTGACATGGCTATGTATAAAAAGTGCATATTACAGAGGTAGACTTTCTGAGAGCAAAGAAGCGAAGTTGGGCCAAGTTTCATTAATCTGTCAAAAACTACATCCAAAAATTGGGGATCAATTTCATAGAAAAATGTTCTTAAGCATAAAGTTACAAAGACTTTTAATATCTCAGCATCTACAGCATATAAAATTAGCAAAAGTCTCAGAATCTGGAGAATCCATGTGGACCATGGAAAAGGCTGAAGGCCAATATTAGATGCTCATTATTAGAGGTAGGTGAACCTGTTCGTACCAAGGTTTGAACTGAATATTACAGATTACTAAATTTTTAACAAAATCATATAAGCAACTTTTCACGGGTAAAATACTTGAAGACACACATGTCTGTAAATCACTGATATGTAGGGTTGAGCGATCGAGATCAGAAAAGATCGGATCCCGATCGAGTAAATTTCACGATCATGATCGGTTTCCGATCCCTCCTAAAAAAGCTCAGGAACGGAATTCCGATCCCGATCGATCAACCCTTACCCGCAACTTAACTGTAACTTATCTGCACAGAACTGCTGTTGCACTCCGGAGGTCTGAGCCGTTGTTCTCTGTCCTCTCCTCTCTCATTTACATGCTGGCAGAGCGCCGTGCGTGCCCCTGCCTCCCTAGGCTAGTGTTACTGATGCTGGGAGTAGGCAGGGCTTGTTGTGGCTTAGGAGAGTGTGGGCGGGTACAGGGCGGGGAGACGTGAGTGATTCACTAGGGAGGCGGGGACGCGTACGGCGCTCTGCCGCGTCTGAATGAGAGAGGAGAGAAACAGACAGAGTACAGAGGAGGCAGCAGTTACACCAGGAGGGGAGGAGGCAGCAGTTTTGTACAGGTAACTGGACAGCAGGGGGGACTAAGTAGCTGGCGGATTTTTTAATCACTACACAGCGTGGAGTCCAAAAGTTGAAGCCTTCAATTTTTGGACTCCACGCTGTGTAGCGAATAGGATCATTTTTAAAATTGATTTTCGATCATTAAAAAATCCCACTGACTTGCATTAGGATCAGAATTGGGATTGGTATTGGGTTTGGATGGAAAATGATCAGAAATTGTTTTTTTAAAAATGATCCTGAAATCTCAAGATCGGCTCAACCCTACTGATATGTCCTGAAATCACCTGACATCATCTGACAACCTCTCAGCCAATAGTTAGTGGTAGGTGGATACCGTTCAGTGCCAATGGCACTTTTGTTAGTATTACAGAGATAGAGTGATAAAGATCTTTGACAGAAGTGAGGGAGAATATTGGGCTTTGTGAGACAGACTGCTACAGTAATATAGAAAATGGTCAGTTAACCCTTTCTTTGTCAATAATCTAATTTTATCTAAGTGACTTCAGCAATAGAGCAATCTTTGACTGTTTACAGAGTGTTTTACATTGTTTTTAATGACAAAGTCAGCCCTGTTCATTAACAATCCTTTATTTGGGCAACAGTTTATTTTTTAAGAGTTTACTGATCTAACAACAAAACACGGATTCTATCTGTGCTAATCTGAAAAATCTCCATTATTTAAGTTTTTTTTTTCTCACCTAATGATGTGACACAGCCTGCTAATTAAAAAAAAAAAAAAATGTTTGTTAAGGGTTTTTTTTGTCCAATAAACAGTCTGGTAGCCGGTACTAATTGTTATGGTCAGCAGGGTTTATTAAAAAACTAAATAAACAAAAACCCTGCGGAGCCCTACTGGACTGTGAATGTGCAGAAACACCCTAGTGTGAACATGGTCTGGCAGTTAGTGTCACTGCCAGATAACTACACAAACCGTGTGTGCACTGTTAAATTACAGAGACAGCCTGTGAAGCTCAGAGCAGCTGCTACAACAAACAAGACTGTCTAGCCAGAACTCCTGAACTAGACAGAGACCAAGTAAACAGTGTGTGCTACCAGTTTCAAACAACACACAAGGCAGCTTGCTGCCCAACCAACTATCAGTGTGATTCTGTCTTGGGGTAATTCTAACTAACGCCAACTGAGGAATATTCACAGGAACCCATGGGCGCGTGTGCGCGTGCACACACACACACACACACACACACATACACACACATATATTTTACAAATGAGGTTTGAGGCTAGAGCATGGACGGCCCAAACCAGCCTCCTTAAATGGAGGGAAGGTGGACCTGAACAACCAGCCCAGGTGCTCAAGCCAGGTGTCCATAGGCTGACTCCACTGTCAACCAGCAGACTGACCATGACCATCAGCTGGAAGGGAATATAACCCCATGAATGCTGGACTGAGCAGAGACAGCGGAACAAGCTGTTACCCTGATATCTTGGCCACAGCTGCCGCACAGTCCTAACACTAATCTGAAAAATCTCTGTTTGTTAAAGGGTATATTTTAGGTTCCAAATAAACAGTGTCATGCATCCTGGTAATATGAAAAAAATCTTAATTTGGTTTATGGGAGTGCTGTTTGCTAACCCAAGAAACAGTCTCGCAGCCTGTGCTAATCTAAAAAAATCCACATTTATTAAGGGTTTTCTTTTGCTCACCCAATAAATAGTGTGACGAAGCCTGCCAATCTCTTAAGTGCTTACCGTATATACTCGAGTATAAGCAGACTTGGTACTATTCCGTTATCGGGCCAGCAGCAGCGCAGTTCAGCGCAGTTCCGTGACATTTTGCATTGATTTAAACGGACACTGGGTGCGTTCTTTTACTGTCCGTGCCTGTCCTTAACTGTCCGTTCACAAAGATGTCCGACTTTTCAAGCGGACAGCAAAACCCGATATGTAGGTTTTTCTGTCCGCTTGAAAAGTCGGACATCTTTGGGAACGGACACTTAAGGACACCCACGAACAGTAAACGAAAGCACCCGATGTCCATTTAAATCAATGCAAAATGTCACAGACACAGCTAGTGTCCGATACTAATATCCGCACAAGATTTTGAACAGACATTAGCAGCGGACACTAGCTGTCGGACACCGACGGTAGTGTGAACGCTCCCTAAGTGAAACGCAGATTAATTTGTCACTTTTAGTTCCTGGTGGTGCAATAACAGCAAAACCCCAGCCAGGAATTAATGGGTGTCACACTTACAACAAAATGAATGCACTGGTGCCCAGGAACTGGATTTGGCTATAATTGCATCTAGTTACAGTGTCACCACCCAATAGAATCACACTAAGGCTGAGGCCCCACATTACAAAAATGCAGCTTTTTTTATTGCAGATTTGGCTGCGTTTTCTTTCCGTCAAAGCCAAGAATGGCTAGAAAACGAATGGGAAATATATAGGAAGCTTCTTATACGTCTCCCTCCTGCTCAATCTATTCCTGGCTTCGGCTCAAAAAAAACAGCAAAATCTGCAACGAAAAAAAGCTGTTTCTGCAATGTGGGGCTTTAGCCTAAGGCTGAGGCACAGGGAACACAGCTTTTTTTTATTACATATTTTGCTGTGTTTTTCTGAGCCTAAACCAGGAGTAGATTGAGCAGAAGGGAGACGTATAAGAAGCTCCCTATATATTTCCCATTCCTTCTGTAGCCATTTTTAGCTTTGGTTGAAATAAACCGCATCAAAATCTGCAACAAAAATGCTGCGTTTCTGTAACATGGGGCATCAGCCTTAGGCCTCCTGCATACAAATGGCACGGATGTGGTTTCACTGACCTATATGTTAAAAAATGAATTGACAGGGCTGCAAATGCAGACAGATATAGGGGATGTATAGGACAGATATAGGGGATGTATAGGACAGATATAGGGGATGTATAGGACACATATAGGACCTGCGCCATAGTTTTCAGTTCTTCAATTTGGCCCAGATACACAGACACAAAAAGAATGGCTGTATATATGGGTCAATTGAAATATATAGGTCTGTACTTTATCCACAGTTGTAGATAAAGAGTCTGGTCATGTATATTACAGGTTACAACTCAATGTGCCTCATATTAATAGCAGTTAACCCCATCATGTCCCTCCCATTAACCCCCTGTGTACTTTACATAAGGGATACTGATATGTGAGACATATGGAGGTAATAAGTGAACATCTTCATTATATAGGTCCTTCATTAGTACCCCCATATGTCTCACACATCAGTAACCCTTATGTGAGCCACACAGGGTTAATGTGAGGGGCATAATGGGGTTAACTGCTATTAATGTGAGGCACATGGAGTTACTAAAACTAAAGTAATAACCCCAAATGCCTGACATTAATAAGAATGGTTAGTAACACACGTACCTGGTGTTTTTACTTTCACTTTGCTTCTCCCCTCCTCAGGGCTGCAGACGGCAGGAGCCTCTCACGTGTAGCAGCAGGTCCAGGGAGCCCTTATCCTGTGCAGTGAGAGGCTCATCTCTGATTGGTGGGCAGTGAGAGAAGGGGGCGTGTCCTGCACAGCAGCTCTACCAGAGCACTGAAGGGACGCTCTCTCTCTAAATTTAGTGTGAAGTCTCAGGCTGGCTGCCGTGCCAGCAAAATATGCCTCGCGTGCCAGTCTTGGCACGCGTGCCAGGGGTTGCCGACCCCTGCTCTAGAAGAACAAGTAGCGTTAAATACCTTTAAATTGCAGCTTTGTAATGGTATTTTAGCAGCTCTTATTTCAATCTGCAGAATTTGTCTGGCAGAAAGCTTCCTCACTATGCCTTTATCTGCACAAACAAACCTATCTATCCAGTTTCTACCTCTCTAAGACATGTTCATATTTTGGAGTCTGTATCTGGAGATTCCGTCACAGTCTAGTTCTAAAATCGCTGAATGAAAAAGTCTTGCAAGAAAGACTTCAATTAACCAGAACATTGGAAAGGTCACTGCTGGTGTGAACCTAATATGAGACAAACACAACTAAAGTTATGTCAAAGTAAAAGTAACATGTATGTTTATGGGGAATATGTAAATCTGCAAAGGTGTCCACTCCTCAAGGAGTATTATTATCCTATATGTTTATGGAAAACAGATGGTAAGCAATGGATACAAGTCCTAGTTTAACCATACACTGCATTGGCACTCACTTTTACACATTTAACATTGAAAAAAATTACACTTTTTTGAGAAAAGGAACCTGCCCGTAGTTTTTCAGATGCCCATGGCAGTTGTACTGCAAAAAAAGAATGACTTTGTAGAAAAATTAGCCACTTTTGATTACTTGGGAGGCAAATTTTTGGCTGTGTGCTAAGTTGAAAAATGATGAAGAAAAAGTGGCTTTCCACAACACAAAACACGCAACCATCAAAAACTATCCCTTCATGGTAGCAGATGTGAAATCAAAATGGTTAGAATTTTTTTTTTATGCCAACACTGTGGCACCAACAGTTTGGTAGAGTGGAATGTGATGGACGAGGCCACAGGACATGTCTGGCTGGGTGAGGACAGTGGTGGTAGCTGTGGCAACACGAGTGGAATGAAATAATGTAATGGACCAGACCACAAGAGATGATGGTTCTCAGGAAATACAACAGTCATGTGGCTACTGATGGTGTCACCAAAACCAGAAGTAGTGTCACCATCAATATTCTTATTGTTAGAACTTGTACAACTGTCATCCAAGGGTGTAAGTACTGAGGTAGCAGCGGTAGTGGCTACCACAGGGCCCAGGACATTAGTGGCCCGGCGACAGCCGCAACGGCTGCATTTTTTTTTCTTGTAAGCTATTACTCCAGCCAGTAACAAGCCCTATTTACTTACAGATCCTGGCAGGGCCTGGGATCGGTAAGTGATGCTACGGGCCCCACAAACACTATTATTATACTTGGGGGTCTTTTCAGACCCCCGAGTATAATGATTGGAGGCCCGGGAGAGGTAAGGGAAAGTAAAAATCTGTGCTACTTACCTCTCCAGACATGCTTCAGGCCTACTTCTGTGATGTCCCGGATGTCATTGAAGATGGCCAACACCACCGAAGAGTGCAGTGGAGCCAGGGATAGGTAAGTAACAGTGGTTTTATGTTGGTATCCCCTCTCGGTCTCTGATTATTATACTCTGGGGTCTGAAAACACCCCAGAGTATAATAATTGTTTATGGGTGTCAACAGTGGGACATAAAACTTTGCGCAGGGGCCACTATGGGGCATAATACTATGTACAGGGGTCACTATGGGGCATAATAGTGTGTGCAGGGGCCACTACGGGGTATAATACTTTGTGCAGTGGCAACTATGGGGCTTAATACCGTGTGCAGGGGCCACTATGGGGCATAATAGAGCACGCAGAAATGCGGAGGGGGAGGTGGGTCAGTCGGGGTCTTTGGCGCCAGCCGGGGGGCCATGTCAAAAGTTTGCCACGGGGCCCTGGCATCCCTAGTTATGCCACTGCTGTCATCTATACAAACAGCACGTAGAACAAAAGTACTGGTGTCTGAATAATTCTCACTGGTAAGAATTCTAGCCAAGACACAAGCTGTTAATAAATAAAATAAAGTAAAACAAATTACAATTAAGATAAGAGTAAAAGATATTCCTTTTTTGTTACTGTTTGTTACTGCTACCTTTTGCAGCCTAACCTTTTACTCACACGCCATAAATATTGACACCAATTCTCTGGTCTTCTCAATTTTCTACAGGTGCTGAAATTCCAGTATGTCACAGATTTTCAATCTTAAGGGATTAGGGGTCTAAGGTAAAACAAAAGGTAATTGGGAGGATGAGGATTCATCTGAGCTATTTGATAAAACACTTGACCTATTTGTGTCTTGTCAGGTTTTCTTTTTCTTTTTTTTTCTTTTTTTTTTTTGCTACCTTTACATTATGATTGAATATCTTATTTAGCAGCCTATGTTAAAAAAAATGAAAATCTTTAATGTTCCATTATTTACTTAATTAATCTTACAACAGATAATGAAGTTAATGGATAATTAAACTAATACCAGATAATGAAAATAATCTAACTCAGACCTAATTAACAATAATGAATTTTAAAGTAGCTAGTAATTAAAATTGCTTTAATATATATGAAATAATGTATCCCCCGTTGTGTTATATGAAGAAATTAGCAACTCTACCCCTATATAAATGTATAAGGTCACCTATAATCTTAAACATGTATAAACTATAACGGTACTTACAGTATAATGAAGATGCATTTGGATACAGTGAACCCAAAGTGATAAAAATTCAATAAAGAAAACAGGATAAATAATAATGCAATTATTATTATTATTATTATTATTATTACTACTACTACTCATATATTAAAGTCCCAGTTACATTGTTATAGATATTGCAACAATAGTAATCCATGGATCAGGACTGGCCTTTGCATTGACTTCAGTTGGCATTCCCCATATGGTGCATGGTTATACGTTATACAGATAGCCATACAATACAAAAATATAGAAGAAGGCAGAAAAAAAGACAACATGGTTGATCTTGTCTTCCCTTATATTGTTATTATTTATATACTTTTCCATATATAAATTAATCTAATAACAAGGCTATGCAATTCATGGTGGTTGAAAGTCTCTAGGGCAAGCATATATGTAACATACCTTTAGCAGGGACAGCTAATGAAGTCTGTCCGATCACAAGACCTAGTTAAAGAACTGTTGAAATGAATATTAGATGTGGTTTGATTGGCTCTTAACACATCCCTTGCCTTTTACGTTGACTTTCTTCCCTCCGCTGTGCTGTTTGTACAAAAATCAATTCCTATATTCACCAAAGGACACAATTGTTGTGACATTCAATATTTACTACATTATCCGCTTAGCTTCCCTTGTGGGACTTTTGCCCCCAACCATAACCCTTAAACAGTGAATCCAATTAAACCTTTGGCTAACCATAACCCTAATTAAACATTTGGCAAGCTACATGTCTTACATTGTATTTTATTTGGTACTGTGGGTCTTCAAGCAACATAAAGGTTAATGGAGGCTATTTAATATATAAACCCTTGTGTGTACATTAAGTAGGTCAGAGAAAGTTGACCAGATGTGCCTCATCCATTATTCTCAGTAATGTCCCAGTGTATAATCATTCTCTGTATTTTAATGTCTCAATTTTGATTCTAACAAATGTTATATCAATTATAAAAATATGAGGTTAATTCTTTGCTCACAACTGATGAACATTTGCACACATTAAAATGATTAAATAGCTTTTGTAAAGTAGCAATTACTTAAACCTCCAGAAAAGCCTTGTATTAGCGTTAGGCTATATTCACACCAGTGTCTTTCAGGTAGATTTCCTTACGAAATAAAAACACTGCAGGCAGGTAAGCAGAAAAACAAGAGATGGGCAAATTGGTTCAGAAATAAACAAGATTCGACCCGAACATTACAATTGTTTGGTTTTTATTGAAATTGAACAAATTGGAATTCATCTTGGATGGACTAAAATGGCCACCATCAGTAAATTATTATATAGTATTAATTATTTATTATTATTATTATTATTATTATTTAGCTGGAGGTGACAAAAATATTTCTACCTTCCGTTACCACTTTTGGGCCTCCTTGCGATGTATGGTGCTCTGTGTCTTCCTCCTCACGGCGTCTCTTATATCATGCACCCAGGATCACCACTAAAGCCTGTGATTGGGTCTCATCTGTGACATGGGAGAAGGAAGACAGACTACAGACTTGTGCTATTTTGACCTCTCTATCAAGAGAAGAATGGGGGACCAAAAGCCCCCTATAACCTCCTCGTGACTAGAGCAGCAGGGTTCTTGCATAACCGACACTCCATTCACTGCTAAAGGGCTGTAAGGACTATGCAATCTCTGGCAGCGCCCCTTTAAGTGACTAGTGGGGGTAGTAGTCAAACCATCACAAGTCTGATGTTGATTGTCTATACTAAGGATTTCAATTGTAACCCCAGAGAAGCCCTTTAAGATTTAGATTTACCAAGCAATTCTTTCTCATATGTTTACTCATACAATCCAAGGATGTTCACCATCCTCTGACGGCTGCGCGGGTATTGTGTACGAGTGCATGCACATCAATAAACAATACCATCTATCCATGCGTGAAATTCATTTACATCAGCAGACTCATTACCAGGACATTAAAGTGAAATAAATGTGTTCATCATTATGCAAAATACATTATATTTGTATTACAGCAAGTGCTGCTTATATTAAAAAAATCTATTCATGGCAGAGTGCATCTGCTACAGCTCAAATATTACAAGGAAAATGCATTTTCAATGTTTGCAGAGTGCAGGGTTTACTTAATCTATGTCGAATGGTAATCGACATCTTTATATAAATCACAAATAACTTTCAGACATTGAACATGAATGCTTATAGCTTTCTAAATCTTAAAGGGGTAAAGCAGGTCATGGTCTGATGATAGGTCATAGAGATGGGTCAGCAAACACTTGTGCTTCCCAAACCCATAGGTTTCCACAATGTGCAATCTCGGTGCTTTTGGGCAAGTGCCAGTGCCCACGGTGTCTGGGGGCACCCATCTGGTCTGTCAGGGAAGCTACTGGATGGTTTAGGCCTATGGCCCACAATATACCTGAAGCGCATTGATGGTTTCAGTGACTTAGAGCAGATGTTGTAGTTTAGATGACATTTCTACATCCTACTGTAAACTCAGGTTGGGAGCACAGATGTAAAAGGGACATTAGATGAGTGAGGTGCTATCAAGTACTGAAGAGGGGGAATTATTACTGGTTAGGAACATACAAAGGGACAGTATAGGAAATGGATGCACAATGGGAGCTATTTTTACTCATTGGGGGTACAAAGGTGCAGTATTACTTAGCGTGGATACAAAGGGGGCATTACTTCTGAGTGGGGCCATTATTAACGAGTGAGGAAATAAAGGGGTCATATTGATAAATGGAGGCATAAAAGGATCATTTTTAAGTAGTAGAGGAATAATAGGAACATCAGAACTGAGTAGGGGCACTAAGAGGATCTCAGGAACACCAACATTTGCCCCCATGATTTCCCCTTCTCTCTAGCTAGGACAGCTTTTCCTCACACCCCAATCATGTATCTTCTCCTCTATGCATCTCCACAGGAATTAGGCCTTTCCGGGAACTAGTACATAGTTAATAGGTGGAATAGACACCATGATCAAATCGATACACAGGCCCAGAAGCTCCAAACATTAGTTCCAGTACCATCTCAGTCTACGTCCCTCAGCAGATGAGCATGTAGCACAATAGCTAAAGCAGTCTTCCCTGGCATTTTATGTGCATTCTTAGATCAATGGACTGTATGCTTTACAGAGTGGCTTATATGGCCTGTGGATTTGTGCATTCAAGGGAATCTACCACCTCTCCCAAGCATATTCAAATGCCAGCAGCCATGTTACAGAGCATATTCTTGTCTTATGTAGGCCAGTTTTGAAGATTTGAAGAAAAATAACTTATAAGTCTCATGCAAATGTGACAGTTTGTGCATTGATGTAGGCCTTCAGCTCTTGGAGCACTGCTCTTGTTGCTAAAGTAGTACTGGTCATGTCACAGCAGTGAAAGCACCAAATCTCACTCCTGGGGGGGAGGGGAGAGGGGATTAAGCAGGAGATGGTAGAGGTCTGAGTGGCAAGAGTAGTGCTCCAAGGGATGAAGGCCCAACCTAGAGCATTAACTGTCTCAGTTGCATAAAACTTCTAACTAGAGATTTGTTTCTTTTTAGGGCTTGGATGGTTTGGGACCAGGATTTGTGTATGATCTAAGAAGTTTGGAATGAACCATACCTTAAATTGGCTTAAAACATAATGTAGCAAAGAACACCTATAAGTGTCCCAGCATTCATGGTCACCCAATGGGTAGCAGACAGGTTAAGATGATGTAGTATGCTGAGGATCTCCTTCTTTATGTCACCCAGCCATGCATTTCTTTTCTGACGATACTGCAAAAGTTCAGATGCTTTGGACACCTAAGCAACTAAGCAAGTTATTAATCTAAGAGCAAAGCTCTTAATATTACTTTACCCCTGTCTGATGCCATCCATATCATAGATAGCTTCCCATTTACGTAGCAATCCAAATCTATTAAATACCTACAGATTCAGATCCCGCCTCCGATCCCTTACATCATTTCCGCCTCAACTACCTTACATTGCTTGAGACAATCTGCAGAAATACAGTGCCTAAAGCCTCTCTCGGATAGGCCACATTAAAAAGTGAGCTTGTCAGATCCTAGATTATATTACCCATCTGCGGTCTTGGTCTACCTCTTTGATTTGTGTTACTGTGGTAGAGAAAAGAAGTGGGTCTAGATTGTGGCAGTTCCTTACTGCCCAGTGATGACGCTGAGCGGTGAGGAACACCTCCCCTACTCCTGATAGATAAATTCCAAATTTATCGGTTTCATTTTAAAACCCAAACAATTTGGAATATTTGGGTCGAATCTGATTTTTTGCGAACCAATTTGCCAATCTCTATTCGCAATCTTAGGGAAGATAAGTTTTGGGTTTTTTCAGGGCTAGAATAATTGCTTAAGGCTTTTTTTTTTTTTTTAAAGGGTTTGTCTCAAGAAGGTATGCCCTACTTAGATGGAAGCTGCCTCAGGTCTGGTTCGTCTCCCACACTCCCAGTTGTCACCTAATTTCATGTAGAAATGTATAAAATTGGTCTTCCATCTAATACATAGATAGCTCCAGCATGCCAGTGGAAAGATCTCACTCAAGGGGTTCCAAGCTACCCTCTTCTACCATATCAATTTTCCCCGATACAACCTATGTACATGGTTATTCCATGTCAGACAATCTCTTTAAGGTTTGTGGGATGTAATGAAGAAATGGTGCATCAGTAATATACTTGACAACAGTTCGGAATTTACAGAAATAATCCCCATAAATTTAGCTTGTGCTGGAATGAAAAAGCCTTTTTACGTGAATTCTGCCCAAAAGTGGGCATTTAGGATGATCAAGGGCTGGGATTAAATGCCCCTGACCTGCCTGGTATTTCTGTCCCGCTTGTCGGATATGACTGTATCAGTTTCATTGCCTATTACCTGGGGCTTTTGATTCTTTATGTTTTACTGAAGTCGCAGTCTCCTAATTGCAATGTTTTGCTGTGCTGATGCTACAGGTACACCGTGATGGATGCCGCCACTCAGGCTTCTCCCAGTGGATAGAAATCAGTACTTTATTTCTATTACCTACCAGAAAATGTGGAACGTACAGAAAGAGCCAGTCAGACTTTCTTCTTGTTCAGTATTATTTATGTTCTTTTACATATTCCCTTAACATATTCTTGTTAGAAATCGAAGCTTTAAAGCCTGTTCTTCTCTACACTAAGTAGAGCTACAATTTATTTACAGGGGTAAATAGATGTTCACATTTGTATACTTCACTTCTGATTTTAACCAGCAGACAAGATCTTAAGACAACTTTCGCTCAATTCGCCAATGACCTAGAGCCCCTATGTGCCTTATTAAAATCCTTCCTGCAATGGATTGTAAATGGAGACTGAAGCTGAAGCTCACTTATATTGTATGTGGTATTCTTTGCTCATATTTTTCTTTCTTTCTTTCTTTCTTTCTTTCTTTCTATCTATCTATCTATCTATCTATCTATCTATCTATCTATCTATCTATCTATTTCACCCCTCTTCCAAAAAACGGCTGATTTTGAAGAAGTAACCTATTCATATATGGCCACCTATCTATTACATGGACAGCTGGAACCTGCCAGAAGAAGAGTAACTGTTTGTTTTTTAGTAACACTCTCACTTTCACATTCGTGCACTCACATTCTGTCTCATTTTGTGACGCTAACAAGTTTGTTTCTCTTGGCATGGAAGAGGTTAATGTATACATCAGGCACATAAAGTCAATTTTTAATGAATAACAGAATAACAAGCACCAAATGTGGTGCGGTCTAGCAGAGCCGCCGTATCTATTATTTTCATATCTCATTTATTTTATACACACTGAAACGCAGTTGACGCTCTACGTTTTTGCCTGGGGAATTTTTAAGGCAGAGTTCTATGAAAGAGCTATTGCGGGAACAGAACCCACCAGATAGGAGACAGTATTTAATCATAACTGGGTTTTTTTGTATTTATTTCCAAGCAATTTTTCTCTGTGACAAGCCAAATATGTCTAATATTCTAGGCAGATCAGTTGTGTGCCTAATGTCGACACTCGTACTGTTTATTGGTTCAGTTTATCAGACAAAGCTGTCACAATTTTCTTATTAATCTGTCTTCTAAGGATCACAATATTGCAATAATTTATTCACATTTCATGAGTTAGTGCTTTTAACCTAGTGGGAGTAATTATGAGGTGTGTAATAACTTAAAGGTGAGTTATGTTTTTACATGAAATTCGCAGTTACCTACAGATACCTTACAAATAAGCTGTAACTCATTGCACAGGGATTGTTGCATCAATGCAACTCCCATCCATTCATCCTATAAAGGAATGTGAGCACCTGAACTCCATGTGAGACCCAAGTAAAGGGCAACTAAACCCATTCTTGTGGTCTAACATTTGTCCTGTAGCGGTCACAGCATTGGGAATGTATGGCTGAGCAAACCTTTCTCTGAGGATAATATCTGATCATTGGGGATTCTCTGACCCATGGTAAACTGGGAAGGATATGCAAATCTGTCTCCCAAGATGTAAACAGGGAGACAGTGCCTCTGTTTGCTGCCCTCTATAGCAAGCAACCCTGAACAACATGCCCGACTTCCCAGAAGCCTTTGCTGCATGATGTGAGGTTACAACCAAATCAGTTTCTCAGCTACGGACGGCACCGTTTCTGTCTCTTTGGACGTCATCAGCGCAGCCTAGAGAGAATTGATTTGGTTTAAGTGAGAGGCTGTGAGACCAGATTGTGGGGATAACGTCACTCCTTAGGGAGAGACCACCTTCTCAGGTGTGTGGAGAGTTATAGCCATAGTTGCTCCACTGCAAAGGAACATGGGAAGAAAATGCAAATCTGTCTCCCAAGATATAAACATGGTAAACTGATCACATTGGCAGCTGTTTTAAGGAGGCAATTGGTCTGATGACCACTGCAGGTAAATATGGTTAGGGTCATAGCTAAGAGGGTGCAAAGGAGGAAATCACACATGGACCATGGTACATTAGGAGACCCAGCTACCTCATTATACAGTATGGCAGATAAATGGCACATGGTAGGTAGTGGCTATGTGTCACAGTTGTGTAGATACCCGAAAACCGTGGTACTGAATGATGCTAGCACTACTAGGGAAACGGAGTAGGTAAGCTGTCCCTAGCGCTACGACAGCTAACTAGGTCCTGCCTGAGGGTGTTGGTCAGCTGTTCCTGAGCTAAGCTCGGCCCCGACAACTACTGGCTCTATAAACACGAAGACCTACAGACAGGTAGAATGAGAGCTGAAAGAGGCTAGGAACTGGGGAACTAGAGGCGGTCACCTCCTAGCGTAAGGATAAGTACAGCAGCAAATAGTACTAACTAGGATGGGATGTGCTGGAGAACTAACAGGTGCAGCACAACCACTAAACACACAACAGGAATTGAGGAGAGGAAGAGTGGAGCAATGAGGAAAGGTATCACAGGAGCAAAGCAAACCTGGAACCCAAAACAGAATCTCACTAATAGCAAACAGTGACAGGCAGCAAGAAATGCAGGACAGGGGTTGAGTAGGAATATTTGAGGGAAAACAAACTCTCACACAGAACATAACACACACCACTTCCAATTCAGCTCCAAAAGCCATACTACTCCATCAACACTCTCCTTCTAGACTGGGCCAAGAATCCTAGCTGGTAACCACGAAAACCAGCAAAGAGTGAAGCCAGCAGTCAGCCTAATACAGACCCCGGAAAGACCTGATAGGTTGATGACAATTACACACACTTGAAGCTCACATCCACCAAGACACAAAGCAAGCTGAGGCAGACACTGTGGCAGAGACCCAACCACTATCCCAACAGCTCAGTGGCAAAGAGAATTGAGCAGAGAACCACAGGACACTGTCTCAAATCCCTAGACAAACACCACAAAAAAACGCACAACCATTTTATAAATAACTCAGATCCTGACACTATGTAACAGATTTTGCATAGATTATATATACATCAATTGACAGGCTGGCGCCTAATATACCAGTATTTATCTTTTTGCTTTAGATAGAGATATGTAAAGTGTCTATGAGAAGTCAAGTGCAATGAAGCCAAGGAACTTCAAATTCTGCCTCTGAATGTAGTAGAACATACTAGACATTCAAAGACATGGACAGCCATCGGGAAGGGATGACTAAAAGGCAGGAGAGTGATGTTGTTTTATCATTAGATTGTTTTTATATGTGAAGAAAAGTTGGTTAATAAAAAGTATCTGATTTAAAGGGATCCTATCATGAAACGGAATATCTACCGAATAGCGGTGCAGAGAAGACATCTAAAGGTAGGAGAAGAATAGCCTTTCTTAAGGCTATTCCTACATGTTAGTTAGAAAAAAAGGGACTCTAATGATAGGATCCCTTTAAAAAAAAAAAGGCAGAGGAGTAATGAAAAGTCTTCCAATGCAACCAGACTCGTGGGTGGGCACTGAATCCAGGCTGAGTTCCATGTCCAGGTCCTCCATGTGCCTGATGTGAAGGAATTCCTGGAGCCAGGCCAGGATGAGGGGTAGTAGATTTCCACAGTCTAGGGATAACAGACTTGGCAGCGTAAAGCCAACAAGTTTGCAGGTATGTTTGTTGAATTTGTGGGGAAAGATGGAGAAGAGGGTCTTTTTACAGGACTATACCAGTGGTCATCACAGGGATTCTCACATACCTCATCCAAAAAAAAAGCTATAATAGAGCATTTTCAGCACATGTGAACCATCGTACATTGCATTTGGTGCAGCTAGGACTTCTATTTGCTTGGGTTTGGGAAGGAAGTTAAGAAGCTGCTGTTTTTTGTTGCAGATATTGCTTCGGTTTTTAGAGCTTTATTCTAAGGCCCAACGTTGAGGAAACACAGCTTTTTTTGTTGCAGATTTTGAGCCAAAGCCAGGAGTGGATTAAGCAGAAGGTAGAAGTATAAGAACTTTATATATATCTCCCATTCCTCTTGTAGCCATTCTTGGCTTTGGCTCAAAAAACCGCAACAAAATCTGCAACAACAAAAAAGTGGGTTTCCGCAAAGTGGGGCCTTAGCCTAAAGGGGATTTATAAGAAAAAAGTATTAGTGCCTCCTTTATATTTCCCATTCCTTTTGTAGCCTCTCCTGAGTTTCTATAAAAAAATGCAGTTTTTCCACAACATGGAGCCTAAGATTGAAGCCCCACATTGCAGAAACGCAGCTTTTTTTTGTAGCAGATTTTGTTGCGGTTTTTTGAGCCAAAGCCAGGAGTAGATTGAACAAAAGGTAGAAGTATAAGAACATCCTATATATTTGCCATTCCACTTGTAGCCATTCTTGACTTTGGCTCAAAAGAACGCAACAAAATCTGCAACAACAAAAAAACTGCATTTCCACAATGTGTGGCCTTAACTTAAAAGTCACTGTAATGATATTTGGCCAATATACAAACATCTTCTATTTCCCCATATAAGACATTGGAAGCTATAATTCATGTTATATGCTGAAAATATAGCTCCACCTCCAAAATATCTGCTAAGTAAATTTTCTCAGATTCACTCATGTATTATATTAGAAGAAACTAGAAACTTGTAGAAAATCACAGCAATCTGACTATCCTGTGTCAAACGACAGCAAACTCAGCTAAGCTACACCGGTGTCATAACAATAAATAAGTTAATAGTAAATAACGGTAAATGATCCAGCCATCTATAGTAGGAATATATTAACAAATCTCTGTCAGGCTTCAGGCAGGGATTGTAACTTTTGCTGATCATCTCAGAAATCTGATGGCTTTGCTTAGGTAAGGAATTAATCGTAAAGTGCTTCAATGATCTCCTGGGATGGTCCATAAAGCACATTGGTATGACATGAGAGAGAAAAAAAGACTGACTTTGCTAATTACGTTATTGCATGACATGAATCAGTAGGTCAAAGCCAAACATGCTCTTAAAGGAACTTAGAAAGTCAGCAATTACTGCTCAGCAATAGAAGATAATATATACTAAAGGTTTAGTGTCCCTTTAATGGGGAGATCATCACTCAACATCCCAGTCTATTAGCCAGTGTGGAGACTGTCTACAAGGGAATATCTTTTACTCTAAAGGACCCAGCACATCTGTGCTTTACAAGGAGATGCACTGATATCAATGAAAAGTGTGTAATGCTTCATTTCCCCTGTGGTGGTGCTGTAGAAGAAGTGAATACTTGGCAGATTCCTTCAAGGATTCCAACTGCTTGTTGAGCTAAGACACCGTGTGCACATACCTCCCAACTTTTGAAGAACTGAAAGAGGGATAAAACGTGCGGCGCGCGCAGCAGCAAATTTAGCTCCACTCACTTTTATGTTGACTCCACCCATTCTCATTAATTTTTCATGTGCCCGCACACAGTATAATCCTCCTACAGTCACCCGTAAATTATATGTCCCCCTCCATCTCTACCCCAGTTTGATATACCTCCTTTATCTGCCCCCAGTTTCATATCCCCCATCTCTGGGGGACACCGAATCCGTGAATGTCCCACGGAATCCGGGACGGTTGGGAGGTATGTGTGCAGATGCGTCAACCTGGGATAGTCTGTCTCAAGGTGATTCACGAATGGCAGTTTATGGCCTTTTCAGGGACATAACCTTTAAAAAGGCATGAACTATAAAAGTGCACAGCTAAGTATATACAGACCACATTTAATAATATGAAATCCCAGACTGGTGAAATAAAATTAATAATGACATCATTTTTATTTATGCCATTTATCGAACTATACTGTATAGGGTAATAATGGTTAAGGATGTATCAAATATATCTATGTTATTTCCTTCTTTTTTTTTTTTTGATGTTCAGATAATAAAATATATTCCTATGGTAAAGGCCCAAAGCCAAGAGTAGCCACAAAAGGAATGGGAAATATAAAGGAAGTACTTACACTCACCGGCCACTTTATTAGGTACACCATGCTAGTAACGGGATGGACCCCCTTTTGCCTTCAGAACTGCCTCAATTCTTCGTGGCATAGATACAACAAGGTGCTGGAAGCATTCCTCAGAGATTTTGGTCCATATTGACATGATGGCATCACACAGTTGCCGCAGATTTGTCGGCTGCACATCCATGATGCGAATCTCCCGTTCCACCACATCCCAAAGATGCTCTATTGGATTGAGATCTGGTGACTGTGGAGGCCATTGGAGTACAGTGAACTCATTGTCATGTTCAAGAAACCAGTCTGAGATGATTCCAGCTTTATGACATGGCGCATTATCCTGCTGAAAGTAGCCATCAGATGTTGGGTACATTGTGGTCATAAAGGGATGGACATGGTCAGCAACAATACTCAGGTAGGCTTTGGTGTTGCAACGATGCTCAATTGGTACCAAGGGGCCCAAAGAGTGCCAAGAAAATATTCCCCACACCATGACACCACCACCACCAGCCTGAACCATTGATACAAGGCAGGATGGATCCATGCTTTCATGTTGTTGACGCCAAATTCTGACCCTACCATCCGAATGTCACAGCAGAAATCGAGACTCATCAGACCAGGCAACGTTTTTCCAATCTTCAATTGTCCAATTTCGATGAGCTTGTGCAAATTGTAGCCTCAGTTTCCTGTTCTTAGCTGAAAGGAGTGGCACCCGGTGTGGTCTTCTGCTGCTGTAGCCCATCTGCCTCAAAGTTCGATGTACTGTGCGTTCAGAGATGCTCTTCTGGCTACCTTGGTTGTAACGGGTGGCTATTTGAGTCACTGTTGCCTTTCTATCAGCTCGAACCAGTCTGGCCATTCTCCTCTGACCTCTGGCATCAACAACGCATTTCCGCCCACAGAATTGCCGCTCACTGGATGTTTTTTCTTTTTCGGACCATTCTCTGTAAACCCTAGAGATGGTTGTGCGTGAAAATCCCAGTAGATCAGCAGTTTCTGAAATACTCAGACCAGCCCTTCTGGCACCAACAACCATGCCACGTTCAAAGGCACTCAAATCACCTTTCTTCCCCATACTGATGCTCGGTTTGAACTGCAGGAGATTGTCTTGACCATGTCTACATGCCTAAATGCACTGAGTTGCCGCCATGTGATTGGCTGATTAGAAATTTAGTGTTAACGAGCAGTTGGACAGGTGTACCTAATAAAGTGGCCGGTGGGTGTATACATCTCCCTTCTGCTCAATCTGTTCCTCGGTCTGGCTAAAACAAAAACACTGAAAAATCTGCAACAAAAAAAACTTTTCTGCGACGTGGGACCTTAGGCTAAAATGGGTTTATTGTAATTTACTATCTTACGGTAAGTTCACACGGCATTTTTTGGACAGGATTTTGATGCGGGAAACCGCCTCAGAATCCAGTCTAAAAAACTCCTCCCTCGACTAGTACGACTGTCGCGGCATTCTGACAGTCGCGGTATTCCACTCTGGATTAGGCCCAAATGAATGAACCTGGTCAGGAGGGAGTGTCGCGCCATGGACATCCACGGTTGATTCAGCTTCGGAATCTGTGGCAAGAAAGGTCTCCTTTATCTTTTTTAACATTCACAGCCTAAAACTGAATCTGACATTTGAGATGTGGTCTTACAAGGGGTTTATAAAGGGGTAATATCCAAGTAAAAGACTGTCCAAGCGACATTTATTTTGGCTACAAGTTGAGACTGTTGTTGCCCATCATGCTTGCTTCGGTTGATGCATCTACCAGATGCATGATGTCATATGCCTCCTTTAAAGCAATAAAAGCCCACACATGATAGGGGTCCCAGGACCATACACTCAGTTTTCTTCCAACCCTGCAGTAAGATACAGGATGTATGCACAATGAACAAAACAGGTTTGTTTTAGGTGAAAACAAAATCAATGAGTCTTGGACAGATTTTTTTTAAAGTATTAATGCCAATTCAGCCTATGGTACAAATTTAAAAGAAAAAAGTTCCCATAGAGAAAAAGGTTGTCAAGCTCTGGCTAAGATAACGAACAATGATTAATTAGGATAAGCTTCACCGAGCCTCATTACTTCCAAGTGTTGCTGTTTTGCAAGTTTTTCATGAATATATCTAGCGACCAAAGCTGAAAATTAGTAATGCGATGTCAAGATGTACTGCAAACACGGCCACTTTCATTTATATAATAAGTAAAAAGTTTGGTGGCAGTTTTGTTAAAGATGTCATATACTAGAGCGGATTCATGAACCCTGGCTAAAGGCAGCAACTCCTGACTCCTACCACAGCAATTATTTTCTATTGTATATCTTGTTATGATCTAGAAGGGTCATTTACAACTGAAAAAAATAGAGCATTAGAGATTGGTTGAATAATTCCATTATCACGGCACTTACGTTTGGACCCTCATATTTATTTATTTTATGTAAATTTGTGCTAAGGACTTCAGAGACACTTAGAAGCAGTTTCCTAATACATGGAAACCTCCCTACGAGCACTTAGGCTGTGTTCACATGTTTTTTTTTGGACCAGACTTTGAGGCAGAGGCCGCCTCAGAATCCGGTCCAAAAAGCAGCTAGCTGTGACTGGATGCCGGTGCAGTGCATACAGTGCTCCGGCATCCAGTCACGGCATTCCGCTCCGGTTAAGGTCCAAATGAATGAGCCTAGTCGGGAGGGAGTGTCACACTGAGGACGTCTGGAGCTGATTCAGCTGCGGAATCCGCATCAAGAAAGGGCATGTTGCTTCTGTTTTTTGCGAGTGGGAGCAAACTGCTCGCGGAAAAAGGAACTCAGTGGGAAGCGGTTTTTTGAGCCGGATTCTGGCTCGTAATCCGCGTCAAAATTCGGTCCAAAAAACCCTGTGTGATCCCAGCCTTAAAGGGGTATTCCCACGTTGCATACTCACCAGTCTTCGCTGCAGTAAATTCTTCTGTCTTCCAGCTTTGTTGCATCATTGGTGGGCGGGGTTACATATGCAAAGCCAGCGGCGAGAAGTCGTTGCTTCTACGCCGCTGGCCCTGCGTGTGCACTGCCGATGTACTAGGCATCGGACGTACAGCCTTCACAATGTAATACAGACCCGGCATCCGCTGAAATAGAGAGGCGGATGCCGGGGAGTGTAGACGCCGGCACAGGTGAAGCCAGCAGCAGCAGAAGCGATGCTGCTATTCCACCCCCCCCCCCTCCCCTCCGGAATAGCAGCATCACTCCTGCCGCTGCTGGCTTCACCTGTGCTGGCGTCTACACTTCCCGGCATCCGCCTCTCTATTACAGTGGATGCCGGG
Source organism: Leptodactylus fuscus (assembly GCF_031893055.1). Taxonomy (NCBI): domain Eukaryota; kingdom Metazoa; phylum Chordata; class Amphibia; order Anura; family Leptodactylidae; genus Leptodactylus; species Leptodactylus fuscus. The sequence continues at coordinate 110,352,625 of NC_134270.1, read as the reverse complement.
TCTGTATTGGTGGCCCCTTCCCCCCCCCAAAGTGTAAACTACCCCCCTTCAGGCTCACTCCCGTGCACTTAGCCCCTCCTCCGTCCCCCCTCACAGCAGGCAGAAACATCACTTGACTTATGACCAGATAAGTCAAGGGATGTGTAAAAAAAAAATGAATAAAGTAAGATAGTGGACAAACCAAGCAGTTTTGCTGAAGCAATGTATTTAGAAAAAGTCTTACATTCACATTAACAAGCAGTATAGATAGGATCCTTGTGATGGGACAACCCCTTTAAAGGGGATCTGGTAGAAGTAGAAAATCTTTCATGGCCTATCTCATTTCATCGCTGCTGTGCCCCTGAAAAATATGATGTTTGTTTAAAAATGTTCACCAGATCAAATGATATGCCCCCTGGAAGATTAGGTGTAAAGTAGGTCTTATTCACTAAATGGGAAGTAAGTTTTATGTTTTTCTTGGAAAAAATAAAAGGTTAACACCCTCTTGGCAAATAGAAACTAATTTACATATAACTTTACAGCGGTCATATCTTTTGAAAAGGTGGTCTAATTCAAAGGAAAAAAAACAAAATTGTTCAGGGACACAACAGCAATCAAATGATATATAGCATTTCAAATGTTTTACTTCTTTAATAAAAAGTTCAATAAACTTAAATATTTCAACTGCCGCTAGGAGGGGCTCACTGAATACTGTATTCGGCTAAGGCCCCATGTTACAGAATTTTTTTTTCCTTGCTGCTATTACAATCTTCGGATCCAAGCAGTGGCCAGGGGTGGGGCATCAACAGGGCCAGCTCCAGGTTTTGTGGGCCCCTTTTGGAGCAAACTATGTATATATAGCAAAAAAGCAAACAAAATTGGGTGTTTTTTTTTTCGGAGGCGGACCTACTGGAGTGGAGTCTAATACAGTCCATTTAATACAATTAGACAGAATCTGTTAAGATAAGAGAGAGTGAAGAGGAATTTTAGGCGGAAAGCTGCCTCGGATTCCTCTTTATTTTCTGCCTCCCCCTGGCTCACAAAGGTGGATACAGAGTATCAGCAGGCCCTTGCGGCTTTTCACTGCTGATTAGGCCCGAATGAATGGGTCTAGTCCAGTGGTTCTTAACCTTGGTTGAGGTACCGAACTCACCAGTTTCATATGCACATTCACCGAACCCTTCTTTAGTGATAAATCAAATATGATTTTTTTCAAAACTCAAGACATAGATATATGTTTTTTTTTTACTGGTACACAAAATGAACCATGCATAGGGCCTAGGGAACCCTGGTTAAGAACCAATGGTCTAGTCAAAGTAGAGTCTCAAGCCGATTCAACGGCAGAGTCCGCGGCAAGATCCAGCAGAACGTTTTTTTTTTTAGCATCCTGCACTAATTGTTTTCAATAGGAGACAGAATGAGGGAATAATCCGCCGCTGATTTGGGTGTGAAATCCACTGCAAAATCAGCACTAGATTTCATCATGTGAATGGGGCTGATTCTGCTAACAATGCAATAAAAACTTTCATGTGTATTAATGGAGGTACTCACGCAAAAACTGAATTTGCCTTACAAATACATACATACGTATCGGCCCTCCACATGGCGTAATGTCCATAGTGGCACCTACACGTGGCATAATGTCCCATATCAGCCCCTTTGCGCGGCATATTGTTCATAGCGGCTCCTCCACGCGACATAAAGTCCCATAGCAGCCCCTCCACATTGCATAATGTTCCATAGCATCCCCTTCACAAGGTATAATGTCCCATAGTGGTCCCTTCACGCGGTATAATGTCCTACAGTGGCCCCTTCACAAGGTATAATGTCCCATAGTCTCCCTTAGGGTGGTCCTTACAAATATTAGAAAAATTTCGGTTTTGGCAGAACCCTAAATTTTGGGGGTTCACAATCCACTAACTATTAGTATACTTGCGGGTCTTTTCAGACTCCCGGATATAATGATTGGAAGTCCAGGGGAGGTAAAAAAAAAACGGAGTTAGAACTTACTGGTAACTCTGTTTCCATGTAATCCACCATGACGGCTACACAAGGAGGTTGACCTCTGACCCCGCTGTAGGGACAGGAACTGAGAGACTTGTTAAATACACCACTCCCACCACCATTCACCAGTGTTTACCAAATTACAAAGGAAAGGTGCGAAATATAAACTACAGTATGTTGTCTTACATAAAGATATTAACTAGGGAGGGTAATTAGACGCCATCATGGTGGATTACATGGAAACAGAGTTACCGGTAAGTTCTAACTCCGGTTTTTCCATTACATCCACCATGACGGCTACACAAGAAGATATACCAGATTACAACTCCTAGGGCGGGATTACCTGCCGAAAGGACCTTACGTCCAAAGGCTAAATCACTTACCGAACCCAACCTGTAGTGTTTAGCAAAGGTCAGCGAACTAGCCCACGTGGGAGCCCTGCATATCTGCTCTAGGGAAGTCTCCCGTCTCTCATCCCAAGAGGAGGAAGCTGCCCCAGTTGAATGAGCTTTGATGTTCCCTGGCTCTGGTAGATTCCTTTCTCCAGGAGTAGGTAGTTTCCAGGTAGGCGACCACTGCCCTTCTGACGTCCATGGCCTGCTACTCCCTCTCTTTTGAAGAAGAGGGATTTGAGCGAGGGCGAGGTCGGGGGAATGGTTCTGGGGAGCAAGGTAGCAGTGAAGCCACAGGGCATCCCGTGCCTACTCCTGTGGGGCAGCAAGCATTGCGCCACTCCACAGTGCCAGGGTTGCTTGCCACATTAACTAAACTGCAGGGTACAAACCTTAGTAGGCCCGAGAACCAGGAACAGGTCTTGCAATGGCTGTCAGAGAACGCTTACAGCACATTGTCCAGCAGCCAGTCAGACTCTGCCTCCTCTCCTCCTATTACCCAACAGTCTTGTCCTCCTTCCTCCCAAAATTCCCAAGCTTCACAGAACAATAACCCCAACTGTCCCTGCTCCCCAGAGCTGTTCTCTGCTCCTTTCATTGTCCCTCAACCTGCCCCTCCACGTCACGATTCCACGAACCTAACAGAGGAGCATCTGTGTCCAGATGCTCAAACACTAGAGTCTCCTCCATCTCCGTTCGATTTGGTGGTGGATGACCAGCAACCCACCCTCATCGACGATGATGTGACGCAGTTGCTGTCAGGGCATCCAGTTGACCGGCGTATTGTGCGGGAGTAGGAGATGAGACAGGAGTTGGAAGAGGAAGTGGTGGATGATGAGGACACTGACCCGACCTGGACAGGGGGGATGTCAAGCGGGGAAAGTAGTGTGGATGTTGAGGCAGGTGCAGCACCAAAAAGGGTAGCTAGAGGCAGAGGCAGAGGTCAGCAGCTTAGGCGAAGCCAGGCCACACCCGGAATCTCCCAAGATGTTCCAGTTCGTACCCAGCCCCGAAAAACTCCCACCTCGAGGGCATGTTTCTCGAAGGTGTGGAGTTTTTTCAAGGAATGCGCCGAGGACAGATATAGTGTTGTCTGCACAATTTGCCTCTCGAAATTGATTAGGGGCTCTGAGAAGAGCAACCTGTCCACCACTTCAATACGCCGTCATTTGGAATCCAAGCACTGGAATCAGTGGCAGGCAGCAACGGCAGGACAAAGGCCGCCTGCCGTTCACGCCACTGCCACTGCCTCTGCCACTGCCTCTGCCACTGCCACTGCTGACTGTGCTGGCGATGCACTCCAGAGGACGAGCCAGGACACCACTTCATCTGCCTCTGCCACTTTGTTGACTTCTCCCTCATCCTCCCCTGTTCCTGTCTTATCTCCTTCTCCTGCACCATCAAAGGCACCATCTGGCGCTTCTTTACAACAACCCACCATCTCTCAGACATTGGAGCGGTGGCAGAAATACACTGCTAACCACCCACACGCGCAAGCCTTGAACGCCAACATCGCTAAACTGCTGGCCCAGGAGATGTTGGCGTTCCGGCTTGTTGAAACTCCCGCCTTCCTGGACCTGATGGCAACTGCGGCACCTCGCTATGCCGTCCCTAGCCGTCACTACTTCTCCCGGTGTGCCGTCCCCGCCTTGCACCAGCACGTGTCACTCAACATCAGGCGGGCCCTTAGTTCCGCGCTTTGCACAAAGGTCCACTTGACCACCGACGCGTGGACAAGTGCATGCGGACAGGGACGCTACATTTCACTGACGGCACACTGGGTGAATGTAGTTGAGGCTGGGACTGCTTCCAAAACTGGCCCGGTGTACCTCGTCTCCCCGCCTAACATTCCTGGCAGGGACACGAGAAGAACATCCCCCTCCTCCTCCTCCTCCACCGCCTCCTCCTCCGCCACCGCCTCCACCTCCGCCACCGCCTCCTCCTCCGCTGTTAGATTGACCCCAACTACGAGTTGGAAACGTTGCAGCACTGGCGTTGGTAGACGTCAGCAGGCTGTGCTGAAGCTGATCAGCTTGGGGGACAGACAGCACACTGCCTCCGAGGTGAGGGATGCCCTCCTCGATGAGACGGCAATATGGTTTGAGCCGCTGCACCTGGGCCCAGGCATGGTCGTTTGTGATAACGGCCGGAACCTGGTAGCAGCTCTGGAGCTTGCCGGACTCCAACATGTTCCATGCCTGGCCCACGTCTTCAACCTAGTGGTGCAACGTTTCCTAAAGAGCTACCCCAATGTTCCAGAGCTACTGGTGAAAGTGCGGCGCATGTGCGCCCACTTTCGCAAGTCGACAGTAGCCGCTGCTAGCTTAAAATCTCTCCAGCAACGCCTGCATGTGCCACAACACCGGCTTTTGTGCGACGTCCCCACACGCTGGAACTCAACGTTTCAGATGTTGAATAGAGTGGTTGAGCAGCAGAGACCTTTGATGGAATACCAGCTACAAAACCCTAGGGTGCCACAAAGTCAGCTGCCTCAGTTTCACATCCATGAGTGGCCATGGATGAGAGACCTTTGTGACATCCTACGGGTCTTTGAGGAGTCCACAAGGAGGGTGAGCTCTGAGGATGCAATGGTGAGCCTTACAATCCCGCTCTTGTGTGTTCTGAGAGAATCCCTGATTGACATCAGGGATAACTCAGATCACACAGAGGAGTTAGGGATAGCATCCGATCCGTCACAGCTGGAGAGTAGGTCCACACATCTGTCCGCTTCATCGCGTTTAATGGAGGAGGAGGAGGAGGAAGAAGAGTTGTCCGATGATGTGATGGTGATACAGGAGGCTTCCGGGCAACTTCGAATCGTCCCATTGTTGCAGCGCGGATGGGTAGACATGGAGGATGAGGAGGAAATGGAGACTGAACTTTCCGGTGGGGCCAGAGGAGTCATGCCAACTAACACTGTGGCAGACATGGCTGAGTTCATGTTGGGGTGCTTTACAACCGACAAGCGTATTGTCAAAATCATGGAGGACAACCAGTACTGGATCTTTGCTATCCTTGACCCCTGGTATAAAAACAACATCTCGTCTTTTATTCCGGTAGAGGGGAGGGCCAATCGCATCAATGCTTGCCACAGGCAATTGGTGCAGAATATGATGGAGATGTTTCCAGCATGTAACGTTGGCGGCAGGGAGGGCAGTTCCTCCAGTAGGCAACCAAGTTCTCACCGGTCCACACAAACGAGGGGCACACTGTCTAAGGTCTGGGACACCTTGATGGCACCCCCTCGCCAAAGTGCCGCCACGGAGGGTCCTAGTGTCACCAGGCGTGAGAAGTATAGGCCCGTCTGTCAGCTGAGAGTGCCGACCGGCTCACTTTGATAAAAATGAACCACCACTGGATAGAGCCTTCATTTTTGTGCCCACCTGTGTAAAGCACCCCAACATGAAACTCCATGTCTGTACTCAACCTCTCCAATTCCTCCGCATCCTCATACTCATCCACCATAAGCGTTGCACAATTCTGCTAATACTAGGCTCCCTCCACCCTGATTTCCCCCAACTCTGCTGGTTAGAGGCTCCCTCCACCCTGATTTCCACCAACTCTGCTGGTTAGAGGCTCCCTCCACCCTGCTTTCCCACAACTCTGCTGGTTAGAGGCTCCCTCCACCCTGCTTTCCCACAACTCTGCTGGTTAGAGGCTCCCTCCACCCTGCTTTCCCACAACTCTGCTGGTTAGAGGCTCCCTCCACCCTGATTTCCACCAACTCTGCTGGTTAGAGGCTCCCTCCACCATGAATTGGTCCAAACTGGGCTGTTTAGAGGCTCCCTCCACCATAAATTGGTCCAAACTGGGGTTTTTAGAGGCTCCCTCCACCATGAATTGGTCCAAACTGGGGTTTTTAGAGGCTCCCTCCGCCATGAATTGGTCCAAACTGGGGTTTTTAGAGGCTCCCTCCACCATGAATTGGTCCAAACTGGGGTTTTTAGAGGCTCCCTCCACCATGAATTGGTCCAAACTGGGTTTTCTAGAGGCTCCCTCCACCATGAATTTGTCCAAACTGGGCTGGTTAGAGGCTCCCTCCACCATGAATTGGTCCAAACTGGGCTGGTTAGAGGCTCCCTCCACCATGAATTGGTCCAAACTGGGCTGGTTAGAGGCTCCCTCCACCATGAATTTGCCCAAACTGGGCTGTTTAGAGGCTCCCTCCATCATGAATTGGTCCAAACTGGGGTTTTAGAGGCTCCCTCCACCATGAATTGGTCCAAAATGGGTTTTTTAGAGACTCCCTCCACCATGAATTTGCCCAAACTGGGCTGGTTAGAGGCTCCCTCCACCATTAATTGGTCCAAACTGGGCTGGTTAGAGGCTCCCTCCACCATGAATTTGCCCAAACTGGGCTGTTTAGAGGCTCCCTCCATCATGAATTGGTCCAAACTGGGCTGGTTAGAGGCTCCCTCCACCATGAATTGGTCCAAACTGGGTTTTTAGAGGCTCTCTCCACCATGAATTGGTCCAAACTGGGCTGGTTAGAGGCTCCCTCCACCATGAATTGGTCCAAACTGGGTTTTTTAGAGGCTCCCTCCACCATGAATTGGTCCAAACTGGGGTTTTTAGAGGCTCCCTCCATCATGAATTGGTCCAAACTGGGGTTTTTAGAGGCTCCCTCCACCATGAATTGGTCCAAACTGGGGTTTTTAGAGGCTCCCTCCACCATGAATTTGCCCCAACTCTGCTGGTTGGAGGCTCAATCCACCCTGATTTTCAAAACAAATGTTGGTGCCAACCTCAACTTACTACAAGGGCCAAATTCACTGCTGGTGACAAGCTCTCCTCACTCCAAGTGCCAAATACACATGTTTCAAGGTGTTTTCCTACTGTCAGAGAGGTGGTATTGAGTGTGTAAAGTGTGTAGTTGTTAGGCTGTGATGTTGGGTTAATAGAGGGTCTTTGGTGTGTTAGATGCCCCCAGACATGCTTCCCCTGCTGTCCCAGTGTCATTCCAGAGGTGTTGGCATCATTTCCTGGGGTGTCATAGTGGACTTGGTGACCCTCCAGACACGGATTTGGGTTTCCCCCTTAACGAGTATCTGTTCCCCATAGACTATAATGGGGTTCAAAACCCGTTCGAACACACGAACATTGAGCGGCTGTTCAAATCGAATTTCGAACCTCGAACATTTTAGTGTTCGCTCATCTCTACTCCCATATATTAAATATTTTACCATTTTTTGCCTGAAAAATTTTTTTTCCCTATTTTTCTCCTCTAAAACCTGGGTGCGTCTTATAGTCCGAAAAATACGGTAGGCCATTATCCGGACCTGCACAATATCTACGAACATACCCCTTTATCCGAACAGGCATAAAGTGTAACCTACATACACTATTATCAGAACAGGCCGTTTGCACTGTTGTCCGAAAGGGGTTTTATTCTCCAATCAATAGATATCTGCCCTGATATAAGCAGGAACCTGTAATGAATATTATGTCCTTGCACAATAGGCATATACCATTCGACAATGGCGTCAGTCCTATATACACCGATCAATGTGTACCATTCCACAATGGCGTTATGCGTGCCATATACATAAGTATATATACACACAACCGCATATATCTCCATACCATATACTATTCCATGATGGTGTTAAGCATGCTATATCTCTATCTGTATATATTGTTCAGTACTGATGTACTGTATCCCTTATACCATTCGCCAATGGTGTTTATGCATGTTATCTACACCTATCTATATACCACATAATATACCCTTCAATAATGGCATTATGTATGCTATCATTATATACCACTCCGCAGTGGTGTTAAGCATGTTATACCTCTATGCATATATACCATTCCATACTGGTATAATGCAACCATTATATACCATTCAACAATGGTGTTATGCAAGCTACATACACATATATGCATATATCTCTACATATATCTCTACATATATATATGTATATGTATATATTGAGCATGCTATAACTTTCCGTATATATCATTTAATACTGGCATATTGCATCCATTATATACCATTCGACAATGGTGTTATGTAAGCTATATACCCATACACCGTTATATATCATTCAGTAATGGTGTTATGCATGCTATAGCATTATATACCGTTCAAAATGGTATTGAGCATGCTATATCTTTTCGTATATGCAGCATTCAATACTGGTGTATTGCATCCGTTATATACTATTCAACAATGGTGTCATGCATGCTATATATACACACCTATCTGTAGCTGACATTATATACCATTCCACAATGGTGTTATGTATGCCATATGTGCCATGCACACATATTGTTCAGTAATGGTGATAGACGTGCTATACCTATCTCCCCTATGGAGATCAGTACTCTGTCCATATATACCCTTCAGCAAAGGGTCTATATATGTCAGTCACCGCCTTCAGCCTTGAAGCTATACCTTTTAGCCCTGAAGCTACACAGGTTAGTAAATGCCTTTTAGCCATAAAACTATACAGGTCAGCAAATGTCTTTTAGCCATGAAGTTATACCAGTTAGTATGAAGCTATACAGGTTAGTAAATACCTTTTAGCCATGCGGCCATACACGTTAGTAAATGCCTTTTAGCCATGCGGCCCTACAGGTTAGTAAATACCTTTTAGCTATGCGGCCATACAGGTTAGTAAATACCTTTTAGCCATGCCCTGTGTAGGGACAGGAAACACTGGTGAATGGTGGTGGGAGTGGTGTATTTAACAAAGTCTCTCAGTTCCTGTCCCTACATCGGGTCAGAGGTCAACCTCCTTGTGTAGCCGTCATGGTGGATGTAATGGAAAAAATGTTACTTACCTTTCCCAGGCTCCGGCGTCTCTCCCTGTTCAGTCTTGAGCCTTCTTCGATTATATTAGAGATGTGGGTTATTCAGGTGTCATTATATGTTGCAATGCCGGCCTGACCCACGTGAGGTCATTGAAGAGTCACATTGGAGCGCAGGAGAGGTAAGTAACACAGTTTATTATGTTCTCTTACCTCCTCTGGGCCTCTGAAGAGACCCCAGAGTATGGCAATAGCAGTTTCGGCTATCCCAGCCTTACTTACCTATCCCTGCTCCTGCAGCGGGGATTGGTAAGTAAATTATATGACAGAGAGCTTTTGGTCGCATTACAGGGAACATAGTAAATATCGAAGAATGAAAATGCAGGATTTGTTGAGAACTCTAGGCCGCAGTAGATGCTAGGCCATGGTGAGACTGTAGAGCACCGAATGGAAGAACATGGCAGGTTAGGGGCTCTGCTAAGTCCACCAGTTGGAATAGGGCACAAGATGATTAAGGTCTCAAAATCTCTGCCTGGGTACTAATGGGAATATGAGAAGTTATTAGGAAGGGAGTGAGGGGAGACGTCAAAGTAGCAAATTGGTAGCATACTCTACAGCTCAGCCATATTTCTCGAGAGAAAGTCATAGGGCATTGGTGTGTGGTGGCTGGCCATAGCTTCTCCACCTCTGGCCAGCAGTTGTAAGACCACGGTGTCGACCAAGAGGCCAAATGTCTCAAGTGAAAAGTGTGATAGTACAGTGTAATATCTGGGAAGGTCAGATCTCTCTCTGAGATTGGGTTGGGTCAGGTCATCTTTAAAACCTAAAATTTTAACCCCTGATAGCCATACCCACGTCACGTGCTAGGATGGCCTGTATATGACAGGGAGGATGAGGAATTATACCCTGGGTAATAGAGGTAGAAGATGACCTATCCACATGGAATATGACTATGTTAAAGCCATTAACACTATGACGGATGAGAGCAACAGCTATTTATAACATTAGTGGGAACACACTCACCAACGGCTTTCGAATCAGGGGAACAACATTCTAGATTTTGGCAAAATCAACTCTTTACCAAAGTTAATGGAAGTTAAATCTGTGGCAAACAAATATGAGATACACAGACAGATAGAACAAGGCTGAAAGGAAAATATAGACAGTGGATGCCCCAAACTTCCCAGGGTCCCTTTTGGCATTTCCTATATCTCTAATGTGACTATTTTCCATATTCTCAAATTATATTCTGCATACAGTAGTAGCAAAGGATCCTTAGAATTTTACATTTTTCAAGTTAATAGCATTGCTTATTTTTATACTTACAACTGCTGCCTCGTATAAAATGGACAGCAGGTGATTTCCATTTTCTTCAGTTCCTGCAACTTTACTGCGGCTTGCTGCACCTGTTTTGGCCCCAAGGACCTGCCATTCAGCATACACTACCTGCCCAGGAATCAGATCACTAATGTTCTCCAGCCTCCTAGCAGATGCTGTGCCTTTGCTGATCTGCTGATGTGTTCCAAAAGTTTGATGCCCAGCTGTGCTGGAGGGAGGTCACAGTTCAATCTGCCAGTGGTGCCCCTGTCACACATGAAAGACACAGAATAGTTGCTTGAGGGCATGAGGGAATGGCGGTATCTCTCTATACAGTGCGGCACATTGTAAATACACCACAAGGTGCATTGCTAACATATGCAATCACTCAGTAAAGCCTCTCTGTAATGACAGCGCCTTTCTGGACTTTTGTGAGCGATAAACAAACAGAACATCTCTTCCTAAATGAAACTATGAAACAGCAGTCTTATGCATGAGATGGAATCACATCTGACAGCAGAGAACACCCCGTGTGGCTTCATGGAAAGAGCTGGTATCTGTGTTATCTCTTTTAAGTGATACTTTAATGAGTATTACAAAGACAAAAGATTTAGAATTACAAAGAAAATGGCTGCTGACAATCTCGGCACACTAGAATATAAATAATAATTATATAATCATCACATTCTGATGTATGAACCTGATGGATATACAGAGATGAGCGGCACTACATAGGCACCGTTTATCCCTTCCTCTACAAGAGGTCTGCCACAGACTTGTGGGATGTAATTCATTGTTTGCCAAGCACTGTCTGTTATGTAGGACTCCCTTTCTGTGCAAGAAAAGGTTTAGCAAATGCAGTGTATAACATACAGTACAGTGCACCAGCTGCTGCAGAACCTCACCAATAGAGTACTGCGAGTCAGACAGCTCTGTTCTAAGAAAAGATGGGTTGTTTTGGCATGTGTTTTACGGATATCAAAGGCTTACTGTAAACTACAACTACATTAGACAGACATGAAAGCTGCTGCAGCACATCACACGCCTCATCTGCTGCAGAATATCATTCATAACACACTTGGGATGCTGCAGAAGTTTGTAGTAAACACAGCTCTAATGCTGCAGAACATTATCTTACCATAAACATATTAGTTCGTGCAAAATAACATAATGCACATCAGATGCTGTAGAGCAAGGGTGCCCAATACAACGATCGCGATCTACCGGTCGATCGCAATGGACGTATGGGTCGATCGCGGGATGCAGCCAGGGATCCCCGGTGTCTGCTTGTTCACAGTGCAGGCTGAGAGTCGACTCTCAGCCTGCGCTGTGAACAAGCACTCCGGAGACTTGCTGGCCGCTCTTAGGGATGGAGGGGGCCGGGGTGCTGCTTGTTCACAGCGCAGGCTGAGAGTCATCTATGGACACTGGCAGGCGGGGCTGCCGCAGCTCCAGCCTGCCAGTGTCGAGATAACTCTCAGCCTGCGCTGTGAACAAGCAGACACCGGGGATCCCTGGGCGGCCACAGAATGCCGCTGTCTCCTGCTCTCACGATCCGCCCAGCCCCGCCCACATGTCCGGCCCCAACCACAGAGATGGCCGCCCAGCCCACAGGCACCCCCCACCCCGCCCACAGGCACACCCCGGCCCCACCCACAAGAAGTGGGTAGTAGATCTTTCAACTTGGTAATGTTATAAAGTAGCTCACATGCTGACAAAGTGTGAGCACCCCTGCTGTAGAGTATTGCAATAGAGATCTGATCTTCTGCTGCAGAGACTCATAATACTGTACACTAGGAATGGCTGGGCCCAACGGCAAACATTTGATGTGGGCAGCCCCCCCCTTCCCCCACACAAACCGCATTCCTGCACACTCTATTATGCCCTATAATGGCCCCTACACACACTATTATGCGCAATAGTGGCCCCTGTACATGCTATTATGCCCCATAGTGGCCCCTTCACACAGTATGATGCCCCATAGTGGCCCCTGCATACAGTATTATGCCCCATAGTGGCCCCTGCACACAGTATTATGCCTGCCCCATAGTTGCCCCTGCACACAGTATTATGCTCCATAGTGGCCCCTGCACACAGGAAAAGTCTGTGGGGTCAAAATGCTCAGTGTATCCTAGATGAATACCTGAAGGGGTAATGTATTTAATATAGGGTCACTTCTTTCTCATTTGCACTGGTACCTCAGGGGCCTTACATTTCAGCCTTAGTGGAAATGCTTTTATGCTGCCAAATCCAGGGTACTTTTCCATTCGTAGCCCTGCCGTGTGTTCAGGCATTACACAACAGTTACATGTAGGGTATTTCCATAGCCAGGAGAACCTACATTACAATTTATGGGGTCTATGTCTCTGGTGGCACATGCTGGACACAATATATTGGGCACTGAAATGGCATATAAGATTTAAAAATTGCAATTCTCCTTCTGTACCATCTGCTGGGCAATACCGTTTGGAAACACCTGTGGTGTCAAAATGTTCACTATACCCCTAGTTGAATTCTTTAAGGGGTGTAATTTCCAAAACGGGGTCACTTTTGGGGGTTTTCTACTGTTGTGATACTAGGGCCAGTGGCGTAATGATCGTGAGTGCAGGGGTGCAACCGTGACTCCGCCCGGAGAGGTACGGGGCCCACGGCCAGCTGGAAATGGCAAGGGCCTCAGACTGTCATAATAGTGGTCGGGGAAAGCCTGGTTCTGAGACCGCTATACATATTGTTAATGGAAAGATCCTTGGCTGGCCCTTTTCTAATACTTTCCAGCCTAGTGGAGTTGACACAAAATAAAAAAATAGTTACACTCACCTGTCCTGGGCTCAGCATCCTCTCCGCTGCTCTTCTAGCTAGTGACTGAGGTCACACACGCCAGGCCTCACTGCTGGGGCCTGTGATTGGCTTAATGATCAAGCCCCACGTGACTGCTGAGGTCCAAGACCAAGTTACGCCACTGACTAGGGCTCTGCAAATGTGACATGGTACCTGTAAACTATTCCAGTAAAATCAGAGCACCAAAAGACAAATAACGCTCCTTTGCTTCTGAGGCCTTCTCTGTGCCCAAACAGCAGTTCTTCAACACAAATGGGGGGAAGAATTTTTAACAAGAAGGGGTACTTTATTCCCTAGTAAAAAATAAAACAATGAAAAAAAAGTACATATAAGTGGGGAATTTATCATGTATTCCAATTGACGGCCAAATTCAGCCAGGGTTTGAAAATTGTCATATCATCCTTAGGTGAATTCCTTAAGGGGTATAGTTTGCAAAATGGGGTCACATTTGGGGAATTTCCAATGTTGTAATACCTTTAGGGCTCTACAAATACGACATGGTACCTATAAACCATTCCAGTAAAATCGGAGTGCCAGTCAGTCTATAGTGCTGTACTGTGAAAGCGGGGAGGAACGCCTCCCTCCCCTCCTGATAGTAATCGTCCGTACACGAGTACTGGGGGGCATTTCTCACCACTCAGCGTAATGGCTGGGCGGTAAGCAACGCCCCCTCTCACAGTACAGCACTATAGACGCTGCTGTGAGGAGGGACGTAGGGAAACGCTCTTCTGACAGTTAAGAGTTATGGTACTAGCACCGATAGCTCTTCACCGGGGGCACAGAATTCAGCGCACTGTCAGTTTTCTAGCGGTGTATTACACCGCATGTGTCCCAGGAGGTGAAAGGTCCCCTTTAACTACATAAAAACCGTGCAAAGCACATGTATGCAATGCAAGTATAAAGAAGGAATAAATGTATATTATATATTGATTCATACAGACCACAACAGGACAGGCAGTTGGGCACTGCTGCTGTGGAGAACAGAAATTATAACCTCAGCAGAAGAACAGTAAGCCGGATTTGGGAAAAGTGTCATGTCCAATCATGTGATTAACCTCTTAGCGACACAGGACATACTATTATGTCCTGGCCGACTGGTACTTGCAAACTGAAGTAATAGTGCACCCTATGACAGCAGCACCTGCTCCATTAACTCCCACTTGGAGCAGTGCTGTGATGGGTTTTTTAACCCCTTGGATGCCACAGGAAAACATGACCGCAGCATCCAAGGGGTTCTGTAATAATAACAACCCCCACTGGTACCTCAATGTAGGGGTTATGTATTTTCTGCAGCCCGGAATTTTGCCAGTGACCCCAGGCTGCTAGGAGTCCCCAGTACCTGCTTGATCCTGCTGAGATGGAAGGAAGTCAGCCTATGACATGAAGAAGCTCGGTATGCCCAAGTCTCAGCGCTGAACCCTGGTCGATGATGTCACAGAAGAGCACTGGATGCTGCAAGGAGGAGGCGCAACAGAGGTAACTGAAGGTGAGTATGGGCTAGTTCACACGTGAACTGCCCGCGCGGGTTTTGACAGAGAGAGAGACGCGGCGAGCCACGTCTCTCTCTTGTCAAAACCCGCCCGCCGCGACCATCGCTGTCGCGGCTTAACCCTCTGCTGTCGGCTCAAATGAATGAGCCGACATAGGAGGGAGCTGCCGGGGGCGGAAGCCGCGCGGCTGAGCCCGCGCGGCTTCCGCCTGAAGAAAGGACATGTCCTTTCTTTTCTCCGCTAGCAGCAGCCCGCCGCTAGCGGAGAACAGAAGCCCGGCGGTCTCCATAGACCACCATTATAAGGGGAGGTTTTGGACGCGAAATCCGCTGTCAAAAACCTCCCCTTATACTCACGTGTGAACTAGCCCTATGAGTGTTTTTTTTATTTTTGTCATCTCCCCTAGGAACAAAACAAATTGGAATATTCGGAATGAACCCAGCTCATTATGAGCCAATTTGCCCATCTCTAGTCCCTGCTTAGACATATTACAATACAGTGAACTAGTGTTCCTTTAATTGATACAGTGCGGAGAATACTGGATCCTTGTATACTAATGTAGTGTGGGTAGACAGGTTATTAATAATCTCAATGTCAGGTGAAGGCACCATCAGCCTCTTTAATTGTGCAATTAGCCTATGTTATTTGTTCATTATTTAGAGCATTGAACATTCTTTACCCCTGTAAATGACAGTCAGTCTGATCTTGCTATAGCTGTATACAAGAAAGTGTGTTACTCCTGCTGATGTCTTATTGGCAATACTGTAGATATGTTTCTATATAATGAAGATACCATCAGAAACACTTAGACATCTTTAGAAGAAGAAGCAGCTGGAACAATAAATGATCATTTTCATTGGGGAGGTTATAGCAAAATGTCAACAAGTTGTGAGCATGGCGTTGAGAGCACAGCTTTGATGCGCCAATTAATTTAACTATTTCTGAAGTCTAATTATTTTTATGCAAGTGCTATGTAATCACCTGGAGCGCAGCATTATGCTCAATCAATTATACTTATAGCTACTTATCAGTTCCCAAAACTGATTTCTAAGGTCATCAGTTAATGATTTTTTCCTGATTTTGTTGTGCTAATTTTTTTCTGCATTGCCTTTTATGAAGACACTGCAGGGTTGGAAATAATGTATTCTTATACTGGATCACTCCTTGCCTCCTGCTGAGAGTCAGAATAGCAGCACTTTTATTGAGCATTGTCTCCGTCTCTACTCTTCTTTAACACCCCCAGCTGTGAGATATATTTCACTTATAAATCTGCTGTTGATAAAATACAAGTAAATCCTTAGACAGCAAGAACTTCATCAGCTGCTGAATTAATGTAGATGTGAGATATGTGGATCCCACAGTGCTGGTCAGTGTTGTGGATGACTGTTAATTCATATCCAACCACGCATGGTGCTGTATGGTGCCGTATGGTGCTGTGAGCAACCTGAGCTGTACAGGTACTAATTGTTAATATTGATATAATGAAGGTTTACTCTCTTTTATCACTCATACTGAAACACACGGCCCAAACCACTTTGCAACAATAAGTAATAACATATATTATATTCACAATCATTTATTACATAATTTGCACTGGGCTAAATTTATGATTCATATCTGATTCATAATAACTAGAGATGAGCGAACACCGTTCGATCGAATAGATATTTGATCGAATATCAGGCAGTTCGAGGTATTCATTTCCAATTGAATACTACAAGGTATATGCAGTGAAAATTTGTTTCCCCTCCCACCTTCCCTGGCGCGTTTTTTGCACCAATAACTGCGCAGGGGAGGTGGGACAGGAACTACGACAACGGAGGCATTGAAAAAAAATTGAAAAAACCTGTTGGCTGCTGAAAACATGTGACCTTCCATTTATAAGAATAGCCAGCACCATCTTCGTGTCATTTTGCGACTTGTAGACGTAGGGACAGATGTGTTGCTGAGGGCTAGAGAGGATTAGCTTCTACTAGGCAGGGAAAAACACAAGAACAACAACAGCTCTTTTCAGAGCTATACTGAAGGGAGAGGAGTCGAGATTTCCACAGGGTATCCCCCCAAACAGGAATACAGAGCAATTCAGTCCAGTTCTATACGCTCAACCCAGCTTTGCAGGCAAACACCTAACAGGGATACAGAGCAATTCAGTCCAGTTCTATACCCTCAACCTAGCTTTGCAGGCGGTGTCCCTCCAAACACCTAACAGGGATACAGAGCAATGCAGTCCAGTTCTATACCCTCAACCCAGCTTTCCACGGGGTGTCCCCTCAAACATCGAACAGGGATACAGAGCAATTCAGTCCAGTTCTATACCCTCAACCCAGCTTTGCAGGCGGTGTCCCCCCAAACACCTAACATGGATACAGAGCAATTCTGTTCAGTTCTATACCCTCAACACAGCTTTCCAAGGGGTGTCCCCCTAAACACCGAACAGGGATACAGAGCAATGCAGTCCAGTTCTATACCCTCAACTCAGCTTTACAGGCGGTGTCCCCCCAAACACCTAATAGGGATACAGTGCAATTAGGTCCTGCTATGTACGCTCAATCCAGATATCCCTGGTGTGTACCCCCAAAACCTAATTGGGATACACAGAAATACAGTCAGGCTAAGTACGCTCAATCCAGATATCCCCGGTGTGTAACCCCAAAACCTAAGTGGGATACACAGAAATACAGTCAGGCAATGTACGCTCAATCCAGATATCCACAGTGTGTACCCCCAAAACCTAAGTGGGGTACACAGAAATACAGTCAGGCTATGTACGCTCAATCCAGATATCCCCGGTGTGTACTCCCAAAACCTAAGTGGGATACACAGAAATACAGTCAGGCAATGTACGCTCAATCCAGATATCCCCGGTGTGTACCCCCAAAACCTAAGTGGGGTACACAGAAATACAGTCAGGCTATGTACGCTCAATCCTGATAGCCCCGGTGTGTACTCCCAAAACCTAAGTGGGATACACAGAAATACAGTCAGGCTATGTACGCTCAATCCAGTTTTTCACGGTGTGTAACCCCAAAACCTACCTGGGAGACACAGAAATTCAGTCAGGCTATGTATGCTCAATCCAGATATCCCCGGTGTATACCCCCAAAACCTACCTGGGAGACACAGGCATTCAGTCAAGCCATGTGTGGTCAAACCTGTACTCCCCAAAGCTATGTGGTATACACAGCAATTGAGTCAGTCTAGATACGCAACATCTAGCTTTCCACATGCTGTACCCCCAAAGTTAAGTGGGAGACAGCCGTTCAGTCAGGCCATGTATGGTCAAACCTGTTTTTAATGCTGTACCCCCCAAAACTAAGTGGGAGACAGCCATTCATTTAGTCCATGTATGGTCAAACCTGTTTTTAATGCTGTACCCCCCAAAGCTATGTGGTATATACAGCAATTCAGTCAGTCTAGATACGCAACATCTAGCTTTCCACATGCTGTACCCCCAAAGCTAAGTGGGAGACAGCCATTCAGTCAGGCCATGTATGGTCAAACCTGTTTTTAATGCTGTACCCCCAAAACTAAGTGGGAGACAGCCATTCATTTAGTCCATGTATGGTCAAACCTGTTTTTAATGCTGTACCCCCAAAGTTATGTGGTATACACAGCAATTCAGTCAGTCTTGATACGCAACATCCAGCTTGAATGAATGGCTGTCTCCCACTTAGCTTTGGGGGGGTACAGCATTAAAAACAGGTTTGACCATACATGGCCTGACTGAACTGCTGTCTCCCACTTAGCTTTGGGGGGTATATATATATTTTACATGCTACGATTTACAAAAACTGTACTGTTTTTGAAATAACAGCCTGTCCACTGCACATATTTTTCAGCAATATGTGGATGGGATTAGGTAGAGTCCCATCCATCCACTTTGCAGGAACTGTAAAACGCAGTGGTTTACGCTGCGTTTACGCTGGTTAGGGCCCCAGTACTAAAGATTAAATAACTGAAATCCTATGGTCATAGCTGCTTTCTGTAATATATTAAGAGAAGAGGCAGCCTGTACGGGAACTGGATATTCTTTGAACTTCGGTTCCTCACATTTCTGTATGTGTGAATTATTTAGCGGGTCTGAGCTCTTGTTTGGGGGAGTTGTTTATTAACAAAAAAAAAAAAAAAAAAAAGGAATCTATAGAAAGAATGTAAAGTACATCAGTGTTAGTGAAAACTTTGGGGCTCACTGTATGCGGTAACAACATCATTGTATTATATTATTGCACATCCCACCAGCTGAGAGGGAAACCCAAGTTGACTAGATTTAATTTTTTTGAAGTTTTTGTAAACCAATTAACGCATAAAAAAGCTTGTAAGTATAAAGCCCAAACCTCTCATATGTTCAATGAAAAATATTTGTCTTCATTTTTAGACTCAATCTGTCCCCTTTTCCGCTGCCAAATAATTTCTATTTTCACGCTGTAATTTTCTGAGAGTATCATAAATTTTTAGCCAGCATTTGCATTGTTATTTATGCAGATTTTTTCCACTGAAAGAAACAGCAACATATAATTATTAAGTGCAGAAAATGGCAATGTATATCTGTCTGTAGTTATTTACAGTCTGACGTCAAGCGGTTGTCAAAAAATATTTTTCTAACAGTTCACTGGCACACCTGGAGTAAAATACTGGATTAAAAAGACATGGCTGTTTTATCTTCTTTGAAAAATTACAGATGTCAAAAATGTCTCTTTTCTGGACCCTGAATAGCAATTTGAGGAGCAAAGACTTTGATATCTGTGAGCTGTTGACCATGTTGTTGCTTTAAAAAAAGATTGACTGTTGACATTGTAAGCCGTGTACCAGGGTGGGCTCCCCAGGATACGGCGAAGTCATGAACCAAGGAAGGGAGTCCAACTCAATTTAGCAAAAACAATATTTTACTTAGTATAGTAACATGCCTTTACCCAAAAGAACACAATATTTCTATTCACTCAGCCATGAAGCTGAGGCCCTGGTGTTGTACAGCGCGGTGCCCACTAATGTGGCCTTCAATATACTCCAAGCTTTTACCTATCTGCAGGCTGCAACTATACAGCTGCCTGTTACCTTCTATCACCCTAATACACAGGAACAGTTCAGTGAGTGTGACAGAGGCACCAGCGGTATAACACCAAAGCTTACAATCTTAACACAATACCCCTATTCCCCCTGAAGTACAAACAATTAAATATAATAGTACGTTAGCTTGCAAGCCAAACCAGTGTGGAGTTACACGGAATGTCATTCCCAGACTTCCTTAGAAGTCCCTTTCTGAGAGTTATAACTCTGTAGAATCCTCTAAGTCCTAGTCCTTAGATAGTAGATAATTTATCAGTAGTGCAGCCTGTGATGCTGGTTATGGCTATCTAACTTCAGGCTCTTACTCAGTCCCAAACAATTTGGCTCCAAACTTGCTGTGTGGTGCGTGTACGGTTACTTCAGTTAGGTACCTTTTTGCCTTTGTTTGGAACATTTGGAAGAGGGGCTTGTCCAGAAAGCATGCGATCTCACTGACAGTGTCACTTCTCAGCCGAGTCCCTGATGGCGATCTTTCAGGATGGTGTCTGGATAAAATCTGGAAGTCTCTGATTCAGCTCCACTTTGCTGTAGCTCTGGTCCCTCAAGGATCTCCTCTACATAAGGATGACACTCCAGCCCAAATTCTCCTAGAGCTCAAAGTACACTCTCCAAAATGGCTGCTTCACACTCTCCTCCTTGCAGCTCCACCTCTGCAGAACAGGGTCTCCATGTCACTACTCCAGGGACATACAGTCTTTTCCTTCTGTCTTGTGGTCTTGCAGCAGTGGCCTCTTGTGGTCAAGCAACAAAATGTCAGTTTATTAAAAAAAAAAAACGTATTTACAGAAACCTTACAACATTATGCAGTCATGTTGGTTCTTTTGGGAATATCAACAATACTAAAATACAGTGAACTTTTGACATGGGCTACCTTTCCCGAACGATCCCCCGAAGACCCCAACCGACTCACCCCCACCCCATTCCTGCGCACACTATTATGCTCCATAGTGGACTCTGAACACAGTATTATACCCCATAGTGGTCCCTGCACACAATATTATGTCCCATAGTGGCGCCCATACACACTATTATGCCCCATAGTGGCCCCTGCACACACTATTATGCCCCACGATATACAATGTATAATAATCGGAGACCCAGGGGAGGATACAAGTATAAAAAAACACTGTTATTTATCTCTTTTGGACTCTGGTGAACACTCCCTGCTGATGACGGCCATCTTCAATGATGAAAGAGACATCACTTGAGCCGGTGCTTACATCGCAACGCATAAGGACGCAAGCCCATCCCATGTGACATCTGGGATATCACAGATTAGCAGCATTTCCTATATCCCCTCACCTCCCCTGGGCCTCCGTCCTGTGAGTATATGGCAGAACCATGCCACAGCTAACGCTTCCAGAGCCATGCTACAACAAGGGAGCAAAGAATGGAGGGAGCATCAGACCTGGCCCACCATCTCTTACGCCAGAATTATAACTTCCAGTGGTGCAAGCACTCCCTTAAATATCCAGGCATTCAGCGCTCTTCCTCTTATTCTACTTTGTATTCGGTTGATTTTCTCCGTCTTTTCAGTGAATTATGCTCGCTTATGGATAAGTGGCGCCCCCTACATATCTCCCTTATTGGTTGCATCACGGCAGTTAAAATGACCCTCCTTCCCAAGCTTCTGTACTTCTTTGAGACTCTCCCTGTTCCTGTTCCCCGTTCTGAACTCCAATCCCTTCAGAAGGCTGTCTTCCATTTTATATGGAACAGGAAACTCCACCGCATCCCTCGCTCTGTTATGTTGGCAGGTAAGGCTGAGGGCGGTCTCGGGGTCCCTCACGTTCTAAACTATTACTGGGCTACCCACTTGTGCTGTATCCCATTCTGGGCCGCCCATCGTGCATTCACTAGGTGGGTGGAAATTGAAAAATTGTGGCTGGCGCTGGTTCACCCCAAGGCTTTCCTGTGGTCCCCTTCTCCTCCTTCCCCTGCTGACCCTCTCCTGGGCTCTATTCAATTTACCAGATCCATTTGGGGGGGGGCTGGGACCCCGCTTGGTGCGTACCTGGGGGGGGGGGGATTGGGTTTGTTTCATGTGGCTGACCTTATTGACCCATTTTCTTTGGAACTCAGGCCCTTTGACTATTTTACTACTACCTTGCACATGCCTACATCAGAGTGGTTCCATTATTGACAGATCTCACACTTCCTCCTGACTGTTTTGGGGGCTCTGTGGGTCTCTGTCCCTACCACCTTTTTTTTTTTTTTCTTTAATTGTAGATTGTTAGCCCTACATAGAGCTCACAATGTGCATTTTTTCCCCTATCAGTATGTCTTTTTTGGAATATGGGATGGAAATCCATGCAAACACAGGGAAAACATACAATCTCCTTGCAGATGTTTTTTTTGTCATTGATGGGATTTGAACACCAGGAATCCAGCGCTGCAAGGCTGCAGTGCTAACCACTGAGCCACCACGTGGCCCCGTCCCTACCAGCTTTGAGAGACTGTGTCGTTCTGGCACATCCACCAAAGGGCTGATATGAGACGTCTACCGTTTGGTGTCCTCTCCAGAGGGACGGGACTCCCAGATCTACAGATACATGACTCAGTGGTCATCTGACTTGGGAAGAAAGATATCTATCCCTTATTGGCAGATTTTCTGGTCTTGCCCCATTAAGTCTTCTACATGCATAACCTATCGCGAGACTCTTGTTTCACTGATATCATACCACGGCTCTCCTACATGCTCTTAACCCTACTCATCCCTTCCACCTGTTGGAGATGCCTCTCTGATGTGGGGACACTCTATCATATCTTCTGGGACTGCTCCCTCATCCGTCCCTTTTGGTGAAAGGTTCGATCATTGTTGGCAGACGTCCTCTTCTTTGATGTTCCGTTAGACCCAGTAGTTTACCTCAGGTCCCGGTTCAAAAAACCCCATGTGAATTTACCCTTACACACTTCTACAAAAAAAAAATGCCCTCATACAGTTACATTGACGTAAAAAAAAACCCCAAAAAAACAAAAAAAAAACAACAGCTATATAGCTTGTTATGTGAAAACAGAAAAACACAAGCAATTGTTTGGTAATCAGGGCCTAGAAGGGGCCGGTCACTAAGGGGTTAATGTTAGCAATCGCAGTTGTAGGAAGTTACTATGCGGGAGAGACAGACAACACTAACACACGGGTGTAGTTCAATGCTGTATTTTTATTAAAAGGGGAGGGGGAGGCCCCTGTTATAAACTATAGATAAAGATGACTAATGCACAGTAGACAAAAATGTATTTTTATATTTAATTATTAGTCATATATCAAATAAAGTGTGTGATCTCTATTCTGCCAGAAGCATCTTCCTGAAAGGTTCTCTACTTGTGTTTTTTTTTGTGCAGAATCATATGTCCACAGCACTCATGGCTTTGTGGAACTTCAATAAGCGCAACAGAAGTTATTTTTACATCAAAAGCTTTCAACAAGTGAAGAGTACAAAATGGAGTTACCACAGATACAAAATGAAGCATATTCGCTACAATTATGTTCATCTACTTAATTCCTTTTATGCTAAAATGGACTTTTCTCTTTGATAACTTTATCCCATGTGAATTAGTGAATTTATCAGGCTTTCTCCACTTTCTACTCCACCTAGAAATTGGTGTAAAACTGTAATTTTCTTTATTTGAAATTTATTGGACTAACACTCTAACTCAGCACAGGCCATTCTTACAATGTGGGGCAGAAGAAGGCCAGAGAGAGGAGGGGCCACCCCCTCCCCCTTAGGGGGAGGGCGCAGTGACAGGGCTCTGGAAGTGAGGCCCTAATTGGGAGGCCCGGGTTAGGGCGGAAGTTGGTAGGGGAAGTGCATTATCCCATCCCCCGGGTCGTCTCCCTCAGCAGTTGTCGCTGAGGCAGGGAGCCACGATACTGGACACTGCTGCCCCTTACCTTGACATGACTGATGCTGATCTCCTCCTGGAGCATCTCTACACTGCTGATGCTGTTGGTGATGCTGCGTGGCTTTTGCAGCAACTTCGGAGCCTTGTGGCTACTGTCCCCTACCCCATCCTATTCTCCAGTTGCCCTGGAAGCCGAGCAGGCTCCAGTGGGCGGTCTTCCTTATGTAGGCAGCAGCGGGCCAGGCTGCCAGAGCCGCTGAGCCCAGAACATACTACCAGGCCCTGGCGCCAGCTCAACAGAAACACCCAACTTTCCAGGGCAGTGGTCTGGGAGATATCCACTAGAGCTGACGGGACCAACAGAGGCGGGGGGCTTGCAGCTTAGGCGGCCCCTCCTCTTTTGTCACATCTTCACCAGTGTCTCCTGTGGCAATGGTGGCCCCTACTGGCAATGCTACGGTCGGGGGGCCACCAGTTCTCAAGCAAGAGCCTCCAAATCCGGTTCCAGCTCCTGGAACTGTTCTGCTAGGAGGGACGGGTGAAGTTGTACATCTGGCAGCAGACAGGCTGCATCTCATGGACAGTCTGGTGGCCGCTCCTCTCCTCTTCTACTGGTGGTTTCTGGGCAGGGTTGCCATGTGTGCTCTGGCTGTTCTAGGACAGTTTTGCCGGATGATGACTTCCACAACTCAGACAGGGACAACTTCCTGGACTCTACACGGCGGGTGGATACGGGCATTGTGGCTGGCAGGATCACAGCAGGGTGAGTGTCTATCTATGTCGTGTTCTGTGCCGGCAGTTTTTAGGTCACAGGTGTTGGGTTTAGACGGAGAGGCTGGCACTAGTGTGGAGTTGGGACTTGGCGGGAGGATTGGGGAGGAGTTGCATTTGCTGTTGGGGGGAATACAGGACATACTATCACGGTTGGGAAGGGGGGCATCCACAGCGGGTTCCCCTGTGGGGGGCATTCATGGTGGATTCCCCTGTGTCGGCCTGGTGCAGGGAGTCCAGACCCTCCCCCTGTATTACCTTTGGATAGCTTGGTGTGCAAGGAGGCTGGACGTTAGGGCAAATAATAGGGCATTAATAATTGTTGTAATTTACTTGATTGACAAACTTTGTTTCCTTTCTGTGAAATTTTGTGTTTTATTATTTACCGTTTCTTTATTGAGAACTGAAATCTGTACATTGCTGGAGTCCTGGTGTGCGGTCTCAAGTATAATGCAGGGAAGCTGAGACTAGGGGATCACTTCCGTTATATCTTGGGCATTTTAAAACCAAGTGCAATGCTGCTGGTGTCATATCAAAGAAAAGACACCAAGATCACAGTACTACCTATACTATTTCTACATTTATCCCCAGCTGAATGTGTTCTCAGCTGGTGGTTCCTCTGGAAATAACATTGGTAAAACTGTGATCTTGATGTCATATAAAAATGGAGAATCTTTCCTAAGACATCTAAAGCAATGTTCTATGTTACCTATACAGCTTTCAATAAAGAAATAAAGGAAAGAATCAAAAATGCAGGGTTTAATAGGAAGGAGCCAACATTTGTCTACAAAGTATATTACAATTTATTACTGACACTAGTGCTGCCAGAAAATCAAAAGTTACTCAAAAGGCACGTCAGCCAAGACTCTTACAGCTATGCTTTGGAAGTGTGTTACTCCCCTCCTTCAAGTGCACACCTTCTGGTCCATACGTAAGACATTCGCAACTTGGAAAACCTGACTGAGAATTTGAATAACACTGTGGAGGAGTTTCAGTCCATATGGATCACATGGGGCCCCTACTGCATACTGCAGGGTCTCTGACCTTACTTCTCCTCCCTATACTTGAGGATTAGGCTTATATAGTGCTACCTCCCCTCCGCCCCCTTCCTTTTCTGTTCTTTCCCTTTTCTCTTGTATGTCTTAATACATACTGTTGTTTACTTGTTTTTTTCACTAAACTCAGAAATGTTCTTTACTAGATTATTTTATATTAAGTGGAAATTTCAATAAAATTACAGTTAAAAAAAAGTTGTTCAAAAGTTTAGTTACTAGAGATGAGCGAACACCGTTCGATCGAATAGATATTCGATCAAATATCAGGCCATTTGAGGTATTTGATTCTAATCGAATACTACGAGGCAAACACAGTAAAAATTTGTGTCCCCTCCCACCTTCCCTGGCGTTTTTTTTTCACCAATAACTGTGCAGGGGAGGTGGGACAGGAACTACGACAACGGAGGCATCGAAAAAAAAAATCGGAAAAAAGAATCGGCGGCCAAAATCAGGTGACCTCCACTTTAGACAAATGGTGGATTTAACATTTCATTAATTTAAGACTGTGAACTATGTGACTGTGAGACAGGGATAGATGTACAGGCAGGGTTAGCTAGCAATTACCTTTATTTAGGGGGGAATGTTACTCACCCAGCTCTTTGGGGATCTATCTGGTCGGGATCCCTGTCAGCTTGCGATATGCGGGAGCTGACTTTTCCCCATAGGAATGCATTGACCAGCGTTGATTGGCCGAATGCCATACAGAATACGGCATTCGACCAATCAACGCTGGTTTTTCCGGAAGAGGCGGAGTCTAAGATCGATCCACAGCAGTTTCCATTGTGGTTCGATCTCAGATGTAGCAGTGCTGACACAGCTCTGCTACACAGAGAAGCAGCCGAGCTCAGCACACACAGAGATGCAGCAGAGCTGAGTGTGTAGCAGGGTTCAACGCACACTCAGCACTGCTACGTCAGATGTAGCAGAGCTGTGTGTAGCAGGGTTCAACACACACTCAGCACTACTACATCAGATGCAGCAGAGCTGAGTGTGCAGCAGGGTTCAACGTACACTCAGCACTGCGGAGATGTAGCAGTGCTGGCCGTGTGCACAGCTCGGCTGTATCTTCGGAGTAGTCGAGCTGAGCACGCGGCCAGCATTGCTTCATCTCCGATGTATCATCTTCGGAGTAATTGAGCTGAGCGCACAGCCAGCACTGCTTCATCTCCGATGTAGCATTTCCGGAGTAGCTGAGCTTAGCGCGCGGCCAGCACTGCTTCATCTCCGATGTAGCATCTTTGGAGTAGCCGAGCTGAGCGCACGGCCAGCGACGCTTCATCTCCGAAGTATGCCGCAGTGTTCAGCGCATCTCTGATGTAGCAGAGCTGAGTGTGCAGCAGGGTTCAGCGGTTCTCCAGTGTAGCGGCGGTTCTCCGGTGTAGCAGTGCTGGCTGTGTGCTCAGCTCGGCAGCATCTCCGGAGTAGCCAAGCTGAGCACACGGCCAGCACTGCTACATCTCCGGTGTAGCAGTGCTGGCTGTGTGCTCAGCTCGACTCATCTCCGGAGTAGTCAAGATGAGCGCACGGCCAGCACTGCTACATCTCGGCATAGATGATACAGCATTCGGCCAATCAATGCTGATTCTGCCGGTGGAGGCGGAGTCTAAGATCGGTCCACAGCAGTCTCCATTCTGGTCCGATATTAGACTCCACCTCCTCTGGTAGTACCAGCGTTGATTGGCCGAATGCTGTTCTCTGTATGGTATTCGGCCAATCAACGCTGGTCAATGCATTCCTATGGGAAAAAGTCAGCTTGTGCATATCGCAAGCTGACAGGGATCCCAACATAATACAGTGACTTGGGCGTGTTAGATGCCCCCAGGCATGCTTCCCCTGCTGTCGCAGTTACATTCCAGGGTGTTGGCATCACTTCCTGGAGTGTCATAGTGGACTTGGTGACTCTCCTGAGTTGAATGGTGGGATCCCCTGAAACAAAGCATTTTTCCCCATAGACTATAATGGGGTTCGATATTCGTTCGAATAGTTGAATATTGAGCGGCTATTCGAAACGAATATTGAATATTTTACTGTTCGCTCATCTCTATTAGTTACGCTTTAACCATCTAATACCTATATGAAATATAGTTACCTGGTGCCTGCTATTCCAGCTGCAATTGTCCCCATTTCAAAGACCTCTGGTCCTCAGTCACAAAATGGCTGGTCACTGGCAATGTAATGGATTCTGCTTGCAAATAAAAGATATACTACCTATCCCTTCCACTATCACAAAATTGAACTATGTGCATTACTAGGCAATTGGCACACACAGGATCAGCCC
The DNA here is from genome assembly GCF_031893055.1 of Leptodactylus fuscus. Lineage (NCBI taxonomy): Eukaryota > Metazoa > Chordata > Amphibia > Anura > Leptodactylidae > Leptodactylus > Leptodactylus fuscus. The sequence goes on along the minus strand of NC_134270.1, from coordinate 110,324,838 downwards.
TGTGTAGCACTGAAGATTCTCCTCCATGGAACAGCACTATAAAGGCTTTGTTAGCGCTGATACTGTATGCGGCAGTCTTCTAGTTATGTCTGAAAAACAAGACTCGATGCACACAGCGCAGTCCCATGCCAACAAAGGGATCAGACGCAAGTCTGTGACTTATTGGCCATTTTGTGATGGAGAATGGAAGGAACCAATCTCCTGAACAGGGACACAGTGGCTGAAACAGAAGGTACCAGGTAATGGATGATTAAATTATAGATGATTACTTTAAGTTTTCATATTGTTTAGTCACTGTGGTCAATATGTTTAAAACATAATGGGGTATACTCATCTCAAGGATCCTATCTATACTGCTAGCTTATGTAAATTCAAGAGTTTTCCTAAATACATTGCTTTAGCAATGCTACTTTGTTTGCCTGCTATATGAAATTAATCCTTCCATTATTTATACATTGTTTCCAATTTTATAAGCAGGACAGATACTCTCTGGGGGGTGGAGGGTTGAGAGCTCTAACTGTTATCTACAGCTCTACCTGCAGGACAATCCATGCAGCTAATTGCAGTTTGCTGATAAAGCTTTGTCTGTTATCTCTCTATGTAAACACACAGATAACACTGAATCGTTCTCTACAAGTATGGTAAGTGTTCTATACAAATCTGTGTAATGTCATATACATTTACTGTGCATGTTATCTGATCTGCTTTTATATTAGATTTCTAGTAACCATAATAAATAATCTCTCATAGTAAAGGCAAAGTTTATATTGTGATACTTCATAGCGTCCTGCTCATCAAGCAGTCAAAGCCGCCTCTCCCAGCTTGCTTTAGAATACAGGAAGGGAGAAGAGGAGATATCAGGAAAAGCTTCTGAAACAGGGAGATGGGAAAATCCTTTTAATAACCTATTTTACTCTACCCATGGGTACTATAAACCTGTTCAAGCAATGCAAAAAGATACATAGCTGTAGGAATGCACGGATAACAGTGACACCTGCAAAGTCTGCCACATAAAAAGGCACCAATCTTATATGTGGAACATGATATACTGTATGGTGGGCACAGTGCGGCTTCAGGCGGCGCTATGCCAGGGCCAGGGCCCCAGGGAGGGCAGCATTTTTGCTTACCTAAGCCAGTCCAGGACAAGCTGGCAGGTTCACCCCTGGTGGGCACTGTTACATATTACAGACTCACTGCTGTCGGAAACTCATATTCTTTTAAAGAGTTCTAACTTTCCCTGTCTGCAAATACTGTAATAAGTGGAGGTCCTATAATACCTGGAGGTTCATAATACCTACAGATAAATACCACAGGTACTATAGCAAAAGAAAAGACCACACTTAGAGTACATGGCGCCCCTTAATATAGATTAGGCAATCGTCACCTTGTCATATAATAGGCACATCCTCTAAAGGTACAGCCTTATCAAAACTGGGGTTCAAAATCCTGGTCTTGATAAATTGCCCTCTTTGACTTTTTCACATAGTCCAAATTTTTGCAATTGACTGACTCTATAGATAAATATAAATGACCAAGGTAGGATGTTGGTATCCCGTATATCTCATGTCCTTACAGAAGTTTTCAAACAGATGGATCTTTGCCTACTTTACTTTCTGGTGCTGTCCTCCTGACAATGTTTTGTAACATGTTATTTTTATCAAGGTCTGTAGAGGAAATGACTCAAATCGAAATGTAAGAATCAAGCAGAAAGGTTTTCATTTTGTAAGAAATAGTGAATGTTAATAGATTATAAAAGACCAGATCGAGGAGACTTTACACTGTTATAAGGCGGGTATTATGTCTTTATTGTCTTTGCAGGTCTATTATTATTTCTGTCTGTCACTATCATTTATATACCATTTCCTCTTGATGGAAAGAGCGGAAGAAACCAAAACATTTTTTTTGCAATCTAATAGGAGGACATATCAGTATCTGTGTGTCTGATAGTGCTCAGTAATCACATTTGCCTCAGAATCTTAAACCTACGTACTCCAGAAAACTGATGTAAAAGTACCATATTTTTCGGACTATAAGATGTACTGGACTATAAGATAAGGTTTTAAAGGAGGAAAATAAGGGAACAAAAGCAAAAAAATGGTAAAATATTTCATATATGGGAGTTGTAGTACAGCTGTATGCTGTATGCATAGAGCGGTTTTTTTTTTTTTTTGTGGGGTCAGATGTACTTTTTAGTTCTACCATTTTGGGAAATGTCTATTGCTTAAATCACCTTTTATTTAAATCAGTGACAAACCGGTGGAAAAAAAACAGCCAATTTGCACTTTTGATTTTGCCGTTCACCGTACAGGAAAAATATTAGTAGACCGGGCATTTTCGAACACAGGGATACCTAGTGTATTTGAGTTTCACAGTAATCTTCTACTTTTATATGTATTCTAAAGGAGGTAATTTAGAACTTTTATTTATTTTATTTTTTATTATATCTTTTTAAAACTTTTTTTTTTTTACTATTTTATTAGCCCTCCCTTAGGTGGCTTGAACCTGCAATCTTATTTTTATTTTATTTTTTTATTTTTATGGTAGAGTTGGAAGGGACCTCAAGGGCCATCGGGTCCAACCCCCTGCGAGTGCAGGTTTTCCTAAATCATCCCAGCTATATATTTATCCAGATTCCGCTTGAAGATTTCCATTGATGGAGCGCCCACCACCTCCCGTGGCAGCCTATTCCACTCTCTCACTACCCTCACTGTCAGAAAGTTTTTCCTAATGTCTAATCTGTATCTCTTTCCCTTTAGTTTCATCCCATTGCTTCTTGTACTTCCTTGTGTTAATGAGAATAGGGTCGATCCCTCTGCACTGTGACTACCTTTCAGATATTTGTAGACTGCTATTAAATCTCCCCTCAGCCTTCTCTTCTGCAAACTAAACAATCCCAATTCTTTTAGCCGCTCCTCATAGGACATGGTTTGCAGACCTTCCACCATTTTGGTTGCTCTTCTCTGGACTTGCTCCAATATATCGATGTCTTTCTTGAATTGAGGCGCCCAGAACTGTACACAGTATTCCAGGTGTGGTCTGACCAGGGAAGAGTAGAGCGGAATAATGACCTCTCTTGATCTAGATTCAATGCTTGTCTTAATACAGCCCAGAATTTTATTAGCCTTTTTTGCAGCAGCACCGCACTGTTGGCTCATGTTGAATTTGTGATCTACTATTATGCCCAAGTCCTTTTCCCCTATGCTATCACTTAGTTCTATTCCTCCCATACTATATATGTTTTTTACATTTCTGTTACCCAGATGTAGAACTTTGCATTTGTCCCTGTTAAATACCATTTTGTTCGCCTCAGCCCATTGTTCCAGTGTGTCTAAGTCCTTTTGAATACACTCTCTCTCCTCTCTAGTGTTGGCTATTCCTCCTATCTTCGTATCATCTGCAAATTTTATGAGTTCCCCAATAATTCCATCGTCCAGATCATTTATAAAGATATTAAAAAGTACTGGGCCCAGAACAGAGCCCTGCGGCACCCCGCTTTTGACTTTTTGTTCCAGTTCGATGTGTAGCCATTTAGTATTACATTAAGCCAGTTGTGAATCTACCTAACTGATTTTTTGTCAAAGCCATACTTAATCATTTTTTCAATAAGAAGGTTATGTGATACTTTATCAAATGCCTTACTGAAGTCAAGATATACTATGTCCACGGCATTCCCTTGGTCCAACCATTCAGTGATTTTGTTGTAGAAGGAAATCAGGTTACTCTGACAAGATTTATTGGTCATAAAGCCATGCTGGCTCTGGTTAATTAATGCCTTCCCATCCAGGTACCGAAGTAAATGTTCCTTGACAATTTGCTCAAAGATTTTTCCTGCTATCGAGGTCAGACTTACCGGCCTGTAATTTCCTGGATCGTCCCTTTTCCCCTTTTTGTAGATGGGGACAAAATTTGCCCTTTTCCAATCTAAAGGGACCACTTCTGTTTCCCATGACTTACCGAAGATTATAGCAAGGGGTTCTGTTATCATTTAATTGCAAGTCCCACAGATTGCAATACAAGTGTAAGCAATAGTAATATTGCTATGACAGGCCTGGGAGCCTTCAGTAGGCTCCCAACTGTCACTGGAACAGGCCGGCTCCTGCGACCTCGCTGCGCAGGACCCGGCCTGCAACTTTAAAAGTTATGGGGCTATGTTTAAACTTTGGGAGGGGACTTTGAAGTACTAATGCCCACGATCAGAGAAAACTCTGATTGTGGGCATCAGCTCCGGTGTCTCCGTTGTAAGTTACAGCGGAGACCCGGTTGCTATGGCGACCGCTCTGTCATAGAGCTGCTGCCATTATTCTTACCAACCCGGCATCTGATGTAATAGAACGGTGGATGCCGAGGAGGGTTTTAGGACAAGTGCCGGGGCCGCAGAATCGCCCCACTTCTGTCGCTGCAGGAAACCAGCAGTGGCAGGAGCGTGGTGATGCTGCAATTACGCTACTCCACCCCCCTTATAGTCCACATTCGAACTATAAGACGAACCCCCATTTTCCTCCCAAATTTTGTACATGGGCCTGATTTGCACCAAAGATTCAGGAATGCCACAGCAAATTAGATATATTATAACGCTCAACAGAAAACTGGCATGAGTTATAACTAAACTTTGTACCAGCCCATGACTGGCATAGATTTCAATTCTGGTGCAACTACAGGTGCCAGAATTATTAAACATGCTCATATAATTATTTTTTTTTTTAGCAATCTTTCATTTTGATCTTATCTTTTCAAGACCTAAATTCAGTGAATATGAAATACACCAAACCAACTAACGTGCAAGAAAAGAGTTTGAAAGGACCATGACCCCTAAGTAGTGCGGCAGCCTCTTCATTCTGAGGATTATCCCCAGGGACAGAACCCCACAGGGTAGGATGAAATATATTATAAAAAAATCAAGTTAAAAGTATATAAATCAAAAATTCAGCTCTGCCACATCTGCATTAAAAAACAAAATACAAAAGGACTGTATGCAGCCCACCCATGTTTGGACGTTATCAATCTTCAACAATTCTAAGTCTATCTTGTGAAGACAATTCAATGGATGAACCGGGTCAACCCCTCCAGTCGGGGCAAACAAACCACAGGCAAAAGAAGTAAAAGATCCAGCATCCCAGGTCTTGTAAATAAAACTTAGTTTGTATTCCATCTTGTGTCTGAACAACAAGAATGCCATTAAAATAATAAAATGAAGGGTATCATCCCTTAGAGTATAGGAGGAAGTAGATCAGCTGACGCGTTTCGAGGAACTTATCCTCTTAGTCTTAGCTGACATCTGCATTAAAGGACAAGATAATGGGACAGAGTTACAATAACAGTTACAAGATGATGGGCATAGGTGACCGTTTCCTGCCGCAGACAACCGTGTTAAATATACATTTAAACATTGGCAAAATCTGTCAGTCAGGTCTATGAAAGGAATAAGAAGAGCAGTCAGAAGTACAGCATAAGGTGATGTGGTCAGTAACATAATATGCAACACTTTTGCTGTCTTCAACATTTCGATTTGAAACATTTCATTTTCTCTCCAGAGCTAGGAACTGTATGGGGAATATTCCCTTGTAGCACACATCAGACAGGCGGACAGCTCCATCACACATGCATGAGACACTTTTTGAGAAGACATTCATCATATATATTTCAAATCTAGAATAAATAATATAGAGCCATGAAACAGAGAAGGAAAGTCTTAACTCTTCCTCTGCAGCTATAATAGTATTGAATCTCCTTAGTCTTTTCCTCTTTGATACCATAAGACGACTGGAGTTGTCTGTGAACTTGTTGACTATGTAATGGATATATAAGAAGACAACATAATTATATATTTTTACTGTTCCACAATTGGAGTGTCTTTTTCTATTCACCTCTTTGCATAAGAACATTAAGACTTGGTGACAGCAGCCATTGTTGAGCGGGTTTCAAGTGTTCATAAGTTTATCCCTAGGCTTTGAATGCAAATGCTAGGAAACATCATGCATCATAGGTAACTATTATAGTTACATAACATCTACAGTACAAGAAGTATACTTTGTAATTGATGGGAATAATTATTTTTATCTGTAAAACTTTAGATATGAGGTATACATATAGGCAGCTTCATGAAGTGGTCAACAAACGTTAGCATGGCTAAGATACATTTGTTACAATGAGTGTGATGCCTACTGCAGGAATTATCAAAGCTCTGTTTAAAGGGATTCTACCATTATTTTTATTTTTTTTCTGTGGATAACATGTTAGAATAGCCTTTAGAAAGGCTATTCGTCTCCTACCTTTAGAAGGGATCTTCGCCGCGCCTTTCCTTAGTAATACTGTTTTTATCGGTATGTAAATTAGTCCTCTGGCAGCGAAGGGGGCGGGCCCCAGGGCTGAAAATGCGATGAGGGCGTCCCCACCGCTGCCCGAGAACAGGATCCTGCGCCGCCTCTATCTTCTGCTGGATTCTCCCCTTCTTTCTTCAGCAGCATCACCTCTGTCAGCTCTTACACTAGTAGAGCCGACTGCGCATGCGCGGCCATAGTTCCGAGGCCGCAATTGCGAGCATGCTACTAGTGTAAGAGCCGACAGAGGTGACGCTGCTGAAAAAAGAAAGACCTGCCAATGACGACTGCATTATTCCAATACAGCGTCATCTACTGGCTGAAGCTGAGAACACGACAGTGGGAAGTAGGGCTCATGTTATATTGCTCCCTAAGGCTGTATTCACACTGAGTAACGCTGGCGTTTTTTGTGCTTATTTTTGCACATAGCGCCGCGTTAACGCCGTGCTATTTTGCGGTGGCATTGCCCAGCGTTAACACGGCGTATGTGCGGCGTTAACGCAGCGCTATGTGCAAAAATAAGCACAAAAAACGCCAGCGTTACTCAGTGTGAATACAGCCTAATACAGAGCAGCACAGTTTCTGTGTTTTGTCAAACATGCACTCAGACATTATATCTATATAGATATTTGAAAATAGAAATAGTGCTACAGAATTGTCACCTCAAGATATTACTATGGGTAAGGTATGTATATTACATTGTGCTATATCTGTTGTATGTATTATCAAAGCATGTTAATGACCTACTAGATGTTTCAGCTTTATTTCATTATGGAACCACTATCCTTTATAATGTACTGCCAACATATCCTTTCCTACTGTATAAAAAACAAAGCCCTGTGTAGTAAGGACTTCCAGACATGTTTGACTCCCTTCCAAGGTTTGATTATAATAGGTTTGTTAGCAGTATGTAAACATGGAGATGCATATGGGTCTGCATGGGAGCCTTATATACAAAGTATCTACTTACAAAGTAGCTTCATGTTTTTATACAAAACTGATTGGAGATATACATAAATGGATACAGATCCTTTAAATCGATTCTACCATTAAACTACTTTTTTTTCTAATGAACACGTCGGAATAGCCTTAAGAAAGGCTATTCGTCTCCTACCTTTGACGTGGTCTCTGCCGCGCCGTTCCGTAGAAATACCGGTTTTAACCAGTATGCAAATGAGCTCTCCGCAGCAATGAGGGCGGGCCCCAGCGCTGAAAGGCCGATGAGCGCATCCCCATTGCTGCCCGAGAGCCAGCTCCTGTATTAAACTGCAAGAACGGCTACCCCAAAATGGCCGCCGACTGGCTCCTGTATTGAACTGCAAGAGCGGCTACCCAAAAATTTTGGGGTGGCCTCTCTATGCTCCTCTATCGAACTACAAGAGCAAGAGAAGCCAGAAGAGGCGGAGTTGCTGCAGAAGAAGGAGGCGGCGCAGGAAAGAGCTCTGGGCAGCAATGGGGATGCGCTCATCGGCCTTTCGGTGCTGGGGCCCGCCCTCATTGCTGCGGAGAGCTCATTTGCATACTGGTTAAAACCGGTATTTCTACGGAACGGCGCGGCAGAGACCACGTCAAAGGTAGGAGACGAATAGCCTTTCTTAAGGCTATTCCGACGTGTTCATTAGAAAAAAAAAGTAGTTTAATGGTAGAATCCCTTTAAAATAAGATACTGAATCAGATATTTATCTTGGCATTAAAAAGATTATCTAGGATTGGAGAAACATAGCTTCTTACCACCAAAAAAAGAGCACTACTTCTGTCCATGAATATGTCTGTTATAGCAATATATACTGTGGGGAAGGTAGCTTGGTAGCAGCAATGATACAGACCCAACCAGTCAGAGACAGGGACACAAAATGTGGTGCAAACAGGTTTATTTAGAAAAAATGGTAAAAAATAAACCTTCACTTCAGGCACAAAAATAAGCAAAATAAAATACAGCCTTAACTTCAGGCAAAAAAACCAAACAACCCTCATGCTCGTCCGAGCTCTATCTAATACAGCATAAGGCTACGTGTGCCCTACTTCTGGCTGCACGATCAAACAACAAGTCCTAGCTTGTTCTCACCACAACTTAGCTCTCCAGGACAGATCGAGGCACCTCCACTCACTCCCAGGATCTGCCCTGAAGTGCAGGCTCTGCAGTCTTTTATGGCCCAATAATGAGCCTGACCCAGTCCTGGGGCTGAGGCCTATTCAAGACTCGCCCTGGACCACACATAGGTCAGGAATCTGGGGGAGATATACCGGGACTCCAGCACTCTCCCTGTAACCTTCTCACAACACCTACACAAATCAATGGAAATTAGCTGCAATATCCCATGCAACCACTGGACAGGTGTGGTGCTGTTTCTGGAAGAATGCAGCCATGTTTTTCTAACTCTGGGAATCTCTTTATTGCCTAATCTATGCTTCTATTTCATCATGATTGTACAAGTTCTATAGCTGTCTGTTATACTGTACTTAGTCTGACTTTCTGTGGCTCTAACATACTCCATAAGTCAGCCCCTTAATGACAAGGCCTGTCAGTATACTAGCATGACATTCTGCATAGAAATGCATTCATTTACATCAAAACTCTGCAGGGATGACAGTAGGACATGAAAAGACATGTGAGATTGTTAATCTCAAATAGTTACTGGAGATGAAAGACCAAGGAGATAGACAGCTGCTTTGTATGGAAGAATTTCAGTAGGTAAGACAGTGTCATCAGGAGCCAGTGGGGGTCCAATAAATAATTAGATTGAAGCGGGGGGCTTACAATATAGCAATGGTGGCCAAGCTGTGCAGGAACGTCCTTTCCTCTATTAATATTGTAGTCTTCTGATCTTTGTCTGCTCGGATCCCGTCCAGTCTATTAGCTGACACCCATTATATTTACGTGAACTAATCACTACTACAGTTGGGGATTTCATATCATTTTCTTATCATGAAAATTGAAAGGATGCATCACTATGTCCTGGGTATTTCAAAGAATTCTTAAGAGAACATGAATAACATTTAAAGTGATATTCCATGTGATACTGTATTATGCCATTATGCAAAGCACAGACACTCTCTTTCATTTTCTTTAGGTTCTTTCCTTTATCATGCACCACTCCTTAGGCCCTGTATTAGGCATAACATATTTCCTTCAAGCTCAATATGTTTTATTTAAATACCTAACAAAAATCCACAAAACCTCATAGCACAATGAACCTGATTTTTACTATATCAATAACCTTTTTTTATATAACGCCAGGAAAAGGGGAAAAAAAAAAAAAAAAAAAAAAACATACTCACCTGTCCCTGGTGCTCCTATGTTTCCCAGCGCAATCCAGTCCTGCTTCTGGTGGAAGCCCTGTCGCATCTGACTGCTGAGACCAAGGCCTAAGAAAAGGACATGGGATGTCACAGGAGAAGTAGGACAAGATAGCAGTGGGAGGCAGGTGAGTATGTTTTTTTTTCCAGCCTCATATAAAAACTGGTTATCCTGGACAATTCCTTTAACCCCTTAAGGACCAGGCCATTTTTTGGTTTCGCATTTTCGTTTTTCCCTCCTCACATTTCAAGAGCCATAACTTTTTCATTTTTCAGTTCACAGAGTCACATGATGGCTTATTGTTTGCGGGACAAATTGTACTTTGTAATGGCACCATTCAATATGCTGTGCAATGTACTGGGAAGCTGGAAAAAAATTCAGAATGAGGCGCAATTGGAGAAAAAATGCATTTGCGCCATTTTCTTATGGGTTTAATTTTTACAGCATTCACTGTTTGGTACAAATGACATGTTACCTGTGTTCTACGTGTCAGTACAAACGCGGTGATACCAAATTTATATAGTATTTGAAATTTTTTGATACTTTTAAAAAAATGATAAACTTTGCAAAATAGAAAAAAAATTTTGTGTCATCATGTTCTAACACCTGTAACTTTTTCATATTTCCATGTATGGAGCTGGTTGTGGTGTCTTTTTATGCGGGACAAGATGACGTTTCTATTGATACCATTTGGGGAAAGATCCGATGGTTTGATCACTTTATATTCAATTTTTTATAGGAGGCAAAGTGTTGAAAAAAACGCTTTTTGGCTGTTTTTATTTTTTTTGTTGCTACGCCGTTCGCAGTACGGGATAAATGTTTTAATATTCTAATAGTTCAGGCATTTTGGAGCGCAGGGATACCTAATATGTTTATGTTTAATGTTCTTTAATTACTTTTATAGCTGATCTAGGGAAAGGGGGGTGATTTGAACTTTTATATTTTTTTATTTTTTTTATACTTTTAAAAACTTTTTTTTTTTCTTCTGTTACATTTATGATCAGACCCCTTAGGTACCTTGAAACCTAGGGAGTCTGATCGCTCATACTATTCACTGCAATACTACAGTATTGCAGTGAATAGGAAAATCGCAGGACTTCTATTAGACGATGCCTCTGGCATCGTCTAATAGATCTCATGCAGAGACAAGCCTGGAAGCCTTCAATAGGCTTCCGGCTGTCATAGCAACCGATCACCGCCCTCTTGTGACGTTCAGGATGGCGGCGATCGGCAAAACATGGCGGCGCCCATGCCGCCGGCGCCGTTTACACACTGCGGTCACGTTTGACCGCAGTGTGTAAAGGGTTAACAGCAGCGATCGGCTCGGGCACCGACCGCTGCTGTTAGTGGCAGGTCCTGGCTGTATTATACAGCTGGCATCTGCCGTGTATGGAGCGAGCTCAGCGTGTGAGCTCGCTCCATACATCCCCATGCGACCCATGACGTACAGTTACGTCAAGGGTCGCTAAGGGGTTAAGTATATTTTAAGGAATGACAAAGTGAGTCTCTATATTGTGCTCCTCCCAGTCAAGACCTGTACTAAGCATAACACAATGCATTCCTTTTGCATAGAGTATTTTACTAAAAATGACGTTTTAATGATGTATTGGGAGCACAGAACACAATAAGGGATTTGTAAGTCTGTACATCATTGGTGTCCTTATTATTTATATATTATGCTTACTTGTATAGCGCCATCATATTCCGCAGCGCTTTACAGACATTGTTAGTTACTGTCCCACATAGGGCTCACAATATACTTTCTCTATCAGTATGTTTTTGGAGTGTGGGAGGAAACCGGAGTACCCGGAGGAAACCCATGCAAACAAAGGGAGAACATACAAACTCCTTGCAGATGTCGTCCTTGGCAGGATTTTAACTCAGGATTCCAATGTTAACCCTGAGCCACTGTACTGTCCTTTAAAAATAAGAAGGGGGATTAAACATTGATAAATGCAAAAAGAACTGATTGTTGGTTGGCTTTAAATCCACAGTTTGACAGATGATGTGATATATTCTAGAAGTGAGACAATTAAAAAAGAGAACCCCTAAAGAACAACTGATAAGACCTAAGTCAGTGAGACAATGAAAGAGTTCCATATATTACAATGGCTATTATCATGTACTTCAAAAAATTGCACTTCACAACGATTTTTTTCAATAGTATTTCAATGCTCCTTTTATCTGTTATTGCTCTTAAATGCCCTTTTAGACCCAAGTCACTTATTCTCCACCAGCAGTTGAAATTACAATAAAATGCCAGTACCTGTGATCTGACTTAGTCCGTGATCTCGACAAGCTAATAATTGCATTGAAAGTTAAAAGCAGAGCAGAGCTACCGACTCTCGAGCATTTCCCATAAAGGCATTCTTTTAACTTGTTTGTTCTGTCTCCGTGAGCCGGGTTCTCCTTTGACCTGATCATCCTTTAATCTGTTTTTTTTTTTTTTTTCTTTTTTTTTTTTCTTATGAAATTTCTCAAAACGGTTCTCAAGTACCTTGGAATATTGCTGACTACTCCACTACATATAATGACTTTTCCTCCATTAATTTTCATATATATGACTGATTAAGGCTAAGACCCTACATTATGGATAAGCAGCGTTATTTTTTTTACAAATTTTGTTGTGGCTTTTTTTTTTTTTTTTTTTTAACCAAAGTCAGGATTGGATTTAATTGAAGGGAAATGTTATATTTACTAGAAAAACAAAAAAGAGAAAGCACCGCGCTACACCTAGTGCATTATCACTTGGTAACAGAAGATTCTAATAACAAGTGTAGGGATAATCACTTTATTCAGCTGTGATGTGTCACAGCCCAAATATAGCTAGAAAAAAAACACAGGGTAATCTCAGCAGCAGATCCAGCCGTATAGAAACGTAACAGACCAGAAAAGTAGGACCAACTTCATAGAAACTCTATTTGCCACAATATGAGTTAAGAAGTAAAAGATCCGCGCTTACCCTCAGGATAGTTGAATAATCGCCTTTATTTAAAAATCACAAACAGGGATCTTCATCACTACGCGTTACGGGACACCCTGGTCCCTTTTTCAAGTGCAAAAATAGATCAATGTTTCACAGTTTACGGAGTAGGGTTAATAAACACCGTTCAAATATTCTAAATGGATATCTTAAACACAGTGTGTCCCGACATTTCCTTTCCCAACATAATAAAGACTTCACAGGCTTTAGAGTCACCCCTATAGATTACATCCCGGCTGACGTCCCCAACAGGTTTGAGGTATTGAAGCGTCGCGAGATGTATTGGATATATCAATTAAATACTTTATGTCCCTTGGGGTTAAATGAAGCCCTTGAAGATATTACATCATAGAGCCCTAGGGATTTATTATTTTATTGCTTGAGGATCATTATGGGTAGTTTTGAGGCAACTATTAACTCCTCTGGTAGTTGTATTAAAAATGTTTATAATAATATATCTATTACATAATTTTTATATTAAAAATTTTATATATGGATGTCTATTTTTAGATTTACATGTAAGTATGCAGTATTAATGATGATTTGTATATGTATTGATATTGGCGTGGTTGCGCTTGTTTGGGTGTGTATACACAACTATTGGCCGTCTCGAGCGTTTGAACGCTTTTGAGATGGGTTTATTAATGATAGTGCACATGCGCCCGTCAGTAGGCTGACGCAAGCGCACATCAGTTTTTTCTATCAGTATGGGGCATGATAGCACGCATGCGCCTGTTATGTGGATGACGCATGCATGCACCGGCCTCTTCTTTTCCGGTGGAGCGCAGTAGCGTTCCACAGTAAATGATGGGCAGTAAGAGTTTGGAGTGGACTGCAACATATCGGGGATGGAGAATCGATGGATAAACTCCCTGATATATCAGAGGTATTGCACACCCTTTGTTCTCCTACTAGACCCCCGCTTAGGGGTTAATGAGGAGATGCATGTGTGTTTTCCGGTATATATTTTTGCAGTGCCTCATTTTTTGGGGCAGTTGCCTTTGACCTCTTTTTATTAATATATATCCGCACACTAAGAGGTGACTATCATGTTTTGTTACTATTTTGAAGCTGGATAAGTTTTTTATATGTATATCCTGTCTGTTTATATTTGTGACCATAGAAACATGGAATCATGTGATGTGGAAACGCCCATAGGGAAGGGCTTTCCCCAGCTACTGATCTATTTAAACCTAGTGTTTTTAAACTGTGGAACATTGATCTATTTTTGCACTTGAAAAAGGGACTAGGGTGTCCTGTAACACGTAGTGATGAAGATCCCTGTTTGTGATTTTTAAATAAAGGCGAGTATTCAACTATCCTGAGGGTAAACGCGGATCTTTTACTTCTTAACTCATATTGCGGCAAATAGAGTTTATATGAAGTTGGTCCTACTTTTCTGGTCTGTTATATTTACTATTCCTTTTTAAGCCATTTCCAACTTTGACTACAAAAAACATTGTAAAATCTGAAACAAAAAAACACTGAATTTTTGTAACATGGGACCTTAGCCTAAAAGAGGTTGTCTGAAATGAGAAATTCCAGGATGCTTTTTTAAAGAAACAGTGTCACACTTGACCTCAGCTCTATTCACTTCAATAGAATTCCCCTGCAATTCCAGGCACAACCCATGGCCAGTTTTAGGGTGCTTCCTCTAGATTGCATGTTTCCTGGCCAATCCTTTAATTTTTTTTTTTTTAGCCACAACTAAGAATAGCTACAAAAGGAATTAGAAATAAATAGGAAGCTCTTATATGATTACCTTTTGCTCAAATCACTCCTGGCTTTGGTTCAAAAAACCGCAATAAAATCTGCAACAAAAAAAGTTGTGGCCTCCCAGCGAATACTCTCACCCCCCAGTCCGCCTTAAACTGTGCTGCTCGCTTAGTGCACCTCTCCCCCCTTTCATTCATCGGGCGCTCCCCTCTGCCAATGCCTTCACTGGCTACCCATTGCCCAGCAAATAGAGTTGAAAATACTAACTCTAACATACAAAGCCATCCACAACCTGTCCCCTCTATATATCTCTGACCTAATCTCTGCTAACCTGCCCACACATAACCTCTGATCCTCCAAAGACCTCCTACTCCGCTCTGCCCTCATCCACCCTTCTCACAAAGGTTTTCAAAATTTCTCCCATGCATCCCCCATACTCTGGAACTCCTTACCATGACACATAAAACTGACCCCCACAATCAAAATCTTTAAGACGGCCCTGAAGACTCACCTATTCAGGAAGGCCTACAACCTCCAATAACACTATCACCACACCACCATCTGAGCAGTCTCCCCCTCACCTTCTGTCTCTATCCCTCTTTCCTCATAGATTGTAAGCCCTTGCGGGCAGCGCCCTCTACCCCACTGTGCCAGTTGGTCATTGTTAGTATTATACAATGTATGTATATTTTGTGTACCGTATGTAAATCCTCAAATATATAGCACCATGGAATTAATATAATAATATAAAGCACCATGTAATTAATGGTGCTACATAAATAAATAATAATAATAACGTGGAGCCTCAGCCCAAAAAGGTGGTAACTATATAAATGATGGCCATTCCTTAGTATTGACCATAATCGGAGGGATATTTCAGTTGCTGAAAGATAACTATCATTTTATTATCTCCCCAATTTACCATATAAGGGTGCCTTCACACGATGTAACATGCAGCGTGATCTGGCACGTATACAGCGTGTGAGAGTTTGCGAGCCGTAAAAGCTCCCATTGATTTCAATGGGAGTTAGGATCGTATACACCGCGTTATTTTGCGGCCGTGATTTTGCGGCTGCAAAATAACACGGCGTATACGATCCTAACTGTCATTGAAATCAATGGGAGCTTTTACGGCGCGCAAACTCTCACCCGCCGTATACGTGCCAGATCACCCTGCACATTACATCGTGTGAAGGCAGCCTAAAGTTCTTAATTTTTGTTAATGACTAGAGATGAGCGAACAGTGTTCTATCGAACTCATGTTCGATCGGATATTAGGCTGTTCGGCATGTTCGAATCGAACACCGCGTGGTAAAGTGCGCCATTACTCGATTCCCCTCCCACCTTCCCTGGCGCCTTTTTTGCTCTAATAACAGCGCAGGGTAGGTGGGACAGGAACTACGACACCGGTGACGTTGAAAAAAGTAGGAAAAACCCATTGGCTGCCGAAAACATGTGACCTCTAATTTAAAATAACAGCGCCGCCCAGGTTCGCGTCATTCTGAGCTTGCAATTCACCGAGAACGGAGGCTTCAGTTCACTTAGCTAGGGATCAGATTCTGGGTAGGCAGGGACAGGCTAGGATAGGAAGGAGAAGAGAACCAACAGCTCTTGTAAGAGCTAAATTCCAGGGAGAAGCTTGTCAGTGTAACGTGGCACTGACGGGCTCAATCGCCGCAACCCAGCTTTCCCCGGATCCTGAATGGAATACACTGACAGTGTATTCCCATATACCCTATATATACACCCCCGATCCCCGTTCCAACGGTGTGCCCCACCACCTTCACCCCAGAAATACCCTGCAAGTCCCCTAGCAATAGAATTGGGGCTATATACACCCACTATTTTTGCTACTGCCATATAGTGCCAGTTTCTGACTGGGAATTCAAAGAATATATTGGGGTTACAAATACCCTCATTTCTTGCTACTGCCATATAGTGCCATTGTCTGACTGGGAATTCCAATAATATATTGGGGTTACAAATACCTTCAAGTCCTGCCACTGACATATAGTGCTATTGTCTGACTGGGAATTCCAAGAATATATTGGGGTTACAAATACCCTCATTTCTTGCTACTGCCATATAGTGCCATTGTCTGACTGGGAATTCCAATAATATATTGGGGTTACAAATACCTTCAAGTCCTGCCACTGCCATATAGTGCCAGTTTCTGACTGGGAATTCAAAGAATATATTGGGGTTACAAATACCCTCATTTCTTGCTACTGCCATATAGTGCCATTATCTGACTGGGAATTCCAAGAATATATTGGGGTTACAAATACCCTCATTTCTTGCTACTGCCATATAGTGCCATTGTCTGACTGGGAATTCCAATAATATATTGGGGTTACAAATACCTTCAAGTCCTGCCACTGACATATAGTGCTATTGTCTGACTGGGAATTCCAAGAATATATTGGGGTTACAAATACCCTCATTTCTTGCTACTGCCATATAGTGCCAGTTTCTGACTGGGAATTCAAAGAATATATTGGGGTTACAAATACCCTCATTTCTTGCTACTGCCATATAGTGCCATTGTCTGACTGGGAATTCCAAGAATATATTGGGGTTACAAATACCTTCAAGTCCTGCCACTGACATATAGTGCCAGTTTCTGACTGGAAATTCAAAGAATATATTGGGGTTACAAATACCCTTATTTCTTGCTACTGCCATATAGTGCCATTGTCTGACTGGGAATTCCAATAATATATTGGGGTTACAAATACCTTCAAGTCCTGCCACTGCCATATAGTGCCATTGTCTGACTGGGAATTCCAAGAATATATTGGGGTTACTGCCTCTGCCTCTGCCACTGCCACTGCTGACTGTGCTGGCGATGCACTCCAGAGGACAAGCCAGGACACCACTTCATCTGCCTCCGCCACTTTGTTGACTTCTTCCTCATCCTCCCCTGTTCCTGTCTTATCTCCTTCTCCTGCACCATCAAAGGCACCATCAGGCGCTTCTTTACAACAACCCACCATCTTTCAGACATTGGAGCGGCGGCAGAAATACACCGCTAACCACCCACACGTGCAAGCCTTGAACGCCAACATCGCTAAACTGCTGGCCCAGGAGATGTTGGCGTTCCGGTTTGTTGAAACTCCCGCCTTCCTGGACCTGATGGCAACTGCGGCACCTCGCTATGCCGTCCCTAGCCGTAACTACTTCTCCCAGTGTGCCGTACCCGCCTTGCACCAGCACGTGTCACTCAACATCAGGCGGGCCCTTAATTCCGCGCTTTGCACAAAGGTCCACTTGACCACCGACGCGTGGACAAGTGCATGCGGACAGGGACGCTACATTTCACTGACGGCACACTGGGTGAATGTAGTTGAGGCTGGGACTGCTTCCCAAACTGGTCCGGTGTACCTCGTCTCCCCGCCTAACATTCCTGGCAGGGACACGAGAAGAACACCCCCCTCCTCCGCCTCCTCCTCCGCCACCGCCTCCTCCTCCGCTCTTAGATTGACCCCAGCTACGAGTTGGAAACGTTGCAGCACTGGCGTTGGTAGACGTCAGCAGGCCGTGCTGAAGCTGATCAGCTTGGGGGACAGACAGCACACTGCCTCCGAGGTGAGGGATGCCCTCCTCGATGAGACGGCAATATGGTTTGAGCCACTGCACCTGGGCCCAGGCATGGTCGTTTGTGATAACGGCCGGAACCTGGTAGCAGCTCTGGAGCTTGCCGGACTCCAACATGTTCCATGTCTGGCCCACGTCTTCAACCTAGTGGTGCAACGTTTCCTAAAGAGCTACCCCAATGTTCCAGAGCTACTGGTGAAAGTGCGGCGCATGTGCGCCCACTTTCGCAAGTCGACAGTAGCCGCTGCTAGCTTAAAATCCAGCAACGCCTGCATGTGCCACAACACCGGCTTTTGTGCGACGTCCCCACACGCTGGAACTCAACGTTTCAGATGTTGAATAGAGTGGTTGAGCAGCAGAGACCTTTGATGGAATACCAGCTACAAAACCCTAGGGTGCCACAAAGTCAGCTGCCTCAGTTTCTCATCCATGAGTGGCCATGGATGAGAGACCTTTGTGACATCCTACAGGTGTTTGAGGAGTCCACAAGGAGGGTGAGCTCTGAGGATGCGATGGTGAGCCTTACAATCCCGCTCTTGTGTGTTCTGAGAGAATCCCTGATTGACATCAGGGATAACTCAGATCACACAGAGGAGTCAGGGATAGCATCCGATCCGTCACAGCTGGAGAGTAGGTCCACACATCTGTCCGCTTCATCGCGTTTAATGGAGGAGGAGGAGGAGGAAGAAGAAGAGTTGTCCGATGATGTGATGGTGATACAGGAGGCTTCCGGGCAACTTCGAATCGTCCCATTGTTGCAGCGCGGATGGGTAGACATGGACGATGAGGAGGAAATGGAGATTGAACTTTCCGGTGGGGCCAGAGGAGTCATGCCAACTAACACTGTGGCAGACATGGCTGAGTTCATGTTGGGGTGCTTTACAACCGACAAGCGTATTGTCAAAATCATGGAGGACAACCAGTACTGGATCTTTGCTATCCTTGACCCCCGGTATAAAAACAACATCTCGTCTTTTATTCCGGTAGAGGGGAGGGCCAATCGCATCAATGCTTGCCACAGGCAATTGGTGCAGAATATGATGGAGATGTTTCCAGCATGTGACGTTGGCGGCAGGGAGGGCAGTTCCTCCAGTAGGCGACCAAGTTCTCACCGGTCCACACAAACGAGGGGCACACTGTCTAAGGTCTGGGACACCTTGATGGCACCCCCTCGCCAAAGTGCCACCACGGAGGGTCCTAGTGTCACCAGGCATGAGAAGTATAGGCGCATGTTGCGGGAATACCTTTCCGACCACAGCCCTGTCCTCTCCGACCCCTCTGCGCCCTACACGTATTGGGTGTCGAAGTTGGACCTGTGGCTTGAACTTGCCCTATATGCCTTGGAGGTGCTGTCCTGTCCTGCCGCCAGCGTCCTATCTGAGAGGGTGTTCAGTGCAGCCGGTGGCATCATCACTGACAAGCGCACCCGTCTCTCAGCTGAGAGTGCCAACCGGCTCACTTTGATAAAAATGAACCACCACTGGATAGAGCCTTCATTTTCGTGCCCACCTGTGTAAAGCACCCCAACATGAAACTCCATGTCTGTGCTCAACCTCTCCAATTCCTCCGCATCCTCATACTCATCCACCATAAGCGTTGCACAATTCTGCTAATACTAGGCTCCCTCCACCCTGATTTCCCCCAACTCTGCTGGTTAGAGGCTCCCTCCACCCTGATTTCCCCCAACTCTGCTGTTTAGAGGCTCCCTCCACCATGAATTGGTCCAAACTGGGGTTTTTAGAGGCTCCCTCCACCATGAATTTCCCAAAACTTGGCTGTTTAGAGGCCCCCTCCACCATGAATTTCCCAAAACTTGGCTGTTTAGAGGCTCCCTCCACCATGAATTGGTCCAAACTGGGGTTTTTAGAGGCTCCCTCCACCATGAACTTCCCATAGCTTGGCTGTTTAGAGGCTACCTCCACCATGAATTGGTCCAAACTGGGGTTTTTAGAGGCTCCCTCCACCATGAACTTCCCATAGCTTGGCTGTTTAGAGGCTCCCTCCACCATGAATTGGTCCAAACTGGGGTTTTTAGAGGCTCCCTCCACCATGAATTGGTCCAAACTGGGGTTTTTAGAGGCTCCCTCCACCATGAATTGGTCCAAACTGGGGTTTTTAGAGGCTCCCTCCACCATGAATTGGTCCAAACTGGGGTTTTTAGAGGCTCCCTCTACCATGAATTGGTCCAAACTGGGGTTTTTAGAGGCTCCCTCCACCATGAATTTGCCCAAACTCTGCTGGTTAGAAGCTCAATCCACCCTGATTTTCAAAACAAATGTTGGTGCCAACCTCAACTTACTACAAGGGCCAAATTCACTGCTGGTGACAAGCTCTCCTCACTCCAAGTGCCAAATACACATGTTTCAAGGTGTTTTCCTACTGTCTGAGAGGTGGTATTGCGTGTGCAAAGTGTGTAGTTGTTAGGCTGTGATGTTGGGGTTATAGAGGGTCTTTGGTGTGTTAGATGCCCCCAGACATGCTTCCCCTGCTGTCCCAGTGTCATTCCAGAGGTGTTGGCATCATTTCCTGGGGTGTCATAGTGGACTTGGTGACCCTCCAGACACGGATTTGGGTTTCCCCCTTAACGAGTATATGTTCCCCATAGACTATAATGGGGTTCGAAACCCGTTCGAACGCACGAACAGTGAGCGGCTGTTCGAATCGAATTTCGAACCTCGAACATTTTAGTGTTCGCTCATCTCTAATTATTACATGTTCCGTTTTGTACTTGACCTCACTCTTATTTGATTGTATTACGTTTCATACAACTTTTGTTACACTAATATATGATGTTAAAATGTAAAAATTCCAATAAAAAACAGATTTAAAAGAGAATCCATCAGTTTGTGAACGCACTCACTCATTCCTGTATACTATTATACGGTATATACGGCAGTATATACCCTCAATATATCTACCCTTTGTGTATACAAAAAAAAAAATTGTATACAATCTATCAGTTTGTGAACTCACTGACTCACAAAAAAATTAACATTTGTTTAGATCTCAAAATGCGCAAGGCTAGCGCAAAGGGATGTGGACGGGGATGGGGACGAGGCCGGGGGTGTGGAAATACCGCTGGGGAGCAAGGTTGCAGTCAAGCTACAGCGAATCCAATGGCTACTGGTGAGGGGCAGTCAGCATGGCGCTTCTCCACAATCCCTGTCTTGATGGCTACATTAAGCAGGGTGCAGGGTACAACATTGACCAGGCCCGAGCACCAGAAACAGGTGTTGCAGTGGCTAGTGGATAACGCTTCCAGCAGCTTTTCCATCATCCAATCAGCCACTACCTCCAGTCGTCTTCCTAGCCAAGAGTCTGCCTCTCCTTCCTACCCACATGCCCAATCTTCTCAGCAGAGTCATCCCCGCTTTGTCCCCTCCCAGGATCTGTTTTTGGGTCCTTTTGCCATCTTGCACTCTGTTCAACCACTTCCTGAATCCCAGGAGCTAACAGATGACTTTCTGTGTCCAGATGCCCAAACACTGGTGCATCTGCCATCTCCTGGCGATTTTGTGGTTGTGGCCCGTAACCCATCATCGGTGATGATGACGAGACACAGTTGCCATCAGGGCAGGCTGTTGTCATGTGTGGTGTGCAGGAGGAGGAGCAGATTGAGGAATTGGAAGAGGAGGTGGTGGATGACGAGGCGACCAACTCGACCTGGGCAGGGGTGATGTCTAGCGGGGAAAGCATCATAGATCTGGAGGCAAGCACAGCACTAAAAAAGGTGGCTACAGGCAGAGGCATGTCCAGAGGCAGAGGATAGCTGCTTCACAGAAGCCAGGGCAGACCCAGCAAGGCCCAAGATGTCCGCTGTCCTAGCTACTTGAGAAAAACTCCTCCATCCAGGCCATGTTCCTCGATGGTGTGGAGATTTTTCAATGTATGCGCAGAGAACAAATTTAGAGCAGTTTTCACACTGTGCAACTCCAAACTGAGTAGAGGCTCTGAAAAGAGCAACCTTACCACCTCAGGCATGCGCAGTCATTTGGAAGGCAAGCACTGGGCTCAGTGGGAGAGAGCAAAGGCAGGACAATCGTCATCTGGCATCGCCGCCACTGCCTCTTCCACTGTGTCCAGTGCTGTTGCTGCAGTCCAGACCACCAGCCAGGACACCTCCACATCTGCCTCTACCTCTGTCACTTTGGGGACTTCACCCTCATCCACCCCTTTTCCGGCCTCCGGTCCTTCTCCTACACCATCATGTGCCTCTTTCAGACAACCCGCCATCTCCCAGGCGTTTGAGTGAAGGCAAAAATATAGAGCAACCCACCCATATGCCCAAGCCTTAAACGGGCACATCTCCAAACTGCTGGCCCTGGAGATGTTGCCGTTCAGGCTTTTGGAGACTCAGGCCTTCCGTGACCTGATGGCAGCTGCGGCACCTCGCTATGCCATCCCTAGCCATCACTACTTTTCCTGGTATGCCGTCCCCGCTTTGCACCAGCACGTGTCATGGAACATCAGGCGTGCCCTTAGTTCTGCACTTTGCACTAAGGTCCACTTGACCACCGACGCGTGGAAAAGTGCATGCGGACAGGGACGCTACATATCACTCACGGCACACTGGATGAATGTAGTGGAGGCTGGGACCGGGTCGCAAAGTGGGGCGGCCTACCTCCCCGCCCAAGATTCCTGGCAGGGGTTCTCAACCACCCTCCCGCTCCTCCTCCTCCTACTAACATCAACCCCAGCTGCGAGCTGGAAACGCTGCAGCACTGGCATGGGGAGATGTCATCAGGCCGTGCTGAAGCTCATCAGCTTGGGGGACAGACAGCACACTGCCTCCGAGGTGTGGGATGCCATTCTCGATGAGACGGCAATGTGGTTTGCGCTGCTGCACCTGGGCCCAAGCATGGTCGTGTGTGATAATGGCTGGAACCTGGTAGCGGCTCTGGATCTTGTCAGCCTCCAACACGTTCCATGTCTGGCCCATGTTTTCAACTTAGTGGTGCAACGGTTTTTTAAAAACGTACCCCAACGTTCATGAGCTACTGGTGAAAGTGCGGCACTTGTGTGCCCAGTTTTGTAAGTTGATAGTAGCCGCTGCTAGCCTCCGAAGCCTCCAGCAATGCCTACATCTGCCCAAACACCGGCTGTTGTGTGACATCCCCACACACTGGAACTTGACGTACCACATGTTGAGCAGGGTGTGTGAGCAGCAGAGACCCTTGATGGAGTACCATCTCCAAAATCCAAGGGTTCCTCAAAGTAAACTCCCGCAGTTTCTGCAACATGAGTGGCCATGGATGGCAGACTTATGCGAGATACTACGCATCTTTGAGGAGTCCACCAAGAGGGTCAGCTGTGATGATGTACTAATGAGTGTAACCATCCCGCTCCTGTGTGTTGTGAGAATCCCTCATCGCCATCAGGGATAATGCATTACACGCTGAGGAGTCGGGGATAGGAGCAGACCCATCCCAGCAGGATAGTCAGTGCACGCTCCTGTCAGCTTCTCAGCCTGTAATGATGGAGGAAGAGGAGGAGGAGGATGAAGTGGCAGATGAGATCATTGTCTCACACGAGGCTAGCAGGGAAGTTCAGTATGTCCCATTGCTTCAGCGCAGATGGGGCAAAGGGAAGGAGGAAGAGGAGGAAATAGAGAGTGACCCTTCTGGTGGGGGCAGCGAAGTCATGCCAACAACACTCTGACACACATGGCTGACTTCATGTTGGGCTGCTTTTCCAGTGACAAACGCATTGTCAAAATTTTGGAGAGCAACCAATACTGGATTTTTGCAATCCTCGACATGTGGTATAAAAATAATATATCGTCTTTCATTCTGGTGGAGGAGAGGGACAATCGCATTCATTATTGCCTCAAGCAACTTGTGTAAAATATGATGGAAATTGTCGCCAACAAGAGTTGATGGAAACGAGAGGACAGTTTATCCAAGAGACTAACAACTGCCATCTGGTCCACACCCACCAGGGGCACACTCTCCAAGGTCGGGGACACCTTAATGGCACCCACTTGCCAAACTACCACCACTGAGGGGCCTAGTGTCACCAGGAGGGACAAGTATAGGCACATGTTGTGAGAATACCTGGCCAACCACAGCTCTATCCTCTCCAATCCCTCTGTGCCCTACACTTATTGGGTGTCAAAGTTGGACTTGTGGTTGGAACTTGCATTTTACGCCTTTACGGCTCAGTTCACCCAAAGGGCCAAAAACATTGCTGGTAAAAGGCTCAACTGACCCAAAGCGCCAAAAACACTGCTGGTGCAAGGCTCAACTGACCCAAAGGGCCAAAAACTCTGCTGCTACAAGGCTTAGTTCACCAAAAGGGCCAAAAACACTGCTGGTGCAAGGCTCAATTCACCCAAAGGGCCAAAAACACTGCTGGTGCAAGGCTCAATTCACTCAAAGGGCCAAAATCTAAAACTCTGCTGCTATAAGACTCAGCTCACTCAAAGGGCCAAAAACATTACTGGTAAAAGGCTCAACTCACCCAAAGGGCCTAAAACTCTGCTGGTGCAAGGCTCAACTCACTTTTTTGATGATACAAGCACTATATGACCACTCCACCAAGGCTCTACTCACTTTAAGAGCCAAAAACTATGCTGGTGCAAGGCTCAACTCACCCAAAGGGCCAAAGACTAAATCTCTGATGGTTAAAGGCTCAACTCACCCAAAGGGCCAAAAACTCTACTGGTTAAAGGCTCAACTCACTTCAAAGGCTTAATACTCTGTTGGTACAAGGCTCAACTCACTTTAAGGGCCAAAAACACTGCTGGTGCAAGGCTCAATTCACTCAAAGGGCCAAAATCTAAAACTCTGCTGCTATAAGACTCAGCTCACTCAAAGGGCCAAAAACATTACTGGTAAAAGGCTCAACTCACCCAAAGGGCCTAAAACTCTGCTTGTGCAAGGCTCAACTCACTTTTTGATGATACAAGCACTATATGACTGCTCCACCAAGGCTCAACTCACTTTAAGGGCCTAAAACTCTGCCGGTACAAGGCTCAGCTCACCCAAAGGGCCTAAAACTCTGCTTGTGCAAGGCTCAACTCACTTTTTTGATGACACAAGCACTATATGACCATTCCTTCAAGGATCAACTGACTTCAAGGGCCTAATACTCTGCTGGTACAAGGCTCATCTCACCCCAAGGGCCTGAAGCTAAGTTTGAGAGGGCTCACCCCAGCAGCCTGAAAAGTAAATTTTTGTATGGCTCAGCTTAAGGACCTCTAAGTTAATTTGGAAGGGCTCACGTGAAGGACCAGAAAAGTAATTTTTGGAGGTCTCACCACATCACACACACATAAACAATAACAGTTAATGGTGGGGGCTGTTGGATTTCCCATTGCCTATGCCATCTGTGGTTGTCATGGGCAACATAATTTAAAGGGGTGCATGCTAATGTTTGTTTAGCTTAAAATTTGTGTTTCTTTCCATATTAATGTAGAGAAAAGAAGGCTTCCAAGTATTTTTCCACTTTCCATATTGAGTTTGGAGTGTATAGTTGATAGGCTGTGATAGTGGGGTAATACTGGAACTTGGGCGTGTTAGATGCACCCAGGCATGCTTCCCCTGCTGTCCCAGTTGCATTCCAGAGGTGTTGGCATCATTTCCTGGGGTGTCATTGTGGACTTGGTGACTCTCCTTAGTCGAATTGTGGTTTCCCCTTAAATGAGCATTTTTTTCCCCATAGACTATAATGGCATTCGATATTCAGTCGAATAGTCGAATATTGAAGGGATACTCGAAACGAATATCTAATATTGAATATTTCACTACTCGCTCATCTCTATTAATGACTTTACTCTGTGTTGCAATTCATTGCAGCAAAGTTTCTATCAAGAGTATGTAGCTGTGCCTGGAAAACAATAAACAGCATGCAACAATATCTTTCCACTCCTCTGTTAGCTGATCAATGGGTGTTGGACACACACCAATTTGATCATACATTCTAAGCTCAATCTTCATCCCATAAACCCATTTATATACTTTATTTCACATTTGACAGCTGAGGGCTTAATTCACATCTGCGCTCGTACTCCGTTCTGCAGGTTTACGTTTCCTGCACAAAACAGGGGCAAGAGACGGAAACCTGCCGGCATGTTTCACTCCCATTCATTTGAATGGGCTTGAAAAGTCTCAGGCCGTGTGCGCCGGTGAGTGTTTTATGTGCTCCACGGTGAAACCGTTTTTTTAAACCGGACACAGAGTCGGACATGCAGTATTCTGTGTCCGGTTTAAAAAAAAAACAAAACGGTTTCACCGCAGAGAGCATAAAACGCTCCCGGCACTCACGGCCGGACTCGGCATGACAGGTTCCCGTCTTCTGTATTCAGAAGACGGAAACCTGAAAACGGAGTTCAGGCACTGGTGTGAACCCAGCGTAACCAGTAGAAGAACATTTAGAGGGGTATTTAAAAACTATGAAAACACCAAACACTAACACCAGGGGCAGCATTGCGTAGTTATTAACCATTGTCACATGAAGAAGGACCTAGCCACCATTCAATTACAATATCTGTTACAGGCCAAACATATTAGGATCTCTGTAGTAAAATCTCTGATAACACCCACATTTAATGGGATAAGAGTAATATTTTATTTAGAACTCATTACAAAGAGACTCCCTTTAGGTTAAGACTTGGGTAGGATGCACTGACAAAGCTGAGCTACTGTTGTGGGCATATTTGTACTCACCAAATGGTCAGGGGCTTGAATCTATTTTAAATCTAGGAGTTTGTCCAAATGGCAATTCTATAAAAATGGAATTTGTGTGATTCTCCATGGAAAGTGTCCAATCCGCAGGCAATTATAGTATTCACCTTAGGTAATGAAAGGCCTGTAAGTCAAGAAAGACACAGATAAATATTAATCTCACCTGCCTGTGCCAGATTTATAACTACACCTTTTGTATTGGCACATATTCTATTTAGAAGGATTAAGTTTAAGTAATTCTAAACTTTACAGTTTACTGCTATTACGTAGTACAAATTAATATTTCATTGACCCACATTGTAGATGATGTGAAACGATTGCGTTTTCAACCTGGAAACAAGTAAAAAAAGGAAGGCACTAGTAAAATTGTTGTGTCCACTGGGACACTGTTGTTCCATAAAACCAAGAGTTAATCCTGCCGATTCTGTGCTCGCTACCATTCTACAGGAAACATAAACTTTCTAATCCCTAAAAAATGATTAATTCTTGCAGCAGTCTCCGACACTTACCCGGCCAAAAGGACCTTGAAAAATGCTCATTGTAGCTCGTTAGTGTACATGTCAGTCTCCAAGGAAGCGCCAAGCGTAGAAACTGCGACTGCTCGCTCATCGCTACTTTACTAAGACAGGTTTACAGTTCGGGCTTAAATGTCTCATTGTGGAAGAAAAAAACACTCACTATTAATGCACCATATACTTTAAGATATGCATGTACTGAATGTTTAGAGGTTGCAGGGTTGATTTTATCAGTTGGGGTAGAATTTTTTTTTTTTTTTTTCAACTAATTCTGATTATCTCAAAGTGGTCACAATTCATCACTAAATAGCAGCAAAAGTTCAAGAGCAAAGCTGAATATTTCACTTAAAGGGGTTATGTGGGAAAACAAACACTTGTCACATAGTAGTGCATTCATTGTACTGAATAAACAACCTTACTTATGTAGATGAAGGTCCTTCAATGACCCCAGTTATTATACTTGCAGTGTGCAGCGGGGGTGCCAGAAATCTCTGTGCTAAGCCTTTTCTAAAAGCTCTCTGACTCTTCTATGCCACCATGTTCATTCTGTTTCTGTTGCTTGTACATAGAGTGGGGTTGGTCATGTGACAGAGTCCTGTTGCCAAGAGAGGATGAAGAGTAGACATCCCCAAAATCCCACTGTACCAGTACTTAGGATTTAGGCCTGTAATGGTGCAGAAAGATCTGGCAACCATGTCGGGGTGACATCAAAGGAAGAGGGTGGTGACAGCTACAATAGTTCCTCCTGATATGGAGCCACAACATCCAAAAGACCTACTTGGGGTAGGTCTAAGGCAAAGAGGTGGTGGCACTGTCAGAGACATTTCTGGTTTTGGTGGCTGCAGCTACGTCTCCTGTATGGGAATTTTTTTTGCACACTACCAAATGACAAGTTAATGGTGAGGTGCAAGATCTGCAAACAAATAACTAGCCATTGGTGTTCAGACACACATGTAGGAACTAGATCTCTCCATACTCACATGAAATGGCATCACCAGCATATTTTGGCATAATTGAATTAGCAGTGGCACAATTTAAGCAAGACCATTCCATTCCTTCTTCTCCTGATCATATTTGTATTTAGGCCACATTCGTTCCACGTGGTGGTCATCTTCACATTACCATTCATTATTATCATCTCCATCTTCATCTGCTCTTCCTCCATGTAAACTGCTCCCACATGTCTGCCTGGTCTGCAAATTTAACTCCTACCTGCCATTTTACTGGCAGTTCAATTGCTTCTGTGTCACTCAGTGGAATCCACAATTTTGATTTCACATCTGCTCTCATCACAGAATAATTTTTGATCCTTTTTTTAAAGCCAATTCTTCATCACTTTTCAACTTGGCTTTCATCCACATTTTTTTTTCTCAAATAACATTGTAGCACTTACAAGCCCCCAAAGGGGCTAATTCTTCTCATCCACAAAGCTCTCCATAATGCCGCACCTCCATACATTTCCTCCCTCATCTCTGTCTACCGCCCAACCCGTGCTCTCCGCTCACTCAATGACCTAACACTTACATCTTCTATTATCAGAACCTCCCATGCTTGTTGCACCACTTCTCTGGAAAGCTCTACCCCGGACAATCAGGTTAACTCCCAATTTCTACAGTTTCAAATGCAAACTAAAGACGCATCTTTTCAGACAAGCCTATCACAATTTCTAATGTAAACCCTTAACCCTCCTCTGTCCCCGCTCCCACATTTCCCCACATGATATGATGTCATCTCATGCTAACTTTATAGGTCCAAGCTCCATACACATGTTAAAGGACACGACTGTTGATGGCTCATAAAGTCTTAAGTTCATGTAATGACAGTCACCTCTATTACAAAAGTGTCTGACCTCTGCATAAGCAATGCCGCCCCTGCTACCTTTTGTATCACCCCCTCTATCTCACAGATTGTAAGCTCTTGCGAGCAGGGACCTCAGTCCCATTGTGTGAAATGACTTTCTTTGTAATGTATCTTTCTGTCTGTATGCAGAATATGTTGGCTCTATATAAATAAAATGTATTATTATTATTATTATTATTATTAATTCTTCTTCATAGCATTGCATTTTTCAATATAACTGCCATGGGTGTCTAAAAAAAGTATAGGCAAGCACTTTTTCCCCAAAAAGGGTAATATTTAGAGTTTTTCTAAATGTTAAAATTTACATCTACTGATTAGCATTCCATAACGCCGTTATGTTTGTCTCAGAGTTCTAGAAATTGAACAGATATTTTCCTAGAAGGTCTAAGAGTATAATGTGGCATAACAGCCCCTTTACGCAGTATATGTCCCATAGCAGCCCCTTCACACAGTATATGTCTTACAGTGGCCCCTCCAAACATTTTAATGTCCCATAGTGGCTCCTTCACACAATATAATGGCATATAGAAGCCCCTCCACACAGTTTAATAGCACATTACACAGTATAATGTCCCTTAGCGGCCTTTCCACACAGTATAATAGCTCATAGTTGCCCCTTCACACAGTATAATGTCCTATCGTGGTCCCTCCACACAATATGATGTCTCATAGCAACCCCACCATATAGTATAATGTTCCATATTGACCCCTCTATACAGTATAATGTGCCATAGTGGCCTCCATATAGTATAATGTCACATAGTGGCTCCTCTACACGACATAATATCACATAATGATCCCTCCACACAGCATAATCTCCCATAGTGGCCCCTGCAAACAGTATAATGTCCCATAGCGACCTCCATATTGTATAATATACCACAGGGGCCCCTATTGTGTTCGTTGCAAATACAGCAAACATTTCTTGCTTGCAGAACCTGTAATTTTTGTGATTCACAACCCATGAAATATTATTATACTCTGGGGGGTTTTCAGACCCCAGAGTATAAAGATCAGAGGCTCAGGAGAGGTGACAAACCTAAAAATAATCTTACTTATTCCTCTTGGTCTCCGACACGACTCTATGCTGTCTTCAGCCCTCTTCAATAACCTCAATGAGCATAATGACGCCAGCCATGTAACTTCTGTGATATCTCAAACAAAACCCCAAGACAGCATGGAATCATGCCAGAGCCCAGAAGATGTAAATAACAGTTTTTTTTAAATGTTTGATCACTTCTCCTGGGCCTATGATCATTATACTCTGGAATCTGAGGAGGCCCCAGAGTATATTAATAGTAGCTTAATAAAGAGACAAATCTTCTGGAGGTCACCCAACAAATACTCTTGCCCGTGGACTTAATTACCAATCCCCAGTCCTGTTATAGCCACTCTTTCTCTTCAGCCCTACAGGGGGCCTGTGCATTCCATATCATGTGCCGGATAGTGATGTCCTGACACTGTACAGCATCAGCGATGTGATATGGAATGCGTGAGCCCTCCAGGGGTGCAGAAGGTGAAGGGAAGTGACTGTAAGCAGGAACAAGAATTGGTAAGTAAATAGGGCCCTTTACCAGCGGCATAACTAGGTATGGCGGGGTCCCCTGGTGAACTTTTGACATACCCCCCTCCCTACCGACACTGACGCCGAAGACCTCGACCGACCCCCTTCTCCGCACTCTATTATGTCCCTTAGTAAGCCCTGCACATGGTATTACACGTATGTCCATTAGTGGCCCCTGCACACAGTATTATACCCCATAGTGGTCCCTGCACATAGTATTATACCCAATAGACCCCAAAGTATAATAATCGGACACCCAGGGGAATAAAAACAAAACAATTACTGTTTCTTACCTGTCCCTGGCTCTTACGTCTTCTCCGCTGCCATCCTTGTTCTATGACGTCGGACGTCACATAACCCGGGAAGCAGGCTGGGTTCATGTGATGTCAGAGACGTCAGACAAGAAGGAAGGAGGTCTGGCAGGATCGTGGAGAGGTAAGTAACTGTGTTTATGTTCCCTTACCTCTCCCGGTCCGCTGTTCATTATACTCGGGGGTCTGCAAAGACCCCCGAGTATAATGATAGCAGCGGTAGCAGCTTTCACCGGGCCCCTAATGTCCCAGGCCCTGTGGCAGCTGCCTTCGCTGCTATGGCGGTAGTTACGCCCCTGCCCTTTACATGTTGGGGTTACTCCAGCAGGTTATGGCCTACATTAATAAAAAGCAGCAGGGGCCCACTGAGCCTCTTATTGTCGGCAGCTCTGTAGCAGCCTCCAGGGCTGCTACAGCAGTCGTTACGCCACTGGTTTTTACTCAATTTAAGATGTGGGTTTTACCAAACTTGTTCCTTCCAAAACAAATCTTGGTCTCAAGCTATCTGAACCTAAAATGTAACGAATCTCGAGAGGTTCGCCCACCAAACAATTGCTATTTTGGCTTCCACCATACAGGACACAGCCATGGAAATTCTTGACTCCTATGTGCCCAAGATAAGGTCACATCAGCAGCCAAATAAATTTGATTCCCCACATAAGGAAAACTACTGCAAATTTGAAGCTCCAGTACTGAAAATAATGTTCTAACAAAAAAAAAAAAAAAAAAAAAAATAGGAAAAAAAAAACCCACTGGAACTAATTATTCCTCTCTGGCGTTCCATTCAACTATAATTCTACAGTCAATTAGTATTCCTGCTTAATTGTACAATTAATGAACGAATAAATTAAATTCAGTTTATTTCTACCACTAAATGACTTATTTGAATTGCTTTCCATTTCAAGAGAGCAGAGAAAATGCAACTTGCCGGACCCAACTCCTATCATCACAATGGTCTGGAAATGTGCAGCTCAAGGATTCTTAAGTGGTAAATAATTGCACTGTTCATTACAGATCAGTGACATAATGCAACACTTAGACGTAGAGCAACGTGGTGTGTGCAGAGTTACAACACTGAGAGATCACATTTATCTTATACATCAATGCCTTCAGATAAGGATTCTGTATTTGTGGGGTCATTTGAGCTAGTAAATAGCTATTCCAACCTCTAATTTTAGTAATTTCAGTATAGACGCAGGTGTGAGTTTGGAAGCAACAAACATAAGTGTTTGTGCAGACTTGTACTTAGGTAGTAGACCAGGTGACCAAATACAGTCCTCCATATACTTCAGATCGGCTTACTTTAACTAAAATGTCATTTACTGTTACTTAGTGGCATTTCAGGTTGATGCTTTATGAATATGCAAGGTATTTTTAGTTTGCCAACATGGTTGTGCTCTATAAATGAAAATTGAAAGTGTTAAGATGATCAGACCCCCACCATATACAAGAACATTGGACCTATCTACCCCAGATGTATGGAGCTGGAGGTCAAGCATTTAGCATTGTTATAATCCCATTTAGTAATAACTGGGAGAACTGGAAAGGTGACCTTAATGGTTGCCACCAGGCTTTAGGAAAGAAACAGTATTTAACATAATTGACATGCACAATTTAACATTTTCACTGCTATAACCCATCAGGTATGTTGGGGTTTACTAGAAATGAGTGAACCTCTGAAGATTCATTGTGTGTCGTGTTCGGTATGTAGATAAACATGGCTGAATAAATACAGTATGAACCAGAGATTAAGTTGGCTTAAAACATAGTATATGACACTGTCAGGGCTCATAGGACTATTTAGCCCATTTCTAGCAAACTAAGGCAAACAGCTCACTAAGGCAGACATAGTGTTAGGGAATTGCCTATTAAGCAACTCCCCAGTGGCTGATGCTGAAATTAGGAAGAAAGGGAATGACAGAGACAGTGAGTACTGTACTATTCTGAACTCAACCCCTGTCCCTGTCTACTTGCCTCACTTCCCTAGGTGACAGCAGACAACTGGGCACCAGTCCCTTCTTAGATAAGTGACAATGTAAAACGCGGACAAGACAAACAACACAGAAGAGTATTCAGCAGGCTAAGGGTTAAAGCCGGAGAGACGAAGTACCAAATCACAATCCAATAGAGTAACCACAAGAAAAGCCATTGAAGTGGAAGGCCCTTCATACAGCATGTGGTGGCACTGAGGGGGCCACTACATAATTGTTAACGAAGGTTCCAAACAAAGCCTTATTTTATTAATAATATGAATGATCGTTACTTTGGGGGTTCTCCGTTGGGGCAGTTTGTCAATAGGGGGACCTTTACTTGAAATGGTTGAGAACTAGAGATGAGTGAACAGTGTTCTATCGAACTCATGTTCGATCGGATATTAGGCTGTTCGGCATGTTCGAATCAAATCGAACACCGCGTGGTAAAGTGCGCCATTACTCGATTCCCCTCCCACCTTCCCTGGCGCCTTTTTTGCTCCAATAGCAGCGCAGGGTAGGTGGGACAGGAACTACGACACCGGTGACGTTGAAAAAAGTAGGCAAAACCCATTGGCTGCCAAAAACATGTGACCTCTAATTTAAAAGAACAGCGACGCCCAGCTTTGCGTCATTCTGAGCTTGCAATTCACCGGGGACGGAGGTTTCCGTCCAGTTAGCTAGGGCTTAGATTCTGGGTAGGCAGGGACAGGCTAGGATAGGAAGGAGAAGACAACCAACAGCTCTTATAAGAGCTAAATTCCAGGGAGAAGCTTGTCAGTGTAACGTGGCACTGACGGGCTCAATCGCCGCAACCCAGCTTTCCCAGGATCCTGAATGGAATACACTGACAGGGTATTCCCGTATACCCCATATATACACCCCAAATCCCCGTTCCAACGGTGTGCCCCCCCCCCACCTTCACCTCAGAAATACCCTGCAAGTCCCCTAGCAATAGGATTGGGGCTATATACACCCACTATTTTTGCTACTGGTATATAGTGCCATTGTCTGACTGGGAATTCAAAGAATATATTGGGGTTACAAATACCCTCATTTCTTGCTACTGCCATATAGTGCCAGTTTCTGACTGGGAATTCAAAGAATATATTGGGGTAACGTGCACCCACAATTTTTGCTACTAGTATATAGTGCCATTGTCTGACTGGGAATTCAAAGAATATATTAGGGTTACAAATACCCTCATTTCTTGCTACTGCCATATAGTGCCAGTTTCTGACTGGTAATTCAAAGAATATATTGGGGTTACGTGCACCCACAATTTTTGCTACTGGTATATAGTGCCATTGTCTGACTGGGAATTCAAAGAATATATTGGGGTTACAAATACCCTCATTTCTTGCTACTGCCATATAGTGCCAGTTTCTGACTGGTAATTCAAAGAATATATTGGGGTTACGTGCACCCACAATTTTTGCTACTGGTATATAGTGCCATTGTCTGACTGGGAATTCAAAGAATATATTGGGGTTACAAATACCCTCATTTCTTGCTACTGCCATATAGTGCCAGTTTCTGACTGGGAATTCAAAGAATATATTGGGGTAACGTGCACCCACAATTTTTGCTACTGGTATATAGTGCCAGTTTCTGACTGGGAATTCAAAATGCGCAAGGCTCCTGGAAAGGGACGTGGACGAGGCCGTGGGCGAGGTCGGGGGAATGGTTCTGGGGAGCAAGGTAGCAGTGAAGCCACAGGGCGTCCCGTGCCTACTCCTGTGGGGCAGCAAGCATTGCGCCACTCCACAGTGCCAGGGTTGCTTGCCACATTAACTAAACTGCAGGGTACAAACCTTAGTAGGCCCGAGAACCAGGAACAGGTCTTGCAATGGCTGTCGGAGAACGCTTACAGCACATTGTCCAGCAGCCAGTCAGACTCTGCCTCCTCTCCTCCTATTACCCAACAGTCTTGTCCTCCTTCCTCCCAAAATTCCCAAGCTTCACAGAACAACAACCCCAACTGTCCCTGCTCCCCAGAGCTGTTCTCCACTCCTTTCATTGTCCCTGAACCTGCCCCTCCACGTCACGATTCCACGAACCTAACAGAGGAGCATCTGTGTCCAGATGCTCAAACACTAGAGTCTCCTCCATCTCCGTTCGATTTGGTGGTGGATGACCAGCAACCCACCCTCATCGACGATGATGTGACGCAGTTGCCGTCAGGGCATCCAGTTGACCTGCGCATTGTGCGGGAGGAGGAGATGAGACAGGAGTTGGAAGAGGAAGTGGTGGATGATGAGGACACTGACCCGACCTGGACAGGGGGGGATGTCAAGCGGGGAAAGTAGTGTGGATGTTGAGGCAGGTGCAGCACCAAAAAGGGTAGCTAGAGGCAGAGGCAGAGGTCAGCAGCTTAGGCGAAGCCAGGCCACACCCGGAATCTCCCAAGATGTTCCAGTTCGTACCCAGCCCCGAAAAACTCCCACCTCGAGGGCACGTTTCTCGAAGGTGTGGAGTTTTTTCAAGGAATGGGCCGAGGACAGATATAGTGTTGTCTGCACAATTTGCCTCTCGAAATTGATTAGGGGCTCTGAGAAGAGCAACCTGTCCACCACTTCAATGCGCCGTCATTTGGAATCCAAGCACTGGAATCAGTGGCAGGCAGCAACGGCAGGACAAAGGCCGCCTGCCGTTCACGCCACTGCCACTGCCACTGCTGACTGTGCTGGCGATGCACCCCAGAGGACGAGCCAGGACACCACTTCATCTGCCTCCGCCACTTTGTTGACTTCTTCCTCATCCTCCCCTGTTCCTGTCTTATCTCCTTCTCCTGCACCATCAAAGGCACCATCAGGCGCTTCTTTACAACAACCCACCATCTCTCAGACATTGGAGCGGCGGCAGAAATACACTGCTAACCACCCACACGCGCAAGCCTTGAACGCCAACATCGCTAAACTGCTGGCCCAGGAGATGTTGGCATTCCGGCTTGTTGAAACTCCCGCCTTCCTGGACCTGATGGCAACTGCGGCACCTCGCTATGCCGTCCCTACTTCTCCCGGTGTGCCGTCCCCGCCTTGCACCAGCACGTGTCACTCAACATCAGGCGGGCCCTTAGTTCCGCGCTTTGCACAAAGGTTCACTTGACCACCGACGCGTGGACAAGTGCATGCGGACAGGGACGCTACATTTCACTGACGGCACACTGGGTGAATGTAGTTGAGGCTGGGACTGCTTCCCAAACTGGCCCGGTGTACCTCGTCTCCCCGCCTAACATTCCTGGCAGGGACACGAGAAGAACACCCCCCTCCTCCTCCTCCTCCACCGCCTCCTCCTCCGCCGCCACCGCCTCCTCCTCCGCCACCGCCTCCTCCTCCGCCACCGCCTCCTCCTCCGCTGTTAGATTGACCCCAGCTACGAGTTGGAAGCTTTGCAGCACTGGCGTTGTTAGATGTCAGCAGGCCGTGCTGAAGCTGATCAGCTTGGGGGACAGACAGCACACTGCCTCCGAGGTGAGGGATGCCCTCCTCGATGAGACGGCAATATGGTTTGAGCCGCTGCACCTGGGCCCAGGCATGGTCGTTTGTGATAACGGCCAGAACCTGGTAGCAGCTCTGGAGCTTGCCGGACTCCAACATGTTCCATGCCTGGCCCACGTCTTCAACCTAGTGGTGCAACGTTTCCTAAAGAGCTACCCCAATGTTCCAGAGCTACTGTAATGATACTCCTTAATCTAGGGATACCTTGAGCCACCGGCCCGCAAGCAGACTAGCACAACAATATACAGTCAATAATGTTCTTTATCTTGTGCAGGTACAGAGTTTAGACACAGGCTCACACGATATGCAAGAACAGAGTTCAGACAATGCTCAAATGGTATGTAGGAACAGAGTGCAGACAACTTATCCAAGTCCATGCAGGTGTTGTAGCAATGTCATGGATTCCAGGGGCCAAGAGAGGGAGAGTTCAACTGCTAGATTCCAAAAGCCAGGAGAGAGAGAGTTCCACTGCCAGAGTCCAGGAACCAGGAGGGAGAGGGGTTCCGCAGTCAAGGTCCCAAAGCCAGAAGAGGTAGATTCAGCAGCCAAAGTCCAGAAACCAATGCTGATACTGAGGCACTAAGCAGCAGCAGGTGAGGCTTTTTAAGCAAAGTCCAAGCAGGAACTGGGTGTGCCGAAAGAAGCTGTCTTCTCCATCTTGGAACAGGGCAGATGAAAACAAAATGGGCAAAGCAATACACCTGGATCCTGACAGCTACTGGTGAAAGTGCGGCGCATGTGCGCCCACTTTCGCAAGTCGACAGTAGCCGCTGCTAGCTTAAAATCTCTCCAGCAACGCCTGCATGTGCCACAACACCGGCTTTTGTGCGACGTCCCCACACGCTGGAACTCAACGTTTCAGATGTTGAATAGAGTGGTTGAGCAGCAGAGACCTTTGATGGAATACCAGCTACAAAACCCTAGGGTGCCACAAAGTCAGCTGCCTCAGTTTCTCATCCATGAGTGGCCATGGATGAGAGACCTTTGTGACATCCTACGGGTGTTTGAGGAGTCCACAAGGAGGGTGAGCTCTGAGGATGCGATGGTGAGCCTTACAATCCCGCTCTTGTGTGTTCTGAGAGAATCCCTGATTGACATCAGGGATAACTCAGATCACACAGAGGAGTCAGGGATAGCATCCGGTCCGTCACAGCTGGAGAGTAGGTCCACACATCTGTCCGCTTCATCGCGTTTAATGGAGGAGGAGGAGGAAGAAGAGTTGTCCGATGATGTGATGGTGATACAGGAGGCTTCCGGGCAACTTCGAATCGTCCCATTGTTGCAGCGCGGATGGGTAGACATGGAGGATGAGGAGGAAATGGAGATTGAACTTTCCGGTGGGGCCAGAGGAGTCATGCCAACTAACACTGTGGCAGACATGGCTGAGTTAATGTTGGGGTGCTTTACAACCGACAAGCGTATTGTCAAAATCATGGAGGACAACCAGTACTGGATCTTTGCTATCCTTGACCCCCGGTATAAAAACAACATCTCCTCTTTTATTCCGGTAGAGGGGAGGGCCAATTGCATCAATGCTTGCCACAAGCAATTGGTGCTGAATATGATGGAGATGTTTCCAGCATGTGACGTTGGCGGCAGGGAGGGCAGTTCCTCCAGTAGGTGACCAAGTTCTCACCGGTCCACACAAACGAGGGGCACACTGTCTATGGTCTGGGACACCTTGATGGCACCCCCTTGCCAAAGTGCCGCCACGGAGGGTCCTAGTGTCACCAGGTATGAGAAGTATAGGCGCATGTTGCGGGAATACCTTTCCGACCACAGCCCTGTCCTCTCCGACTCCTCTGCGCCCTACACGTATTGGGTGTCGAAGTTGGACCTGTGGCTTGAACTTGCCCTATATGCCTTGGAGGTGCTGTCCTGTCCTGCCGCCAGCGTCCTATCTGAGAGGGTGTTCAGTGCAGCCGGTGGCATCATCACTGACAAGCGCACCCGTCTGTCAGCTGAGAGTGCCGACCGGCTCACTTTGATAAAAATGAACCACCACTGGATAGAGCCTTCATTTTTGTGCCCACCTGTGTAAAGCACCCCAACATGAAACTCCATGTCTGTACTCAACCTCTCCAATTCCTCCGCATCCTCATACTCATCCACCATAAGCGTTGCACAATTCTGCTAATACTAGGCTCCCTCCACCCTGATTTCCCACAACTCTGCTGGTTAGAGGCTCCCTCCACCCTGATTTCCCACAACTCTGCTGGTTAGAGGCTCCCTCCACCCTGATTTCCCACAACTCTGCTGGTTAGAGGCTCCCTCCACCCTGATTTCCCACAACTCTGCTGGTTAGAGGCTCCCTCCACCATGAATTGGTCCAAACTGGGGTTTTTAGAGGCTCCCTCCACCATGAATTGGTCCAAACTGGGCTGTTTAGAGGCTCCCTCCACCATGAATTGGTCCAAACTGGGGGTTTTAGAGGCTCCCTCCACCATGAATTGGTCCAAACTGGGGGTTTTAGAGGCTCCCTCCACCATGAATTTGGCCTAACTGGGGTTTTTAGAGGCTCCCTCCACCATGAATTGGTCCAAACTGGGGTTTTTAGAGGCTCCCTCCACCATGAATTTGGCCTAACTGGGGTTTTTAGAGGCTCCCTCCACCATGAATTGGTCCAAACTGGGCTGTTTAGAGGCTCCCTCCACCATGAATTTGGCCTAACTGGGGTTTTTAGAGGCTCCCTCCACCATGAATTGGTCCAAACTGGGGTTTTTAGAGGCTCCCTCCACCATGAATTGGTCCAAACTGGGGTTTTTAGAGGCTCCCTCCACCATGAATTGGTCCAAACTGGGGTTTTTAGAGGCTCCCTCCACCATGAATTGGTCCAAACTGGGGTTTTTAGAGGCTCCCTCCACCATGAATTTGCCCCAACTCTGCTGGTTAGAGGCTCAATCCACCCTGATTTTCAAAACAAATGTTGGTGCCAACCTCAACTTACTACAAGGGCCAAATTCACTGCTGGTGACAAGCTCTCCTCACTGCAGGTGCCAAATACACATGTTTCAAGGTGTTTTCCTACTGTCAGAGAGGTGGTATTGAGTGGGTAAAGTGTGTAGTTGTTAGACTGTGATGTTGGGGTAATAGAGGGTCTTTGGTGTGTTAGATGCCCCCAGACATGCTTCCCCTGCTGTCCCAGTGTCATTCCAGAGGTGTTGGCATCATTTCCTGGGGTGTCATAGTGGACTTGGTGACCCTCCAGACACGGATTTGGGTTTCCCCCTTAACGAGTATATGTTCCCCATAGACTATAATGGGGTTCGAAACCCGTTCGAACACACGAACATTGAGCAGCTGTTCGATTCGAATTTCGAACCTCGAACGTTTTAGTGTTCGCTCATCTCTATTGAGAACCACTTCTCTAGACCACCACAAATTATTACACTGACCTCTTAAATACCTTAGACATTCAAGGAAGTTGCATTTGTCAACTCATAAGTCAAGACCACTTGGTATGTTGAAAGTACTATGATAGTTTTTACTACCTTAGACCACAAGGCTTATTTGGTTTAAAGATAAGTAGTCAATTAAGATTATTATTGTTATTGTTTATTTATATAGCACCATTAATTCCATGGTGCTTTACATTTGAAGGTTTACATACAGTACACAAAATATACTAACAGATATAGTACTAACAATGACTGACTGGCACAGTGGGATAGATGGCCCTACCCGCGAGGGCTTACAATCTATAAGATCAGCAGGGGTCCAACACCAGGGACTCCTGTAACTCCCGTGCTTGAATTGGCAGCAGCTCTCCCTTCTGCTTCACAGGCCATGTAATGTCACGTTCATTGATCACCTGTGTTGATCTCAATTCAGTTCCATTCAAATGAATGAGCTGAGCTGCAATACCAAGTGCAGTGCCTGTACTGTGCTGTGCTTGGTAAGTACTGGAGAAGTTGTAGAGCTCATGCAGATGCTGCACCTTCATCAAACAGCTGATTGACCAGGGGCCTGGGTGTCAGACCCTTTGCCAATCCATAATTGATGATATACCAGTAATTATCTAGCCTGGAATAAATCTTTAAGTAGAAATATTCTATGTAAGCTTGAAACTTTTCTGCCATTTAAAGTGTCTGCAGCCCACACAGTGACTATATGAGGATTCTAATTAACGGTTAACTCGTCTGTCGAAACAATATCTTGCAAATTAAAGAGCTTTGATTGCTTTGAAAGAGAAGGGAACAATACTATAGTTTAGCAGCACAATGGTCCTGCGCATCATGCAATGACCAAAACAATGAATACAGTACATTTTGCATTGCACAGAGGACAAATATTCTTTATATATAAATAACATAATCATTACCAGTCTCAATGCCATTTTGTCCTCTTTATCAGCTATTGTAAACTGGTATCCAAATACTTAAACAGCATTTCCCAGTACAATAATACAATAAAATACCAGTGAATGGAAGTCCTTGAGTCATTCTCTTCAGTCAAGTTAAAAAAAATAAAAATCTGTATGGCCATTACTTTCTGTAGATATAACGGTTTATGAGAAATATGGGTATTATCAAATATGACTTACATCTTACACAGGGGATTTCACCTAGCTCTCAGACTACAAAATGCCAATTTCCTTATTGGTAATGTGGGAGTCAATTCCTTGGTATCAATCATATTATTATATAAGGTGATGTTTTTTTTTTGTTTGTTTTTTTTTTTAGTTCTATAAATTCTAAAAGAACAATATATTAATAAAATGTACTACAAACATTAAAAAGTACCGCACAAGCTAACAGGGCCAGTATAACATATAGTGTCAAAACACCACCAACAATCCAACAATGGGACACGGCAGTCTCTTGAAAATGAAACCAATGGGACTTACCGAGATTCAGTAGTGAGCTGGAGGAGACTGACACAATAAGCAGGCCCTAGATGGGAGGGATCAAAATCCATTAAAGCACATAGATAGCGTCACAGAAAGGGGGAAAAAAAACACACACAGTCCCTAAACATACAGTGGAGGGAGCTAAAATGGCCCCTCCACTGTGGACAGAAGAGGTGCAAAACCTGCCCGCACATA
Organism: Leptodactylus fuscus; assembly: GCF_031893055.1. Classification (NCBI taxonomy): domain Eukaryota; kingdom Metazoa; phylum Chordata; class Amphibia; order Anura; family Leptodactylidae; genus Leptodactylus; species Leptodactylus fuscus. The sequence continues at coordinate 110,283,479 of NC_134270.1, read as the reverse complement.
CTGACCACTGACAAGATAGAGATACCAAACTCTAACAGGGAATATAAAATCCCAGGTACGTTCACCTGTAACACACCTAATGTGGTGTATTTGATCATTTGCACCAAATGTTCCACTGAAAATCTGTATGTTGGAGAGACTGGTCAGAAACTCAGAATGAGAATTAATTCACATCGCCATACAATCAAACAACAGAGAACTGATCTTCCCGTGCCAAATCATTTTTGCCAGGAAGACCACAGCATCATCAATAACATGAAAATCTTGATCTTAAAAGGGAACTTTAAATCAAGGAAACAGCGACTGATTTATGAGTACAAGGCCATGACCCTATTCCAGATGTTGGACAATGGGATGAACATCTCACGTGGGTTTATGTCTTTTTATACACATCATTAAGACAGCCATTAAGATAAGAACTGGGGATCTGGCAATTGATTGTTTGTTGTTATAAGTATATAGTAATAAGCCTCTTCCCCCCTCCCTCCTGTAATCCTATCCCTATGTGTCCTGTTGTACATAAATATGCAGCCTCTAGAAAGTGTTTTTTAGTTATATCTGAAGAAGAAGCTCAGAGGAAAGCTTCGAAACGTCATATTCTGTCATCATTATGAGTTAGCCATTAAAAAAGGTATCACCTACTGAAGACTTGCAAAGTTTTTTTTTTTTTTTTTTTTTTTTTTTTAATATTTTATAACCACTGGCTAACACGGTACCAAAACAAACATTTTCCTTCAACCAAGAATAGGGGATTGTCATACAACTAACATTCAATGCAAAACCCGACATGCATGTTTCGTTAGTGTAGCATAATCAAAAACACACACCAATTCATCCAGGGTAGAAGCATGATATGCAATAACAAATATAACTCATCCTAAATAGAGCATATGCATATTAGAAAATGATAGTATAATGTATATACGTATGTGTAACAAACACCCCATTACCCATTCACAAATATCAAGTTGTGACCTGAACCCTAATCTATCAGTAGGTACAGAAAACTGACAGGTCATATAGAACTGAAAAGGGTAAAAGGTCAGCACTAGAGATTAGCGAGCACTATTCGAAATGGTAGTTTCGAATAGCACGCTCCCATAGTAATGAATGGGAGCGGCCGGCGCGCAGGGGGTAAGCGGCAGGACTCCGGCCCTGGTTGCGTGCTGGCTGCGTCCATTCATTCCTATGGAAGCATGCTATTTGAAACTACCATTTTGAATAGTGCTCGCTAATCTCTAGTCAGCATAACCCAGTTTAGGGTATTGGTAGCGCTGTCAAAAAGGGTGTCCCAGAGTGCCAGCAGATGCCCGCCCCGCTGGTGAGATGCAGACGCTATCTGGGAACTTTTACATCCTTCCTCCAAGCGCATGGTCAGAAATCAAACATTCGCCATGGTCGTGATACCCCTATTGCACGACAAGTCCGTATGGTACACTCAGGGGAAGTTTCTTGCATGAAATTGATTGGTATCGATGCGGTAAAGCATCCAGTGCGGAGAGGAGACTGGGATAGACTCGTGACATAGGCAGAGACTAAGTGGATTTTTCATTTACAAACTGTAAGGGTAAGTTCATATGGGTTTTTTGGTCCGGAAACTGAGGTTGAGGCTGCCTCAGGTTCTGGATCAAAAACCGGTAGCTGCGACTGAAAACCGGTGCACTGCATTGGCATCCAGTAGCGCACTTCGCTCCGGATTAGGCCCAATGAATGAGCCTAGTAGGGAGGAGGGAACAAACCGGCTCCTGGAAAAAAAGAACTGACCGGCTCCCATTGAATTCAATAGGAAACGTCTTTTTGGTCAGGATTTTGAGGCGGATACGGCCTCAAAATCCTGACCAAAAAACTGTGAGAATTTACCCTTAGTCCTCTTGGTCTCAATGAACAATTAAGTTATATATTCTTTATTGGGGTGTTAGTGCTACATCATATACACTCACCGGCCACTTTATTAGGTACACCATGCTAGTAACGGGTTGGACCCCCTTTTGCCTTCAGAACTGCCTCAATTCTTCATGGCATAGATTCAACAAGGTGCTGGAAGCATTCCTCAGAGATTTTGGTCCATATTGACATGATGGCATCACACAGTTGCCGCAGATTTGTCGGCTGCACATCCATGATGCGAATCTCCCGTTCCACCACATCCCAAAGATGCTCTATTGGATTGAGATCTGGTGACTGTGGAGGCCATTGGAGTACAGTGAACTCATTGTCATGTTCAAGAAACCAGTCTGAGATGATTCCAGCTTTATGACATGGCGCATTATCCTGCTGAAAGTAGCCATCAGATGTTGGGTACATTGTGGTCATAAAGGGATGGACATGGTCAGCAACAATACTCAGGTAGGCTTTGGCGTTGCAACGATGCTCAATTGGTACCAAGGGGCCCAAAGAGTGCCAAGAAAATATTCCCCACACCATGACACCACCACCACCAGCCTGAACCGTTGATACAAGGCAGGATGGATCCATGCTTTCATGTTGTTGACGCCAAATTCTGACCCTACCATCCGAATGTCGCAGCAGAAATCGAGACTCATCAGACCAGGCAACGTTTTTCCAATCTTCAATTGTCCAACTTCGATGAGCTTGTGCAAATTGTAGCCTCAGTTTCCTGTTCTTAGCTGAAAGGAGTGGCACCCGGTGTGGTCTTCTGCTGCTGTAGCCCATCTGCTTCAAAGTTCGACGTACTGTGCGTTCAGAGATGCTCTTCTGGCTACCTTGGTTGTAACGGGTGGCTATTTGAGTCACTGTTGCCTTTCTATCAGCTCGGACCAGTCTGGCCATTCTCCTCTGACCTCTGGCATCAACAACGCATTTCCGCCCACAGAACTGCCGCTCACTGGATGTTTTTTCTTTTTCGGACCATTCTCTGTAAACCCTAGAGATGGTTGTGCGTGAAAATCCCAGTAGATCAGCAGTTTCTGAAATACTCAGACCAGCCCTTCTGGCACCAACAACCATGCCACGTTCAAAGGCACTCAAATCACCTTTCTTCCCCATACTGATGCTCGGTTTGAACTGCAGGAGATTGTCTTGACCATGTCTACATGCCTAAATGCACTGAGTTGCCGCCATGTGATTGGCTGATTAGAATTTAAGTGTTAACGAGCAGTTGGACAGGTGTACCTAATAAAGTGGCCGGTGAGTGTATATATATTCTTTTCATTTTTTTCTTTTTTGTGTTTTTTTTGTGTTTGTTTGTGGTTGTTCTGTTATGTTTAGCTATTTTAGATGTTATTCTTGTACACCTGTTTGATTACACCAGTTTAAATCCCTTTTATGTTGCACCTTATTAGTCACTGTGTACGTGGTGCGTTTTTATTGTTGCGGATTTTAATAGTACCGTCCTACCGCTTCCCATGAGTCTAGTCGCACGTGTTTGATACTATAAGGTGCACTGGTTCTTATGGGTTAAGTTTTTCAGCGTTGTTTATCATTGCTGTAGTTATTGGTGCTATGTAATACTTACCTTTCTATGGCTCTGACGCTTTACTTTTGCTCGATGCGCATGCGTGGTGGAGACAGTCCGCACATACGCATTGAGTCTTCTTGCCTTCTGGTATAGTCTGTGCATGCGCATGGTTAGCTTCTGACTGTGTGCTTGGAGGAAGGATTTAAAAGTTCCTACATAGCGTCTGCATTTGTGGGGATTAAAAGAGCGGGGCAGGCATCTGCTGGCACTCGGGACGCCCTTTTTGACAGCACAGTATATACGTCCAAACAAAGACAACATTAGCAAGAGAAGGGTGCCAGTCTAAAGCTACAGACATGTCCCAATATACAAAGATGCAAAAATTCGTGGCTCTCCATAGATAATAGTGAAAAATGTGGATTTATTGCATTGATCATCCATTACTACAAATAAGTTAAATCAGAAATCTAGTATCCCTAATGTTACAAAAAATAAATACCAAAATGGTGAAACCTGAAGATACACTGGCTAGGTAGGCTATAATGCTATGCATGTCTCCGCTACACTGCCTTTTGCTCAGCTTGAGCACATCCATTCACATTATGTCAGAGTGTGATGCTAGGGAAACCAGCAGGTCTAACCAAGTATGATCTAATATGTAAGGATACCCTTAGATTGAACTATGAAAGTTATTTGCAGGTTTTCAAAGTCAAACTTAGACGAAAGGCTGAGTGAATATGAGAGGTGGGCAGCTTGTTGTCAGCTGATAAATGTTCATTCTGTTATACAATGGGAACACAGTGACCAAATTCTGATATAGTGAAGCCCTCCTACCAGGAGGTTGTAAAAACGAAGTACCTTAGATATAATTTTGAATACAATCCCAAGCCGCGATTAACAATGGATGTCCGAGGCTGATCTTCTCTCGGGTTCACCCACCACTTATTTAGAATGTTATTAGTAATAGAAACCTTGCTGAGATTTGTGTAATGATAATAATGATAAAAGAAACATAATCACAGCACAGGATTACAGCTCAGAGTCGTTCCTTTTAATCTTGTGCTCCACATCAGGGTAATTTGCAGAAAAGCAAGCCATTTTCTGATTTCTATAAATAAAAATGTACTTTATCCCTCTGACATCTCATTTCATCTCCTCTCGTTCCAGGTCACAAAGTTCCTTCTTTATGAGGATACTTTCTCGGATAAGTTTAAATGTAACTACTGGTTTCTGCAAAATGAGACATTTATTTATCCCACTGTGTGATGACGGATGTCATTAGGCAGGTCCCTATGACCTGAGATATCCGTCGCTGAAGGACAGATCACTTAGGGTCAACTGTACAGTCCAATGTTCTGCTATGTCCCCAAAAAATCAATACAAACATAGAATCATATTGATTTGTGATGTTACAGATACAGTCTGATGAAAAATATGTTTTGGCCATTATGCACGTAAACAGACTTGCAACTTAAATATACTATATGTATTTTATTTTCGGATGAGGAGTTTGTTTGTAAACCTATACATTAATGTAATCTACATACACAAAAAGGTGAATCCTTTTATAAGTACTTTACTTATTCCATACTTATTCAGAGGTATGTATTATGTATGTATTATACTCCAGAGTTGTACTCACTATTCTGCTAGTCAATGCGTTATGTACATACATTACATTACTTATCCTGAGTTACAGCCTACATTATATTCCAGAACTGTACTTACAATTCTGCTGGTGGAATTATTACCCCAAAAAACTATTTAGAAATTATTTAGATGATTGTTGTTAATAAATGATACCTTCCCATGACACAGATTAGGATGTAGTATGTTAAAGGAAAGCACATGTTTGTCAAAAAGCCAATCTGTCCTCATCTGTTATTTGTGAACCAACCAGTAAGTATTGTTCCTAACAAATGATGGGTTCCAAATGGGATTTTCTGCTGCTAGAGTCTTTGGGTCCATGTCTGGGATAAATAGAAAATCAGTCTCTAAACTAAACCCATTCTCCCGCCTAATTTCTAATTGACTTTAATTTTTTTAAAAAATCTATATTTACCAATATACCTGGGGCGGTCACGTGTCCACCCCAGGCACATTTTCTGATGATCCGGTGACATTTTGTTTCCACATTTCCAGAAATGAAGCATCATCAAAATCCCCCCCACCGCCGTCCCTTACATACTTACCCATCTTCATTCTTCTGGCACCAAGCGGCACTTCATCTGCTTCTGCTGGTGCCTGCGCTATAAAGATTTATTGTACAGTTGCCGGCAGAAGTGAAGAGGGCATACGCAAGCATGCGCAAGAAGTCACAGAACAAGATGCCGCCAGGATTGAAGACGCTGATCTCCAGGACACAGAAGACAGGAAAGTAGGATTGTGGGGGGGATTGGGGATTGGGGAATGAGTGAGGTAGGTAGCTAGATAAATAGATAGGGCTAGTCCATGGGCTAGCTAGGGAAACAGGGAGAGGGTGTGAGAAAGGGGGATCATGGGAGTTATAGGCTAGGACAGCAGAAAGCTAGGGGGAAGCATGTAAACAAATGTAGAGAATGTCAAGAGGTTCCAGAGAAAGTCAGAAATCACTCAAAACACTGCTAAAGGTATTTTGGTGCAATTATTAACCCATTAATAGTACTAAAATACCTTTTTTAAAAAAAAAAAAAAGTTGGTTTTTTTTTACCCGGAAAACCCCTTTAATATATCAAGGTCCTCTGAATCCACTGGAACTGTAGTAGGTCAACCCATGGTTCAGTAGGTAAGGTAGGGCTATTGGCTTGACGTTATATAATTTTGACCCAATGTTTCTTTTCCATCTCACAGTCTTGGATATTTCTATTTAACTAGTTTTGTGATTGAAACTCATGTTTATGGAACAGTCAAGAACCTTTAAAAATGTGCATGTTGCTAGTGTACTTATCTTGTCATGTAAGACCCAGAGAAATTGCTCCATTATGCCTCCCAGGCCCTGGAAACTGTAATGAAGAGATGGGTCTCCATACTTATCGCTCCTCGACTCCATACTATCATATTGACTGTAGGAGAATGGAAAGCGAGAAATCAATAGCTGTCAGATGCTTAAGTCTTGGGATATTTGTTAGGGAAGTGAATAGTCATGTTTGTGTCAATGCAGACATTGCCCAGGGCATGCAGTGACCTGATTAAACACTTCTTAGTGTAGTGATATTGATAAGTGACAAGTGAGAACAAGGGTCTATGTTTGCTTCGATTAATATGAACATTTCAGCCCAGTTGATGGGATTCTGCATGTACTAACATTATGACATATAAATTCGATCCTTACAGAATAAAATGATTGAGTTTGAGTTAAAGGCTGGCTCATGTAAGGTAAATGAATTTAGGTTAAAAGTGTAAAAGGAGCCTGGAATGTTGTCTTCTGACTTGTTCCTAGTAGAATGGTTTCTGCCATTAAGGCCCTTGCAAATGATCATATGACTGGTCAGTGTGTTATCCTGTTTTTTCCCAGATAGCAAACCGACCCATTCATTTTTAAGGGCTCGTACACACGATCATGAATGACACAGTCACATGTGCAGGCCAAAGGTCATGGCCTCAAAATATGGAACAGGTCCTACTCCTGTCTGATTTTGCAGCTCTGCTTCCGTGGCTCCTATTCATTGAATGAAAGGGGTCACAGAAGAACAGCTGGTGCACAGGCAGCATACACATGACCTCTATGTGTCGCCCATACGCTGCCCTTGCCATTCATGGCCACCGGTTAACACACACAGAACACAGCTAAAAAACATTGTGGGAATAAAAAAACGCAGTAGAAACATTTGTTTTTTTGGTTGTGTTTTTTTTTTTTTTTTTTGCTGCTTTTCTGCAATGTTTGACCTTAGTCTTAAGGCGTTATCTAATTCTAGAAAATGGATGTTATTGTTTTCATAATAAAAATATGTACAATTTTCCAATATACTTTCTGTATCACTTCCTCATGGTTTTCTAGATTTCTGCCTATTCATTATAGAATAAAAAATAATGTAACGATGCTAGTTATCAGATTTGGAGTCCAAATGGTGGGGCAAATGGTACAGTACTTAAATAATAATAAATGGAGGAAAGGTACCTCAGAGGTAGAAGAAACCGTGGTCAGATGTTTGCCGGGATCGGTACACAGGAGGAGCAGATCAACCGTAGTCAGATGTTAGCAAGGTTCGGTACACAGGAAGAGCAGATCAATCGTAGTCAGGCGTTAGCAAAGTTCGGTACACAGGAGGAGCAGATCAATCGTAGTCAGGCGTTAGCAAAGTTCGGTACACAGGAGGAGCAGATCAATCGTAGTCAGGCGTTAGCAAGGTTCGGTACACAGGAGGAGCAGATCAATCGTAGTCAGGCGTTAGCAAAGTTCGGTACACAGGAGGAGCAGGTCAATCGTAGTCAGGCGTTAGCAAGGTTCGGTACACAGGAGCAGCAAGGTAGTGGTGAGGTTCAGGGCAACAGGAAGCAAACAGCCAGAATAATCAGTCACAGGATGCAGTGAGCTGTGAGTTTATATAGGACGGGCTAAACTGTGATTGGCCACAGAACAGGTGATCTTAATAACCAATTACTCCAACAGAAAAGACCAGACAAGGTAAAGCACAGAACAAAACAGGATTCCAAATAGTACTATGGTTAAGGCCGCAGAACATAGCCAGGAAGTCATGGGTTCAAGACCCAGTGAGTTCAGTTCGTGACATTACTCCCCCTTTTCCAGGAGCGTCCTCTGGACGGTACTTGGCTTGGCTTTTCTGGATAGCGCTGATGAAATTCTCTTACCAGTTGTGGAGCATGGATGTTGTTTATGGGTTCCCATGAATTGTCTTCAGGACCATACCCTTGCCACTTTATCAAGTACTGTAACCGATTTCGATGAATTCGAGAATCCAAAATCTCTTCTACCAGATATTCCTCTTCTCCTTCAACAATAACTGGGTCAGGTGGAGGCAAGTTACGTCCCGGGAATGGATTTTCCGCAAAAGGCTTGAGAAGAGAGGAATGAAAAACAGGGTGAATCTGCATAGAATCCGGGAGTTTTAAACGAAACACTACAGGATTAATTTGAGCCACAATCTCAAAAGGTCCAATAAATTTCTGACCTAGCTTGGCTGAAGGTATCTTGAGCTTCAAATTTCTTGTAGAGAGCCATACCTTATCTCCTATACCAAAGGAATGGGAATGAATGTAGGATGGAAACCCATATTGGCAAAAAATGGACTCTGGGATGTAGAAGAATGTTGGGAGTTGTTATAAGCAAATTCTGCTGTAGGAAGGAAATTAACCCAGTCATCCTGGAGATAACTTGTGTAACACCGCAAATACTGTTCAAGGGTTTGGTTAGTGCGCTCAGTTTGCCCATTAGATTGTGGATGAAAGGCAGAAGATAAGTTTACTTCAATTCCTAGAGTGGCACAAAAACTCTTCCAGAACTTTGAGGTAAATTGTACCCCACGGTCAGAAACTACATTGTCGGGTATGCCATGTAGGCGGAAAACTTCTCGGATGACTAATTCCGCAGTCTCTTCAGCAGAGGGTACCCCCTTTGTTGGTATAAAATGAGCCATTTTGGTCAGACGGTCTACCACTACCAGAATTGTACGCATATCTTTTGAAGATGGTAGTTCAACAATAAAATCCATGGAAACAGAACCCCAAGGACGAGATGGAATAGGAAGGGGTTGAAGTAATCCCACTGGTGAGAATCGAGGGGTCTTATTCCTAGCACAGGTTTGACAGGAAGAAACATACTTCTTTACATCCACTTGATATTTAGGCCACCAAAATGAGCGAGACAAAAGTTCTTTGGTCTTTTCGACTCCCATGTGACCTGCGGGTCTAGAGTCGTGAACAAGGCGCAGAATTTCTAATCGAGTAGTCTCAGGAACATATACACACTGATCAAGAGTCCAAACCCCATCTCTAAACACCAAATCAATATTTGTGGGGGGATGATTAAGGAAGGGATCTCCATTATAACCTTCTTTGATCTTCTGAAGTATATCCTTGGAAATGATTGCCCCTACAAAATTCTTAGCAGATAAAATGGTGGTCTCGGATGTGTCATCTTGTGTTATTTCAGAACACATCCGGGATAAGGCGTCTGCTTTTCCATTGCGGGATCCCGGTCTGTAGGAAATAATGAAATTAAATCTTGAAAAAAATAAAGACCATCTAGCCTGTCTACCAGAAAGTCTCTTGGCTGATCTAATAAATTCTAGATTTCGGTGATCTGTAAGAACCTGAACCACATGAGATGCTCCTTCAAGGAGATGCCTCCATTCTGTGAATGCTTTCTTAATTGCAAGTAATTCTTTATTCCCAATGTCATAGTTTCTTTCCGGAGGAGACATCAGGCAAGAAAAAAAAAGCACAAGGATGAAGCAACTGTTTGTCTCCAACTCTTTGGGACAACACTGCTCCTACTGCTGAATATGAAGCATCCACTTCAACTATAAATAGGAGGTCTGGATTAGGATGAACTAAGATAGGAGCAGAAGTAAAAAGTGTCTTTAATTGGTTAAATGCTTCATTGGCACTTGAAGACCATTTAAAAGGAATTCCTTTCTGGGTTAATTTTGTTATTGGACTAATAACTTTTGAGAAATTCCTAATAAATTTGCGGTAGAAGTTTGCAAAGCCGACAAATCTTTGGATCTCCTTGACATTCTTGGGAGAAGGCCAGTCTAAAATAGCTTGGATCTTACTAGGGTCCATGCGCAATCCTTCCGTAGAAATGATGTACCCCAAAAACTGAATTTCTGTCTTTTCAAATTCACATTTTTCCAGTTTAATATATAGTTGGTTCTCTCTTAGACGGCTCAAAACCATGGTAACCTGCTTACGATGTTCTTCAAGGTCCTCAGAGTATATTAATATGTCATCCAAATACGCCACCACAAATTGATCCAGCAGATCTCGGAAGACATCATTAATAAAATGTTGAAAAGTTGCTGGGGCATTGCAAAGTCCAAATGGCATAACAAGGGATTCAAAATGGCCGTAGCGTGTTCGGAATGCTGTCTTCCACTCGTCCCCAGGTCGTATACGGACAAGATTGTATGCTCCTCGTAGATCCAACTTAGTAAAGATCTTTGCTGACCGTAATCTCTCGAGTAACTCTGGAATAAGCGGAAGAGGATAACGATTTTTAACGGTTATTTGATTTAGTTCTCTATAGTCAATACAAGGACGTAATGTGCCATCTTTCTTTGGTACAAAGAATATAGGTGCTCCTGCCGGAGAAGTGGAATGCCGTATAAATCCTATGGCCAGATTTTCTTTGATGTACTCATCCAGGACCTTCAGCTCCATCTCTGCAAGTGGATAGATGCGTCCATAAGGTATGGATGCACCTGGTAAAAGTTCAATAGGACAGTCATACGTGCGGTGAGGGGGTAGCTGGTCAGCATTCCTTTTGCACAAACATCTTTAAAGTCCTTATAAGGTTTAGGTAATTCGACAGCGATAGTGCTGGATCTTTCAGTAGCTCCCACCTGTGAAAGAATAGGCTGCTTCAGTTGACAATTTTGTTGACAATATTCAGAAGTGAACGTTACATTTCCTGACTTCCAGTCTACTGAAGGATTGTGGATGCTGTGCCATGGTATGCCCAAAATTACTGGAAATTTTGGTGAAGAGATTAACTGGAAACGAATCCTCTCCTGATGACCGGGATCAATCAATACTTCCAGTTCAGTAGTTTCATGAGTAACCGGACCAGAATTTAAAGGTGACCCATCAACAGTTACTAATTCAACTGGTGAAGATCTTGGACTGTGCTCAATGTGATTATCAAATGCAAACTTAATGTCCATAAAATTTCCAGCTGCACCGGAATCCAACATTGCTGTAGTGGACAACTTGTAGGAACCATATGAAAGCTGAACTGGTAAGGTGAAATGAGGTCGGTTAGAGGTCATATTGTCAGGACATGGTGTGGTGGAAAACAGAGGCTGTGTCACCAGACTAAGAGAAGCACAGTGGGGACAAGATTCCAAATTTGGTCGAATCTCAGTTGCCGCAACTGTCCGTTGAGGTTTCTTAGGGCAGTCAAGAACATAATGTCCAGGTTGTCCACAATAAATGCATAATCTTTCAGCAAGGCGGCGACGTTTTTCAGCAGTTGAAATTGGTCCCCGGATGGCATCTACTTGCATAGGTTCTGGGGCCGAACCTGTTTGAGAAGGTGTCTGCATCTTTGGGAGAAACCGTCCCTCAGGTAAATGAGAGAAGGTGCCTGCATCATAATAACCTCGTCTTTCTCGCTTCCTTTCCAGGAGTCTTTGGTCAATACGGATGCATAACCGTATATACTCCTCAAAGTCAGCTGGAAGTTCTACCTTAACAAGTTCATCTTTAACAGATTCAGAAAGTCCTCCATAGAACCGCCATTTTAGTGCGGAGGTGTTCCAGGAAACATCAGAAGCCCAGCGCCGAAACTCTGCAGCATATTCCGCAACAGAGCGTCTTCCCTGGCGGAGATCCCGCAGAGCCCCCTCAGCAGTGGCGCAACGATTGGGGTCATCAAATACTAAGTCCATTGCTGCAAGAAAGTCCTTCAGATTGTCCAAAATCTCATCATCCTGTTCTAAATAAGGTGATGCCCATGCTTGTGCATCGTCTATTAGCAGGGCAATGATGAACACAACTTTGGACCTATCAGTAGGGAACCGTGAGGAATGCGTAGAAAAAATCATCCGGCAATGATTAAGGAATCCTCGGTACAAGTGTCTCTTTCCACCAAATTTTTCTGGTAGTGGAATCCGGTAAACTTGAGAGGTGGCACTGACAGCAGCAGAATTTGCACGCAATTCATTTACTTGTTGTTGTAATTCAGTGACTTGACTTTTCATTTCATTTAATTGTCCTTGAAGGCCATACACAAGGTTATGCAATTCCGAGATCTGTAAGGCATGCTGTGACAAAGCAGACTCCACCCCTCCAGCCTCCATGTTGGGCCTGATTATTATGTAACGATGCTAGTTATCAGATTTGGAGTCCAAATGGTGGGGCAAATGGTACAGTACTTAAATAATAATAAATGGAGGAAAGGTACCTCAGAGGTAGAAGAAACCGTGGTCAGGTGTTTGCCGGGATCGGTACACAGGAGGAGCAGATCAACTGTAGTCAGACGTTAGCAAGGTTCGGTACACAGGAAGAGCAGATCAATCGTAGTCAGGCGTTAGCAAAGTTCGGTACACAGGAGGAGCAGATCAATCGTAGTCAGGCGTTAGCAAAGTTTGGTACACAGGAGGAGCAGGTCAATCGTAGTCAGGCGTTAGCAAGGTTCGGTACACAGGAGCAGCAAGGTAGTGGTGAGGTTCAGGGCAACAGGAAGCAGACAGCCAGAATAATCAGTCACAGGATGCAGTGAGCTGTGAGTTTATATAGGACGGGCTAAACTGTGATTGGCCACAGAACAGGTGATCCTAATAACCAATTACTCCAACAGAAAAGACCAGACAAGGTAAAGCACAGAACAAAACAGGATTCCAAATAGTACTATGGTTAAGGCCGCAGAACATAGCCAGGAAGTCATGGGTTCAAGACCCAGTGAGTTCAGTTCGTGACAAATAAACTTATCACCCTCATCCACAAGGCTCTCCATAATGCCGCACTTCCCTACATTTCCTCCCTCATCTCTGTCTACCACCCAACCCGTGTTCTCCGTTCACTCAATGCCCTAACACTTACATCCTCTATTATCAGAACTTCCCACGCTCGTATACAAGACTTCTCCTGAGCTGCACCACTTCTCTGGAATGCTCTATCCCGGACAATCAGATTAACTCCCAATTTCTACAGCTTCAAGAGCAAACTAAAAACACATCTTTTCAGACAGGCCTATCACAATTCTTAATGTAAACCCTTCCGTGCCATCATTAGAATCCCCCAAATCTAACCCTCCTCTGTTCCAGCTCCCACATTACCCCACATGATATGGTGCCATCTCAGGCTAACTTTATATGTCCAAGCACCATCCACATGTTAAAAGTCATGACTGGTGACGGCTCATAAAGTTTTATGTTTGTGTAATGACAGTCACCTCTATTACAAAAGTGTCTGACCACTGTATAAGCAATGTCACCCCTGCTACCAGGGGCGTAACCACCGTGGTAGCAGCAGTAGCAGCTGCCACAGGGCCCGGGCCATTAGGGGGCCCGGTGACAGCCGCTACCGCTGCGTTGTTTTTTTTTTTAAATAGTCCGTTACGGGCCCCATTCACTTGCTGATCCTGGCTGGTCATTTCATAGAAACATGGATTGATTACTGTGCTGAGATTGTAACAAGCTGTGCACTTGTATGTTCATCACATGACCACTGCTCGTCCATCACATGACCACTGCTCATCCATCACATGACCACTGCTTGTCCATCACATGACCACTGTTCGTCCATCACATGACCAGGGACTGATTTTTATCCGCTCGAATTAAACAATGGATCACAGGAAGCAAAGATCTAGAAAATCGTGAGTTATTCATTATGCAAACAACAATAATATATATTTGCTGAAACTGGACAACCCCTAGTAAGGCAGTCTATCACCATAGTCTCATGCAAATGAAGCAGTTAATGCTACAGCTCTTGGAACACTGTTCTTGCAGATCAAATAGGAGGGCTGATGTCATTGTCATAGCAGTGGGAGAATCAACTCTCACTGCAGGGGTTCATTCACATCACCCCCAGAGCATCAACTGCTTTATTTGCATAAGACTTCATAGTTGCTATGAAGCCTTAATTAATTAGCAATCATACAAGTGTAATGATTGCTAATTAATTTCTGATGATATTTGATCACTATATAAACGTCTACATATATACCATTCACTTTTCGAAAGAGGCTCAAGTATGTTGAGCTGAAAAGTTGAGGTATAAGGCAATAAACTACCTTCACTTTGGAGTGCCTTTGTTTATATATATATATACTGTATATATATATGTATATATCTGTGTGTGTGTGTGTGTGTGTGTGTGTGTGTGATGTAACCCAAAATGGTAATAAAGAAATCATTAAGCCAATCTGCAAAATACAAGCCCTGCGACAACTCCTTAACTGAAATATAAAAAAGGTTTATCTCGCAATAGACTGGATCTAAAATGGTTAATACTGAGTCCTTGCTATTTTAGAAGCCATTGAAAATTTTCTTTTGTGGAATACATTATGACCATGCTTCCCAGTATTGGTCACGACCTTATCCATCCATCAGTGAAAACCCTGGACATCTATTTGTATTTTTCAGTACACAATTCTGTACAACTTCTTTATCCACATGTAATGTACCTTTAGAGTAGTCAGAAAATGCTTCCATTTACTAACCGGAAATAGAGGCCTTTAAATTTGTGAGAAATTAAAAGTCAAAATATTAGAAAATTGGACTGCTTGTCATTGTACAAAAAGAGTTTTATTATCAAAGAACAGGATACTCTTTTTATAGGCAACTATTACATAATATCATCTATGCTTCCTATCACATTAATGGATTCCCATTGATAATACCCAGGAAAGTAATAATCATGGTCTCAGAGAGTGCAACTATGATAGGGCCCTGGGGGTACGGCGCCCGCGGTCACCGTGACATCAGTTGAGGAAAACCAGGTTCCCCAACCACTATATATCTCGTTAATGGTAGGGGCCAACTGTTATCTGATGTCTGCAGGCCCCTCTTCAGTAGTAGCCTGACCTGCCAAGGAGAGGTGAGCATTATACTGTGTGAGGCCTTTGTGGAGCATATTATCATGTGTGGGGCCATTGTGGAACATTATACTGTGTGGGGGCAGCATTGTGCAGCATATTTTACTGTGTGGAGGTGATTATGGAGCATTATACTGTGTGGGGCCATTGTTGAGCATAATATACCGTGTTGGGCCATTGTGGAGCATTATACTGGGTAGGGACCACTGTGGAGCATATTATATTGTGTGGGGTCCCTTGTGAGCATCATACTTTGTGTGGCCTATCAACTGTTTTCCAGACTACATAACTTCCAGTATTGTTTACATGTTGGATGCTGTGATGCCCAACCACTTTGTTTTTGATAACCACATTTATCTGTAATATAGTTGTATCCCTTTTAAGTATTTGAGATACCACTGAAGTATCCATCATCATCGATATTAACATGTTGTGGGCCCCAGGTCCCACAAAACTCTAGTTGCACCACTGATAATATCCAATCTAAGGCTTTACCATTAAGGCAGTTTACAGAGTTGCCAAGGGGCCCTAAAGAAAGGGGGCCTATTTCAGGGTTGGTATCATGCCTACTTTAGCAGATACTAAAAACCAGGTATGTTCTAACTGCAAATCATACAATGTTATTCAAAAAAACCTGTAAACAATTCATATAATTCATAAGAAGGATGTAACACAATTACCTGGTAGTGTGTTAGTGCCAAGCAACACTTGAAAAGATGCTCATTTTTGACCCTCATTCTCTAAGCATAACAGCAATAAGTTTTAGTAGGGCTGGTTTATATTGAGGGTTAAAGGAGCATGTGCCCTGGAGTCTCTTCCGATCAGTTTCCTCTAGCTCTTCCTAAACCCACCCAGCAGCAAGAAATGGATGTTCAAAAAGTTTTAAAATAAACCTAGAATAATGTAAAAGATTGTCATATGTGTGAAAAGCTTATTGTGCAGCTATTATTGCTGAGGGCCAAAGACTCTGTTCTCTTTCTATGGTGTTCCGTTACAGGACTGCTAGCAAAAAAAAAAAATCATTTCTGCATTTTCGTTGTCACTAGAAGATATAAGTAGCCAATAGGCACTTTAAACACTTAATATTAGAGATGAGCGAACACTAAAATGTTCGAGGTTCGAAATTCGATTCGAACAGCCGCTCACTGTTCGAGTGTTCGAATGGGTTTCGAACCCCATTATAGTCTATGGGGAACATAAACTCGTTAAGGGGGAAACCCAAATTCGTGTCTGGAGGGTCACCAAGTCCACTATGACACCCCAGGAAATGATACCAACACCCTGGAATGACACTGGGACAGCAGGGGAAGCATGTCTGGGGGCATAAAAGTCACTTTATTTCATGGAAATCCCTGTCAGTTTGCGATTTTCGCAAGCTAACTTTTCCCCATAGAATGCATTGGCCAGTGCTGATTGGCCAGAGTACGGAACTCGACCAATCAGCGCTGGCTCTGCTGGAGGAGGCGGAGTCTAAGATAGCTCCACACCAGTCTCCATTCAGGTCCGACCTTAGACTCCGCCTCCTCCGGCAGAGCCAGCGCTGATTGGCCGAAGGCTGGCCAATGCATTCCTATGCGAATGCAGACTTAGCAGTGCTGAGTCAGTTTTGCTCAACTACACATCTGATGCACACTCGGCACTGCTACATCAGATGTAGCAATCTGATGTAGCAGAGCCGAGGGTGCACTAGAACCCCTGTGCAAACTCAGTTCACGCTAATAGAATGCATTGGCCAGCGCTGATTGGCCAATGCATTCTATTAGCCCGATGAAGTAGAGCTGAATGTGTGTGCTAAGCACACTCATTCAGCACTGCTTCATCACGCCAATACAATGCATTAGCCAGTGCTGATTGGCCAGAGTACGGAATTCGGCCAATCAGCGCTGGCCAATGCATTCTATTAGCCCGATGAAGTAGAGCTGAATGTGTGTGCTAAGCACACACATTCAGCACTGCTTCATCACGCCAATACAATGCATTAGCCAGTGCTGATTGGCCAGAGTACGGAATTCGGCCAATCAGCGCTGGCTCTGCTGGAGGAGGCGGAGTCTAAGGTCGGACCTGAATGGAGACTGGTGTGGAGCGATCTTAGACTCCGCCTCCTCCAGCAGAGCCAGCGCTGATTGGCCGAATTCCGTACTCTGGCCAATCAGCGCTGGCCAATGCATTCTATTAGCCCGATGAAGTAGAGCTGAATGTGTGTGCTAAGCACACACATTCAGCACTGCTTCATCACGCCAATACAATGCATTAGCCAGTGCTGATTGGCCAGAGTACGGAATTCGGCCAATCAGCGCTGGCTCTGCTGGAGGAGGCGGAGTCTAAGATCGCTCCACACCAGTCTCCATTCAGGTCCGACCTTAGACTCCGCCTCCTCCGGCAGAGCCAGCGCTGATTGGCCGAAGGCTGGCCAATGCATTCCTATGCGAATGCAGACTTAGCAGTGCTGAGTCAGTTTTGCTCAACTACACATCTGATGCACACTCGGCACTGCTACATCAGATGTAGCAATCTGATGTAGCAGAGCCGAGGGTGCACTAGAACCCCTGTGCAAACTCAGTTCACGCTAATAGAATGCATTGGCCAGCGCTGATTGGCCAATGCATTCTATTAGCCCGATGAAGTAGAGCTGAATGTGTGTGCTAAGCACACACATTCAGCACTGCTTCATCACGCCAATACAATGCATTAGCCAGTGCTGATTGGCCAGAGTACGGAATTCGGCCAATCAGCGCTGGCCAATGCATTCTATTAGCCCGATGAAGTAGAGCTGAATGTGTGTGCTAAGCACACACCTTCAGCACTGCTTCATCACGCCAATACAATGCATTAGCCAGTGCTGATTGGCCAGAGTACGGAATTCGGCCAATCAGCGCTGGCTCTGCTGGAGGAGGCGGAGTCTAAGGTCGGACCTGAATGGAGACTGGTGTGGAGCGATCTTAGACTCTGCCTCCTCCAGCAGAGCCAGCGCTGATTGGCCGAATTCCGTACTCTGGCCAATCAGCGCTGGCCAATGCATTGTATTGGCGTGATGAAGCAGTGCTGAATGTGTGTGCTTAGCACACACATTCAGCTCTACTTCATCGGGCTAATAGAATGCATTGGCCAGCGCTGATTGGCCGAATTCCGTACTCTGGCCAATCAGTGCTGGCCAATGCATTCTATTAGCTTGATGAAGCAGAGTGTGCACAAGGGTTCAAGCGCACCCTCGGCTCTGATGTAGCAGAGCTGAGGGTGCACAAGGGTTCAAGTGCACCCTCGGCTCTCCTACATCAGAGCCGAGGGTGCGCTTGAACCCTTGTGCACACTCTGCTTCATCAAGCTAATAGAATGCATTGGCCAGCGCTGATTGGCCAATGTATTCTATTAGCCTGATGAAGTAGAGCTGAATGTGTGTGCTAAGCACACACATTCAGCTCTACTTCATCGGGCTAATAGAATGCATTGGCCAGCGCTGATTGGCCAGAGTACGGAACTCGACCAATCAGCGCTGGCTCTGCTGGAGGAGGCGGAGTCTAAGATCGCTCCACACCAGTCTCCATTCAGGTCCGACCTTAGACTCCGCCTCCTCCAGCAGAGCCAGCGCTGATTGGCCGAATTCCGTACTCTGGCCAATCAGCACTGGCTAATGCATTGTATTGGTGTGATGAAGCAGTGCTGAATGTGTGTGCTTAGCACACACATTCAGCTCTACTTCATCGGGCTAATAGAATGCATTGGCCAATCAGCGCTGGCCAATGCATTCTATTAGCGTGAACTGAGTTTGCACAGGGGTTCTAGTGCACCCTCGGCTCTGCTACATCAGATTGCTACATCTGATGTAGCAGTGCCGAGTGTGCATCAGATGTGTAGTTGAGCAAAACTGACTCAGCACTGCTAAGTCTGCATTCGCATAGGAATGCATTGGCCAGCCTTCGGCCAATCAGCGCTGGCTCTGCCGGAGGAGGCGGAGTCTAAGGTCGGACCTGAATGGAGACTGGTGTGGAGCGATCTTAGACTCCGCCTCCTCCAGCAGAGCCAGCGCTGATTGGTCGAGTTCCGTACTCTGGCCAATCAGCGCTGGCCAATGCATTCTATTAGCCCGATGAAGTAGAGCTGAATGTGTGTGCTTAGCACACACATTCAGCTCTACTTCATCAGGCTAATAGAATACATTGGCCAATCAGCGCTGGCCAATGCATTCTATTAGCTTGATGAAGCAGAGTGTGCACAAGGGTTCAAGCGCACCCTCGGCTCTGATGTAGCAGAGCTGAGGGTGCACAAGGGTTCAAGTGCACCCTCGGCTCTCCTACATCAGAGCCGAGGGTGCGCTTGAACCCTTGTGCAGCCTCGGCTCTGCTACATCAGAGCCGAGGGTGCGCTTGAACCCTTGTGCACACTCTGCTTCATCAAGCTAATAGAATGCATTGGCCAGCACTGATTGGCCAGAGTACGGAATTCGGCCAATCAGCGCTGGCCAATGCATCCCTATGGGAAAAAGTTTATCTCACAAAAATCACAATTACACACCCGATAGAGCCCCAAAAAGTTATTTTTAATAACATTCCCCCCTAAATAAAGGTTATCCCTAGCTATCCCTGCCTGTACAGCTATCCCTGTCTCATAGTCACAAAGTTCACATTCTCATATGACCCGGATTTGAAATCCACTATTCGTCTAAAATGGAGGTCACCTGATTTCGGCAGCCAATGACTTTTTCCAATTTTTTTCAATGCCCCCGGTGTCGTAGTTCCTGTCCCACCTCCCCTGCGCTGTTATTGGTGCAAAAAAGGCGCCAGGGAAGGTGGGAGGGGAATCGAATTTTGGCGCACTTTACCACGTGGTGTTCGATTCGATTCGAACATGGCGAACACCCTGATATCCGATCGAACATGTGTTCGATAGAACACTGTTCGCTCATCTCTACTTAATATCTTTTGCACTTATGAATAAGCCATATTCAAAACCAACATCAATATTATTATTCCGATGGGTATGGGGAAGGTAGCTCAGTAGCAGCAATGATTCAGACCCAACCAGTCATAGACAGGGACACAATGTCTGGTGTAAACAGGTTTCTTTGGAAAAACAGCAAAAAATAAACCTTCAGGTCAGGCACAGACTAAGCAAAAATAAAATACAGGATTACCTTCAGGCAAAACGGCAAACAAAACCCTGCTTGTCCGAGCTCTAAATAAACAGTAAAAAACACCCTAACTATACATGTGACTTACTATCAACTACACAAACAAAACAAAGTAACACAGCACAGTCTCACCAGACTTTCAGGACAGACTCAAGTGCCTCCTCTCACTCCCAGGATCTGCCCTGAAGTGCAGGCTCTGCAGCCTTTCATGGCCCAGTAACAAGCCCAGGACTCACACCTGGACTGAGACTTACTCAAGACTTGCCCTGGATCACACATATATCAGAAACCTGGAGCTGATATCCCGGAACTCCAACACTCTGCCTGTCACCTTCTCATACCCCATAGACATGTGATCATTGATGCTAAGCCTTATATGATACTGCTACTGGGGAGAAACCACCACTAAATCTCTTGACCTAGAAACCACCACCAACCTTTTTCCATAGACAACTATTGTTCATCAGCTATGGACATAGTTTGTGAAAAATGAATATGATCAGCCTATAAAATGTTATTTTTCTGTTAAGATACCTTGAACCATAAAATATTAAAAGAAACTGCAATACATAAAGCATAAGAGTCTTAACAGAGAGAATAAATCCACTAGGCTTGTTCAAATCAGCATATTCTGCATGGTGCTTAAAAAAACAGTGTTCTGGAGAGATTGCGAATACTATAAAACACCCACAGCCACTCAGCAAAGATAATGAGATTACACAGAATACAACCACTCCAGTTGTAATGAAAGGCTTCCTCCACATGCTCTCCTCATAACATTGCCTGTAAAGGGGATGTGGGGGTTAGTCTATTAACAAGCGATGCCTAAGCAGAGTGAATTCAGAGCCGGAAGAGGATGTGGGAACGCTGTGCAGGGAGAAGACTTCTAAAGGTAAGAGAAGAACCAGCATTGATTGGCAATGTATAGCATTCTGCTAGAGATGAGCGAACAGTGTTCTATCGAACACATGTTCGATCGGATATCAGGCTGTTCGAGATGTTCAATTCCATACGGACACCACGTGGCAAACTCCAAAAAAATTTGATTCCCCTCCCACCTTCCCTGGCGCTTTTTTTGCACCAATAACAGCGCAGGGGAGGTGGGACAGGAACTACGACAACGGGGGCATTGAAAAAAATCGGAAAAAGTCATTGGCTGCCGAAATCAGGTGACCTCCATTTTAGACGAATAGTGGATTTCAAATCCGGGTCATATGAGAATGTGAACTTTGTGACTATGAGACAGGGATAGCTGTACAGGAAGAGATAGCTAGGGATAACCTTTATTTATGTGGGAATGTTATTAAAAATAACTTTTTGGGGCTCTATCGGGTGTGTAATTGTGTTTTTTGTGAGATAAACTTTTTCCCATAGGAATGTATTGAGCAGCGTTGATTGGCCGAATGAGATACAGAAGACGTGCAGAGACTCAGCGGTGTTGAGCCAGTTCTGCTCAACTACACCGTGTGCCGGTCAGTACTGCTGTGCAAGCTCGGCACACACTCAGCTCTGTATCACCGCTGGCATTGGCCAGCGTTGATTGGCCAGTATACAGAATCAGTATACAGAATCAGCAGAGCTGAGTGTGTGCCGAGCTCGCACAGCAGAGCCAACTGGCACACGGTGTAGTTGAGCAGAACTGGCTCAACACAGCAGAGGTGAGTGTGTGCACTCGCTCAGCTTGGCTGCATCACCCCATACCCATAGGAATGCATTGGCCAGTCTCCAGCCAATCAGCGCTGGCTCTGCCGGAGGAGGCGGAGTCTAAGGTCGGACCTGAATGGAGACTGGTGTGGAGCGATCTTAGACTCTGCCTCCTCCGGCAGATCCAGCGCTGATTGGCCGAATTCTGAAGACTGGCCAATTAACGCTGGCCAATGCATTCCTATGGGAAAAAGCTTGCGAAAATCGCAAGCTGACAGGGATTTCCATGTAATAAAGTGAATTTTATGCCCCCAGACATGCTTCCCCTGCTGTCCCAGTGTCATTCCAGGGTGTTGGTTTTATTTCCTGGGGTGTCATAGTGGACTTGGTGACCCTCCTGAGACAGATTTGGGTTTCCCCCTTAACGAGTATACACTCACCGGCCACTTTATTAGGTACACCATGCTAGTAACGGGTTGGACCCCCTTTTGCCTTCAGAACTGCCTCAATTCTTCATGGCATAGATTCAACAAGGTGCTGGAAGCATTCCTCAGAGATTTTGGTCCATATTGACATGATGGCATCACACAGTTGCCGCAGATTTGTCGGCTGCACATCTATGATGCGAATCTCCCGTTCCACCACATCCCAAAGATGCTCTATTGGATTGAGATCTGGTGACTGTGGAGGCCATTGGAGTACAGTGAACTCATTGTCATGTTCAAGAAACCAGTCTGAGATGATTCCAGCTTTATGACATGGCGCATTATCCTGCTGAAAGTAGCCATCAGATGTTGGGTACATTGTGGTCATAAAGGGATGGACATGGTTAGCAACAATACTCAGGTAGGCTTTGGCGTTGCAACGATGCTCAATTGGTCAAAGCCTATTGGGCCAATTGGGCCAAAAGAGTGCCAAGAAAATATTCCCCACACCATGACACCACCACCACCAGCCTGAACCGTTGATACAAGGCAGGATGGATCCATGCTTTCATGTTGTTGACGCCAAATTCTGACCCTACCATCCGAATGTCGCAGCAGAAATCGAGACTCATCAGACCAGGCAACGTTTTTCCAATCTTCAATTGTCCAATTTCGATGAGCTTGTGCAAATTGTAGCCTCAGTTTCCTGTTCTTAGCTGAAAGGAGTGGCACCCGGTGTGGTCTTCTGCTGCTGTAGCCCATCTGCCTCAAAGTTCGACGTACTGTGCGTTCAGAGATGCTCTTCTGGCTACCTTGGTTGTAACGAGTGGCTATTTGAGTCACTGTTGCCTTTCTATCAGCTCGAACCAGTCTGGCCATTTGTTATGGTCAGCAGGGTTTATTAAAAAAAACAACTTAAATGAAAACCCCCACGGAGCCCTCTGGGCCACTAACTGCAAACCAACCTGGTGTGAACACCGACTAACAGTTCCTGTCACTGCTAGCCAAATTAAAAGGACCAGGTGCACTCTGTTGAAATTCACAGAGCCCTGTGCAGTCAGAGCAGCCGCACAAATAAACTGGCTAGCCTGAACTCCAGGACTAGCCAGAGACCAAGTAACCCTGTGTGTGGTAGTTCCACCCAACCACCCAGGCAACTATTGCCAAGCCCACTCCCAGTCACCCTGTCTGGGAATTACTGCTAGCTGACCCTACTGACTTTTACCACAAACACACGCATACAGGGCAGCATGCTGTCTGACAAACAGTGGCATTGCTATCTCAGGGGTCTTTTGCTAACTAGGGCAATGTTTACAGGCTGGAACCCAAACATACATACACACACATCATTACGGGTTTGGAATGCGATCATAGAGCGCCGGGGGTCCAGACCAGCCCCCTTATATAGGCAAGGGGCGGTCACCAGCAAATAGCCCAGCTGCCCAATCCGAGCGTCTATTGGTCGACTCCTATGTCAATCAACCAGTCGACTACGCCCGGCTGTTGCAAGGCAGGTTAACCCTTGCAACCCTGGATTGTGCTGAGGAACAGACAGCGACGCCCATATCATGGCCGCAGTCTCTGCACAATCCTAACACCATTCTCCTCTGACCTCTGGCATCAACAACGCATTTCCACCCACAGAACTGCCGCTCACTGGATGTTTTTTCTTTTTCGGCCCATTCTCTGTAAACCCTAGAGATGGTTGTGCGTGAAAATCCCAGTAGATCAGCAGTTTCTGAAATACTCAGACCAGCCCTTCTGGCACCAACAACCATGCCACGTTCAAAGGCACTCAAATCACCTTTCTTCCCCATACTGATGCTCGGTTTGAACTGCAGGAGATTGTCTTGACCATGTCTACATGCCTAAATGCACTGAGTTGCCACCATGTGATTGGCTGATTAGAAATTAAGTGTTAACGAGCAGTTGGACAGGTGTACCTAATAAAGTGGCCGGTGAGTGTATGTTCCTCATAGACTATAATGGGGTTCGAAACCCGTTCGAACAGTCGAACAGTGAGCGGCTGTTCGAATTGGATTTCGAACGAACTTCGAACATTTGGGTGTTCGCTCATCTCTACATTCTGCCAATCAACACTGGTTCTGCATCGAATCCTAACTTCGAACACCTAGTAGTGTTCGATCGAGTATGAGTATTTCGAATACCGTAGTATTTGATCGAATACCTACTCGATCGAATACTACTCGCTCATCTCTAATAAAGAATGATTCATTGATTTATTCACACAATAATGAAAATCAGTAGTTTTTTTTAACAGCCTCATTAATAATCTTTACAAGGGGCCATTCACATGACTGATATTATGATGCTCCATTGTACCACACTGTCAAAATATTGATCATGTTCTATTTTTGTCTGTTTTCATGAATCCCCCCAAGCACTGCTATGTGTGAGGGATCTGTATAAAAAGGGCACACCTTTTGAGCCAAAGCTAGTGCTTTCTATATTCTTCCCATTCCCGTTGAAGCGACTATTGGATTTGGGTTAAATAATGTAATAAATTGTGCAACAAAAAAGCGGCTTTTGCGAAAAGTGAGGACTAAAATGCATAGTGATCCTTGACACAATCACAATTGCAAATTAAGGAAATTCCATTGTATAGGCACGGAAAAACAATTCATATGAATCAAGTATACTAGGTTACATTTCTTTGGAGAACCTACAGTAGAACTTCCAGTTACAGATATAAGGCCTACTGGGTGTCAGACCCCCACCAATGTAATAATGATTGATGACCTATTGTAAGGACAGGTCATCAAAATGTTTGCCTAGAAAACATAATTCAATTATACAATGTTCAGATTTGTACTATTTCAGACTTTGGAGCTCTGTAGAAACTATATGATTATTGGTTTCTATGGAGTGCTAGAGACCATACTACCAAATGGAGAGAAAGATTATGAGTTGTTATAGTTATCTAGTTTCAGGGTCCCTCTAATATGTCTATATGACATCTCAGATGGTGATTTTTGTGATTTTCCTATAAGTGAGCTTGACAGCAGATAGAGGGATGTAAAAATAACAGGGATAATGGAAACAACATAATAGAAAATCAGTGATTCCTCTATATCAGTAATACCCTTTCCCTGTAGAGATCAATTTTTTCAGTAAAGCACGACTTGGGATTTCGAGATGTCAATGCTTCTGATTTAATTGGCAAAACACTTTGTAGTGATTACTCCCATGAGATGTCTTCCACAAAATCCCTGTCATAGTGGTTGTAATTGAGTGTACAGTAAAAGTAAGTAGGACATAAGGAGGACTATTGGCTTATTTATCTGGTTGTTATGGAGAATACACAGTCAAGTCAGCTTATGAATCAACAGTACAGGCCTTAGGAGGTTACGGGTCATCATCTACAGAAAAATCCATGTAGTAATGAATACATGTTGCCAATTTGGGTTTACTTTATTTTAGCTTTTAGGGTACAGCTTGATTATCAGCACAATGATGGGTGTGAGTTCCTTTGAATACTTTCAATATTCTTCAGATTTATATGCATCTAACAATTTAATATAAAGTTAATATAGTGATATTCCCAGGATATCATTTTGTCAATATCTTGTCCAATTAATGGATTCCTGGCTGCATGTTTATACACCGGGGATAATTTACCAATGTGTCTACACCAGCTTGCTGGCATAGATGACTGATAATATGATGCATTTCTGGTGCAAGAAATCATTCCCCATTCTGCTCCTTACCACTTTCCATGAATGTGGGTTGAACTGGGCAAAGAGCAGTGCAGGCTGGGGCAGGGGCACCTCCTACCGACATATCAGCCAGTGTTATTGGAGTGAGTTATACAGCCTGAGTGCCTGATTTATTAAGAAGCTGCAGCCAGTTGGGGCCATTATTACAATTGGTGTATGAAACTCCCATCTTAATAAATCTGGCTCCAGTGCGTCTACAACTCTCAGAGGTGATCGTCCTATCCTTCCATTTTCATCTCTGTCTTCTCTATCTCTTTTGTCTTCTTTTTTTCTCCTCATTTCTTCACCTTCATCTGCCTCCTTCTGTTTCTCTTCCCTCTTATTTTTCCTCCCTCCTCTCCTCCCCTCCCTCCTCCTCTTCTTTTTCTTCCTTCATATTTTTCCTTCCTCTCCACCCCTTTTCCTTTTTTCTCTCCCTCTTTTTCCTTCTCTTCCTTGTTGTCCTTTTCTTATGCATCCTTTTTTTCACTTCTACCATCATCTTTTCCACCTTCACATGACAAAACTTAAAGTATTTAGATATTTATAGGACTGCTGTCCTTATGCAGATCATGTAAAGTAAGTAAATTGCCATTCCAAGTATGGTGTATGATCAAATAAGAGCAGTCTACAGAGCATTTAATGTCGTCAAAAATTGCTGGAAACCTATTTATATACAGTATATACTCGAGTATAAGCCAACTTTTTCAGCACATTTTTCATGCTGAAAAGCTCTCCTCGGCTTATACGCGAGTCAGGGTCCACAGAGCAGAGAAAAATGGAAGGACCTAGAAGGGGGAGGTCCTTAAGTCCTTAAGTGATTGGCTTGTCATGAGGTCACGTGACTGTGATGTCATCAAAGGTCCTGTAGCCACTGGTATGTAACATCTGCAGATAAGGTTGAGTCTAAATCCTAGTATCTCCTCCCACACCAGAGTCCGATCACATGGTCATGACATCATCAGAGGTCCTTTAGCCCACTAGGATTTAGCATCTATCCTGCAGATGAGTGGCCAGGTGTTACGGTTCTGTCTATATATATATATATATATATATAATATTATTAACAATGACAGAACCGCTAGACTGCAGAACACTGCAGTGAGGTCCAGAGGGGGTCCAGCGGGGGCAGCCGTCTGCCTGGGCAGAGCAGTAGTTGCAAGCTGCAGTATACCAGTTACTCGCACAGGCACGGTGAAGGTGTGTGGACGGACGTATGTACAACCAGTTTATTGCACTGGTAGATGTCTTGTGTGGTTAAAATGTGAACAGACTGCAATAAAGCTTCTCCAGTTAACTTCACTGGGAAGCTGCACCTGTGTATATAGCTGCGGGGGGTAGCCCAATGAAGCCTTGCAAAAGTCGTCTGCTAACTTCAGCAGAGAGATAGGGTCTGAACACTGCTACACCCTGCTATACAGCAAAGGCTGCCAGGGGTTAAACGTCACCCCTGGTCAGTAACATAAGGGGCTCCACAACGGCTAGGGGCTACAAAGTTGTTAGATAGTGACAACAGGTTTATCTGATTCCCACTGGAAGAGCCTAGGAATCCTAACTATATCCCTAGACTGTTCCTGCCTAACACTGGAACCTAGCCCCGACCTCCTGTCTCAAAGTATTAGTCAAAGTGTGAGCACCGGGAGGGCGTCGGCTCACACTATATAAAGGCAAGTCCCCGCCCACAGGAGAGGTTGCATAACTTCACCGGACATGCTCAGTATGGGCAGAATGGGACTTAGCATCTGAGCGCCTCCAAACGGTCTTAGCACGCTCAGTAGGAGAAGAATGGGACTTAGCCTCTGAGTGCCTCCAAAAGGTCTGAGCATGCTCAGTAGGAGAAGAATGGGACTTAGCCTCTGAGCGCCTCCAAAAGGTCCAAGCACGCTGAGTAGGCAGAAAGCTGGACTTAGAGTCCAAACAGCTCACTGCATGACGCCGAGAGCGAGGGTTGTATTGGCCCGCAGGTGGCGCTGTACGCTGGACGAGAAACCTGCAGGACCCCATCCTAACACCAGGATTCATTGTGTCTTATGGAATATGTCTGTTGTATGGAGGAGAGGAAGCTACAGTAAAGTGACACACAGGTACCTTCCTTTAGTTACTCTGCCTGTTAATGGCAGGCATTTGGGGTTATTAATTTAGTTTCAGTAACTCCATGTACCTTACATTAATAGCAGTTAACCCCATCATGTCCCTCATATTCACCCCTGTGTGCCTCATATAAGGGTTACTAATATGTGAGACACATGAGGGTACTACTGAAAGACCTTAATTATGAAGATACCTAATTATTACCTCCATATGTCCCACATATCAGTAACTCTTATGTGATGCACACAGGGGGTTAATGTGAGGGACATGATGGGGTTAACTGCTATTACTATGATACCCATGGAGTTACTAAGCTGCAATGCACATGACCAGACTTCTTATCTGCAATGGTGGATTCCCCACCCCCCTCGGCTTGTACTCGAGTCAATAAGTTTTCCCAGTTTTTTTGTGGTAAAATTAGGGGTCTCGGATTATATTCGGGTCGGCTTATACTCGAGTATATACGGTAATATCTAGTTACAAAAAGATGCACAGAGTTTAATAGTAGAGCTCATGTGCAGCTATTCAGAACTGGGTGTTATGGTTCTTCGTGTTATTAGGGTTTGTCCTTACAAATGCGATGTGAATGAGGGTTTAGAAACCATTTACAAGGAAAATGGCAACACCCAGTTGCCCCATAAATGTTATTTTAGGAGGAATACAAACATGTATTAAAACCAACATGTCAGAAAAGTTGAGGAGACTTCTTTAGGCTAAGGCTAAGAGTTTTTGTCTGCAGTCTTTCTACCCTTATTATATCTATAGGGAAAATGTCAGCCTTTCTACAGGTATAATTGACAGGCTGTGTTTTTGAATATGGAGCTCATCCGCTGCAGATTTTTTTCTGCAATGTGTGGATGGGTTTAGCAAGAATCTCATTCACTTTCCAGGTACTGTAAAATTTCGCATTTTTCCAACATGGGGCTTGAGCCTAAAAGACATAAATTGTGTATACAGGTGAAAGGTACTTTTTTTAACTATTGCTTGCTTTCTGCAGTATGTTTAAAGGGGTATTCCCAACTCGCCTGTTCACCAACTTGCATGCTGTGTGCTCTGTTCACTTCCTGGTTTTCTCGGTACATTGTTGGGTGGAAATTATCTTGCTGTCATACAGACAAAGCCAGCTCTGCTAGCTCTCTTCATAGCAGTACATGTTTGCAGTCAGCAGTGAGGGATGATTGTAAATAAATTAGCACAGTATTACTGGGAGATGCACAATATGAAGCTGATGTAACAGCGCTAGATTTGATAGGTGATGAAAATCCCTAACTTGCATGCTACAGGACCAAGAGTTAGCTTTCAATATACTCAGTTTTAGGTCTGTGTTTACATACAGAGGTAACAGACTACCTGTCTCAGCCCTTATCAGCAAAATTTAATTAGCAGACTGATAACTGGAAGAGCAGGAGATAACCAGCTCAGAAATACAAGCTCCCCAGCACTCAGCTCCCCTTCCCTCCTAAGAGCAGGGAGCTATGTCATTTGTCATGGGTGGAGAGATAAGATCATCCCAGGTCCCTGGTTATGGAAACACAATGTAAACAATGAAGTGAATAATCTCAAATAGTAGCCAAACAGAGCAGTTTTGTTGAAGCAATGTATTTAGGAAAAGTCTTAAATCCACATAAGCTAGCAGCATAGATAGGATCCTTGAGATGGGACTTAGTCCTTTAAGACTTAGACCTTACTTATTGAGCCAACATTTTTCATAGAAAGCCTGCAGATTTTACCTACACCCCTATTATAACCATACAGAAAATGCAGGAATTTCTTTAGGAATAAGTGGGAAAAAAAATTGCGGCAAAAAAGCTGCGACTTCAAAAACGCCTTGAAATGTTTTTGAAAATCACAGCATATCAATTATACCTTGGGAAACTTTCTGTGAAAAACGTTGCAGGCAAAACTTTGGGCCTTAGCCTTAAATGGTTTCTTTAAAGACATGTATATTACAGGACTGATGAGTTACTTTTATCTAATAAGAGATATAAGACAGAAACTGACTAGAGACTATCGTTCGCTCATCCCTGCGGCATTTATAAATTTAGTCCAATTTGAAGATTGTGAGGCGGATGAAAATTCAGTTTTTTCAGGTGGTAAATTGGGTGTGTGGGAGGCTCAAATAACTTGTGGACTTAGTCTGTTGTAAAATGGGCTTTATTTAATAAATTACAGCAGTGGGAATGATCCAGACAGCATTGCCGGTAATGCAAATGTGAAGACAAAAGGGATATGCTTCCATTTTGTTATAACTCATTTTGCTATTAGCTGATTCACAAATATACAATCTTCTAACAATGTAGATATAAAGCTTTGATACTTTATCAGAAATCAGGTTTAAAAGTAGCAGTTCAACACTTGTGTTTGCTCCGTTTTACGGTATCTGCACCTGATCCATACCCGTATATCAGATGCAGACCCCGAGTATAGTAATCGGAGCCCCAGGGGAGATGAGGGAACATAATAAACAGTCTTACTTACCTCTCCAGGATCCGATGTTAATCCTAGCAGTCTTCGGGCCTATATGGTAATGTCCCAGATGTCACATGGTCTGGGTTATTACCATATAGGCCCAAAACCTGTGCTAGCAGGACCATACAGGCCCAAAGCCTGTGCTAGCAGTATCATACAGACCCAAAGCCTGTGCTAGCAGTACCATACAGGCCCAAAGCCTGTGGTAGCAGTAACAGCCTGTTGCCATACAGGCTCAAAGCCTGTCCTAGTAGTAAAAGGCTATCACTACTAGCACAGGCTTCGGGCCTATATGGTACTGCTTGCACAGGCTTTGGACCTAAATGGTAATATCCCAGACCACGTGACATCTGGGACATTACCTTATAGGCCGAAAGCCTGCTAGGATTAACATCAGATCCCAGAGAGGTAAGTAACACTTTACTATGTTCCCTCACCTCCCCTGGGGCTCCAATTATTATACTCTGGGGTCTGAAAAGACACCTGAGTATAATATTAGCGGAAGTGAGGGTAGTACAAGGGTAAGCGGGGCAGCAGTGAAAAGGTCCGGGGAGGTTGGTAAATAGGCTGCTACCTGCTGAGAATACTCCAGCAGGTAGCGGCCTATTATAAAGCAACAAAAAAAAAAACAATTATTTACTTACCGACCTTGCGCTGCTCCCGCTGCCACCTCTTCTTCTCCCGGCAGTAAGACATCTGCGTCTCAGTGTAGGCGGTATGATGATGCCACCTGTGCTGTGACGCAGACGTCTGGACCAGCGCAGGAGAGCTCCAGCTCTCCTGCGTTAGTATAGAGAAAAAAAAGTAAAAAAAAAAAAATCACCTGTGCTGCTGCCCCCTCCACAGCGCCACCCGAGGCGGTCGCCTCACCTCGCCTCATTAGAGGTGCGGCACTGTTCCAAGGATCTGAAGTTTGCCTCCAGTGCACCAACTGCATCATTTGCATAAGAATTCCAATTTTCTTTTCTCCAAATCTACAAAAGTAACATGTAACAAAGGCCTGTTATTCATTACCATAATGTGCTCTGTAACACAGCAGTGACAGTTGAATATACTTGGAGGAGGTGATAGACTTGCTTTAAGTTGTAAGCTTTCTATTTAGTGTGAGCTTCAAAATAGCATCCAAAGTGGAAGCTTAGCTTTAAAGACGAGAAATGGTTAATTTGTAAAATAATGTGTTTTTTTTTCTCACTTACATATTTCTGTATTTTAAATGAACTTTTCTGCGGTAATATTTGTTTCTTCTGGTAAAGCACAGTGCTGCCCCCTGTAGATAATCATGGTTACTAGACGTCCCACAGCTTCAGCAGATGTTACTTACGAGACACTTTAATGAATATATTTCATATTGTTACATTCAGTAAGGAGTTTATATTGCTAAAATGAGCAAAAAAAGAAAATTGTTTTTAAGATAGAATATTGTTTATCAAATTCAAGATGTAAAAGTAATGGAATGTACGTATAGTAGAACACGTATTCACACCGCAGGTGCCAAAGATTAAAGGGGTTTTGCTATGAAAAATATCCATAATTGTGCTCAGCTACTGCAGTGACTATTTTTGCAATTGGAACTTATTATTCTGTACAGTACTCTTGTTATGCAGTATACCTCTGTGCCATAGGCATACACAAGGGAGAGGTTTCACGGTTAAAATTGCGTCCCTCCTGGCCCTGCTCTCTTGAATTACCATTACATCAGTGGGGATGGAGGCACTTATTGGAGTGAGCAATGAGTACAGTTCTTAGTACTTACCACTCCTAGAGCTTCCTACGCTGCTGTGTGCCATTGTCATGCTCACATAGGTGCTGGGACCAAAGAAGAAGCAGGGAGTCCTAGTAGCAGTAAGTGTGTGAGATTTAGGAGGGTGATACAAATCAAATCAAGAAAGCTTTATTGGCACGTCTGAAAAGACATTTGGCATTGCCAAAACGAAGAAAGTGGTGGGGTGGCGGTTGGGTTGGCAAGGAGAGTGATGGATATGAGGGGGGTTGGGTTGGGGCGTACGGAGGTAGATGGGTAATTAGAAGGGGCAGTTATGGGATATAACATAACATGGGGTCTCAGTTGGTGGCAGGTGGACACATATTGGGAAGCAATCTCCACAGTGGATTCTTCTTCTCCCAGTAGGATGTAGAGTGCCCTCGTCTCATCTATCTGGGGCACTGTAATGAGTGGGACCTGGGTTAACGATAACGTGTGGGGCCTGGGAGTACTATATTGTTTGGAACCTAGGGGGACTATACTGTGTGGGACCTGGGGGCACTATATTATGCAGAATCTTGTTTGTGCTATATTGTGTGGGTCCTGGATATGTTATACTGGGACCTAGGGGTTTATACAGTGTTGAACCTGGGGGGCACTATACAGGGACATTATACTATGTGAGGGCTTGTACGGGACACTATAGTGTTCCCTCCATACACACTCCCACCATGAAATATGTCACCCAGAATACATGCTCCCCATCCCACTGGAAAGTCCTTTGTACTCTACTGCACTCTATAGCACCAGCTGCAGTCCTTCCTATTCACTTATGGGCCCCTACAGTCAGCCTGCCACAAACACACACCAGAGGATCTCCTGGTACCCATCAGTCATTATAGGCAGAGGCGTCTTTTCTGCTATGAGTTGGGCTGTCTGTCTGTAGTGTGATGCTGTAGGCTGTGGTTACCTGGGCACAAGAACATCATCAAGAGATGTCATAAAGGGATGGTAACAGTGGGAACATAAAATATTTGACATAGTGTTTTCCTGTTTATATCACCCCATGGTTGCCATATATGTACGCTATCATTTCATCTCAAAAAACTTTTTATTACCTTTCTTTTTATTACCTTTTTTCTCTTTTTATTACCTTTCAAAAGTGTTGTTATGCAAAATTTGTTAAAAATGTTACACTTAGAAAATCTCCAATGAGTTATTGGTATTTTCACCTATGCTGTATCTGTATTGTTTGCTCAATATAGCACCAAGAGAATATCATACAAGAAATTATGATTTATAATGGCTAATACCAATGATCAAAGAAGACTACATTGTCGAAGACTAGAACTGGAGTGAAGTATCCAAAAAACACAAAACCCACAAATTAAAGGACTTCATCTCACAAGTGTGAAAATATTAAATACATATGTTTTATCAATATTCCAGATAAAAAAATATTAAAAACTGCAGTGATATAGGCGGCATCCACAGGACAAACATTGATAATAGATTATCACAATACACATAATAATGTATGCATAAACCAAATATAGGAGAGAATAGTAACAATGTACATATGTATATAATATAAGATTATAAGTATCAATTCCCATATATATAAGGAAACAGGCAATGCAATTATATATGGATAATAAAAAGTCTAAGTAATACCTGATGGCAATAGTTTGTCCTGGGATGTGCCAGCCCCAATGTATGTTTCAGTGCTGCCATCTTCCCCCGTCTGATATATTCTACTGTGGATAAAATCTGGTCATATGAAATTTACAAATCATTACATTCTTGTTTTCTTAACGTTTTACACAGCGTTCTAATTGGAATTGAACATTTTTAGATCTCTAATACAATATTCATAGTACTTTAGTACTGGTCTTCTGATATGGAACTTAGGAAATTTTTCCTTTCTGATTTATAATACCATGCCTAGTAATATTTGTACATGTGTTAATACTGGTATTGGTGTATGGTACTATATTAAGTATTACTGGTATGATGCTATGCTTGGTAAATGTCAAGCATGGTGCTATACTGTAGCTAGTAACTTACTCCAAGGTGCTACAGTGACTGGTACTAATTCACACTATTATGGTTAGAGTTATTGGTGCCTGGTACAATATTCAGTGATGATCATGCATGCTGCAAGATGCCAGGATTACTGTTACTAGTGCATGGTGCCATGTGGCATAGTAGTTACGGTTAGTGGTGCCGTTTTCCTGCAAGGCACCATGATCACTGCTTTGGGTGCTCATCTCTTGATGGAAATAAGATGGAAGATCACATGGTTTACAACCTCTATTTTTTATTATTGTACCTAGTCAGGTAAGGTCCCTGTACAAACCTCATATTAAAGTGGATTTAGCTTTTAATTACTGTCCATTAGAGTTAAGCCCATTCAATACCTAAACCTACAATGCTTCAGGATGGGGGGCTTCAGTATACAACCTTCTAGTTATCAACAAGTCTCTGGAGAGGAAACGTATTTCATACTTGTGCTTTAACTTTCTTGACATTTAGCTAGTCATGCCTTAGGCTGTGTCCTCCATGCTGGAGGCAGAGAAATCATTTTTGGCTTTCTCTTCACACTCCTATGAGCTCTATCCCTCGATATCCTCATTAGTGCGACTGGTAATTCTGGCGTGATTGCTGTCTGCAATATTTATACCCAGTGGGCATGCAGCACATTTCAGCCGCTCTGTGTTAGCATTTCTCCAACGTTCTTTTTAACTTAATGTTCTCTATAATAAAGGATCTTTGTGCTCCCAGGACACCATGCAGCATTGTGCCCCTGTGTTATGGCTGAACAAAACAAAACTCTAATTGTGTAAATTAAATTATTACCCGACCATGGAATTAATCAGTTAGAGACGTTTATCAAGAACAGAAGGATAGCTGGCTGCTAAGCCTAAGATTTAAGACATCTGAGAACTGGTTAACGTCTTATTAGTTGTCTAATGTCTTGGAGACTATCAGCATTGTATTTTTTTTTTTGCTTTCATTGCCTTGATGGTTTTCTAAAGATGACATAATAGTCTGTCAGGAACATAGCGTTGTAAAATCTTGCACTGTTGCCACTAGGTAAAATTCATTAAATTTTCAAAGGTTGAGAACAGGACACAGATATATTAATGACATTAGCATTGGTGGCGAGCCGATGTAATTAGAACCAGCAGCTCAGCATTCATTGCATTGATCCCAATCACCAAGTATTCCTAAGTGATCTACATAGTATGAAATACAAGATGTCTGTGTTTTTGGATCATGTAAATGGATCTTAAACTTATTCCTCCAGCTGGTGACACACGTGGATATGTTTTGTCATCTTCTTGTGTCCTTCTCAGTCCTTTTCTCCTGTTTTCTCACAAGCTAATGGGGAAATTAAATATGAGCAGAATTAGATATAGGAGTTAGATATAGATCACAAGTATGACTGAAATGCCTGTGGATCACTATATCTACGTTATCCATGTATGAATTGTTGGGTCTTACTGTCATAGTGTTGATAGGACTTGATTGTGACTACTAGGACCCAATCACAAGCCCTAGTGGTGACCTTGGAGCTTTTCATGTCAGTTGGAGGCTGGAAAAGGTCTGAAGAGAGAGACCACCAAATACTGTAAGGAAGCCCATGAGTTATGAGGCAAGGTGAGTATCAGCGTTTGTTATTTTTTCTCACCTCCCTACCTCATTCCTTTCAGATTGGTTTTAGTCCCCCACCGATCAGCTGTTTTCAGTAGTTGATACACAGAAAATAGAACAGAAAGGAGACAGCTCCACTCTCTGTGTCATGGTCACAGGGCCACACCTCTAATAAGCCGAGGTGAGGCTGCTGCCTCAGGTGACACTCTTGGAGGGGGCGGCAGCCACAGCAATTTCACCATTTTATTTTTTTACTTTTTTTTTCTAGCAGCAGGAGCAGGCAAGGAATCGCAGGTAGGATGAGTAAATACTTTTTTTTTGTTTTTGTTTAATAGGCCGCTAACTGCTGGAGTATCCCCAGTAGTTAACGGTCTATTTACCTAACTCCCCAGGCGTATTCATGGCTGCTTCCAATTCCCCTTCTGCTATAGCACACAGGGGGCGGCTGTGAGCAGGCCCGGGCCCAGGCCGAAAACCCACTACCTCTATTATTATTCAGACCCCCGAGTATAATAATCAGAGCCCCAGAGGAAGTGAGAGAACATAATAAACATTCCGGTGTTACTCCTAGCAGGCTTCTGGTGTGATGTGACGTCTGGGACATTACCATAAAGGCCCGAAGCCTGTGCTAGGAGTAACATCGGATCCCAGAGAGGTGAGTTAAACTGTTTATTATGTTTCTTCACCTCCCATGGGTCGCTGATTAATATACTCTGGGCTCTGAAAAGAGGGTGGGCCACTACGGGGCATGATAGAGTTGAGTGGGCAACTATGGGGCATAATAGAGGTTGCAGGGTCCACTGTGGCTCCTTCAACCTCTATTATGCCCCAAAGTGGCCCTATGCAACCTCTATTATGCCCCACAGTCTATTGTGCCACGGTGGGGTGTAACAGAGGCTTCAGGGGGCCACTGTGGGGCATAACATATATATATATATATATATATATATATATATATATATTATATTATATTATATTATATTATATTATATTATATTATATTATATTATAGTGGTAGCATCTGGAAGTGTAGCCCTGCTCCCTATCCCTTGAGATGAACAGGGCTGCTTTCAGCCATATACCTAGTATATGGCTTCTGTTGGTTAATTGGAACCAAGTCCTGGTGTCGGACTCTGACCGATCTGATGCTGATTACCTATCCTGTTGATCAATTACCTTCAGGTCCTGGACAACCCATATAAGTCTACCAATCCACAATTCATTTTTTTTTACTCTTCTTCTTGAATAGTTTTGTTCAATATATAGTTTCATAAATTGTAAGTGATTGTCATACAGTAATGTACTGCTTAGAGGATGAAGTGGATATGTGTCTGAGCAAAAATAATTTCAAGTCAATGTACTGTAGTTTAGCATTAAAGTAGATGCATCTGTAAATATAATTGGCCTATGTATATAAACAGGAGGTCACCAGAAGAGAGCTGGTAACTGAATGCATTTATTGAATAAAAGAAGACAATTGTGATAAAAGCATAACGCATTTCATGGAATTATTACATATCATAACAAACAGTGCATT
Organism: Leptodactylus fuscus; assembly: GCF_031893055.1. Taxonomy (NCBI): domain Eukaryota; kingdom Metazoa; phylum Chordata; class Amphibia; order Anura; family Leptodactylidae; genus Leptodactylus; species Leptodactylus fuscus. The sequence continues at coordinate 110,245,991 of NC_134270.1, read as the reverse complement.
AGAAAACAATGGTCTAAAAGGGTCTTTCAAGCCATTAAATAGGCTTACTATGTGAATCATCAGACTACAATGATGATGAGCTTCTGAGCTCTGATACAGAAAAGTAGATGATTTTAAACCAGGATTTTATGTATTTTACAAAAGATATTTGAGACTCTGAACAAATAGATATTTTTGCAAATGAGATAAACAGAATAAATAGTGAAAATTTTATCATATTTGACAACTTTTAGGAACTCGTTTTAGAACTTTTGTGGGAGGAATGGACGACAGCCCATGTCGCCACATGTTCCCCCTGTTTCTGGGTAAAAAAAAATACATGTTTAACATTTTGCATGTTGAAATAACAGATTTACTATGCTGCAGCCCACAGTACTACTGCATCCCTTTGTATCTTATGAACTTGGGACCCTTTTGTAACTTTTGTTACCCTTTTTAACTGACTCACTAAAAATATAATTTTTAAGACACTTTATTCCCCAGGAATGCTTGTCGTTGGATGCTGGAACTTTTTTACTTTTTTTTGATCATGATATGTTTTGCTCTAAAGAGTCCAGGGAGCGTTCCTGGACACCACGACATGTGAGACGACATTCATATATATAATGATATTGGTGAGCTGAAAAACTATTTTTCTCATTGGTTTGTTGGCCTATTTTTGGCCGTTTTCCCAGATCCCTCCATACACTAAAATGTATGGGGGATCTGTGAAAATTGGTGCAAGAATGGATGTTTTTCTTTTGTACCTCTTTCAATCTAGCCTCTCCCTACTGTGTCACCCTTTATGTAAATGGAGTACTTAAACATTCAATTTTTTTATTAGATTTTCCCATAGGGACAGCAAAACATTGTACATTGAAGACGTCTTCCTATAAGAAACAGATTGTGAAAACGTCACCTACATCACTCAACAGCTGTTTGTATACCAAGATATAGAGTCATTGAATTTAAAGCCATCTGTCATTTACCTTCCAAGAAAACAGGACCAGATGAACATGACCAGAGTTAAATATTGTCTTGGGCTCCACAGTGTTGTATTGTTTAAGGGCATGATCGTTAGTAATCACAATAATTTTTCAACAGCTACAGTAAAGAAGACAAATAATTACTTATGAGTACCATGCAGCGTCCAAATAATATCACAATACAGTGCTCAAGAATACCACCTAGAAGATATAAAGATTAATTGTTCAGAGTATATCCATCTGGCAAAAGATCCTAGCATTGGTCGTAGAACAGGTAATATATATCACATTCAACACTGTGCAAAACCCCATTGTTTCTATGTTAGGTTAGAACTGCATAGGACTGAAGAAATAAGGAAATAACAGCATCTTCCTATTTGCAAATAAGTGAACACAACTCCACTTTAATGATGATTAAAGGATTCTAAGGATGCCAATTACTCTGATAATTTGTTTAAACAAAACATTTTTCCTACTCGGCGGGAAGAAGCCATAAATAAATGATGCTTGATGTTCTCCATACTGTAAGCCCCCTTAGTGTAACTTTCCTTTTAACATATGCAAATAACATCAAGATGGATTGCAATGGTGGCAACGCAAATTCTTTCCTTATGAGTGAAGAGGCCTAATGGGCAGCTAAAAACATTCACCATAATCTAGATATATTCCTATTAGAACTCTAAGCAGCTCAGCAGTACGTCATGTCATATACATATATATGAGACCAACTTAAACCATCAAAACTAAGTACACCAATATTCCAGCTGCCATGGCCCCACAAGAAATCTAGAATAGTGTTTAAAAGGACAGATGCAAATCCGTTTCCCAATGGTACCATCACCATTGGCTCCTGGCACAATGCTAGCAGAGGCTGAAATGTCACTCACTACGTTGGGATCTGCAGGTAACCACTTTTTAAGTGGATTGGTTTAACGTTTTTCAGGTCCCCAAGTGGACCCAAGAAATGGAAACCAAGCACAAACCGAGCGCTAGTGTGAACCCAGCCTTACCTGTTTGCAGTGTTCTGGTGTCTGCTGCCACTGTCTGTTCCGACACAAGCCATACGTGACTGCTGAGGCCATCAGTGGCCTCAGCATTGGCAGGAAAGGACCCAATGATGTATATAAGCAACATCACTGAGCCCTTTCCAACCACTGCTGAGGCCAATTATGTGCAATGCAGAACTTGCAGAAGAGAAGCGGTGGGCATGTGCCTGAACAGACAGCAGCAAAGGGATGTGGACATAGGTAGCCCAGGGACAAGTAAGTGTTTTTTTTAATGTTTCACCTTCTTCCTTTCCTCTCCAATTTGTCCAATACAATCCTTACCAGTGTACTTTATTATTAGAGATGAGCAAGTACTATTCGAAACGGTAGTTTCTTTCTTTTTTTTCTCTCTCTTCTCTAAATGTAGATTGTGAGTCCCACATAGAGCTCACAATGTACATTTTTTTTCCTATCAGTATGTCTTTGGAATATGGGATGGAAATCTATGCAAACACGGGGAGAACATACAGACTCCTTGCAGATGGTTTTATGCCCTTGGCGGGATTTGAACACCAGGACTCCAGCGCTGCAAGGCTGCAGTGCTAACCACTGAGCCACCGTGTGGTCCCGTAGGGAACGGTAGTTTCGAATAGCACACTCCCATAGGAATGACTGGGAGCGGCCAGCATGCAGGGGTTAAGCGGCAGGACACTGGCCCCGGCTGCATCCATTCATTCCTATGAGAGCATGCTATTCGAAAGTACCGTTTCGAATAGTACTCGCTCATCTCTATTTATTATTCCCTAGAAAACCCCTTTAATACTGAAACAATGCCCCCTAATATTATCTCCCCTTAAATTCATACTAACCCCCACTGACCTTTCTCTATCATTTATATCATCTTTTATTAAAGCCCCCAATATCCCATATATTATTTATGACCTCTAATCTTGCTAAATTCCCAATGACCCCAGATGACCTCTTATATGTTTACCCCCCCCCTCCTCCCACCCCCAATTAAAATTCCCAAAGTAAGTTAAAAAAAAAAAAAGAAAAAAAAGTTGAGGATACCTACCTCCGATCCTCTGAGGAGGAGCCTCCACCACTGGCATTGCAGTAGCTTACTGGAAGTAGCAGGACTTCTGCATACTGGTGCGGATGGCTCAGAACAATGATGTCTTCGCAAAGATGTCTGTGTCAGTAGCCAGTATGCAGACGTCTTAGGACAGCTCGTAGGCCACAAATCTGGAGTGGCTACTTACTAGCAAAGAAGGAAACTAGACACTTCCTTCTTTACTATGTATTTCAACTGTATTGGTGTCATGCAGAAGCTGATGCAGTTGATGTGTGTGGTTAAACTGTGGTAGCACAGAGGTGGGTCCCCCAGAGTCAGTGTACTCAGGGCTGCCCCCCTCCTCCATCCCGCTAGCTATGCCTCTGGTTTAGCACAAAATAAGGAAGGACAGGAGAAGTCAATGGTTTAAGTAAATGGTTTGCAATAGATAATTCCTTGGGTTTTCATTACTTACTTTGTTGCAAGTTCAAGTTTTTCCAGGAATCCCAGTGAATTGAATTTTGAAAAAGTAGAGTGATCCTTACCTTTTATGGCTCAGTAGGCTTTACAGGAACAAATATGGTAGTTATTGTGACTTTAATGTAAATAAATGAGCAAGAGCAGCTACCCTGTTTCCCCAAAAATAAGACAGTTTCTTATATTAAATTATCTAACAAAATATATGACCTTTCTTATTTTCGGGGAATGTCTTATGCAGCGGCTGGAGCTGGGAACAATCGGCAGTCATGCTGATGCTTCCTTAGTGGAGCGCCGGCATGACTGCCGGTTGTATGTGATCCAGAAGGTGAAGGGGGGGGGGGTGTCTTATTTTCGGGGAAACAGGGTATGAAGTGCTAGACATTCCATCATAACCATGCATTGTTGAGACATCTATCCATCCTCTGACCCTATGTATATAACTAAGGTGATCTTTTTGTTGGACCACTAAAACATCAGAGGTGCACACCATTTTTTTTCTTTCCATAAAAATGAAAAAACGGATTTCAGATTTCAGAATTAGGATTTCTAAAGATGTTCTCATTTCTCTCTAAAGAATAGATGCAGTGAACAATGTGAGATTCTATAAGCCTTACCAGAAATTTGGGAGATGCTTTATCCTAAAGCTGATAGAGGCTTTTGCATGTCTAATCTTGTGTGGTCCTTACTTATGATTCCTTCCATCCTAAAGGCTTCTAAGAAATGCATACGGTAGGGAAGTTACAGTACAGTCAACTAAGTGCAAATGGATGTCCAAGAGCAGCCCTGAACTGGAAAATATTACATTGACTCCACATTTCGGTTTTAGTTTTTGATGGCATCTGCCAAATAAAAAAATCTTTTAGTGAATTTCTAGTATTGATGTTAAAAAATAACCTAATTTCCTTTTTATTTTCTTTAAGGATGAGCATCTTTAGAGGCATCCATTAGAGATGAGCGAACACTGTTTGCCGGCGGCCGGCGTCACAGGTGCTTCCATTCATTTCTATGGGAGCGTGCTGTTCGGATCGGCTGATCCGAACAGTGTTCGCTCATCTCTAGCATCCATCAATTGGTCAATCCTTCTCAGGTTAAACATGCTTGTAAAGAGGTGTAGTTAGTGGTGTGTTACCAGCCCCATAACAACCATCTGGCCAGCATTTTCCTAACAAATATAACCAGCCACAAAAATATCTTAATCTTATTATGTCCAGGCATCTTTCTCCTGCTATCTCTTCCTTCTTTTCTACACCTTCATATCCCTTCTGTGCCGCCTAGTCAGTCCACTGCGATAATTCTTCCAATTTCATTGCCTCAAAATCCCTTCCCGGCCTTTGTGCCTTGATGTCTGCTTCCAAGCTCTACACCTCAATTTCTTTTCTTTCTCGTAATTATTTCTCCCTGACTCTCCCATTATGGACTAATTATGCATGCTAATTAAGCCCAAATGTTAATGCATTTTTGCATTATTAAGGCATTTTTCAAAAAGAAACACAAAAATAAAAACATTCCACCTCCTGATTCCTTAATTAACCCTTCTATAATATTTAATTTCATTTTATTGGAACTATTACCATTTCAATGAATATTTAAATTTGATTGCCGCTTTATATAAAATTGCACTACAAAGAGTTTGGAAATCCTGGTGAGTCTTAACAGAAATGTGATTTTTATTTACATTTATCAAAGAACAGGAAGAAATAGAGGCGTCCCCCCGGAGTTTTACTTTAATATTTCCCTATAATCAAACTTTACCCACTGTGTATCCAGCTGAAGAAAAAAGTGAGTCAGTCCCTTCCATTTAGATGGATTATAGCCTGATACTGTAGGATATGTTATATTTCATTTGTACAATGCGTAATTCCAGAGACATCCCTTGTACAGGTATGTGCATATTTTATCAATGCTGGTACCTGTGGTATGCTAATTCATGACTAGGACGTTAAAAATGCTTTCCTGCACTACCAGAGCTTCCTTTTATTTCAAACCTAATAATAGGAAACTATATGAAAATGCAAATATTGGTCAGGAAGACATGGGGTGAAACACGTCTTAGGGCTGGAGGCTGGTTTTCATTATGACCTCTGTAACCAGGAGCAGATTGGCAATATATACCACAGGGACTACCCAGTGGGCAGAGTGGCTGGATGGTGAATACCACTCAGCCAGAATAATATCTGCCCTGAAACTTTTGTTGTCTCTCACAAATTAAAAATGATTATATTCTTGTGTCTCACAGATCTCAGCTGTGACCTCGGGGCACACAATGTCAGACAGAGGCCAGAGGAAGACGATAGTAGGCCTGCCAGATGCTGTGAAGATGCCCATGAAAGGAGATTCCCTGGTACCCCGGTGGGCCATTCTGAGCCTTGGGTGGGGAGGGGGCACAGCACATGCAAGAATGTTGGAGGGGGCTCAGTAAATGTGAGAATTATGTATAAAGCTGCTCAATACATGTATGAATGTTGTGTGAGGGGGGCTCTGTGCATGTATGAATGGTGTGGAGGGTTATTACATGCATGTGGGTCTCAGTAAATGTATGAATGGTGGGAGGGGGGTTCAGTATATGTATGAATGTTCGGAAAGATGCTCACTACATGTATGGATGGTGGTAGGGGGCTCAGTACATGTATGAATTTTGGGAGGAGGGGCTCAATACATGTATGAATGGTTGGAGGGGGCTGTTACTCAGTTTGTAGTTCCTATTTTGTGTTGAGATATTTTACATTAGTTTCACTCTTTTTCTGTAAAATAATATAATCAGATACCTCATTCAGTCCTCATTTTCGCTGCCCCTCTCACTGTCACTTACCGATTTTCTCCATAGCACCCCATCATTCTGAGGCTCAGTCAACCAGTTTTAGTTTTCATATCAGCACTGCTCTCTTGAGTTGGCAAGTAATGTGCACCTTTCTCCACATGGACATTACAAGGTGAGGTACACATGGTGATATTAAACCTGGACAACTTTCCTTGAGAAATAATGGCAGCTAGATATTCCCCATCGAGCCTGTGCACATGCCATCAGTTAACAAAATGCTGTGAATTCCACATAGCAGCACGGAAATGACTGCCAGCAACTTGGCTGGGTGGGAGTTAAGTTTAATAAAGGGAAACTAGAAAAATAAAGAAGAACAATACACTTATTATATGTGTGGAACTTCTCTTTCCTTGATATATTTATAACTGATTCCATTCTTTTTTTAAATGGGTTGGAGTTAAAGTTGCAGATCAGCTGTATGACTAGATGCAAATTGCTGTTTATTGGACACACATTCCTTTATGGATGATGATTGATGTTGATGTGGAGGAGAAGAAGCATATGGATGGTAATAGCCATGACCATGTGCTGGGTGCTAGAATGTGACCTCTGTGTAAAGATGGTTATAGAAAGAAGGAATAGAATGGTCTAGCTCACTTGATGCTATTGCCAATTCCATTTTGATGAATGAGTGATTGACATATTTTCATGAAACTATGGAAAGATCTACTTTCTACATGTGTGCCTGCACACCCATGGCTAGTTATCTTGCTACAGATCTTGCACCTTGCCATTGATTTATGATTTGGGAGATGACCATATGTAGCTGCTGTCACCAAAACCAGCAGCACTGGAAATGTGTCTGCCAAGGCCATCACCACCTGAACTTGCCTTAGATCTACTCCATGTGGGTCTTCGGGATGTTGGGGCTGCATGTCAATTGGAATTCTTACTGTTGCAGGTGCCACCACCCCCTTCCTGTTATGTCACCCTGGCCTGGTTGCCAGGACTTGACTATAATGGGATCATCATCACATTCAGTAATGTCATGATCTGTTAGATTCCTCTATGCCCTCACAACTCCTATCAGATTTCCTCCTAGTGCCCCTACCAGCATGACTACCAGTAGCACACACCCTGTCAATGCTACCTCCACCAGCACTCATGTCTTGTACTCTACCTCCTTTCCATCCAAAAAACACTAGCAGTTCTCATCCAAACAACAGAAGGAAGAGGAAGAAGATGAAGTTTTGGACTACGAGAAATATCTGTCTCAGCAGATGCTACATGTCTACTAGAGAATGGGATCTGTATAAGTGAAGAAGGCATGGTTGACAGCACAGAATCACAGCATCGTAGATTATGTGTTGAGATGGACACACAGAATCCTGACTCAATATTTGTGGTTCACTGCTTTCAAAAACTTCTTTATTCTCAGGAAGTACAACAACCTTGCAGGTACTTGTAATGCTGTCAAGGCCAGAAGTGGTATTGCTGTTGCTATTGACATTCTCTTCCTCCTCACCTGCCCTGTTTTTTTCCTGTCAATTTACTACATTTTTCCTGTCAATTTACTGCATTAATTACAATAATGATTAGCAGCAAAAAACTATTTTAAGAAATAGTACTAAAATGATTAAAATGGTCACCTGGTATTAGAATAGAACTGCGTCAGTCAGCTTTTAATTTCCTACACTTAAAATCTTGACAGTTTATATGTATATTGGATAACCAAAAAATTTAGATTTTTTTTTAGATTAGCAGGTTGTGTCGCACTGTTTATTAGCTGAGAAAAAAATAAAAAAACTTTAACTTTATAGTTTATTTAAATTAACACAGGCTACAATACTGTTTATAGGAGCAGCAGCAAAAAAAAAAAAAATGCTTATGAAGTGAATATTTTTTTCATATTTACACTCTGTCACACTTTGGTTTGGGTGATCAGAAAAAAATAAATTAAATGAGGTGCACAGAAACAAGGCTTAAAGAGTTTGTTCAGGCATTTTTTTAAAGCCTGGACAATGGGGGCAGGTGTAAAAAAGAATAATAAAAAATAATACTCCCCTGTCCTCATTGCTCTAGTGTCCTCCCGGTACGTCCCAGTCCTTCTGCTCTGGTGGCACTGGCCTCAGTGGTCACGTGTGGCTGGGACTCTCACCACATGTCAGCACGGATCGGACAGTGAGGACCGCGCAGGGAGGCACTGGAGCACTGTGGAAAGGCGAGTATGAATATTTTACATTTTTTTTACTGCCCTCGTTCGATTGAAAACTTAAAGCGGGTTGTCCATTTTTGTGTGCACAACTCCTTTAGATAACAGAAATTTTTAACTAGAGGTTTTTTTTTCAGATAAGTGCAGGCTGTTGGACTGTATATTGGCAGAACAACAATAAAAAAAAAAAAAAACTATTCCATTGATTCTTTTTTTTAGATTAGCCCAGGATACAATACTGTAGACTAGTAATATGAGCAGCAACAAAAAAAGCTTTAGAAGTAAATAGTTTTTCATATTAACATTCCGTCACACTGTGTATTGTGTGAGCAGAGAAGAAAAAAAAAAAACATTAAATAACAAGGTTTTTTTTTTTTATCAGATTAGCAATGGGAAAACTGTATATATAACAATAACAAAAAATTCTTAAGAGATTTATGGAATCAGAGCTTTGCTGTTAGAAAAGCATTTTGTATGTATTTAATGAATAAAAAAAGAAAAATCAAAGACTGAACAAAAGATTTTTCACTAGCAGGACTGACTGTCACTGAAAAGTATGTTTAAGCACTCTTTATACAACAGTACAGATATGCTCCTTCACTCTTATCTATGATTTCTATCACTAATATGACTGTAATTGCTTAAATCTGACTAAATTCTTCTGTTCCTAACTATTGCTTGCAATTGTAAGCTTTTCAGAAGTGGGTTCTCTGTAGTGGGATGAATCATAGACCCAGGGGTATAACTAGCAAAGACTGGACCCATAGCAAATTTTTGACTTGGCCTCTTTCCCTCGCCACTGCATAGCATCCCATTTCCTGGACCCCACACAGTATAATGCCCCATTTACACATACTATAATGTCTCATAGAGGCTGCTCTTCTCAGTGTAATGTCATATAACAGACCCTCCATACAGTTTAATGTCCCATAGTGGCTCCTGCATGCAGTATAATGTTGCATAACAGCTTCCGCACAGTATAATGTCCCACATTGGCTCCTCCTCACGGTATAATGTCTTATAGCAGTCCCTGCACACTGTACAATGTCTCATAGTGGCTGCTCTACACAGTCTAATGTCATAACAGACCCTCCACACAGTTTAATGTCCCATAGTAGTTATAGGACATTATTCTGTGTGCAGGGGCCACTATGGAGCATTATGCCATAGGCAGTGGCCACTATGTGACATTATACTGTGTGCAGGGGCCGCTATAGGACATTATACTACCAGGAGGGTCCACTGTGGCACAAAATACTGTGTGCAGGGCCACTATGTGACATTATACTGTCTGAAGGCCCCTTTGAGACATTATGGTGTGTGTAAATGGGGTGTTATACTGTGCAAAAGTTTGCTATGGGGCCCAGTCTTTGCTAGTTATGCAGCTGCAAGCATGATTTATGATTGGCTGATAAGCTGTCAGGTGATGATGCCACAACCCCACTTATGTCACAAAGACCATATGATCCTCCTCATCAGAAATTTCGGTTTAATCCAGCTTGTTCTCAACTAGTAGACTTATCTCTAAGTATTATACACTAGAGATGAGCGAACAGAAAAATATTCGATATTCAATATTCGTTTCGAACAGTCCCTCAATATTCGACTATTCGAATGAATATCGAACCCTAATATAGTCCATGGGAAAAAATGCACGTTTCAGGGGATCCCACCATTCGACTTAGGAGGGTCACCAAGTCCACTATGACACCCCAGGAAATGATGCGAACACCCTGGAATACAACTGGGACAGCAGAGAAAGCATGTCTGGGGGCATCTAACATGCCCAAGACACTGTATTATGTCGGGATCCCTGTCAGCTTGCGATATGCGGGAGCTGACTTTTTCCCATAGGAATGCATTGACCAGCGTTGATTGGCTGAATGCCATACAGAGCATAGCATTCGGCCAATCAACGCTGGTTCTGCCGGAGGAGGCGGAGTCTAAGATCGGCCTCCGGCAGAACCAGCGTTGATTGGCCGAATGCTGTACTCTGTATGGCATTCGGCCAATCAACGCTGGTCAATGCATTCCTATGCCAAGATGTAGCAGTGCTGGCCGTGCGCTCAGCTCGTCTACACCAGAGATGCAGCCGAGCTGAGCGCACGGAGATGTGAACCCTGCTGCACACTCAGCTCTGCTGCATCAGAGATGTAGCAGGGCTGAGTGTGCGCTGAACCCTGCTGTACACTCAGCTCTGCTGCATCAGAGATGCGCTGAACCCCACTGCACACTGATTCAGCAGAGCTGAGTGTTCAGTAGGGTTCAGCGCACACTCAGCTCTGCTACATCTCTGATGCAGCAGAGCTGAGTGTGCAGCAGGGTTCATATCTCCAGTGTAGCAGTGCTGGCCGTGCGCTCAGCTCGACTGCATCTCTGGTGTAGATGAGCTGAGTGCATGGCCAGCACTGCTACATCTCAGCATAGGAATGCATTGACCAGTGTTGATTGGCCGAATGCCATACAGAGTACAGCATTTGGCCAATCAAAGCTGGTTCTGCCGGAGGAGGTGGAGTCTAAGATCGTTCCACAGCAGTCTCCATTCTTGTCCGATCTTAGACTTTGCCTCCTCACAGACGAGCTTCCGGCAGAACCAGCGTTGATTGGCCAAATGCTGTACTCTGTATGACATTCGGCCAATCAACGCTGGTCAATGCATTCCTATGGGAAAAAGTCAGCTTGCGCATATCGCAAGCTGACAGGGATCCAAACCAGATAGAGCCCCAGAGAGCTGGGTGAGTAACATTCCCACCTAAATAAAGGTAATCCCTAGCTAACCCTGCCTGTACATCTGTCCCTGTCTCACAGTCACATAGTTCACAGTCTCAAATTAACCGAATGTTAAATCCACCATTCATATAAATTGGAGGTCACTTGATTTAGCCAGCCAATTACTTTTTCCGATTTTTTTTCCGATGCCTCCGTTGTCGTAGTTCCTGTCCCACCTCCCCTGCGTAGTTATTGGTGCAAAAAAAAGAGCCAGAGAAGGTGGGAGGGGATACAAATTTTTAGTGCGTTTGCCTCGTAGTATTCAATTAGAATCGAATACCTCGAACGGCCTGATATTCGATCGAATATCTATTTGATCGAACAGTGTTCGCTCATCTCTATTATACACCAGACCTCCCAGACTGTATTCTATTTTACCAACACTGTATTCAATCAAGTAGAGCCATCATCCTGTTCATATTGAACACATTGACTCACTCCCATTATGTCTGATATTTGATATTCTCTGAGTATTTATTATCAAGGTTTTGTTGTAAATTAACTTAAAACTAATTTCTGGGGTGGTGCTTAAGATAGAATTTACGTAGCATACTCATACACAGTCACTTTGATGGTTATGGGGATCAGACACTAATTGGTGGAATCCATCCAAAATTTGGATGCAAACTGTGTGTGTGTTGCATGTTGCAACGAACTTTTGGAATTCGGACAAAAGTCGTTTTTTTGATATTCGCTAAGCTTAAGCTCTATGGGAGCAATTTACTTTGCAACTTGCCAATGCAGCTTAATTGATATAGGTCTAACCACACGTGAATTACGCCACGGGAAGATGTGTTGGGAATTTTGAATACAAGAGAAATTTAGGATGTATCCACATTAAAAACTATTCCAAAACATTTTAGACTTCATCATAACTCTGAACCATCTGGTCTTCGAATCAGAGCATTCGATCAAGTCAAAATCAGCCCACGAGCTAGAAACTGGAAAAAAAGAAAGCTGTTGGATTTTCAATGTAAAGACATTCCATCCATTGAGCCTTAAGAAACCTGTAAGCTTTGCTGCATTCTTATAATTCCTACATTTTTCAGGTTCTGTTTTTTACCATAAAATATATTTTTTTTATGGTGACCTGCATGTAACATTTTGACAATTTTTATGTATTACATAGTTTTTTCTAATAAGGTATCAACTACTGAAGACTTATTTTTTTTACAGTTTTTTCTATTTCTCATTTCTTGTTCACCTCCACATAATAGGATAATTGCTTTATTGTGAGTGATTCATTATTGTTAATTTGTTTCTTAACAGTATTTTCTATTTCTTTTATATTTTTTGTCTCGGTTCACCCAAGTGCTCAGTTCCACTTCCATTCGTTGTTGTATTCTGGCCAAGGTAATTGCGCTTAACATTGGACATCGCTCTTTATTATTATTTTTCTTAACACAAGCACATATTGTATTATATTTATATTTATAATTTTGTGTATGATCACATTCGCTGCGTACCGGGACTTTTTATTTTGCTCTTGATTGATTTTCTATTGAACTTTCTTTGCTGTTTGCATGTTTTGCACATTTTGTATATTGTCAATTAATACGTACACCTTATGTTTATAGTGTGTCTTTTATATAACTACTGATTGCACATATTGTATGTCATGTATTTTTATATCCATGATTAGTGTTATAGCTCGGTTGCACTTATCTATCTATCTATCTATCTATCTATCTATCTATCTATCTATCTATCTATCTATCTATCTATCTTGGTCATTCCATTTTACTTCTTTACCTACCACACTTTATACTGCTGGTTTGTCCAGTTCTGAGACTTTCACAAGCCTCTTTCCCCATATCACAATTTTCATATTATCTTTATGTCATTATGCCTATTCATGTTTTCATTGAACATTAACCACTTCCAGACCGCCCATAGACTTTATACGTCCGGGAAGTGGTTGCCTAGTTCTGACAGGACGTACCTGTACGTCCAGTCAGAACACAGTAGCTGCACGGAGATCGTGCAGCTACTGAAGCTGGGAGCCAGCTGTAACTTCAGCCGGAGTTCCCAGAGAGAAGACAGGGAAGATTTATTACCTCCCCTGCCATCTCAATCACTGTGTATACAGTACTCAATGAGCGCTGTATACGCAGCTATGGACGCTGCCATGATTCTGCCGCCCTCTGACCCGGCGGTCACGTGATCCGCCGGGAGCAGCGTCTTGCAAGAGCTGCTGGGTCCTACAGGACCCAGATCAGCTCAGTAAGCTGTATATACAGCATGCAGGAGGCTGGATTTCTCCTGCAACTGAGGCTAAATGTAACAGCCCCAGTTATAGGAGAAATCAGCCTCCAGTACGTACAAAAAAAAGTGATCAGATGTCCGCAAAGGTCTCTTATCACCTTATGGGGACACAATCTGGAAAAATAAATAAAAAAAATAATAATTATATATATATATATATATATATATATATATATATATATAATAAAAAAGTTTTTTTTTTTTAAAAAAGTAAATAAAATAATAATAAAAATAAATAAATAATACGCTAATAAAATGCCGTTATTAAAGCTTATAGCCCCACCCCCGATGAAACCATACAAAATAAAAATTACCGTAACGGAGAGGAAAAACTATATTATAAAGTTTTTCTGTGACACTTTGTGTTATTAAATAAAAATAATAATAATAAATTGAAAACCAGACACAATTTCCCTCCTATTTTGTTTATATTTTCCCAGATATAAAAAAATTAAAACACATTTGAAAATAAAAACAACATAAAAATAAAGCCCTATGTGTCCCCGAAAAAAGACGTAAAAATTAGTTGACTGAGACATACAGGAAAAATGTTACAGACCTCAAAACCGCACATACAAAATAAACCTAAAATGTGTCTGGTCCTGGACCACAAATTGACCCGGTACTGAAGTGGTTAATATGTATTTTATTTACATTTTTGTGAAATTTTTTTTTGATTTATAAGGTCACATGTTTGAATGTAATGGATATACTAATTGTAACTATCTGGAATATTTTTAATTGACCCAATGCAATTTAGTAAATCCCTTGATTTAACATAAACCCTAATATTTTGTATACATAGCTATACAAAATTATTTCTCCATGGTTGCAAACTACAAATAAATCCTATGTGTAGTCTGAACCTGCAGTCTATTTCCTTTACTGCTTGCACATTACCAAGAAGAGGGGCATATCCCCTGCCCTAAATCCTATACATAAACTTTGGTAAAGGTTAAAACTTTGCCTGCAGCAAAGCGTGGGCTAGTCCACAGATGAATCCTCCTGTGTGCCCCGATGCCAATTGCCTCACCTTAGCATGGCACAGCACAGGCACTGTACTTCATACAGATTCTTATTGCATTGCATCTTAACCAAGTTATGACTTGGTATAATATGCTGGGTAGATTATTTAAGAACTTAATGATTATATGCTCACTTTGCAGGGGCCCCAATGACCAGTAATCCTGAAATACCTTGCTGCCTGATGTCTGCTGCTGAGCGGCGGGCACATATTCCTAGCCAGCACTCGTTGATCTCTATCTCCCAGGGTCTGTCAACTCGGGGCACATTCCAACAATAACTGTTCACCTTCCACTTCTTAATTACATCACTGTCAATTTTGGGTAATTCAGTTCACTTTCTATGTCCCTTAAGGATCGACCATTTCTGTGGTACCCCACAATGACCCCTTTCTTGAAACTGGACAACTCTGCACTTTGTGGCATCTTGCATATGACTAAAGCCAATGCACTAATGCCAATGCTGTTTCCTGTATAACGGCGGAAGGAGTGACATACATCAGGACCGCAGATATCTTCGGTCCAAATGGGTGTCCAAATACTTATTGATAGATAGTGTATAGGTATTGTGGGGAACCGCTCAGGTAGATGCTTGTAGCAGTGCAGGAAACAGGGACACAGACACTGATTTGCACACAAGTTCAGGCTTTATTCACTTGTAGTGCATACACTGCCTTTGCAAAGGCACGAATAACAAAAAAAAAAACAAAAAAAAACACCTTCTTGGCTGAGAACTGACTTAAACATAGAAACACTTTTCCCTGACTATACAGGAGAATGGCTACCAGTCTCCCACCTTGGCAACAACAACGGGTGGCATAGTACCTGCTCTGTAGAAGATCAGCTCTTTCAGTGTGGTGCCACACTGCTAGTCTTTAGAGATGAGCGAACAGTGTTCTATCGAACACATGTTCGATCGGATATCAGGCTGTTCGATGTGTTCGATTCGAATCGAACATCACGTGGCAAACTCCAAAAAAATTTGATTCCCCTCCCACCTTCCCTGGCGCTTTTTTTGCACCAATAACAGCGCAGGGGAGGTGGGACAGGAACTGCGACACCGGAGGCATCGAAAAAAATCGGAAAAAGTCATTAGCTGCCGAAATCAGGTGACCTCCATTTTAGACGAATAGTGGATTTCAAATCCGGGTCATATGAGAATGTGAACTTTGTGACTAAGAGACAGGGATAGCTGTACAGGCAGGGATAGCTAGGGATAACCTTTATTTAGGTAGGAATGTTATTAAAAATAACTTTTTGGGGCTCTATCGGGTGTGTAATTGTGATTTTTGTGACATAAACTTTTTCCAATAGGAATGCATTGGACAGCGCTGATTGGCCAGAGTACGGAACTCGACCAATCAGCGCTGGCTCTGCTGGAGGAGGTGGAGTCTAAGATCGCTCCACACCAGTCTCCATTCAGGTCCGACCTTAGACTCCGCCTCCTCCGGCTGAGCCAGCGCTGATTGGCCGAAGGCTGGCCAATGCATTCCTATGCGAATGCAGAGACTTAGCAGTGCTGAGCCAGTTCTGCTCAACTACACATCTGATGCACACTCGGCTCTGCTACATTTGATGCACACTCGGCTCTGCTACATCTGATGAACACTCGGCTCTGCTGCATCAGATGTAGCAGAGCCGAGTGTGCATCAGATGTAGCAGAGCCGAGTGTGCATCAGATGTAGCAGAACCGAGTGTGCACACTCGGCTCTGCTACATCAGATGTAGCAGAGCCGAGTGTGCACACTCGGCTTTGCTACATCTGATGTAGCAGAGCCGAGGGTGCACTAGAACCCCTGTGTAAACTCAGCTCACGCTAATAGAATGCATTGGCCAGCACTGATTGGCCAATGCATTCTATTAGCCCGATGAAGTAGAGCTGAATGTGTGTGCTTAGCACATCTCAGTGTGCACACTCGGCTCTGCTGCATCAGATGTAGCAGAGCCGAGTGTGCATCAGATGTAGCAGAGCCGAGTGTGCATCAGATGTAGCAGAGCCGAGTGTGCATCAGATGTAGCAGAGCCGAGTGTGCACACTTGGCTCTGCTACATCTGATGTGCCGGTCAGCCCATCTGATATAGCAGAGCCAGGTGTGCACACTCGGCTCTGCTACATCTGATGTAGCAGAGCCGAGTGTGCACACTCGGCTCTGCTATATCAGATGGGCTGACCGGCACACGGTGTAGTTGAGCAGAACTGGCTCAGCACTGCTACCAATAGGAATGCATTGGCCAGCCTTCGGCCAATCAGCGCTGGCTCTGCCGGAGGAGGCGGAGTCTAAGGTTGGACCTGAATGGAGACTGGTGTGGAGTGATCTTAGACTCCGCCTCCTCCAGCAGAGCCAGCGCTGATTGGTCGAATTCCGTACTCTGGCCAATCAGCGCTGGCCAATGCATTTCTATGGGGAAAAGTTAGCTTGCGAAAATCGCAAGCTGACAGGGATTTCCATGAAATAAAGTGACTTTTATGCCCCCAGACATGCTTCCCCTGCTGTCCCAGTGTCATTCCAGGGTGTTGGTATCATTTCCTGGGGTGTCATAGTGGACTTGGTGACCCTCCAGACACGGATTTGGGTTTCCCCCTTAACGAGTATATGTTCCCCATAGACTATAATGGGGTTCGAAACCCGTTCGAACACTCGAACAGTGAGCGGCTGTTCGAATCGAATTTCGAACCTCAAACATTTTAGTGTTCGCTCATCTCTACTAGTCTTCACACTCAGACTGTTATTAGGGCCTGATTAGTCAGCTGACCTCCCTGGTGTGAATCTTTACCAAACACCCTTTAGCTGCCTGGCTGGAATGTACCTGTCTTCTCAGACCACACCCTTCACTCTCTCACAGTATCTACAGACAAGCAGCATTTTATTGGGTATGTGGACCTCTGTATCAGAATAAAAAATATATATATATGATGTAAAAAATCAGCACAGTATTTTGTACCTGCATAGACACAAAATCCCATAGTGTTCAACGGTGGACATTTACTTTCAGAAATAGTATAAGCATCTGTCTAGTATCTATTCAAGAACCATTTCCAAACTTCTTGTATCCACAATTCAAACATGAGCCGCAGCGCTAATCTGTAAAGTGTCACCCAGAACACAAGACCGCAGTGTTAATAGGGTTTTATTGACTTTTAACATCAGCTGAATAAAGGCTTGATCGAGTACCGGTCCAGGAAATGAAGATACACAGGGCTCTTTACTTGTTTATGCTGTGTTTCCAAGGTGTCATAGGAATGTGTTGTTCGCTATGTGAATATGGCTCTTTTATAAGAACATCTTCCTTTTTATTTTTGTATTTTTTTTTCTCAGACCATTACTGTTTCTGCAAAGCTATAAAATCAGCAGATTTCTTCAAGGTGAAAGATGGATGAAAATGTTGGGATACAATTACTGTGAGGGAGCGAACAGGCCCTGTGTGCAGGGGATTATTCACTTCGGCACCCCTGGAGCTGAGCCAGTCAGTCACACTTTCTGCCCCCCTTCCCACAATAGAAACACAGGGGCTGGCGGGCTACAGATGTAACAATCCCCCCCCGTCTTGAAGAATATTGGGGTGACTTAACTAGTCCTATGACTGATGTAGGCAACATCCCAGCACCATTTGCACGTTTGCTATTAATTTATCAAACCAGATGAAACCTGAGGAAAAAACATTTTTTTTTTTTTTTGCAAAGCTGGCAAGAAAGTTCAATTTTTATGGAAATAATAGTTGAGGTTTGTTGTATTTGTGCAGAATTCTTCTAGCTGGAGGATAAATGACCAGCTTAGGAGCATGTTCCAGGGATTCACTGCGTTTTTATGTCATAAATTGGCTGTATGTTACCTTCTCTTTAATATGAGCCCTACTGCTGTCAGTAATTATATATGATTTTGTTAGCCCCTTCCCCATTGTATATTGAAGATAAAGTATTATGGACTTTAATGCTTACTACATTTACAGAAGACTAATCTGTGATGTTATTAGTGGATATAAATGGATTGCATCATTTTTATTATAATTGGACTTATCTTGTAGGATGGTATTATTATTATCCCTGACCTACACCAGATTTACATCTCTGTCTTCTGACAGGGAAGGCATTTTTACTTGAATATAACTACTGTATTATGGCCCTCAATTACACATGAATATAAAACTATAATACAGCCTACTATGTAAAAGAACATAACAACTGTAATACTGCCCTCTAAGTACATGT
Source organism: Leptodactylus fuscus (assembly GCF_031893055.1). Taxonomy (NCBI): domain Eukaryota; kingdom Metazoa; phylum Chordata; class Amphibia; order Anura; family Leptodactylidae; genus Leptodactylus; species Leptodactylus fuscus. The sequence goes on along the minus strand of NC_134270.1, from coordinate 110,227,273 downwards.
ATAGAGCAAATGTAATACTGCTTCCTATGTACAAGAATATATTATAACTACTATAGTACTGTTATCTATTATGAGAAGGTGACAGGCAGTGCTGGAGTCCAGGTACAGTATATCAGCCCTAGGTTTCTGACATGTGTGTGGTCCAGGGTGATTCTGGAGTAGACCTCAGACCAGGTGTAGATCCTTGGCTCATTACTGGGCCAGAAATGGCTTCAAAGCTCACGGCAGTTCTACGAGGTGAAAGGAGTTGTGTGGTTCTGTCCTGTAACCCTGAGCCCGGTGAGACAATATTGCACCTGTTTGGTTTGTGTAGCGGAAAGTAAGCCACACGTATAGTTAGGTTATCTGTTCTGTTTAGCTAGTGGCTCAGACGAGCAGGTTTTTATTTTGTTTTTGCTGAAGTTAAGGCTTAGTTCATACATAGATTAAGTGTTTCTTATTTTGGCACCGGAAAAAAACGCTTCCTAATTAGGAAGCTTTTTTTGGACCTTGCCGTGCTTTTTGTAGCTTTTTTTGTAGCGTTTAAAAAAAAAACGCTTCAAAAAATGCCAGGCTGTTTTCCCCTCCTTGTTAAGTGAGTGGGCCAAAAAAAAAAAAACACATTGCACATCGCATTTTTTTCCACGCATTTTTATGCAAAAAAAACCACAACACTTTTTTTTTTGCAAAAAAAGCGCGGAAAAAAACGCGCATTTGTCGCTTCCCATTCACTGCTATTGCTTTCTTCAGGCGGAAAACGCTTGAAGAAAGGTCATGTCGCTTCTTTTTTTCTGCTAGCAGAAAAATCTGCTAGCCGAAAAAAAAAGCTAGCAGTCTACATAGACCACTATTGTAAAAGGGCGGATTTTGAAGCGAAATCCGCTGTCAAAATCAGCCTCTTTGCCCTCCATGTGAACTAGGCTGTATTTTGTTTTGCTTATTTTGTGCTTGAAGTCAAGGTTTATTTATTTTCCTGTTTTTCTCTTAATAAACCAGTTTGCAGTACATTTTGTGTCCCTGTCTTGACAGTTTGGGTCCGCACTACTGCTTCTACTGACCTAACTTCCCCACATTACTATAATAGTACTCCTATCTATGTACTTGAATATGACAACTATAATATTTGCCTATGTGCAAGCAAACTACTATATCCATGCCTGTATTAATGCAAAACTATGATTCTATGTTACTGCCCTTATGTTTAGGAATATGCTTAGGACAGGCTATCAATATCAAATCAGTGAGGATCTGACTCTTGATCAGTTTGGGGTGCTTGACCTTTGGCTGAAGTAAACAGTGAAGAGGTTGCAGCACTCAACTAGAGTGCAACAATCTCTACAAACATCCCCATCGATCTAATATTGATGGCCTGTTCTAATGATTGTCAATATCTCGTGCATTGAAAATCTCTTTACTTTTTTAATATGTGTTGTTATACAATATGGCACAATACCAATTTAAAGCAATGTTGCAAATATCCATTTCAACATGGAAGTCAATGGCTAATGGATAGCTGTCAGAGACATTCGTCAGAGACATCTGTCACATCAAGCCAATAAAAAGGTCATGTCAAAAGTATACATTTATTTTTAAATGGGTTCCTATAGGCAATGAAATCCTGACATGAAGGCATCCACAGCACATATACATCTTCATTCTTGTTTAAAATATGAAACTAGTACAGTCATTTTGCTTTAGAAGACGGTATAACATTAGATGTATAAACCTGCCATATGACCCAAGGTTCCCTTCAATAATTAGAGTAAACATAAATTAGAACATTAAGAAGGGACTAATAAGATAAAAGTTTCAGCGCTTTGCATATTTCTTGAACATCTTCTCCTGTGATCAGAGCCTTGGACGTCCTCCACCGGTATTTGTCTTGTTTCGTTAAGTGCAGATGAATCCAGCAGAACGGCCCATGCTGATTAAAGACCAAATGGATTTCTGGGCAGCCTATGGTGCGGCACAGGTGCAGCTGATACCAGCCACTAGCGTTCCAAGTCGTACAAGCCTCATTTACAAATTATCTAAACCCCAATCACTTCCAACCTCGTCCGTTACACGTGTAGAAATCACTGATACAAAGTGAAAGAGTTTCGCAGCCAATTTATACCCTTCAAAACTGCAAGAAGATCATTGCATTAGTGGAAGCAGCTGGACATTTTATGAGCTTTTAGTAAAAAGGAAATAACATGTTACATTGTAGCAAAATACATATTTGGAAGGTGCTGGCATCATAAAAGGCAACAATAGATTTAAGCTGAATTTTAATGGTTGGACTTGAAGGCAATGGGTGAAGCATTAGTGTCTTAAAGGGACAGTATTTTGTATCTTGTAGAGTGATGTCTTTAAGGTCATAGTCAGTGTATTATCTCCAGGCAAAATCAGCATGCAAGATTGCAATCTACTGGGTCAAATGGGCTCACGTGCATCAAAAGCCTTATTCTAACACAAAGGATTCTTCTTCATAGTTGTCACAACCAGCTTTAGTTGCTTCTCATACAGTATCTCAGTATCTAATACAAAGAAAATCCTAGGCTGTTGGCCACTAATGGTACATCAAAACTGTCTGAAGTATAAGGCCAGCTGAAGAACAAACATATTTGGCTCCCAAGGTAAGCATCACCTGTTCTTCCTCAGTCCAAGAGCCAGAGGAACATAGTCCTTACTTAAACCATACCTCCAATTATAAAACTACCTTTTGTAAATGAATTATACAGATGAATATAAGCACTTCCATATATATATATATATATATATATATATATATATATATATATATATATATATATACACTCACCAGCCACTTTATTAGGTACACCATGCTAGTAACGGGTTGGACCCCCTTTTGCCTTCAGAACTGCCTCAATTCTTCGTGGCATAAATTCAACAAGGTGCTGGAAGCATTCCTCAGAGATTTTGGTCCATATTGACATGATGGCATCACACAGTTGCCGCAGATTTGTCGGCTGCACATCCATGATGCGAATCTCCCGTTCCACCACATCCCAAAGATGCTCTATTGGATTGAGATCTGGTGACTGTGGAGGCCATTGGAGTACAGTGAACTCATTGTCATGTTCAAGAAACCAGTCTGAGATGATTCCAGCTTTATGACATGGCATTGCATTATCCTGCTGAAAGTAGCCATCAGATGTTGGGTACATTGTGGTCATAAAGGGATGGACATGGTCAGCAACAATACTCAGGTAGGCTTTGGCGTTGCAACGATGCTCAATTGGTACCAAGGGGCCCAAAGAGTGCCAAGAAAATATTCCCCACACCATGACACCACCACCACCAGCCTGAACCGTTGATACAAGGCAGGATGGATCCATGCTTTCATGTTGTTGACACCAAATACTGACCCTACCATCCGAATGTCGCAGCAGAAATCGAGACTCATCAGACCAGGCAACGTTTTTCCAATCTTCAATTGTCCAATTTCGATGAGCTTGTGCAAATTGTAGCCTCAGTTTCCTGTTCTTAGCTGAAAGGAGTGGCACCCGGTGTGGTCTTCTGCTGCTGTAGCCCATCTGCCTCAAAGTTGGACGTACTGTGCGTTCAGAGATGCTCTTCTGGCTACCTTGGTTGTAACGGGTGGCTATTTGAGTCACTGTTGCCTATCTATCAGCTGGAACCAGTCTGGCCATTCTCCTCTGACCTCTGGCATCAACAACGCATTTCCGCCCACAGAACTGCCGCTCACTGGATGTTTTTTCTTTTTCGGACCATTCTCTGTAAACCCTAGAGATGGTTGTGCGTGAAAATCCCAGTAGATCAGCAGTTTCTGAAATACTCAGACCAGCCCTTCTGGCACCAACAACCATGCCACGTTCAAAGGCACTCAAATCACCTTTCTTCCCCATACTGATGCTCGGTTTGAACTGCAGGAGATTGTCTTGACCATGTCTACATGCCTAAATGCAATGAGTTGCCGCCATGTGATTGGCTGATTAGAAATTAAGTGTTAACGAGCAGTTGGACAGGTGTACCTAATAAAGTGGCCGGTGAGTGTATATATATATATATATATATATATATGTATATATATATATATATACATATATATATATATATATATATATATATATATATATATGGAAGTGCTTATATTCATCTGTATAATTCATTTACAAAAGGTAGTTTTATAATACCTATACAGTCCTATGAAAAAGTTTGGGCACCCCTATTAATCTTAATCATTTTTAGTTCTAAATATTTTGGCATTTGCAACAGCCATTTCAGTTTGATATATCTAATAACTGATGGACACAGTAATATTTCAGGATTGAAATGAGGTTTATTGTACTAACAGAAAATGTGCAATATGCATTAAACCAAAATTTGACCGGTGCAAAAGTATGGGCACCTCAACAGAAAAGTGACATTAATATTTAGTAGATCCTCCTTTTGCAAAGATAACAGTCTCTAGTCACTTCTTGTAGCTTTTAATCAGTTCCTGGATCCTGGATGAAGGGATTTTGGACCATTCCTCTTTACAGAACAATTCAAGTTCAGTTAAGTTTGATGGTCGCCAAGCATGGACAGCCCGCTTCAAATCATCCCACAGATGTTCAATGATATTCAGGTCTGGGGACTGGGATGGCCATTCCAGAACATTGTAATTGTTCCTCTGCATGAATGCCTGAGGATTTGGAGCGGTGTTTTGGATCATCGTGTTGCTGAAATATCCATCCCCGGCGTAACTTCAACTTCGTCACTGATTCTTGAACATTATTCTCAAGAATCTGCTGATACTGAGTGGAATCCATGTGACCCTCAACTTTAACAAGATTCCCGGTGCCGGCATTGACCACACAGCCCCAAAGCATGATGGAACCTCCACCAAATTTTACAGTGGGTAGCAAGTGTTTTTCTTGGAATGCTGTTTTTTTTGGACTCCATGCATAACGCCTTTTTGTATGACCAAACAACTCAATCTTTGTTTCATCAGTCCACAGGACCTTCTTCCAAAATGAAGCTGGCTTGTCCAAATGTGCTTTTGCATACCTCAGGAGATTCTGTTTGTGGCGTGCTTGCAGAAACGGCTTCTTTCTCATCAGTCTCCCATACAGCTTCCCCTTGTGCAAAGTGCACTGTATTGTTTTTTTTGTTTTTTTTTAATTCAAAGTTTTTATTGCAAATTTTTATAACACACAAAAACAGTGAACATCAGGGCCAACCAGCGCCCAAAGATGCACAAAGACAATATACAAAAGCAAAATGACAAATAACAACTAAAAAGGAAAAAACACCGAACAAAACGGAATCATCAGGGAGAATCCCTGGACAAACCAAGTAAGGCAAATTAAGGGATGAAAAGGGGGAAAAGAAAAAGAGTAACAAACCATGGCAGGAGAGTAGGAAAGAAAGAGGGGGTAGAAAAGAGAGGAAGAGAAGAGAAGAAGAGAGAGAGGGAGAAAAAGAGAAGAAAGAGAAAAAAAAAAAAAGGGGGGAGGGGGAGGGGAGAATGGGAAGGAGGGGAGGGGGAGCGAGCAGAAGACAAACCCGAGAACCCAAGTACCAGCGAGACCTGCAGATATAGTGAAGGCAGTCAGTTCTATGAGAGAGGACCAGAACCCAGGAGCGTCCGATACTCTCCGGTACCCTGAAACTGGAACCAGTGATACCAGGTCTTGATATAAGCATCAGTCGAGTCCTGCAGGAAAGAGGTAAGTTCTTCCATCCGCATAATCTCATTGACCTTGGAAATCCAGAGGGATAGAGGAGGGGCTTCTACACACTTCCAGAAGAGCGGGATACACGCTCGGGCAGCGATGACCAAGAAGCGAAGCAGAGAACGTTTATAAACTTTCACCGAGGACTCGCAATGATTGAGGAGAAACAGGGCCGGACCCAAGTGGTGGGGGGTATTGGTGAGTTGCAAGGTGACACGTTTGACTCCATCCCAAAAAGAGGACAGAGCAGGACAGGACCAAAAGATATGAAGCATGTCACCGTCTTCTTGACCACATCTCCAACACAAAGGAGACACCTGAGGGAAAATAGCGTGTAACCTCGTAAGGACCCTGTACCACCGTGACAAAAGTTTATAACTAGCCTCCTGGTAGCGGGAGCTGATCGAGGTCGAGTGGGAAAGGCGGAAAATTCGACGCCTCTGATCCCGGGAAAGAGAAAGAGACAAGTCACCTTCCCATTTCAACATAAATGGGGGCACAAAGTCATCCGGAGGCTCAATTAAGAGTCGATATGTGAGCGAGAGAGAATGACGAAGGGGGCCATCCCCAACCAAAATCCTCTCCAAGGACGTAGGTTCAGAGCGGAACTCCGAGGGGTCGGGAAGAGAAGCCAGGAAGTGATGGAGTTGCATCTCCCGCCACGCATCCAAAGGGGGCAAGTCAGGAGGGGCTCGGGGACCCGGCGAAGTATGCCAGCCCGTATCACTGCGGAAGTGGCACACGCGGCGGATCCCTAGGCGACGCCAGTTGCGGAAAACACGATCAACAAGTCCCGGAGAGAAGCCAGGGTTACCCAGTACGGGGAAAAAGGATGAATTTCCGGGAAGGAAGGAAAAGTGCGCTGTATTGTTGACCGATGCACAGTGACACCATCTGCAGCAAGATGATGCTGCAGCTCTTTGTAGGTGGTCGGTGGATTGTCCTTGACTGTTCTCACCATTCTTCTTCTCTGCCTTTCTGATATTTTTATTTGCTTGCCACTTCTGGGCTTAACAAGAACTGTCCCTGTGGTCTTCCATTTCCTTACTATGTTCCTCACAATGGAAACTGACAGGTTAAATCTCTGAGACAACGTTTTGTATCCTTCCCCTGAACAACTATGTTGAACAATCTTTGTTTTCAGATCATTTGAGAGCGGGCTGTCCATACTCGGCGACCATCAAACTGAACTGAACTTGAATTGTTTTGTAAAGAGGAATGGTCCAAAATACCTTCATCCAGGATCCAGGAACTGATTAAAAACTACAGGAAGCGACTAGAGGCTGTTATCTTTGCAAAAGGAGGATCTACTAAATATTAATGTCACTTTTCTGTTGAGATGCCCATACTTTTGCACCGGTCATATTTTGGTTTAATGCATATTGCACATTTTCTGTTAGTACAATAAACCTCATTTCAATCCTGAAATATTACTGTGTCTATCAGTTATTAGATATATCAAACTGAAATGGCTGCTGCAAACACCAAAATATTTAGAACTAAAAATGATTAAGATTAATAGGGGTGCCCAAACTTTTTCATAGGACTGTATATATATATATATGTTATTACACAGGCCTCGGTGGTGACCATGGGTGCATGTCCTCACTAGAAAGAGTCAGGTGCTATGAGAGGGCCCAAAAGAGGTAACAGAATGTGAGTATAAATGTTTTTTTTTATTTTATCTTTTTCACCTCCTATGGGTCTCCATCTATTATACTCTGGGGTTTTAAGAGAACAGCCATTTTAGGTAGCCTAAGATGAATCTTCATATGCTCAGTTTTGAAAAAACAAAAACAAAACATTTTTGTGATTTTTTTTTTGGGGGGGGGGGTCAAACCTGGCTTGGTACCAGTTATTTCTCCCATCTATAATGGTAAAATCCAATATAGCACACTTGGATATTGCTGAGGGCTGGGATATGTCTTCAGTAGGAGTTTTCACTACATATAATAGTATCTATTTTTTTGGTTACTTCAAAGTCTGTCATTTCATTTGGAAATTTTTAGCAGTTCCCACCTCCACACACTATCACTCAGAAACAGCCCCAGGATAATGTAGGACATATATAGAAAAGTATTCACTTGTACTGATATAAATAAAGCACTTTGGTTGTGATAGAAAGTCTTCCTTCTCTAATGCAAAGGGGCCCCCCAGGTTTTCGCCTGGGAGACACATGGTGTAATGGCACATAATTAATTATCTAGTGGTTTAATTTTATTTTAAACATGTATGGTGTTTTTTGGTACGTTTTTTTGTGTTTTTTCCCCTTTTGTCTCTCCCCTCTTTTCTCCTCAGGAATAAGGTGGTACTTACCAGGAGGGTCCCCCTCTGAAGATGGTCGCAGTGGTCTTCACCCTTAGTTCCAGATGTTTCTATCTCCGGGCAGATGTTTCTTCCATCACTGGGCAGTCTTCTCCATCACCGGGCAGATTTCTTCAAACAGCTGGTGATTGGTCCGGACCTGAAAAAGAGCGGGAAAAACAGAGCATAAATAAGATGGAGTGACTCCGTGGTCAAGCAGTTTTAGTCAAGGAGTCATTGGAACCGAAGCTCCCGCCCGCCCTCCCACAAGGGGAGATGAACTCTTGCGCTGTCGCAATGTTTTGGTTAGAGGGAAATGGTCACCCAGCTAATGCTGGGTGGACTAGATTATTGGCTTTTTCATACTTATTGGTCATTGATTTGATTGATTGAGTTGGTTTATTGGTCAATTATTTATTTATTGATTATTTATTGTTTGATTATTGAATTATTTATTTATTGGTGAATAATTTTAATTAATTGGTTTTAATGCTTACAAATTCTTATGTAACCCTTAACAAATAAACATCGCGGTCTATTTTTGCCACATAAAGTCGTAGTGAAGTTTTTATTTATTCCTGTTAAGATTATAGCTAGTTGTGTGTAGGTTTTTAAGGAAATTGGGCCTATTACACCATGTCCTGTACTTCCTGCTCACTATCCACTTCCCCTCTCGATGGACATCTATAACTATAAGTCAACTCAGTTATAGATAGAGTAGGGATTTTCAGAGTGAAAATTAGTAGAGATGAGCGAACAGTGTTCTATCGAACTCATGTTCGATCGGATATTAGGCTGTTCGGCATGTTCGAATCGAATCGAACACCGCGTGGTAAAGTGCGCCATTACTCGATTCCCCTCCCACCTTCCCTGGCGCCTTTTTTGCTCCAATAACAGCGCTGGGTAGGTGGGACAGGAACTACGACACCGGTGACGTTGAAAAAAGTAGGCAAAACCCATTGGCTGCCGAAAACATGTGACCTCTAATTTAAAAGAACAGCGACGCCCAGCTTCGCGTCATTCTGAGCTTGCAATTCACCGAGGACGGAGGTTTCCGTCCAGCTAGCTAGGGCTTAGATTCTGGGTAGGCAGGGACAGGCTAGGATAGGAAGGAGAAGACAACCAACAGCTCTTGTAAGAGCTAAATTCCAGGGAGAAGCTTGTCAGTGTAACGTGGCACTGACGGGCTCAATCGCCGCAACCCAGCTTTCCCAGGATCCTGAATGGAATACACTGTCAGTGTATTCCCGTATACCCGATATATACCCCGATACCCGTTCCAACGGTGTGCCCCCCCACCTTCACCCCAGAAATACCCTGCAAGTCCCCTAGCAATAGAATTGGGGCTATATACACCCACAATTTTTACTACTGGTATACAGTGCCATTGTCTGACTGGGAATTCAAAGAATATATTGGGAATACAAATACCCTCATTTCTTGCTACTGCCATATAGTGCCAGTTTCTGACTGGTAATTCAAAGAATATATTGGGGTTACGTGCACCCACAATTTTTACTACTGGTATACAGTGCCATTGTCTGACTGGGAATTCAAAGAATATATTGGGAATACAAATACCCTCATTTCTTGCTACTGCCATATAGTGCCAGTGTCTGACTGGGAATTCAAAGAATATATTGGGGTTACGTGCACCCACAATTTTTACTACTGGTATACAGTGCCATTGTCTGACTGGGAATTCAAAGAGTATATTGGGAATACAAATACCCTCATTTCTTGCTACTGCCATATAGTGCCAGTTTCTGACTGGGAATTCAAAGAATATATTGGGGTTACGTGCACCCACAATTTTTACTACTGGTATACAGTGCCATTGTCTGACTGGGAATTCAAAGAATATATTGGGGTTATAAATACCCTCATTTCTTGCTACTGCCATATAGTGCCAGTTTCTGACTGGTAATTCAAAGAATATATTGGGGTTACGTGCACCCACAATTTTTACTACTGGTATACAGTGCCATTGTCTGACTGGGAATTCAAAGAGTATATTGGGAATACAAATACCCTCATTTCTTGCTACTGCCATATAGTGCCAGTGTCTGACTGGGAATTCAAAGAATATATTGGGGTTACGTGCACCCACAATTTTTACTACTGGTATACAGTGCCATTGTCTGACTGGGAATTCAAAGAGTATATTGGGAATACAAATACCCTCATTTCTTGCTACTGCCATATAGTGCCAGTTTCTGACTGGTAATTCAAAGAATATATTGGGGTTACGTGCACCCACAATTTTTACTACTGGTATACAGTGCCATTGTCTGACTGGGAATTCAAAGAGTATATTGGGAATACAAATACCCTCATTTCTTGCTACTGCCATATAGTGCCAGTGTCTGACTGGGAATTCAAAGAATATATTGGGGTTACGTGCACCCACAATTTTTACTACTGGTATACAGTGCCATTGTCTGACTGGGAATTCAAAGAGTATATTGGGAATACAAATACCCTCATTTCTTGCTACTGCCATATAGTGCCAGTTTCTGACTGGGAATTCAAAGAATATATTGGGGTTACGTGCACCCACAATTTTTACTACTGGTATACAGTGCCATTGTCTGACTGGGAATTCAAAGAGTATATTGGGAATACAAATACCCTCATTTCTTGCTACTGCCATATAGTGCCAGTTTCTGACTGGGAATTCAAAGAATATATTGGGGTTACGTGCACCCACAATTTTTACTACTGGTATACAGTGCCATTGTCTGACTGGGAATTCAAAGAATATATTGGGGTTATAAATACCCTCATTTCTTGCTACTGCCATATAGTGCCAGTTTCTGACTGGTAATTCAAAGAATATATTGGGGTTACGTGCACCCACAATTTTTACTACTGGTATACAGTGCCATTGTCTGACTGGGAATTCAAAGAGTATATTGGGAATACAAATACCCTCATTTCTTGCTACTGCCATATAGTGCCAGTGTCTGACTGGGAATTCAAAGAATATATTGGGGTTACGTGCACCCACAATTTTTACTACTGGTATACAGTGCCATTGTCTGACTGGGAATTCAAAGAGTATATTGGGAATACAAATACCCTCATTTCTTGCTACTGCCATATAGTGCCAGTGTCTGACTGGGAATTCAAAGAATATATTGGGGTTACGTGCACCCACAATTTTTACTACTGGTATACAGTGCCATTGTCTGACTGGGAATTCAAAGAATATATTGGGGTTATAAATACCCTCATTTCTTGCTACTGCCATATAGTGCCAGTTTCTGACTGGTAATTCAAAGAATATATTGGGGTTACGTGCACCCACAATTTTTACTACTGGTATACAGTGCCATTGTCTGACTGGGAATTCAAAGAGTATATTGGGAATACAAATACCCTCATTTCTTGCTACTGCCATATAGTGCCAGTGTCTGACTGGGAATTCAAAGAATATATTGGGGTTACGTGCACCCACAATTTTTACTACTGGTATACAGTGCCATTGTCTGACTGGGAATTCAAAGAGTATATTGGGAATACAAATACCCTCATTTCTTGCTACTGCCATATAGTGCCAGTTTCTGACTGGGAATTCAAAGAATATATTGGGGTTACGTGCACCCACAATTTTTACTACTGGTATACAGTGCCATTGTCTGACTGGGAATTCAAAGAATATATTGGGGTTATAAATACCCTCATTTCTTGCTACTGCCATATAGTGCCAGTTTCTGACTGGGAATTCAAAGAATATATTGGGGTTACGTGCACCCACAATTTTTACTACTGGTATACAGTGCCATTGTCTGACTGGGAATTCAAAGAATATATTGGGGTTATAAATACCCTCATTTCTTGCTACTGCCATATAGTGCCAGTTTCTGACTGGTAATTCAAAGAATATATTGGGGTTACGTGCACCCACAATTTTTACTACTGGTATACAGTGCCATTGTCTGACTGGGAATTCAAAGAATATATTGGGAATACAAATACCCTCATTTCTTGCTACTGCCATATAGTGCCAGTGTCTGACTGGGAATTCAAAGAATATATTGGGGTTACGTGCACCCACAATTTTTACTACTGGTATACAGTGCCATTGTCTGACTGGGAATTCAAAGAGTATATTGGGAATACAAATACCCTCATTTCTTGCTACTGCCATATAGTGCCAGTTTCTGACTGGGAATTCAAAGAATATATTGGGGTTACGTGCACCCACAATTTTTACTACTGGTATACAGTGCCATTGTCTGACTGGGAATTCAAAGAATATATTGGGGTTATAAATACCCTCATTTCTTGCTACTGCCATATAGTGCCAGTTTCTGACTGGTAATTCAAAGAATATATTGGGGTTACGTGCACCCACAATTTTTACTACTGGTATACAGTGCCATTGTCTGACTGGGAATTCAAAGAGTATATTGGGAATACAAATACCCTCATTTCTTGCTACTGCCATATAGTGCCAGTGTCTGACTGGGAATTCAAAGAATATATTGGGGTTACGTGCACCCACAATTTTTACTACTGGTATACAGTGCCATTGTCTGACTGGGAATTCAAAGAGTATATTGGGAATACAAATACCCTCATTTCTTGCTACTGCCATATAGTGCCAGTGTCTGACTGGGAATTCAAAGAATATATTGGGGTTACGTGCACCCACAATTTTTACTACTGGTATACAGTGCCATTGTCTGACTGGGAATTCAAAGAGTATATTGGGAATACAAATACCCTCATTTCTTGCTACTGCCATATAGTGCCAGTTTCTGACTGGGAATTCAAAGAATATATTGGGGTTACGTGCACCCACAATTTTTACTACTGGTATACAGTGCCATTGTCTGACTGGGAATTCAAAGAATATATTGGGGTTTTAAATACCCTCATTTCTTGCTACTGCCATATAGTGCCAGTTTCTGACTGGGAATTCAAAGAATATATTGGGGTTACGTGCACCCACAATTTTTACTACTGGTATACAGTGCCATTGTCTGACTGGGAATTCAAAGAATATATTGGGGTTATAAATACCCTCATTTCTTGCTACTGCCATATAGTGCCAGTTTCTGACTGGTAATTCAAAGAATATATTGGGGTTACGTGCACCCACAATTTTTACTACTGGTATACAGTGCCATTGTCTGACTGGGAATTCAAAGAATATATTGGGAATACAAATACCCTCATTTCTTGCTACTGCCATATAGTGCCAGTGTCTGACTGGGAATTCAAAGAATATATTGGGGTTACGTGCACCCACAATTTTTACTACTGGTATACAGTGCCATTGTCTGACTGGGAATTCAAAGAGTATATTGGGAATACAAATACCCTCATTTCTTGCTACTGCCATATAGTGCCAGTTTCTGACTGGGAATTCAAAGAATATATTGGGGTTACGTGCACCCACAATTTTTACTACTGGTATACAGTGCCAATTTCTAACTAGGAATTCAAAATGCGCAAGGCTCCCGGAAAGGGACGTGGACGAGGCCGTGGGCGAGGTCGGGGGAATGGTTCTGGGGAGCAAGGTAGCAGTGAAGCCACAGGGCGTCCCGTGCCTACTCCTGTGGGGCAGCAAGCATTGCGCCACTCCACAGTGCCAGGGTTGCTTGCCACATTAACTAAACTGCAGGGTACAAACCTTAGTAGGCCCGAGAACCAGGAACAGGTCTTGCAATGGCTGTCAGAGAACGCTTACAGCACATTGTCCAGCAGCCAGTCAGACTCTGCCTCCTCTCCTCCTATTACCCAACAGTCTTGTCTTCCTTCCTCCCAAAATTCCGAAGCTTTACAGAACAATAACCCAAACTGTCCCTGCTCCCCAGAGCTGTTCTCCGCTCCTTTCATTGTCCCTCAACCTGCCTCTCCACGTCACGATTCCACGAACCTAACAGAGGAGCATCTGTATCCAGATGCTCAAACACTAGAGTCTCCTCCATCTCCGTTCGATTTGGTGGTGGATGACCAGCAACCCACCCTCATCGACGATGATGTGACGCAGTTGCCGTCAGGGCATCCAGTTGACCGGCGCATTGTGCGGGAGGAGGAGATGAGACAGGAGTTGGAAGAGGAAGTGGTGGATGATGAGGACACTGACCCGACCTGGACAGGGGGGATGTCAAGCGGGGAAAGTAGTGTGGATGTTGAGGCAGGTGCAGCACCAAAAAGGGTAGCTAGAGGCAGAGGCAGAGGTCAGCAGCTTAGGCGAAGCCAGGCCACACCCGGAATCTCCCAAGATGTTCCAGTTCGTACCCAGCCCCGAAAAACTCCCACCTCGAGGGCACGTTTCTCGAAGGTGTGGAGTTTTTTCAAGGAATGCGCCGAGGACAGATATAGTGTTGTCTGCACAATTTGCCTCTCGAAATTGATTAGGGGCTCTGAGAAGAGCAACCTGTCCACCACTTCAATGCGCCGTCATTTGGAATCCAAGCACTGGAATCAGTGGCAGGCAGCAACGGCAGGACAAAGGCCGACTGCCGTTCACGCCACTGCCACTGCCTCTGCCTCTGCCTCTGCCACTGCCACTGCTGACTGTGCTGGCGATGCACTCCAGAGGACGAGCCAGGACACCACTTCATCTGCCTCCGCCACTTTGTTGACTTCTACCTCATCCTCCCCTGGTCCTGTCTTATCTCCTTCTCCTGCACCATCAAAGGCACCATCAGGCGTTTCTTTACAACAACCCACCATCTCTCAGACATTGGAGCGGCGGCAGAAATACACTGCTAACCACCCACACGCGCAAGCCTTGAACGCCAACATCGCTAAACTGCTGGCCCAGGAGATGTTGGCGTTCCGGCTTGTTGAAACTCCCGCCTTCCTGGACCTGATGGCAACTGCGGCACCTCGCTATGCCGTCCCTAGCCGTCACTACTTCTCCCGGTGTGCCGTCCCCGCCTTGCACCAGCACGTGTCACTCAACATCAGGCGGGCCCTTAGTTCCGCGCTTTGCACAAAGGTCCACTTGACCACCGACGCGTGGACAAGTGCATGCGGACAGGGACGCTACATTTCACTGACGGCACACTGGGTGAATGTAGTTGAGGCTGGGACTGCTTCCCAAACTGGCCCGGTGTACCTCGTCTCCCCGCCTAACATTCCTGGCAGGGACACGAGAAGAACACCCCCCTCCTCCTCCTCCTCCTCTACCGCCTCCTCCTCCGCCACCGCCTCCTCCTCCGCCACCGCCTCCTCCTCCGCTGTTAGATTGACCCCAGCTACGAGTTGGAAACGTTGCAGCACTGGCGTTGGTAGACGTCAGCAGGCTGTGCTGAAGCTGATCAGCTTGGGGGACAGACAGCACACTGCCTCCGAGGTGAGGGATGCCCTCCTCGATGAGACGGCAATATGGTTTGAGCCGCTGCACCTGGGCCCAGGCATGGTCGTTTGTGATAACGGCCGGAACCTGGTAGCAGCTCTGGAGCTTGCCGGACTCCAACATGTTCCATGCCTGGCCCACGTCTTCAACCTAGTGGTGCAACGTTTCCTAAAGAGCTACCCCAATGTTCCAGAGCTACTGGTGAAAGTGCGGCGCATGTGCGCCCACTTTCGCAAGTCGACAGTAGCCGCTGCTAGCTTAAAATCTCTCCAGCAACGCCTGCATGTGCCACAACACCGGCTTTTGTGCGACGTCCCCACACGCTGGAACTCAACGTTTCAGATGTTGAATAGAGTGGTTGAGCAGCAGAGACCTTTGATGGAATACCAGCTACAAAACCCTAGGGTGCCACAAAGTCAGCTGCCTCAGTTTCACATCCATGAGTGGCCATGGATGAGAGACCTTTGTGACATCCTACGGGTCTTTGAGGAGTCCACAAGGAGGGTGAGCTCTGAGGATGCGATGGTGAGCCTTACAATCCCGCTCTTGTGTGTTCTGAGAGAATCCCTGATTGACATCAGGGATAACTCAGATCACACAGAGGAGTTAGGGATAGCATCCGATCCGTCACAGCTGGAGAGTAGGTCCACACATCTGTCCGCTTCACTGCGTTTAATGGAGGAGGAGGAGGAGGAGGAGGAGGAAGAAGAGTTGTCCGATGATGTGATGGTGATACAGGAGGCTTCCGGGCAACTTCGAATCGTCCCATTGTTGCAGCGCGGATGGGTAGACATGGAGGATGAGGAGGAAATGGAGATTGAACTTTCCGGTGGGGCCAGAGGAGTCATGCCAACTAACACTGTGGCAGACATGGCTGAGTTCATGTTGGGGTGCTTTACAACCGACAAGCGTATTGTCAAAATCATGGAGGACAACCAGTACTGGATCTTTGCTATCCTTGACCCCCGGTATAAAAACAACATCTCGTCTTTTATTCCGGTAGAGGGGAGGGCCAATCGCATCAATGCTTGCCACAGGCAATTGGTGCAGAATATGATGGAGATGTTTCCAGCATGTGACGTTGGCGGCAGGGAGGGCAGTTCCTCCAGTAGGCAACCAAGTTCTCACCGGTCCACACAAACGAGGGGCACACTGTCTAAGGTCTGGGACACCTTGATGGCACCCCCTCGCCAAAGTGCCGCCACGGAGGGTCCTAGTGTCACCAGGCGTGAGAAGTATAGGCGCATGTTGCGGGAATACCTTTCCGACCACAGCCCTGTCCTCTCCGACCCCTCTGCGCCCTACACGTATTGGGTGTCGAAGTTGGACCTGTGGCTTGAACTTGCCCTATATGCCTTGGAGGTGCTGTCCTGTCCTGCCGCCAGCGTCCTATCTGAGAGGGTGTTCAGTGCAGCCGGTGGCATCATCACTGACAAGCGCACCCGTCTGTCAGCTGAGAGTGCCGACCGGCTCACTTTGATAAAAATGAACCACCACTGGGTAGAGCCGTCATTTTTGTGCCCACCTGTGTAAAGCACCCCAACATGAAACTCCATGTCTGTACTCAACCTCTCCAATTCCTCCGCATCCTCATACTCATCCACCATAAGCGTTGCACAATTCTGCTAATACTAGGCTCCCTCCACCCTGATTTCCCCCAACTCTGCTGGTTAGAGGCTCCCTCCACCATGAATTTGCCCAAACTGGGCTGTTTAGAGGCTCCCTCCACCATGAATTGGTCCAAACTGGGGTGGTTAGAGGCTCCCTCCACCATGAATTGGTCCAAACTGGGGTGGTTAGAGGCTCCCTCCACCATTAATTGGTCCAAACTGGGCTGGTTAGAGGCTCCCTCCACAATTAATTGGTCCAAACTGGGCTAATTAGAGGCTCCCTCCACCATGAATTGGTCCAAACTGGGTTTTTTAGAGGCTCCCTCCACCATTAATTGGTCCAAACTGGGCTGGTTAGAGGCTCCCTCCACAATTAATTGGTCCAAACTGGGCTAATTAGAGGCTCCCTCCACCATGAATTGGTCCAAACTGGGTTTTTTAGAGGCTCCCTCCACCATTAATTGGTCCAAACTGGGCTGGTTAGAGGCTCCCTCCACAATTAATTGGTCCAAACTGGGCTAATTAGAGGCTCCCTCCACCATGAATTGGTCCAAACTGGGCTGGTTAGAGGCTCCCTCCACAATTAATTGGTCCAAACTGGGCTAATTAGAGGCTCCCTCCACCATTAATTGGTCCAAACTGGGCTGGTTAGAGGCTCCCTCCACCATTAATTGGTCCAAACTGGGCTGGTTAGAGGCTCCCTCCACCATGAATTTGCCCAAACTGGGGTGGTTAGAGGCTCCCTCCACCATTAATTGGTCCAAACTGGGCTGGTTAGAGGCTCCCTCCACAATTAATTGGTCCAAACTGGGCTAATTAGAGGCTCCCTCCACCATGAATTGGTCCAAACTGGGTTTTTTAGAGGCTCCCTCCACCATGAATTTGCCCAAACTGGGCTGTTTAGAGGCTCCCTCCACCATGAATTGGTCCAAACTGGGCTGGTTAGAGGCTCCCTCCACCATGAATTTCCCAAAACTTGGCTGTTTAGAGGCTCCCTCCACCATTAATTGGTCCAAACTGGGCTGGTTAGAGGCTCCCTCCACCATTAATTGGTCCAAACTGGGCTGGTTAGAGGCTCCCTCCACCATTAATTGGTCCAAACTGGGCTGGTTAGAGGCTCCCTCCACCATTAATTGGTCCAAACTGGGCTGTTTAGAGGCTCCCTCCACCATTAATTGGTCCAAACTGGGCTGGTTAGAGGCTCCCTCCACCATGAATTTGCCCAAACTGGGCTGTTTAGAGGCTCCCTCCACCATGAATTGGTCCAAACTGGGCTGGTTAGAGGCTCCCTCCACCATGAATTTCCCAAAACTTGGCTGTTTAGAGGCTCCCTCCACCATTAATTGGTCCAAACTGGGCTGGTTAGAGGCTCCCTCCACCATGAATTGGTCCAAACTGGGGTTTTTAGAGGCTCCCTCCACCATGAATTGGTCCAAACTGGGGTTTTTAGAGTCTCCCTCCACCATGAATTGGTCCAAACTGGGGTTTTTAGAGTCTCCCTCCACCATGAATTGGTCCAAACTGGGGTTTTTAGAGGCTCCCTCCACCATGAATTTGCCCAAACTCTGCTGGTTAGAGGCTCAATCCACCCTGATTTTCAAAACAAATGTTGGTGCCAACCTCAACTTACTACAAGGGCCAAATTCACTGCTGGTGACAAGCTCTCCTCACTGCAAGTGCCAAATACACATGTTTCAAGGTGTTTTCCTACTGTCAGAGAGGTGGTATTGAGTGTGTAAAGTGTGTAGTTGTTAGGCTGTGATGTTGGGGTAATAGAGGGTCTTTGGTGTGTTAGATGCCCCCAGACATGCTTCCCCTGCTGTCCCAGTGTCATTCCAGAGGTGTTGGCATCATTTCCTGGGGTGTCATAGTGGACTTGGTGACCCTCCAGACACGGATTTGGGTTTCCCCCTTAACGAGTATCTGTTCCCCATAGACTATAATGGGGTTCGAAACCCGTTCGAACACACGAACATTGAGCGGCTGTTCGAATCGAATTTCGAACCTCGAACATTTTAGTGTTCGCTCATCTCTAAAAATTAGTTTAAGGGCTAGTTCAAACGGGGGCATGGAGGCAGATGACAGCGGATTTTGCCTCAAAATTCGCCTTCATACAATGGGGGTCTATGGAGACCACTAGCGTTCGTTTTTCCGAGCTGCCCTTTCTTCAGGCGGAAGCTGCGGGTCAGCGAGCCGTGGCTTCCGCCTGGCGTCAACAACCTCGTGGCAGACAGGTTTTGACCCGAGAGTGATGCGGCTCCCCACGTCACTCTCAGTGCTAAAATCCGCCCCACCGGTCCCCATGTGAACGAGCCCTAATATATGTTGTTTTTATACAATTAATCAAATCAAATGAACAATGACAGGGCACTGCAATGATTTTATTACACAGTCATTCACAAAATAGGTACACTTGAAAAGAACACAGTCCATACAAGAGCATAGTCCAGAACCAAGAAGAGGCCACAAGGAAGACAGAACTGTTAAGATCTGTTCACATGGAGTTTTTTGCCAGTGGATTTTGAGGCGGAATCCGCCTCAAAATCTTGCCTGTAAAAACGCCTCCAGTTCATTTCAATGGGAGCCACTAGTTTTTTTTTTCTCGCTAGTGTTTTTTTTTTTTCAGCTAGCGGGGAAAAAAAAGCAACATGACCTATCTTCAGGTGGATTCTGCCTGGAAAACCCCATTGAAATCAATGGGAGGCGAAAAAAACGCGACACGGTTTACGCCCTGAGGGTCCATTCACACAGAGGAAAATGGTGCTTTATTTAGCGCTGAATTTTCAGCGCTGAAAAAAAAAAACTCCCATTGATTTAATTGCTGCTAGCTTTTTTTTTTACACTAGCAGAATTTTGCACTAACAGAAAAGAAAGCTATCAGAACCCATTGAAATCAACTGAAGGCTTTTTTTTCAGTGTGGAAAAATCAGCATGGACAATTCCGCTAGTGAAAAAAAAAGATAGTAGAACCCATCAAACTCAATGGGAGTTTTTTTTTCAGCGCTCAAAATTTAGCACCAAATACAACACCATTTTCCTCCGTGTGAATGGACCCGTAGGGTATTTTCACTCAGAGTTTTTTGGAGCAGATTTTGATGTGGAAAATACTCAAAATTTGCTGCAAAGACGGCTTGCTTCTTTTTTATGCTAGCTAATGGAAAAAAGAAGTGAGCTGCCCTATGTTGCCGTGGATTCCGCGACTGACTAAGCTGCAGCGTCTGCAGCGCGAGGCTCCCTCCCAATTAGGCCCATTCATTCGGGCCTAATCTGGAGCAGAATGCCACGACAGGATTCTGGTGCATTGCACAGGCATCCCGTCGCAGCTAGTCTTAATGCCCACAAACCATATAATGCTCTCTTAGTGGCCTACACATGAAACAGCGAGACAACCCTAAATCTGTGGTTATCTTGCTGAATCTCGGACATTTGGGAGGTATGCCATAAAGAAGGCCCCTACTAGCTAGGGTCACTTTAGATTAGACTTTAGGTAATGTGTGTTTTTAACATTGTCATTTTTGTCTTGAATGAAATAAACATAAACTCGCATGAAGTTGTCAGGGTTTAAAGCCCCATCCAATATCCAGTAAGATCAGATCCCTTGACCATGCCTATACTCAAATTTTAGACAAGAAAATTGGAGCTATACAATTCCTATACAGTCCTATGAAAAAGTTTGGGCACCCCTATTAATCTTAATCATTTTTAGTTCTAAATATTTTGGTATTTGCAACAGCCATTTCAGTTTGATATATCTAATAACTGATGGACACAGTAATATTTCAGGATTGAAATGAGGTTTATTGTACTAACAGAAAATGTGCAATATGCATTAAACCAAAATTTGACCGGTGCAAAAGTATGGGCACCTCAACAGAAAAGTGACATTAATATTTAGTACATCCTCCTTTTGCAAAGATAACAGCCTCTAGTCGCTTCCTGTAGCTTTTAATCAGTTCCTGGATCCTGGATAAAGGTATTTTGGACAAACAATTCAAGTTCAGTTAAGTTAGATGGTCGCCGAGCATGGACAGCCCGCTTCAAATCATCCCACAGATGTTCAATGATATTCAGGTCTGGGGACTGGGATGGCCATTCCAGAACATTGTAATTGTTCCTCTGCATGAATGCCTGAGGATTTGGAGCGGTGTTTTGGATCATTGTCTTGCTGAAATATCCATCCCGGCGTAACTTCAACTTCGTCACTGATTCTTGAACATTATTCTCAAGAATCTGCTGATACTGAGTGGAATCCATGCGACTCTCAACTTTAACAAGATTCCCGATGCCGGCATTGGCCACACAGCCCCAAAGCATGATGGAACCTACACCAAATTTTACAGTGGGTAGCATGTGTTTTTCTTGGAATGCTGTTTCTTTTTGGACGCCATGCATAACGCCTTTTTTTTTATAACCAAACAACTCAATTTTTGTTTCCAAAATGAAGCTGCCTTGTCCAAATGTGCTTTTTCATACCTCAGGCAACTCTATTTGTGGCGTACGTGCAGAAACGGCTTCTTTCTCATCCCTCTCCCATACAGCTTCTATTTGTGCAAAGTGCGCTGTATAGTTGACCGATGCACAGTGACACCATCTGCAAGATGATGCTGCAGCTCTTTGGAGGTGGTCTGTGGATTGTCCTTGACTGTTCTCACCATTCTTCTTCTCTGCCTTTCTGATATTTTTCTTGGCCTGCCACTTCTGGGCTTAACAAGAACTGTCCCTGTGGTCTTCCATTTCCTTACTATGTTCCTCACAGTGGAAACTGACAGGTTAAATCTCTGAGACAACGTTTTGTATCCTTCCCCTGAACAACTATGTTGAACAATCTTTGTTTTCAGATCATTTGAGAGCGGGCTGTCCATGTTCGGCGACCATCAAACTTAACTGAACTTGAATTGTTTTGTAGAAAGAAATGGTCCAAAATACCTTCATCCAGGATCCAGGAACTGATTAAAAGCTACAGGAAGCGACTAGAGGCTGTTATCTTTGCAAAAGGAGGATGTACTAAATATTAATGTCACTTTTCTGTTGAGGTGCCCATATTTTTGCACCGGTCAAATTTTGGTTTAATGCATATTGCGCATTTTCTGTTAGTACAATAAACCTCATTTCAATCCTGAAATATTACTGTGTCCATCAGTTATTAGATATATCAAACTGAAATGGCTGTTGCAAACACCAAAATATTTAGAACTAAAAATGATTAAGATTAATAGGGGTGCCCAAACTTTTTCATAGGACAGTACATAATACATATTCAGCTCTTGTATTAACCATTTGATACCCACTAACACAGGCAGCAAGCCACAAAATGTTGTTTTCCTCACATTATTAAGGTTTCTTGGCATATACACTATCTTGCTGTCTGCACCATGGAGAATTTGATAGATAATTGCTACTTATGCATAAAATCCCATTCCTCCTGGCAGTAGGCACCCACCTTTTTCAGCGCACCATCGATGGCTTGTGTTTTATTTGTATAATGTTCTCTTAGTCTGCCCACCTAAGAAAGTATTTCCTTCTAAGAATGCCAACTGAATAATGTCAGTGAATTTTTTGCCAGCTATCCACATATTCTCCATTCCTAGAGTCTTAAGCTTGTTCCAGTGTCTCTCTTTGCAGGCTTGGACTGGCCCACAGGGCAGCAGGTGAATCCCTCGGTATCCCAAGCTCCAGAAAGAATGGTGCATGGCACGATACACAATTTAACGAACAACCCAGTTAAACTGCATGACACCTTCATTAATTATCTGTATAGTGGTCCCCAGAATCAATTCCACTGGTGGGCCCTATGCATCTCAGTCCGACATTAGAGATGAGCGAACACTAAAATGTTCGGGGTTCAAAATCCGATTCGAACAGCTGCTCACTGTTCGACTGTTCGAACGGGTTTTGAACCCCATTATAGTCTATGGGGGGGGAAATGCTCGTTTCAGGGGTACACAACATTCGATCAAATTCTACTTACCAAGTCCATGAGTGAGGGTCGGGCTGGATTCTTCTCCCTGCGCAGCGTCCCCGCGTCCTCTTCCGGCCTTGAATTCACTCTGCTAGGCATCGGGCCTGGGCAGAGCCGAATGCGCATGCCCGCACTACAAGCGGACATGCGCAGTCAGCCATGCCCAGGCCCAATGCCTGGAAGAGTGAATTCAGAGCCGGAAGAGGACGCGGGGACGCTGCACAGGGAGAAGACTTCTAAAGGTAAGAGAAGAACCAACGTTGATTGGCAATGTATAGCATTCTGCCAATCAACGCTGGTTCTGCATCGAATCTTAACTTCGAACAGCTAGTAGTACTCGATCGAGTACGAGTATTTCAAATACCATAGTATTTGATCAAATACCTACTCGATTGAGTACTACTCGCTCATCTCTATCCGACATTATCTCTATATATAACATCCTATCCTACTAATGTTATAAATGTAAAAGTTTGGATGTTTGTTAGTCAATCACGCAAAAACGGGTGGAGGCACTGTGCCACATGGAGTTGAGAACGACGACACATCCCACATACAGAGATCGGTCCAAAGGGGTGTTACGTAATGTAATGTCTTTTGTATATCTTTTTAAATATATCTTTGTTGTTTCCAAATATTCTCTAAATTCCGAGAAAAAATATTGAAAGTTTTATGCAAATACCTTTATAGTGTCCCGTGGTAAGGCGAAGCCTGCTCCATAGGGCAGTATCAACACATTAATGGGGCCATCAGCATGTTTACTGTACTTAGGCTCCTTTTGCATCCAGGATTGTATGTATGGGGATCAGTAAATAGGTATATAATGGTATTGTCTGAAATGATTCTGTGTTGAAGAATTTAATAACATTAGCTCAGTAACTTCATAAGGAGGTTAATAGAGTTGAATAAGATTAGAAAACATTCTAATATAGTCACAATTTGCTTTAATAAACAGTGCCTCTCTTGTCCATGGTCTTTGCTGGGATTGCATTCACTTAAATGCTACTGAGCTGTTTACGAGACACACAAACAAGAAGTGAGCTGTTCCTGCAAAAACGTAGATATCCTTTAAATAATATTTTGTTTGGAAAAAAACATGTTAATCTTTTTAAAGGCATATGGATCCATCAAGATACAGGACAAGCATAAAATTCTCCACTAATAGGAAATCTATGCCTCAGATCCCTACCCTCCGCCCTTCCATCCTACTCTGTAAAAAGCTGAAAGATGAGATCATAGAGCATCAAGTTCATTCTCTGTAGGATCGGGCTGATTCCTTGTGACTTGTCACTGAGGTGTCACTGTAACATGATTTGCCCGGCTGTCACTTTCTTCCCATCTGACAGGCATTTCCAGCTATCTTAACAGGGTCTAAATTAATTATGTAATAATGAGGTCACGTCAAAGCAGATCATTGCTCCTCTGCTCCCTCCTTGGTCATACAGTCACTGATCCAAAGACATTTTTAGTATATGAAAGACACTGCAATGTCATCTGCAAAGATCCTTGCTCTTCAGCCTTGTTCTGTGCAGACTCTGTAGGGGGGTATCACACTCCAAGATTCACTCCTTTTTTTTAGATATCTTCTCCTCATTCATAGTACCCTTTTTACTACTGACATGTATATTATAAGCTATTAAATCACAACTACTTCATACAAAAATGTTAAATGTCACAGTTCTTTACCTTCTATCTTAGCTTCATGTATTTTGACTTGACTAGAAATAGAGTTCCTGATGTCCTGTTAGTAAGATTCTGATAAGATGGTAATGACCTGCCATCTAGGACAAGACAGAAGCATTGCAAATAGAAGGATTTGCAGTACTTAAGGGGAGTCTACCACCGCCAACAAGCATATTCAGCTTCCTTCCACCAGTTTACAGAACAAATAAACACAAATAACAAATAACACTGATAAATAACATACTTTTGTTATATATGTCATCTTTGTCGATTTGGAAAAAACAGCAAACTCTTTTCAGACCCCCGAGTATAATAATCGGAGCACCAGGGGAGATGAGGGAACATAATAAGCAATGTTACTTTCCTCTCCGGGATCTGATGTTGATCCTAGCTGGCTTCGGGCCTATATGGTAATGCCCAGACGTCACGTGGTCTGGTATATTACGATATAGGCCCAAAGCCTGTGCTGGCAGTACCATATAGGCCCGAAGCCTGCTAGGATCGGCTTTCCTGATCTGTATAAAGCAGAATATGTGCAGCTCTGACCACTGTGGAATGACCTGTATATGTATTCACTGGATCTATTGAACGAGCAAATGGGCTGCACAGAGAAATCCCCGGACTGTTTCACGGGGTAGACAATAGTCAAAAAAACAAAAAATTACTCCAGCATGCCCAATTATATATAAAATATAACTTTTACTTCAAAAATTTAAAAACATAGTACAAGTATTTTCCCACATTCATAGAGGTTATATTGAGTCTGGAAAGTGTCTAGTTGATAGGCTGTGATAGTGGGGTAATCCTGGGACTTGGGCACGTTAGATGCCCTCAGACATGCTTCCCCTGCTGTCCCAGTTGCATTCCAGAGGTGTTGGCATCAATTCCCGGGGTGTCATTGTGGACTTGGTGACTCTCCTTAGTGGATTAGTGGTTTCCCCTGAAACAAACATTTTTTCCCCATAGACTATAATGGGATTCGATATTCGGTCAAATAGTTGAATATTGAGGGTCTACTCGAAACGAATATCAAATTTGAATATTTCACTACTCGCTCATCTCTACTGATAAAGCAATGCAGAGTTACCCATGTGTTGGTATATTGCCAAAAGTCATCTGTGAGTATATACATCTGTGCCTGTCATTTATTGCTCGAGAGGTGACACTGGGCCTTCATTTTAGAAGAACTTCAGACTACTTGTGGCTGTCTGCTGGCAAATCAGCCTCAAGTGTACAGGCATGGGTCTGATTTGGCATATCCATAATAAGATCTCTTTAATCATCATAAAAATCATAAAAATCTCTTTATTGATAAATCAATTTGAGGGCACTGGTGTGTATTTCTATTACAAAACTGTGGCAAAAAATGCTGCATTCTGCAGTACCGGCAAAGTGGATGGAATTCTGGCTATTCCCATCCACACATTGCAGAAAAAGAAAATCGGCAGCGGAAAAGCTGTGATTTCAAAAATGCTTTTTTTTTTTTTTTTTTTTTTTTTTTAAATCGCAGCATGTCAATTATACCTACGGAAACGCTGGCACTTTCCATGTAAGTATAATAGAGAAAGAAAGTATATTGCACAGTATCCCTTTAAATCAATGTTTACAAGAAGAAAATAGTGCTTTATGGAGAACTGCTGTGAATATAAAGAAGTGGAGATTCCCTGGGGCTCCCCTCCATGGGTCACTTTATGGGGTTAAGCTCACAGCACATCACTTCCTTATGTTTGGAGGTTAACAAACTGCTGCTGTCTGCCTTCACTGGGTTTACCAGTCCATTTTGTATGGACAAGATGAAACTTGTAGGCTTTCTTCAATTGATGGAAAACACCACTAGATCCTGGATTGTTACCTAAAAAACACTTACGTATAGACGACCATAAAAAACTTTTTCTCCAAATACAATACAATACAAATAAAATGAGAGTATTTTACAACTAAGATGAAGTATTGCACAATTCCCGTTGAAATTAAATAGTCACAATTCCACCAAACTTTGCATACATCAATAACACAAGTAAATGTAAGCAACTTTGTGATATATCATATCAGAGAAAAATGCTTCTTTCTCCTCTAATCAGGCTGCTTTCTTCTTCCCGTTTTCCCTCTCTGCCAAAACTGACTTTGGCACTGAAATCTCTGTATCAGACCTGTATCAGAGAGCAAGTCTTAGAAATCTATGGAAAGGGGAGGGAGGAGGAGTGATAGTGTCCCCTTTGTGCTTCCCACAAACTAATAATACCCTACTTAAGCCTACCTAGGTAATAGTGCCAGCCTTGTCCTCCTATTGCTGTCTAGCCACACTAATGCCTGCATCCCATCCACTTTGCCCGTACTGTAAACTGCCGCATTTCCATCCCCTGGGGCCCAAGTCTAAAACTCCTAAAATGGAGCAGATCTGCAGGATTGTTATCTCTATAAAACTGCTTGTAACAGGATCATGCAAGAAATGCTGCAGATTGACAACCAGTGGCGGCAACTAACAGTAGATTGTTAGTTTATTGTTTATCATTTACAGTGCTGTGCAAAAGGTTTAGGCAGGTGTCAGGAAATGCTGAAAAAGAAGAATCCTATCAAAAATTGAAGCGCTATTAGTTTATGGGTCAATTACCAAATGTAAAGTGAATGATCAAAAGAGAAATCTAAATCAACTCAATATGAGGTGAGTATCTGTTGCCTTAAAGAGGACCTTTCACCACTTTTGGGCACATGCAGTGTTATATACTGCCGGAAAGCTGACAGTGCGCTGAGTTCAGCGCACTGTCGACTTTCCCGATCTGTGCCCGGTGTGAAGAGCTTACGGTCCGGTACCGTAGCTCTTCTATGGTCAGAAGGGCGTTTCTGACCATTAGCCAGAGACGTCCTTCTGCCTCGCGGCGCCAATCGCACTGTGCTGTGAGAGCCGGGAGGAACGCCCCCTCCCTCTCCTCATAATGCTCGTCTATGGACGAGCAGTGTGAGCAGAGGGAGGGGGCGTTCCTCCCCGCTCCACAGCACAGCGCGATTGGCGCCGCGAGGCAGAAGGACGTCTCTGGCTAATGGTCAGAAACGCCCTTCTGACCATAGAAGAGCTACGGTACCGGACCGTAAGCTCTTCACACCGGGCACAGATCGGGAAAGCCGACAGTACGCTGAACTCAGCGCACTGTCAGCTTTCCGGCAGTATATAACACTGCATGTGCCTGGATATGGTGAAAGGTCCTCTTTAAAACCAGCACCAATTCTTCTAAGTACAACCTGCCTAGATTTAATGCCCCTTTAAAGCACTTACGTGCAAAGTGATGTCACTGACTAACTTATAAAGGTCCCGAAACAGAACATTCATCTTCATTTGACACAGGATTTTCTTTACCAGACACAACTTCAATTACTTTGAAGACAAATATTAAGTTCTCATCTAGAGACCATTATGTAATGTCTTGACCAGTCATTTAATGGAGATTGGCAGAATTGTCTGCTAAGTGCCCTCTAGTCAGCCATAATGCTGGTGGTTTTAAGGGAAGTTTAACAATACATTTTCCCTCCCTTGTTGTTTGCAGTGAAGAAAACAGGAAAGACAATTCTTCCTAATCTTCCTCCCAAGTGGTCTCATTTACTTCTAAAAATGTTAACTTTTGTCTTTGAACTGAACAGCAACCAGCAACAAAAGCGGGATTTTAATGACTACTTGAGAGCATTTAACATGCAGAAAGCAGCTCTTGTTTCAGAACACTAACCTTTGAAAGAAATATTGTTTTTAAATTATATATTCACTGTAGATAAAGATTAGCAGCCAGCGCCGCCTTGTAGGATTCGTGGAGGAAGATCTGCACCCAGGGAATGGCTTCCAATGAGGCACCTTAAAACGCTACCTCATTAACTCCAATGAGTGAATCATTTAATACCAAAGCTAATTTGGTATATATTATAATAATGTTGTCAGTGATCTGTAGGAAATCGTGCCATGCTTTTTCTTTAGATTATTTATTTTTATTTCTGTTACCCATTATGCATCCGTAGAGTATACTGTATATATAAACTCTGCATGATGGTCTGCCCAATAGACTACTAACTCCTTAATGTTGTATGCCAGATGCACACTGCCGGTAACTCCTTTCATGTCTTCAGGCACATACAGTTTTATATACAGCTAGAAAGCCGACAGTGCACTAAATTCAGCACACTGTCGGCTTTGCCATTATATGCCCCGGGAAAGAGATATTGGTGCATTTACCGATATCTCTCCACTGTCAGAAGGGTGTTTCTGACAGTCTAGATGGGTACGCCCCCTCCTGACAGTAGCGTCCGTAGCTCTGTATTGTCAGAGAGGATGTTAGGAACGTCCCCCCTCCTCCTGACAGCACTGGTCCATATACTAGTATTGGGGGATGTTCCTCACCGCTCAGCGTCATGGCTGAGCCATAAGGAATGCCCCCTCAGACAGTTCAGAACTATGGACAGACTGTCAGGAGGGGCGTTCCCAGCTAGACTGTCAGAAACACCCTTTTGACAGTGAAGCACTATCTGTAAATGCATTGATATCTCTTCACCTGGGGCACATAACAGGAAAATCGACAGTGTGCTGAATTCAGCACACTGTTGACTTTATAGCGGTATATAAAACTACATGTGCCCGAGGACATGAAAGGTCCATTTTAAAGGGAGTCTGTCAACAGGAAAATTGTTATCAAACTAATACTAACAGTATCTTGTAGGGCAGCTTCTACACTTTCCAAATATGTCTTTCCTATTCTGCATTCCAGCTCCATTTTCATGATAATCAGTGTTTTATTCTTACGCAAATTAGCTGAAATAGCTTTAGGGGCGTTTTTTCTACTACTGCTGCTTTGCTTTCTGCTGCAGATAACTATAGAGAGATCTTGGGGCCTATTTAGGATTCATGGCCTGGAAGTGACAGCTACTTCTGCACAGCCTATCTCTGAGATGGGTACCAGGGACCACCATTCTTATGATAAATTGGTGTAAGAAGGTTGATAGAGAACTGGGCTACCGTCTCTGTTGGCTACAGGCTTTATGCTAGGTATGAGCTACACCTAATGGAGAGGATACAGCTGTGCTGAGGGGAAATGGTCTGACTGCTTGAGAAGTAGAAGTAGGTGTTGGTAACATCAGAAAATTACTGATGAATTCAATGGATTAATTGAAAACTGTCATGACAGACATAGATGTGCAGGGTTACACTGTGCTTACAAAGGATAGGAAAGGTATAAAAGGTAGAGGGGTTTCTTTTTTAAATAAAGATCCAACTTAAAGAAGACATGTCACCTCTCCAGACATATTTGCTTTAGCAAATACTTGAAGTCTTCATAAAATAATATGTCTTAGCATTACAGTTATAACTCCAACAATAGCATAGTATTACACTGTGTTTTGTTCCCTTTTCCTCAATGCTCCATGCATGTGCATCTCATGATGTTGTTGGGTTTGTCCCCAGGGTGGACATTTTCTCTTCCTACTACTTAAAGGGCAAGTGCTTATGTCAATAATTCTTCCCTAGCTAATTTCTTCCTGTCTGTGTGTATAAAAGTCTCCTTTATTGGATAATCCTTGTCTGAGAAATTAGGTTCCTATCCTGCTAGTGTTTTTACCTGAATTCACTATCTTCTGACTATATGTTGCTGACTCCAGCCTGTTCCTGACTAGGAAACCTATGTTTCCATCTCTGACCGCTCTGTTTATTTACTCTGCACAAACTCTGCTAGCCTTGACTATATACCTGTCCTCTGAACTTGTATGTATACTGTATGCTTGTATATCGCCAGCTAATATCGAATCTCTTCTTCTGTCTGCCCTGTCTTCCTGTAGCATACTGTAGTCCAGATCTCTAAATGGGAGATACAGGATCAATATCAGGGAGGCCACTAAGAAATTGCCATTAGGAGTGGCCCAAAGCTAAACTATTATGGTGACAAAATGAGTCCACAACCTGCTGTTATATTTTTATAACTCTGTTTGTTCCGTTCCTTTGTTATTCCTACTAGAAATGTCTGCATGAGTTGACAACTAGGTGTTACCAGTCAGTATCTCCAGAAAACAAGCCTTCATACTGCTATGTGCTCAGGACATTGATAAAGTTATGACTTCTGGTAGGGGGAGGGAAACAAAATTGAAAATTTGCTGTGATAGGAAGTATAAGTAATGGGAAGTACTGTCTGTAAAATATTTGAAGGTCTTTCAATAGGTATACTGATAAAAGCATAAAGCGTTGATTATAATTTAATAACTAATAGATGAAAATAAGGTTGTGTCTAAAACCAGCAGTGGGGTGCTACAAGGATATCTGTTAGCCCAATTCTTAATAATCTTGTTAGGCCCAATTTTAATTAATTGTATTAACCTTGTGGATTGGATTGAAAGCAAAGTGTCACTTTTTGCTGATGATACAAAAAACTTTGTATGATACTTGATTGTAAAATATTACAGAAAGTCCTTGATAATCTGGCAGCATGGGCAAGTACATGGCAGATGAATTTTAATGTAGATAAATGTAAAGCAATGCACATAGGCTGAAGTATTCTTATTACTGCATATACATTAAATGGAATAAAACCAGGGACAACAGAACTTGGGTGTTCTGGTTACAAGTAAAGCCTCATTCACATCTGTGTTGGTATTCCGTCTGGGGGAGTCCTCATCAGGACCCCCACTGAACGGAATACCGAATGCAACTGCAAGCAGTGTGCCAGTGAAAGCACATGGACCCCATCGACTATAATGGGGTCTGTGTGCTTGCGCCAGATCTCCGCAGGGATCATGCAGACAGGAAAGTAGTTCACAATCTACTTTCCTGCCCGCATGATTCACGTGGCCAACACACGGATCCCATTATAGTCTATTGGGTCCATGTGCTTTTACTGCACACCGCTTGCAGTTGCCATTTTGGACTCCCCGAACGGAATACTGAACACAGGTGTGAATGAAGGGTAAGTTCAGCAGCAGTACTCAGTGTCCAGGACTCTTTTTATATACCACATTATAACAGATCACCATAGATATGACAATGATGTTCAATTGCAATGGGGACATAACATGGGCTCAGGTTTTCAAATCTGAGTACAGAGCCCTTGTAGACTCTGGTATACCCCATCGAACTTGAGCATCTTTTGCATATGTATAAAAATGGCTTTTTGTAAAAAAAAAAATTGGTGCATCTATAAGACCATCTAAAGATATGATGGTGCTCAGCTTAATGTCCTGTACAATGCACTGTGGCTTATTTGATATTAAGTTTCATGGTGTCAAAATCCCTTTAAGGTACACCCTTAAAGCTGACTGCGTTTTTACATGTAATACATGCAAGTAGTAATACATGAGAATAGGTGGCTATTTCAATTTATTATAATAAAAAATTGCAAAAGTGAAGAAAAAAATTAGTAAATCAAGTTTAATAAAACATGATTTATAATTACTATATTAAATTTCCCCTTAACGGTTAATTACTATATTACAACTTCTAAAATCTGGTTTTATAATGGGCCTGTTTTATCCTGGAAATGTGTTTGCACTTTTAAAAATAAAAGCATTGAATAGTTATTTCTCTGAATGTCAAAGGGGTAGCCATTAGTATTGCTCATCTTTTAGTTTTGCCCACCCTTAATAAACAAGCATCATCCTTAAAATCCCTCATCTAATTGTATTAGTCTTACTGGATGTGAGATATATATTACTGACATGTTATATATATATTACTGACCAAACAAACCAACTGAGTATATTTATCTATGTCCCCCTAACCAGAGACTACCAATATATCAGTATTTATCCTTGGATTATCTCCTTGCCCTTCTCTGAATTAGATTTATTTTAGGGCCTAGTCCAGAAAACTCCATTTTTTGTAGTGTTTAAAATAAAATTCTATCTATCTATCTATCTATCTATCTATCTATCTATCTATCTATCTATCTATCTATCTATCAGAAAGATTAGACATTTTAGGGCCCATTCACATGGAGTAATGTGCCACGTGATCTGGCACGTATACAGCGTGTGAGACTTTGAGCGCCGTAAAAGCTCCTATTGATTTCAATGGGAGCCTGGATCGTATACGCCATGATTTTGCGGCGTATACGATCCAGGCTCCCATTGAAATCAATGGGAGCTTTTACGGCGCTCAAAGTCTCACACGCCGTATACGTGCCAGATCACGCGGCACGTTACTCCATGTGAATGGACCCTTAGAGTAATTTTGTAAAGTATTGGTATCTTCAAAAAGTTTTGTTGCAGTAAGATTGCATCCAATCACAATATGTCTGTGCGTGTCATCCTAGTCAGGTTCTGTTAGTCATGTATGTCCTGCAGAATACAGTACAGCTTCTTTTATATCCTCAGTGAAAGATGATGGCAATAGTTTAGTGTAAAATGCATATTCTGTTTAGTTATTATCATTTGCAGGTTTTGCAGGTCTATCCTTCAACACAAAGCACCTCTACTGATCAGCTATTTAGAGCATGGTATATTATGAGACTGCAAGCAGATGGCTCCATCCACTGCAGTGGCTGTGCCATGCTGTTACAGCTCTGCTCCCATTAAAGAGGTTGTCAGGGACAATGATATTAATTGGTGTGGACTCTTCATTCTTCATCTGACAATTTTTTCTTATTCGATCCAATGATTTATAAATTGCTACCTTGTTACTTACACTGGATATGTTCAATATCTTTCTTGAAGTGCACAGTTGGAGTAGATCTGCCTGATTCCTACTATTTATTTTGTTAGTGACTCCCATACATTACAGCTGCTATAAAGTGCTGTCTACACAGATAGTACAGGGAGAAAGTGTATGTCCAATATGGCTGCCTCTGGGGAAATCTAACGTTAAAATTTGGTACATTAACAAATATTAAAAGCAATATTTTTGCTCTACATACATCTTGAAATTAAAATATCTTATACTGTGCAACAAATATCCTTTTATTAAGATAGGAAATCAACAACAATATACAAGTATGTCCAGTGACCGCATGGCTTGGACATCTGGCTTAGTACAGCATGGACTTCTCTGCCACTTACCCACCCACCAGATATGTCCCAAAAAAAGCTCATTGGAGTAGACGTACCTGAATGACAGATGTCCACCCAAAGTCTTTCAGTCTTGATTTTTTCCCGTCTCTCTTTTGTTGTTCTAAAGGTTATAGCCGACACATTTTATCTGAATTATTTATTGCCACTTACATAAACTTCATCCATTTTTCATGAAGACGATAATTTCGTTTATAAATCTAAATCATGAAAGTCTAGTGGAGAGCAGAATTTCATATTCAGAAGGGGAGCAGGTCCAATAGGCAAGGTGAAAGGTGAATCCAAATAGACTTACAAGCGTGTTGAGAATCTTGTCTATAACTTAAAAGTCATCTGAATATAAATTAAATGTTTTTATGATGAGTGAGGGGGCCTCAACTGAATAGGAAGACATCATTTTGTTTTTATCTTCAAGTGTGAAAACTCTACCTGGTCAAATATGTTGTACGTTGTAGTAACTACTAATAGCTTAGTTTACTAGTCCAACATGTGATTCAAAAATGAAGCATCGTTGCAGTGATATATATAGGATAGTTAGAGCCATGTTAAAAAAAAATCACAACAAAGACCCTTTTTGGTGCTAGATCAGAGCATTACACCCCTATCTGGAGCATAAAGGACCCACTAATTCTTGAGTTCTGCTCCATTCCATCCATTAAAAGAAAGAGCTGTACCTTAGTACCTGGTTCTTCTCCTTTGTCCTATGACAGACTAGATAATTAAGAACTGGTGCTTATTTTATGCCATCTTAGAAAGGGCAGCACAGCCCCCTGGCGGCTCCTTTTCCGTTTTTTATTAATATTTTGCTCATTACGAAGTAAAATTTTGCTTAAGTTTTCATCACACTTTGGAAATAGGGAGGTAGAAAACTTGACCTGTTGCCCACTTTCTTGCCATGGACATTATAGCAGCCACTTGGCAGGTTGGACTCAATGGTGGGCTCGGGTTGCTCGATATTTATTTATGGTAATAAATAGAGATGAGCGAACACTAAAATGTTCGAGGTTCGAAATTTGATTCGAACAGCCGCTCAATGTTCGTGTGTTCGAACGGGTTTCGAACCCCATTATAGTCTATGGGGAACAGATACTCGTTAAGGGGGAAACCCAAATCCGTGTCTGGAGGGTCACCAAGTCCACTATGACAACCCAGGAAATGATGCCAACACCTCTGGAATGACACTGGGACAACAGGGGAAGCATGTCTGGGGGCATCTAACACACCAAAGACCCTCTATTACCCCAACATCACTGCCTAACAACTACACACTTTACACACTCAATACCACCTCTCTGACAGTAGGAAAACACCTTGAAACATGTGTATTTGGCACTTGCAGTGAGGAGAGCTTGTCACCAGCAGTGAATTTGGCCCTTGTAGTAAGTTGAGGTTGGCACCAACATTTGTTTTGAAAATCAGGGTGGATTGAGCCTCTAACCAGCAGAGTTTGGGCAAATTCATGGTGGAGGGAGCCTCTAAAAACCCCAGTTTGGACCAATTCATGGTGGAGGGAGCCTCTAAAAACCCCAGTTTGGACCAATTCATGGTGGAGGGAGCCTCTAAAAAACCCAGTTTGGACCAATTCATGGTGGAGGGAGCCTCTAAACAGCCCAGTTTGGGCAAATTCATGGTGGAGGGAGCCTCTAACCAGCCCAGTTTGGGCAAATTCATGGTGGAGGGAGCCTCTAAAAACCCCCGTTTGGACCAATTCATGGTGGAGAGAGCCTCTAAAAAGCCCAGTTTGGGCAAATTCATGGTGGAGGGAGCCTCTAACCAGCCCAGTTTGGACCAATTCATGGTGGAGGGAGCCTCTAAAAACCCCAGTTTGGACCAATTCATGGTGGAGGGAGCCTCTAAACAGCCCAGTTTGGGCAAATTCATGGTGGAGGGAGCCTCTAAAAACCCCCAGTTTGGACCAATTCATGGTGGAGGGAGCCTCTAAAAACCCCAGTTTGGACCAATTCATGGTGGAGGGAGCCTTAAACAGCTCAGTTTGGGCAAATTCATGGTGGAGAGAGCCTCTAAAAACCCCAGTTTGGACCAATTCATGGTGGAGGGAGCCTCTAAAAACCCCAGTTTGGACCAATTCATGGTGGAGGGAGCCTCTAAAAACCCCAGTTTGGACCAGTTCATGGTGGAGGGAGCCTCTAAACAGCCCAGTTTGGGCAAATTCATGGTGGAGGGAGCCTCTAAAAACCCCCAGTTTGGACCAATTCATAGTGGAGGGAGCCTCTAAAAACCCCAGTTTGGACCAATTCATGGTGGAGGGAGCTTCTAAACAGCCCAGTTTGGGCAAATTCATGGTGGAGGGAGCCTCTAAACAGGCCAGTTTGGGCAAATTCATGGTGGAGGGAGCCTCTAAAAACCCCAGTTTGGACCAATTCATGGTGGAGGGAGCCTCTAAACAGCCCAGTTTGGACCAATTCATGGTGGAGGGAGCCTCTAAAAACCCCAGTTTGGACCAATTCATGGTGGAGGGAGCCTCTAAAAACCCCAGTTTGGACCAATTCATGGTGGAGGGAGCCTCTAAAAACCCCAGTTTGGACCAATTCATGGTGGAGGGAGCCTCTAAAAACCCCAGTTTGGACCAATTCATGATGGAGGGAGCCTCTAAACAGCCCACTTTGGGCAAATTCATGGTGGAGGGAGCCTCTAAACAGCCCAGTTTGGGCAAATTCATGGTGGAGGGAGCCTCTAAAAACCCCAGTTTGGACCAATTCATGGTGGAGGGAGCCTCTAAAAACCCCAGTTTGGACCAATTCATGATGGAGGGAGCCTCTAAACAGCCCAGTTTGGACCAATTCATGGTGGAGAGAGCCGCTAAAAACCCCAGTTTGGACCAATTCATGGTGGAGGGAGCCTCTAAACAGGCCAGTTTGGGCAAATTCATGGTGGAGGGAGCCTCTAAACAGGCCAGTTTGGGCAAATTCGTGGTGGAGGGAGCCTCTAACCAGCCCAGTTTGGACCAATTCATGGTGGAGAGAGCCTCTAAAAACCCCAGTTTGGACCAATTCATGGTGGAGGGAGCCTCTAAAAACCCCAGTTTGGACCAATTCATGATGGAGGGAGCCTCTAAACAGCCCAGTTTGGACCAATTCATGGTGGAGAGAGCCTCTAAAAACCCCAGTTTGGACCAATTCATGGTGGAGGGAGCCTCTAAACAGGCCAGTTTGGGCAAATTCATGGTGGAGGGAGCCTCTAAACAGCCCAGTTTGGGCAAATTCATGGTGAAGGGAGCCTCTAAAAACCCCAGTTTGGACCAATTCATGGTGGAGGGAGCCTCTAAAAACCCCAGTTTGGACCAATTCATGGTGGAGGGAGCCTCTAAAAACCCCAGTTTGGACCAATTCATGATGGAGGGAGCCTCTAAACAGCCCAGTTTGGACCAATTCATGGTGGAGAGAGCCTCTAAAAACCCCAGTTTGGACCAATTCATGGTGGAGGGAGCCTCTAAACAGGCCAGTTTGGGCAAATTCATGGTGGAGGGAGCCTCTAAACAGGCCAGTTTGGGCAAATTCATGGTGGAGGGAGCCTCTAACCAGCCCAGTTTGGACCAATTCATGGTGGAGAGAGCCTCTAAAAACCCCAGTTTGGACCAATTCATGGTGGAAGGAGCCTCTAAACAGGCCAGTTTGGGCAAATTCATGGTGGAGGGAGCCTCTAAACAGGCCAGTTTGGGCAAATTCATGGTGGAGGGAGCCTCTAACCAGCCCAGTTTGGACCAATTCATGGTGGAGAGAGCCTCTAAAAACCCCAGTTTGGACCAATTCATGGTGGAGGGAGCCTCTAAACAGGCCAGTTTGGGCAAATTCATGGTGGAGGGAGCCTCTAAAAACCCCAGTTTGGACCAATTCATGGTGGAGGGAGCCTCTAAACAGCCCAGTTTGGACCAATTCATGGTGGAGGGAGCCTCTAAAAACCCCAGTTTGGACCAATTCATGGTGGAGGGAGCCTCTAAAAACCCCAGTTTGGACCAATTCATGATGGAGGGAGCCTCTAAACAGCCCAGTTTGGGCAAATTCATGGTGGATGGAGCCTCTAAACAGCCCAGTTTGGGCAAATTCATGGTGGAGGGAGCCTCTAAAAACCCCAGTTTGGACCAATTCATGATGGAGGGAGCCTCTAAAAACCCCAGTTTGGACCAATTCATGGTGGAGGGAGCCTCTAAAAACCCCAGTTTGGACCAATTCATGATGGAGGGAGCCTCTAAACAGCCCAGTTTGGACCAATTCATGGTGGAGAGAGCCTCTAAAAACCCCAGTTTGGATCAATTCATGGTGGAGGGAGCCTCTAAACAGGCCAGTTTGGGCAAATTCATGGTGGAGGGAGCCTCTAAACAGGCCAGTTTGGGCAAATTCATGGTGGAGGGAGCCTCTAACCAGCCCAGTTTGGACCAATTCATGGTGGAGAGAGCCTCTAAAAACCCCAGTTTGGACCAATTCATGGTGGAGGGAGCCTCTAAACAGGCCAGTTTGGGCAAATTCATGGTGGAGGGAGCCTCTAAAAACCCCAGTTTGGACCAATTCATGGTGGAGGGAGCCTCTAAACAGCCCAGTTTGGACCAATTCATGGTGGAGGGAGCCTCTAAAAACCCCAGTTTGGACCAATTCATGGTGGAGGGAGCCTCTAAACAGCCCAGTTTGGACCAATTCATGGTGGAGAGAGCCTCTAAAAACCCCAGTTTGGACCAATTCATGGCGGAGGGAGCCTCTAAACAGCCCAGTTTGGACCAATTCATGGTGGAGGGAGCCTCTAAAAACCCCAGTTTGGACCAATTCATGGTGGAGGGAGCCGCTAAACAGCCCAGTTTGGACCAATTCATGGTGGAGGGAGCCTCTAACCAGCAGAGTTGGGGGAAATCAGGGTGGAGGGAGCCTAGTATTAGCAGAAATGTGCAACGCTTATGGTGGATAAGTATGAGGATGCGGAGGAATTGGAGAGGTTGAGTACAGACATGGAGTTTCATGTTGGGGTGCTTTACACAGGTGGGCCCAAAAATGAAGGCTCTATCCAGTGGTGGTTCATTTTTATCAAAGTGAGCCGGTCGGCACTCTCAGCTGACAGACGGGTGCGCTTGTCAGTGATGATGCCACCGGCTGCACTGAACACCCTCTCAGATAGGACGCTGGCGGCAGGACAGGACAGCACCTCCAAGGCATATAGGGCAAGTTCAAGCCACAGGTCCAACTTCGACACCCAATACGTGTAGGGCGCAGAGGGGTCGGAGAGGACAGGGCTGTGGTCGGAAAGGTATTCCCGCAACATGCGCCTATACTTCTCACGCCTGGTGACACTAGGACCCTCCGTGGCGGCACTTTGGCGAGGGGGTGCCATCAAGGTGTCCCAGACCTTAGACAGTGTGCCCCTCGTTTGTGTGGACCGGTGAGAACTTGGTTGCCTACTGGAGGAACTGCCCTCCCTGCCGCCAACGTCACATGCTGGAAACATCTCCATCATATTCTGCACCAATTGCCTGTGGCAAGCATTGATGCGATTGGCCCTCCCCTCTACCGGAATAAAAGACGAGATGTTGTTTTTATACCGGGGGTCAAGGATAGCAAAGATCCAGTACTGGTTGTCCTCCATGATTTTGACAATACGCTTGTCGGTTGTAAAGCACCCCAACATGAACTCAGCCATGTCTGCCACAGTGTTAGTTGGCATGACTCCTCTGGCCCCACCGGAAAGTTCAATCTCCATTTCCTCCTCATCCTCCATGTCTACCCATCCGCGCTGCAACAATGGGACGATTCGAAGTTGCCCGGAAGCCTCCTGTATCACCATCACATCATCGGACAACTCTTCTTCCTCCTCCTCCTCCTCCTCCTCCTCCTCCTCCTCCATTAAACGCGATGAAGCGGACAGATGTGTGGACCTACTCTCCAGCTGTGACGGATCGGATGCTATCCCTAACTCCTCTGTGTGATCTGAGTTATCCCTGATGTCAATCAGGGATTCTCTCAGAACACACAAGAGCGGGATTGTAAGGCTCACCATCGCATCCTCAGAGCTCACCCTCCTTGTGGACTCCTCAAACACCCGTAGGATGTCACAAAGGTCTCTCATCCATGGCCACTCATGGATGAGAAACTGAGGCAGCTGACTTTGTGGCACCCTAGGGTTTTGTAGCTGGTATTCCATCAAAGGTCTCTGCTGCTCAACCACTCTATTCAACATCTGAAACGTTGAGTTCCAGCGTGTGGGGACGTCGCACAAAAGCCGGTGTTGTGGCACATACAGGCGTTGCTGGAGAGATTTTAAGCTAGCAGCGGCTACTGTCGACTTGCGAAAGTGGGCGCACATGCGCCGCACTTTCACCAGTAGCTCTGGAACATTGGGGTAGCTCTTTAGGAAACGT
Organism: Leptodactylus fuscus; assembly: GCF_031893055.1. Lineage (NCBI taxonomy): Eukaryota > Metazoa > Chordata > Amphibia > Anura > Leptodactylidae > Leptodactylus > Leptodactylus fuscus. Next base: position 110,187,357 of record NC_134270.1, on the reverse strand, counting down.
TGCACCACTAGGTTGAAGACGTGGGCCAGGCATGGAACATGTTGGAGTCCGGCAAGCTCCAGAGCTGCTACCAGGTTCCGGCCGTTATCACAAACGACCATGCCTGGGCCCAGGTGCAGCGGCTCAAACCATATTGCCGTCTCATCGAGGAGGGCATCCCTCACCTCGGAGGCAGAGTGCTGTCTGTCCCCCAAGCTGATCAGCTTCAGCACAGCCTGCTGACGTCTACCAACGCCAGTGCTGCAACGTTTCCAACTCGTAGCTGGGGTCAATCTAACAGCGGAGGAGGAGGCGGTGGCGGAGGAGGAGGCGGTGGCGGAGGAGGAGGCGGTAGAGGAGGAGGAGGAGGGGGGGGTGTTCTTCTCGTGTCCCTGCCAGGAATGTTAGGCGGGGAGACGAGGTACACCGGGCCAGTTTGGGAAGCAGTCCCAGCCTCAACTACATTCACCCAGTGTGCCGTCAGTGAAATGTAGCGTCCCTGTCCGCATGCACTTGTCCACGCGTCGGTGGTCAAGTGGACCTTTGTGCAAAGCGCGGAACTAAGGGCCCGCCTGATGTTGAGTGACACGTGCTGGTGCAAGGCGGGGACGGCACACCGGGAGAAGTAGTGACGGCTAGGGACGGCATAGCGAGGTGCCGCAGTTGCCATCAGGTCCAGGAAGGCGGGAGTTTCAACAAGCCGGAACGCCAACATCTCCTGGGCCAGCAGTTTAGCGATGTTGGCGTTCAAGGCTTGCGCGTGTGGGTGGTTAGCAGTGTATTTCTGCCGCCGCTCCAATGTCTGAGAGATGGTGGGTTGTTGTAAAGAAGCGCCTGATGGTGCCTTTGATGGTGCAGGAGAAGGAGATAAGACAGGAACAGGGGAGGATGAGGGAGAAGTCAACAAAGTGGCGGAGGCAGATGAAGTGGTGTCCTGGCTCATCCTCTGGAGTGCATCGCCAGCACAGTCAGCAGTGGCAGTGGCAGAGGCAGAGGCAGTGGCAGAGGCAGTGGCAGTGGCGTGAACGGCAGGCGGCCTTTGTCCTGCCGTTGCTGCCTGCCACTGATTCCAGTGCTTGGATTCCAAATGACGGCGCATTGAAGTGGTGGACAGGTTGCTCTTCTCAGAGCCCCTAATCAATTTTGAGAGGCAAATTGTGCAGACAACACTATATCTGTCCTCGGCGCATTCCTTGAAAAAACTCCACACCTTCGAGAAACGTGCCCTCGAGGTGGGAGTTTTTCGGGGCTGGGTACGAACTGGAACATCTTGGGAGATTCCGGGTGTGGCCTGGCTTCGCCTAAGCTGCTGACCTCTGCCTCTGCCTCTAGCTACCCTTTTTGGTGCTGCACTTGCCTCAACATCCACACTACTTTCCCCGCTTGACATCCCCCCTGTCCAGGTCGGGTCAGTGTCCTCATCATCCACCACTTCCTCTTCCAACTCCTGTCTCATCTCCTCCTCCCGCACAATGCGCCGGTCAACTGGATGCCCTGACGGCAACTGCGTCACATCATCGTCGATGAGGGTGGGTTGCTGGTCATCCACCACCAAATCGAACGGAGATGGAGGAGACTCTAGTGTTTGAGCATCTGGACACAGATGCTCCTCTGTTAGGTTCGTGGAATCGTGACGTGGAGAGGCAGGTTGAGGGACAATGAAAGGAGCGGAGAACAGCTCTGGGGAGCAGGGACATTTGGGGTTATTGTTCTGTGAAGCTTGGGAATTTTGGGAGGAAGGAGGACAAGACTGTTGGGTAATAGGAGGAGAGGAGGCAGAGTCTGACTGGCTGCTGGACAATGTGCTGTAAGCGTTCTCTGACAGCCATTGCAAGACCTGTTCCTGGTTCTCGGGCCTACTAAGGTTTGTACCCTGCAGTTTAGTTAATGTGGCAAGCAACCCTGGCACTGTGGAGTGGCGCAATGCTTGCTGCCCCACAGGAGTAGGCACGGGACGCCCTGTGGCTTCACTGCTACCTTGCTCCCCAGAACCATTCCCCCGACCTCGCCCACGGCCTCGTCCACGTCCCTTTCCGGGAGCCTTGCGCATTTTGAATTCCCAGTTAGAAATTGGCACTATATACCAGTAGTAAAAATTGTGGGTGCACGTAACCCCAATATATTCTTTGAATTCCCAGTCAGAAACTGGCACTGTATACCAGTAGTAAAAATTGTGGGTGCACGTAACCCCAATATATTCTTTGAATTCCCAGTCAGACAATGGCACTATATACCAGTAGCAAGAAATGAGGGTATTTATAACCCCAATATATTCTTTGAATTCCCAGTCAGACAATGGCACTGTATACCAGTAGTAAAAATTGTGGGTGCACGTAACCCCAATATATTCTTTGAATTCCCAGTCAGACAATGGCACTGTATACCAGTAGTAAAAATTGTGGGTGCACGTAACCCCAATATATTCTTTGAATTCCCAGTCAGACAATGGCACTATATATCAGTAGTAAAAATTGTGGGTGCACGTAACCCCAATATATTCTTTGAATTCCCAGTCAGAAACTGGCACTGTATACCAGTAGTAAAAATTGTGGGTGCACGTAACCCCAATATATTCTTTGAATTCCCAGTCAGACAATGGCACTATATACCAGTAGCAAGAAATGAGGGTATTTATAACCCCAATATATTCTTTGAATTCCCAGTCAGACAATGGCACTGTATACCAGTAGTAAAAATTGTGGGTGCACGTAACCCCAATATATTCTTTGAATTCCCAGTCAGACAATGGCACTGTATACCAGTAGTAAAAATTGTGGGTGCACGTAACCCCAATATATTCTTTGAATTCCCAGTCAGACAATGGCACTATATATCAGTAGTAAAAATTGTGGGTGCACGTAACCCCAATATATTCTTTGAATTCCCAGTCAGACAATGGCACTGTATACCAGTAGTAAAAATTGTGGGTGCACGTAACCCCAATATATTCTTTGAATTCCCAGTCAGAAACTGGCACTATATGGCAGTAGCAAGAAATGAGGGTATTTATAACCCCAATATATTCTTTGAATTCCCAGTCAGACAATGGCACTGTATACAAGTAGTAAAAATTGTGGGTGCACGTAACCCCAATATATTCTTTGAATTACCAGTCAGAAACTGGCACTATATGGCAGTAGCAAGAAATGAGGGTATTTGTAACCCCAATATATTCTTTGAATTCCCAGTCAGAAACTGGCACTGTATACCAGTAGTAAAAATTGTGGGTGCACGTAACCCCAATATATTCTTTGAATTCCCAGTCAGACAATGGCACTATATACCAGTAGCAAGAAATGAGGGTATTTATAACCCCAATATATTCTTTGAATTCCCAGTCAGACAATGGCACTGTATACCAGTAGTAAAAATTGTGGGTGCACGTAACCCCAATATATTCTTTGAATTCCCAGTCAGACAATGGCACTGTATACCAGTAGTAAAAATTGTGGTGCACGTAACCCCAATATATTCTTTGAATTCCCAGTCAGACAATGGCACTATATATCAGTAGTAAAAATTGTGGGTGCACGTAACCCCAATATATTCTTTGAATTCCCAGTCAGACAATGGCACTGTATACCAGTAGTAAAAATTGTGGGTGCACGTAACCCCAATATATTCTTTGAATTCCCAGTCAGAAACTGGCACTATATGGCAGTAGCAAGAAATGAGGGTATTTATAACCCCAATATATTCTTTGAATTCCCAGTCAGACAATGGCACTGTATACCAGTAGTAAAAATTGTGGGTGCACGTAACCCCAATATATTCTTTGAATTACCAGTCAGAAACTGGCACTATATGGCAGTAGCAAGAAATGAGGGTATTTGTAACCCCAATATATTCTTTGAATTCCCAGTCAGAAACTGGCACTGTATACCAGTAGTAAAAATTGTGGGTGCACGTAACCCCAATATATTCTTTGAATTCCCAGTCAGACAATGGCACTATATACCAGTAGCAAGAAATGAGGGTATTTATAACCCCAATATATTCTTTGAATTCCCAGTCAGACAATGGCACTGTATACCAGTAGTAAAAATTGTGGGTGCACGTAACCCCAATATATTCTTTGAATTCCCAGTCAGACAATGGCACTGTATACCAGTAGTAAAAATTGTGGGTGCACGTAACCCCAATATATTCTTTGAATTCCCAGTCAGAAACTGGCACTATATGGCAGTAGCAAGAAATGAGGGTATTTATAACCCCAATATATTCTTTGAATTCCCAGTCAGACAATGGCACTGTATACCAGTAGTAAAAATTGTGGGTGCACGTAACCCCAATATATTCTTTGAATTCCCAGTCAGAAACTGGCACTATATGGCAGTAGCAAGAAATGAGGGTATTTATAACCCCAATATATTCTTTGAATTCCCAGTCAGACAATGGCACTGTATACCAGTAGTAAAAATTGTGGGTGCACGTAACCCCAATATATTCTTTGAATTACCAGTCAGAAACTGGCACTATATGGCAGTAGCAAGAAATGAGGGTATTTGTATTCCCAATATATTCTTTGAATTCCCAGTCAGACAATGGCACTGTATACCAGTAGTAAAAATTGTGGGTGCACGTAACCCCAATATATTCTTTGAATTCCCAGTCAGACAATGGCACTATATACCAGTAGCAAGAAATGAGGGTATTTATAACCCCAATATATTCTTTGAATTCCCAGTCAGAAACTGGCACTGTATACCAGTAGTAAAAATTGTGGGTGCACGTAACCCCAATATATTCTTTGAATTCCCAGTCAGACAATGGCACTATATACCAGTAGCAAGAAATGAGGGTATTTATAACCCCAATATATTCTTTGAATTCCCAGTCAGACAATGGCACTGTATACCAGTAGTAAAAATTGTGGGTGCACGTAACCCCAATATATTCTTTGAATTCCCAGTCAGACAATGGCACTGTATACCAGTAGTAAAAATTGTGGGTGCACGTAACCCCAATATATTCTTTGAATTCCCAGTCAGACAATGGCACTATATACCAGTAGCAAAAATTGTGGGTGTATATAGCCCCAATTCTATTGCTAGGGGACTTGCAGGGTATTTCTGAGGTGAAGGTGGGGGGGCACACCGTTGGAACGGTGATTTGGGGTGTATATATGGGGTATACGGGAATACACTGTCAGTGTGTTCCATTCAGGATCCTGGGAAAGCTGGGTTGCGGCGATTGAGCCCGTCAGTGCCACGTTACACTGACAAGCTTCTCCCTGGAATTGAAGTTATATGTAAGCCCAATATATTCTTTGAATTCCCAGTGAGACAATGGCACTATATGGCAGTAGCAAAAATAGTGGGTGTATATAGCCCCAATTCTATTGCTAGGGGACTTGCAGGGTATTTCTGGGGTGAAGGTGGGGGGGCACACCGTTGGAACGGGTATCGGGGGTATATATCGGGTATACGGGAATACACTGACAGTGTATTCCATTCAGGATCCTGGGAAAGCTGGGTTGCGGCGATTGAGCCCGTCAGTGCCACGTTACACTGACAAGCTTCTCCCTGGAATTTAGCTCTTACAAGAGCTGTTGGTTGTCTTCTCCTTCCTATCCTAGCCTGTCCCTGCCTACCCAGAATCTAAGCCCTAGCTAGCTGGACGGAAACCTCCGTCCTCGGTGAATTGCAAGCTCAGAATGACGCGAACCTGGGCGGCGCTGTTCTTTTAAATTAGAGGTCACATGTTTTCGGCAGCCAATGGGTTTTGCCTACTTTTTTCAACGTCACCGGTGTCGTAGTTCCTGTCCCACCTACCCTGCGTTGTTATTGGAGCAAAAAAGGCGCCAGGGAAGGTGGGAGGGGAATCGAGTAATGGCGCACTTTACCACGCGGTGTTCGATTCGATTCGAACATGCCGAACAGCCTAATATCCGATCGAACATGAGTTCGATAGAACACTGTTCGCTCATCTCTAGTAATAAAGAGGTTACTTTTATGTTCTCTAGTGGTCTAGGACATCAAAAGGTTACTACCCTTGTAGGTCTCTTAGGTTTAAGACATTGAAGAATTGAATGTTACATTCCTGGTGGTCAATTAAAATCTAGTTACACTTTTCAGTCCAGTCCACAAGTTAGCTATCAGAACATGGCTTCTTGCCGTGTTTGCAACTTTTATTTATTTATTTTTTTGTTTGCACTTTTTAAAACCATCCCAAGTTCTTTTGATCGGTCGTCAGACAAAAGGTTTCCAGAAGATTAATTGGCCACCAAAGGAATATCACGTACATTATTTTCTTGCCTCAGAAGTTGAAGCCTCAAGTTAAAGAAAATGAGTAACTATACTATGAAGAATGTTCAGGCCTGTGATCCTACCCTGTCCAGTCTTTACCGCCCCGTACAATGGGAATAGATTTTTCCACTGCTATTACATTACCCATACTACTTGGCAAAATCAACTCTCACTCCACGGGGCAGTACATAGAGGAAAGGGAAGGGGACCAAATGGCAAGATAGTTTTTCGGGAGCTGAAGATGCCCCATATGAACCAATTTCTTCATTTACATTTCACTTCAAAGTTAGACTTTTTTTCCGAATCTAGAAAAGAGACATATATAAAAGTGGTATATTGTTTATCAGTGTATTGTGCTCTTTAATGTGGTGGTAGCAGTTGAATATGGTTAAGTGAGGTGGTAAACTTACTTTAAAGGCCTAGGTACACTGACACTGTTGTTGTATAATATATGTTTAATTGTGTAACTCTCGGCTGATAATGACCTTTTTTATTCATGCCTTCCCGTTAGCTTCATGTACGGTATGTGTGTCTGTGAGTAGAAGAAATATTTGCAAATCTCTTTACCCTGATGAAAGCATTGCCATCATATATGGAAATATCTGACACTTCAGAAGAAGCAGCATCTGAAGCAGTTCTTGAAAATGGAAAGTGGCTTTATTATTGAAGGGATCTACTATGGTAAATGTAACAGTGAAAATAAGTGGTCTAGAGGAGTAACCTGAAGTTTATGGGCCCCGATGTAAAGTCTGGAATAGACCGCCAGCTACCATGTGCCATTTACTGCATATTATCATTGTTTTGTTAGGTGGCAGAAGGGAGGACAATTCCCCCTTAGGATATGTGATCCGAGTGTTGTGGGTAATTTCTCCCTCAGGGATAAAGGAAAGAAGCAGGCAGAGACAGTGGAACAATTCAAAGATTTACTCACCAATAAGCAACATGTTTGGTGGTTACAGAGCTTCTCCAAAGAGGCAACTGTCACGTGCTTACATAATTTTTTAAATCAGGCAACTGGCACTTGGTCACAGTTCACACATAAAGGAATGGCCCAACTTTAACAAGATATTTGGCAAAGTGAACAGCATACAATATCTGCGAGCCCCTGCAACAGTTCACTGGTTGTTACTTACATGGCTAACACATATTCATGGAGTCTTACCTATATTGTGGTGGTTTCTTATGAAAAATACGTTGGGGTACTAGTCAATGTTGTCACAGATTTTATTGTCTATGGCTCCTTGGTATTTACTCATGTCTTCCTTTCTACCTACTTGCTTTTGGATAGGATCTGGGTAAGTGTTTATGCATATAATGCTCTGGGTATGACATATGGATTACTGTTTATACTCGAGTATAAGCCAGCTTTTTCAGCACAGTTTTTATGCTGAAAAAGCCCCCTCTCGACTTATACTCGAGTCAGGGTCCAACTCAGGGTTCCCCGGTGGGCTGCGAGCTCCAATTATTAATCCTCATTTTGTTAATACAAATGCATTGTTCAGGGGACCCGATCGGTTCCTTAACCAAGGCATTTGCATAATGAGGCACGGAGCACAGGACCTGCAAGGACCTGCATAAATTAAACAAAAGGGGAGGTCCTTTAGTGCTACAGTAATGATATAGGATACTCCCCCTTCTATAGCAAGAGAGTTGAAAGCCCGGGAGACTGCCCTGAATTCAGTGCCCCTTATCAAAAGGTTTATTTTCATAAAATGGTGTTTTATTCAGTGATAGTTGTAAAACATGCTATAAACAATATAAATATGGTATCATCACAAACATAATATCCTGCAGGAAAAATGATCATGTCATTTTTAATGCAGAATGAACGACATAAAAGCAAAACCCCCCAAAATAATGACAGACTTTTTTCACAGCCCCAGAAGATGTTAGTAAAAACTAGTCAAAACAATACATGAACATCAAATGTACTAAAAATACAACCTGTTGATGGAAAAATAAAAAAGTTATGAATCGAAGGCCCAGGAGAGCTATGGGAACAATAGAAAACAGTGCTACTTATCTCTCCGGGCTCCTGGCAGGCTTCAGCCTACTTGTGTGATGTCCCTGATGTCACATGCCCGGGGCCTCCGTCCTTATGTATTGCGACGCAGACCCCCTGGGTCACGTGACATCCCGGACGTCATTGAAAATGGACACCATCAGCGGGGAAAAGACCCCAGAGTATAATAATTGTTCATGGGTGTCCACAATGGAGCATAATACTTGGCGAAGGGGCCACAATGGGGCATAATACTGGGTGAAGAGGACTCTATGGGGTATAATTCTGTATGCAGGGACCACAATAGGGAATAATACTGTCTGCAGAGGCCACTATGGGGCATAATAGTGTGCACAGGAATGTGGGGGGGGGTCGGTCGGGGATTTCAGCATCGGTCTGGGGGGGAGGGCCCATGTCAAAAGTTCGTCACAGGGCTCCGCCGTTCCTAGTTACGAAACAGTTTAATATCCAAACTAAGCCACACAGATTGTTACAGAACAAGATACTTAAATAAGGCAAACCCTAAATTAAATTGTGAACCCCAGATACCTTAGTTAAACTTGTTTCACACTATCCAGTCTTATCTTACAGATACATTTTATGATGCGTTGTTAGCCTACAACATAGTTTAGTATGCCTAGAAATGCAGACACGGTGCAGGTCCATTTTAGTGAAAGTTCCACAAAATAATTTTATTATACAGGCTAGCATCTGGTGACTTCCCTACAATGTCACCTTCTATGTCTACTTGGAAGGAGATCTTCAGTTGCTTGCATTGCAGAAATATGCAGGTCAAAGCTCTCTCATTCAGTAGCATATCAAGACACAAGGCTGCCAAATATTGAACTCGGTGCCAAGCTTTTTGCCAGTGCCCTGGCCTTTAGTGCCCCTAGGGTCCTCAAAATGAAGAACGGATGTAGATACATGTGACATATGGGGCACAGTCTCTATATATTTTGACACTTTCTGGGTATACCTGCCATATAGATGATCTTTGATAAAATAGGGTACAAGGACAGATCAGTGGGAATTAAACTTTCTGTTTTTTACATTTTATTGAAGGACTTGTACATCAAAGACAACCTGGGCAGATGGCACAAATGAGGCCATTAATACTGAAGAATGTCCCTTAGAAAATACATAGAGGCTTATGTATAGAATGACCATCAAGTTTGTAGACAGAAAGGACAGAGCTAATTGAGCTCATACCTTTAATGTCCTGCAAATGGATATCTCCTGCAAAATCCCGCTCAAAATAATTGCCATCACTTTCACACGGCTCCAAGAAAAACGCTGAATTTTCTTCATATGATCTCTAGTAGAAGGTAAATGAAAGCTGGGAATCTTCTATAGAGAACTGTGAAGTTTGCCGAGCTCCAACCTTTGTTGCTTTAGTGTTGGTCTCTCTTTCTGATGGCATCTTCGGGTGGCTGATACTTATTAGAAAACCTTCCGTGCACAATGAAAGACAGAGATACTTTTCTCGAGACTGCACAGAAAAAGTTCTGCTACAGGCAGAGACGCTGCAGTTAGGGACCAAGATAAAATAATGAATGTGATACTAGGGCGAGAAGACAATGCAATTATTATATTATAAAGAAAACAGTCTACAGACACAAAAGGGTTTCTCTGGTACACCATGGAAAAGATACTGAAACTTTTTAAAAGTTTTTATTTTAGTGTTATTATTATATTCATATAAATATTGCAAGGCAGCAACAAGTCACCTCTGTATAACCTGTTTCATCCACCTACACTCATATCATTTACAGGTCCACGTGTTTGTATAGCTTCGGCTATAGTGGCTGCAGATTGTGAATTGTTAAGGAGCCCAAGGAAAATTCTACCACATGATGATATAAAGGGTCATGATTACTAAACTGCTACAAAGACTGGGTCAAAATTTGTTCTGGTGGGTTGCTTTGAGAGTCAGTTTAGTTAATAGTGACCACGCCTCTAGATCAAATATGAAAAACCGAGATTATCCTTGAAGGAAATCTGATAGATAATTGTGATTTTGCTTTTCCTCACCATATTGTATATTAATGATTCTATGAAAGTAAGGGACTCTCACAAAATTCTTTCAATAGCAAAACTAGAAATGAGCCTCCACTAAAATCTCTACCCGTGTTGTTCCCAACTTGGTAAGTTATATAATTCTGGTTGCCCTTAACCATCACTAGGAAGAGCTGAGTACATATGGATTGAAACATTAAAGGGATTCTGCTACTGTTGGCACTTACAGTATCCATTATTCACAGGAACCACCTGACCACTATCAGGAGAATAGGGGCCCAAAAGTTGTCCTTAATGCTCCACAAGAATAGAGTGTTAGGAGTAGGGCTGGAGCTTCTGCAACGCTGTGCGAAGGTTTCCGGCACTCTCCTTTCTGCTTCTCCTGGTCCCCTATTTCCAGGTCTTGGGAGGCAAACTGGAACCACTGTGGCAGTGTGCGGGGGTTTCTGGTCTCCTGAGCCGGATCAGGGACTTCCGGCATTTTAGGCCAGGTGGCAGGCCAGAGCTTGCTTAAGATGGGCTCTCGCTTCAGACTGCTGCTGGTTATTCAGTGTTCGTTCCTGTCCATGATAGTAAGTGCTCTCCTGGTTTATCTGGTTTTGTCTCTGTTTCTCACCCCTGCTTGCCTTCTGACTCTGCCTCTTGCCTCTTGATTTTTGTACTTTGCCTGCTCCTCTTGATGACCCCAGCTTGCTTTTAGACCTCTGCTCCCTGAACCCAACTTTGAACTGCTCTGCTCACATGTTACTGACTCGGTTTGCTTGACCTTCCCTCTGGATTTTCCTCTGTACTGCGCTGCCCTCTCGTTGACGACTCAGATTGGACAACTACGCTTTGGTACTCTGCTGCCATATGGTCCCTTTGACCTGCAACTGAACTCTGAAGACCTGCTGGTAAGAGATTCCAGTTCCTGTTTTTGCTGTGATATGTGGTGTGCTATGTGTCCAGCTCTCCCTGGCCCATACCGCTCTACCCGGCAATGCCATCAAGTCCATCCCCACCATCAGAGGCTCTGGTGAACACCTCTGTGGGGTTGGATTTGGTGCAGCCCAGGGTGAGCTGGAGATTCAGCGCCATGCTTTACCATTTTGATTGGTGTGTCTAGTACTGGTTCTCACTATTGGCTTGGTACTGCATCTGCTATCCTAACATACAGTGATAATAGAATTCTCCTAATCATTGGGGTTCATAGTGGTCATAGTGCCAGTGTTCTAACCATTATCCCCTCTCCTGTGAACAACTATATACATTTTTATACGGAGCTCCTCCCAGAGGCAAATAAATGTAGCCACTGTGACAGTGTTCATTTCTCTAATGAGAGAGGTCAAGAAAATTGAAATTGTTTTCAAAATTATTGTAGCAGACGGTGGATAGTACCACTTACCTGGTTTGACTTTGGGCTATTTCTAAGGTCCTTGTCTATGTGGCCCCCTGGTTTTCACATTTTAACCTCTAATCTTGTCTTTGCTGTAGGGGATAATCGGGTTGCTACCTCTAGGAGTAGTCCCAGCCTAGGTGGCAGCTGACCCAAAGGCCAAGTCAGAGTGAAACACCAGAGAGTCAAGAAAAAGTGTGGTCAAGTCTGGTCTGAAGATCAGGTGCAGGCAGTAGAGATGCAGAGTGATGGGAAGCCAAAAGGTCATACATTGAGAAACAGCAGATCAGGAACAGTATCAAATGAAGAGTCAGGAAACAGGGCAAGGTCACTAAATGGAAGATCAATCAAGAAAATAAGAACCTATGTTGCTCAGGTGTAGTGCAGAGGACTGAGCAAGGTTACATAGGTGATTATTGCTTGTAATTGGCTAGGCAAGACTTACAGGTGTATTTGTCAATCCTGTATGGTACAAGGTAAAAGGGGCATTCCTGCTTTATGGGCCGGCCATGCTGAATGAGAATCAGAAGTACACAGCAAAACAGAAAGACAGGAACCACACGGAGTGAAGCAGAGGTAAGATAACATCATTGTCCGCTAAAAGAAATAGTACTCCGGAGAACGATGAGTGCCAGCATTACAATTTTAATCAATTTATTAGACTTGTAGAATATTGGGTTGTGACTACAGCACCATATAAACATCAGACCTATCAGGCAGCCAGACATCTCTCACCTTTACAAGGCAAAGCTGAAAAGAGCAAAACAGATTCAGATATTTCTCAGCTATGAATAAAATACATGTTCTAGAACATTTAACCCCTTTTGCAATCCCAAAGCATTGCTATAAATCACAGAGAAGACGGGAACAAAAGGTACAATCACATTGAAATCGTTACGAACTGCAGGCAGCGCAGACACTTAGCTCTCTCTGCTGCACAATACGGAGGTAGACCTTCCACTGACTGATTAATAACCTTTAGAAAAGACCCTACTAGCAGGAACAATAGGGAATTATTTGAATTTTTGGGCAATTAAGGAGCTCTGAGTCAGGCTGCTGACTTATCAAGCTTGTGGAAGACAGGCTGCATTCAATAGGCATTATTGCCCCCCTTATATTTTAACCGAACCTGTCAAAGCACCAGCGTCTGCAAAGACGAAAGTATTTTCAACAAAATGCCATGGTGAACTTTTTGCAGTAATTATAGACATAAAATATATTGCCCTCACTGCAGTCTATTCTGATCTCTGAGAACATCTGTCCACATTGTAAGTCCCAGCCGCTTGGAGCTCTGCCATGCCTCACAGACACGAAGATCTGTCATCTAGGTTTCTGATTATGATAGACATGGTAAGTAAATTAAAACAATCCACAAGTGGCTCATGTGCTTTATGCATTTGATCCAGTTGTTGGTCCCCATGGATGGCAGGGACTATTATTTTGTACTGGTGGGGTCTTGCTGTATAAGAATTGATGTAAAGGTTAATTCCCATCAGCAATGCTAGCATTCATGTCAGACCTATTTCAGGACCGATTCTTAGCTCCTTAGAAATAGGATCAGAGAGGCCCAACACCAGGTCTCTGATCAGCCATTCCTGTAAATAGAAGGCTCAGTTGAATGTATAGTGACACTAACAGAATACTGCAACTCTTCCTCCATTTATGTGAATAGGACCAGAGCTGCCATACTTCAGTGCAATTGCCATACAGTAGACTCAGCCCCGTCTAGAGGCTTCCTGAACAGCTGATTAGTGAAGGGTCCTGTATTCATAGTGACAGTATGGTAGTCTTTTTTGGTACACATGTTTTTTTTCTTAGTGTAAATTGTGAGCCCCTTATAGGCATCACAATGTACATCTTTTTCCCCCTATGAGTATGTCTTTGTAGAATGGGAGGAAATCCATGCAAACACAGGGAGAACATACAAACTCCTTGCAGATGTTGTTCCTGGCGGGATTCGAACCCAGGACTCCAATACTGCAAGTCCTCAGTGCTAATCACTGAGCCACCATGTTGCCCCTAGTAGCTATATTCTTGCACATATAGGGATTATTATTTTCTTGTTCATGCAATGCAGTATTATAATAATTTTATTGGTTGTTCAAAGGAGATTGTGTTCCAGCAGTTATATTTATATAAATAGGAGGCTACATTGCCGTATTATAGTGGATATATTTCTATACGTAGAAGCCAGTAATATAGTATTTTTTTTTACTCTAGTAATACTCTTATACTTAGGGGGAAATTGTATAGCAGTTCTGTTGCTTATTCATAGGAAGCAGCATTAGAACACAAAAGTTATATTGTCATACAGTAGTATTATGCTGTGTTTTGTAAATATAATAATCATAATCTTGTATATACAGGGCATTATTATAATAGTTATATTCTTGTCCATAGAAGGAGGTATTATAGTATCTATAGTATTGTCAATTGTAAGCAGTACTATAGGTAGCCTTATAGTACGTATATGTTTGTTCAAAGAAAGCAGTATTATAGTAGTTATATTCTTGTACAAAGGGGCAGTATTGTATTGTTAACACACAGTATATACCAAAGGAGTAGTTCTATTGTAAATATTCTCTGATCTATAGGTCACAGTAATAATTATATTCTTGTCCATAGATGGCAGTATTATAGTAGTTACTTTCTTATCCATAAAGGACAGTATTATAGTAATTAATTATAGTATATATTATTTATTATCATAGTTGTATTCTTCTGCCATACTTTGTGGACAAATGTATAGTAGTTATATTCTTCTATACAGGAACAACAATTGTAGTAGTTATAGTCTTGCCCAGATGACTGTATTATTGTAGTTAGATACACGTCTATAGGTAAGATTTAGTATTACAGTAGTTATATTCTTGTATATAGTAAGTATATTATAGTAGTTATATTTGTATACATAGAGGGAATTTTTAAAGTGGTTATCCTGAAGATGTAATATTTCAGTTTGGCTACTATTGTTGCCAGTGGTCAGTGCCGACTTCATGTAATATCTGCTTTTCAACAGAAATTTGACAATCCATTTGTTGCGGATGAACTGAACATAATTCTTGGCATGGTGGCTGACAGCCCTTGCATATATTTTCTTCATACCGCCATCTCTTGTGATATTATGACTGCTATGACTACTGTGTAGTGCAGGTCCTGAGCTGTTCTCACTGCCAATCGACTGTCTAACTATTACTTTCCCACAAGTCATAATTTTAAATATTAATTTTGTACAAAGAGAATGGCCAAGAAATACGTCGAGGGAAAAGAAAACCGAGCTTCAATGCAGATGACTGCCTGGGTCATCGTCAATGTACTAATTAGCTTCAAAGAATTGTTATTTTTCCACAATGATAACTAAATTATTCTCTCTGCTTCCTCACACAACGTAGAAGGCATTTTTCTCCTAATTGTGAAGCACTTGTTAAAGAACCACACCATCGCACTGCATCCTCCCTATGGAATGACCTCTCTGTACTTTTTTTTAATGATGATAAGTATTATCGGAGAACTGCTACCTGTCGTTATAGCAACACTGCTTTCCAGACCCTTTCCAAACTACTACTATAATACTGAAGCACAGAATATGGACTGGAAGAGTTAAAGTAGTAATCTAAAAGTTAGTGGAGTAACTCAAGATTTGTGGGCCCTGTGCAAACTTTTGTCCCCCCCCCTACCCCCTTCCTAGAGTGAATTCTTGATAGTGGCGGTTACAGGCACTGAAGTGGTATCTCAGACACTTGAAAGGGGGACAGCTTTAGTACCCACAAACTGCAGTTATCAAGAATATGGTGAGCAAGCAGTGCATCCCCAGCATGTAAACAATACTGGGACAGTATTACATGCTCCACAGTGGACCTCAAACAGTATTATGTGCTCCACAGTGGACCTAAAACAGTATTATGTGCTCCATAGTGGCCTCCAAACAGTATTACATGCACCACAGTAGTCCCCAAACAGTATTACGTACTCAACTGTGGCCCCAACACAGTATTATATGCTCCACAATGCCCACACACAGAAGTATAAGTACACAGTGGTACCCACACAGTATTATATACTCATAGTGACCCCCAGAGTATGAAACCCCCATTCACCCCTCTTTGCTCATGCACCTCTCTTGCTCACACACAATCAGCACCCCCATTCCTGCCTCTTGCTCACACACAGCCAGCACCCCTCTTCCCACCTCTTGATAACACACAGCCTGAACCTCCATTCCCTCCTCTTGCCCAGACACACAGCATGTACCCACATTCCCTCCTCTTGCTCACACACAGCCTGCACCCTCTTTCCATTAACAATACCGTCATAGGGTCCCTTCTGGGCCCGGTCACACTCCCTATGACCACGATTGTTACGCCACTGCTAAAAGCCCCAGTATGTCTTGACAGCTAAAGCCTGCTGTAGAAGTGTACATACCTTTTAAAAAGTTTGTGTCATGAAGACAACCCCTGTCTATATACCTTATTAGAGTATAAGGACTTCACAGACAGCGGTCACTTGCTAGGGACCCCTTTTATGAGTGGACCACCATGTGTGATTATAGTCAATGGAGTCTTTTATGAACTGTTTGTGTCCACCATTTCTTGGATACATTACTGTTCTGTGACAGACCAGAAGAATGTATAGGACAGCAGAGATGTGAACGTCTAGGATTTCCAAAACATGGACACCGTTCTCCAGAGAAAGCACCACATCTGTGTATAGGTTGTGTCTGGTACTACTCTACAGAGGTGAATGGGGGTGAGCTGCCTTACCACACACAACTATATGCAAACTATGGTACTGTTTTAGGATAACAGGAGCCATTTTTTGTAATCCTGTGCAACCCATTTAAATGCTACCAAAATCTGATACTACAAATTCACTGGAAAATTCATTCAATGCATTTCTACACTGATATCTTTGACTATGTCTACTTAGATTCTAAAATATTATCAACGGATGCACTCATCATACTTAGCTCAAGTATACAATATTGTTAGTGGTGCTGTTTGATTGAACAAATAGAGCTGGATTTGTGACATGCTGCTACTGGAAGTTTATTGTCTAGCTGTTTCTTTACATATTTTATGTTATCCTCTACACCACCACCATCCATAGATTTTGCTGTATAACATATTTTTTTTTCATATAATAAGCAATATGTTCACATGTAGTTTCTTGGCAGCAGATTTTGAAGCAGAATCCACCTCAAAATCCACCTGAAAAAACGTCTCCCATTCACTTCAATAGGAGCCGCTCGCTTTTTCTTCCACTAGCTAGTAGTGAAAAAATTAGAGACGTGCCCTATCTTGACGCAGATTCTGTAGCTAATTCAGCCGCGACGTCTGTGGCTCAAGAAACGCACCTGTTTAGGCCTAAACAGGAATGGAATGCCGCAACAGAATGAAAATACACTGCATTGGTGTCCCGTCGCGGCTAGCCCTGCGGGAGTTTGCATGGCGGAAAACATTTTCCGCCATGTGAACATACCCTAAGGGTGGTATATTAGAGCTAGAGATTTATGTTAACAGTAGAGGCTTGCTACTAAGAGAATACCAGACATATACCTTATTATTCCCGTTTCCCCCACCCAAAAGGAGGGTGGTTGAGATTGCATATTTGCCTACACAGCAACTTGAAACAATAGGTGATACATTTCTTTTAATATTGTCTAAAGCAGACAATGAGAATGACCTTCCACTCAGCCTTGGTTCTTTTTCTATCTAGACATATTTCCTGCTAACAAACAACCTATGTACATGTACATCTAGACCATTTTTCATTTTGGGATGGTTCCAAGCCTGGTCATTTATCTTAGACATAATAAAGTAGGCAAGAATCTGTCCCCAGTAACCAACTCCCCCCACTCCTGTCCTCCAGGTGATTTACAGAATCCAAAGTGCCTTTGTATAGACCCACGGTTCTCCTCTGTCGATAATTGGCCAAATGTTGTAAAAGTTTGAGTTATTCAGCAGGTCAGAGGTGATTTTTCACCTCAAAAGATGCTGGATTGCAGTGCTAGCTGTATACAATATAAATCAAAAAGAGTGTCTATTATTAATATATAAGCCACTGGACGGAGAGTGCCAGGAAAAACCTTTTAAGGTTCCAACCCATATTCTGAGCCTTCAGGAAAATATAATTGGCTTTGAAGGGTTGGAACACAACAAACAGAACTTTCCCTTGTCTTTGCGCTGAAAAAGTCTGATTTTGGTATTAAAAAATGGATATTTCTTAGCAAAGTTTATCTGACACAGCACATCAAGCCTTAAACAGACACTTAACACAACAATTGAAAAAGTCAAGTTAAAGTTTTCTGCAACAGTGTATTTAATGTTAACTGTCAATTATGTATATTTTTTTTAAAGGGATTTTCCCATGAACATAACCATATTTAAATTTGTAGACAATTAAAAGTGAAGCATTTTTGCACATAGAAATAATTTAAAAAATATGCAGAGTTTAAGGATTTTCTCTAACCATCTTAGGGAGCGTTCACACTACCGTCAGTGTCCGGCAAAATCTTGCATGGACATTAGCATCGGACACGAGCTGTGTCCGTGACATTCTGCATTCATTTAAATGGCGATCGGGTGCGTTCTTTTACACTCCGTGCCTGTCCTTAAGTGTCCATTCCTAAAGATGTCCAACTTTTCAAGCAGACAGCAAAACCCGACATGTAGGTTTTTTCTGTCCGCTTGAAAAGTCGGACATCTTTAGGAACGGACACTTAAGGACAGGCACGGAGTGCAATAGAACGCACCCGATCGCCATTTAAATGAATGCAAAATGTCACGGACACAGCTAGTGTCCAATGCTAATGTCCACGCAAGATTTTGAACGGCGGTGCAGAGTGAGAATTGCATTTTTCAAACCATATATGCCATTTCAGTGCCGGATATATATTGTGCCCAGCACATGCCACAGGAGACACTGACCCCATAAAATGTGCTGGATATGGCAATAGCCTACATGTGGCAGTTGTTCTGCTGGATATGGCAATAGCCTACATGTGGCAGTTCTGCTAGACGTGGCAATACCGTACATGCTGGCAGGGCTCAGAATGGAAGGGCCACTATTTAGACTACTACGTAGCTGGAATGTTATTCTGGAATGGAATCATGTATGCAGGGTCCCTGAAGTAGCAGTACAGATAAACCCCCCAAAAGTGACCCCATTTTAAAACTTCACTTATTCATCTATGGGTGTAGTGAGCATTATGACCCCACAGGTGTTTTCAAAAGGTATTGTGTAGCAACTGATGCACAGCGAGAATTGCAATTTTCGAATCATAAATGCCATTTCAGTGCCTGATATATTGTGCCCAGCATTTATTACCGTAGGTTCTCCTGGAAATGGCAATCCCCCATGGCTGCTATGTGATACCTGGGCACACAGGGGAAAGAGAAGGGAAAGAGGCAGCATACGGCAGGGGGATAAGCTGTGCGGCGTGCATCAGGGTAAAATTAAATATCAAGGGATGTATGATAAATGCGAAAACATTCCTTCATACAGAGCCCTGGTTTTTCAGGACACGTATCACACTGGTATATGGTGTCCTTCCTTATCCCCCTCTTTGAGCAGACTCGGCACCTCTTTTGATTCATTCCCTTCTTGGAAGTTTGAGGAACTTCTCCTGGAAAGTGTTGTCCTGGAACTATGCGTGGGGCCTCGCTTCCAGATGTACTGGGTACCGTCCCTTCCTGGTCTCTAAACAGGAGGTTCTTGATAACCACCTCTTGAAAATCCAGGAAAGTTCCCCTCTGGCCTGCACATCGAAATAGCACGTACGCATTGTACATTGCCATCTGTACAATGTGCACAGCCAGTTTTTTATACCACATCCTTGATTTGCGCATGGCACTGTAAGTCCACCCCTCCCATGTACCTATTGTAGTCCAGGATGCAATCTGGTTTGGGGGTCTCTGTACTGGTACCTCGTACTGGTACATGGGTGCTGGTGTGGCCATGTATTGTTGTCAATACAAGGACTTCTCTCTTGTACTTGTACTTGACACACAATACATTGCTGGTACATTGAGCCCTGCTCTTACCCCTTCTGAGTGTTTACCCAAGCAGGGTCTTAGGGAGGCCTCTCTGATTTTTTCGGACGGTGCCACATGCTGCAGTATTTCTGGAGGCGAGGCTATTAAAGAGTGCCACGCTGGTATAGAAATTATCCAGGTAGAGGTGGTAACCCTGGTCCAGCAGTGGGTATACCAAATCCCACACAATTTTGGCACTAACTCTCAGGAAGGAGGGGCATTCTGGAGGATCAATTTTGGTGTCCTTCCCTTGGTATATCCTAAATCTGTAGGTATACCCTGATGCACTCTCGCACAGCTTATACATCTTCACGCCATACCTTGCCCTCTTGCTTGGCAGATACTGGCAGAATTTAAGCCTCCCTTCAAAATGTACCAGCGATTCATCTATAGAAATATACTTCTCGGAGGTGTATGCTTGGACAAACCGGGCACTGAAATGGTCTACCAGGGTCTCAATTTATATGAGCGATCAAAACTGGGGTCATCATGGGGTGGGCACTGTTCATTGTCTGCATAGTGTAGGAATCAAAGTATAGCCTCATAGCGCATCCTGGACATTCTAGTGCGATATAATGGGGTGTAGTATAATATGTCCGTGCTCCAGTAGTCTCTAAGGGATGGCTTTTTTACAAGCCCCATGTTTAACAAGAGTCCCCAGAATATGTACATTTCATTTACTGTTACAGGGGTCCACCTGTGGGGTTGCGAAAGAAATGCACCAGGGTTTTTGGTTTTGTACTATTCGGCGTACAAATTCGTCTGCACCACCATGAGCTCTATGAGGTCCTCAGAGAAAAAAAAAATAAAGAAATCAAATTCTCTGAGCCTTGCCGTGTCAAATCCCTGGGGTGCCTGTGTACTCAGGGATCTGGGGAACATAGTTCTCAGGAACTGAAGTCCAAATGGGGCCACTTTGCTCTGGGCTTTGTACAGTGCTGTCACTCCTTTCTGGGGAATCAAGTGCAGAGGGTCTAGGGCGTCTTCTTGGGGTCCCTCATCATCATCATCATCATCATGACTTGATGAGGATGATGATAAATAAAACAGTGTGGCACCATCAGAAGATTTGCTTTCAGAGGCGAGAAATTGATACGCCTCTTCAGCAGTAAAGGAGCGCTGGGACATTTTTGTACGAAATGTAGGTGAGTTCACAGTATATATTGGTGTG
Organism: Leptodactylus fuscus; assembly: GCF_031893055.1. Classification (NCBI taxonomy): domain Eukaryota; kingdom Metazoa; phylum Chordata; class Amphibia; order Anura; family Leptodactylidae; genus Leptodactylus; species Leptodactylus fuscus. Next base: position 110,166,533 of record NC_134270.1, on the reverse strand, counting down.
TTCACAGTATATATTGGTGTGTTCACAGTAAACTGTATATACAGTAAAAACTGTATAAAGAAAAAAAAAATAATATACCTAAAAAAAATCAGGTATATAAATGAAAAGTTTGGACTTCCTTACACTACACTAAGGATTCCCTAAACTACACTACACTACACTACACCTAAACTAATTTTATTTATTCCCTGATGCTAAACCTAACTAACCTGACTAAATTTTTGCAAATTCCCGGACACTAAAACTAACTAATTACTAACACTGACTAAAAAAAAAAAAGACAAACAGACAAGACACAGGGGGTAGACAGATGTACCTAACTAACACTGAACTAGTCCCTATTACTAAAACTAAGGTGATGGTTTCCTGACACTAAACTACTATATTATTATTATTATATTTTTTTTTAAAAAACACACACAAAAAAAAGGACAAACAGACAAGACGCAGGCAATACACAGGTAAGGAGGTGGACAGACGCGGAAATTCAGGTGGTGCAATAAGGAGATGGGCAACGGGGGAAATTCAGGCGGTGCAATAAGGAGATGGGCAGAGGGGGAAATTCAGGCGGTGCAATAAGGAGATGGGCAGAGGGGGAAATTCAGACGGTGCAATAAGGAGATGGGCAAAGGGGGAAATTCAGGCGGTGCAATAAGGAGATGGGCAGAGGGGGAAATTCAGGCGGTGCAATAAGGAGATGGGCAGAGGGGGAAATTCAGGCGGTGCAATAAGGAGATGGGCAGAGGGGGAAATTCAGGCGGTGCAATAAGGAGATGGGCAGAGGGGGAAATTCAGACGGTGCAATAAGGAGATGGGCAGAGGGGGAAATTCAGGCGGTGCAATAAGGAGATGGGCAGAGGGGGAAATTCAGGCGGTGCAATAAGGAGATGGGCAGAGGGGGAAATTCAGGCGGTGCAATAAGGAGATGGGCAGAGGGGGAAATTCAGGCGGTGCAATAAGGAGATGGGCAGAGGGGGAAATTCAGGTGGTGCAATAAGGAGATGGGCAAAGGGGGAAATTCAGGTGGTGCAATAAGGAGATGGGCAGAGGGGGAAATTCAGGTGGTGCAATAAGGAGATGGGCAGAGGGGGAAATTCAGGTGGTGCAATAAGGAGATGGGCAGAGGGGGAAATTCAGGTGGTGCAATAAGGAGATGGGCAGAGGGGGAAATTCAGGTGGTGCAATAAGAAGATGGGCAGAGGGGGAAATTCAGGTGGTGCAATAAGGAGATGGGCAGAGGGGGAAATTCAGGTGGTGCAATAAGGAGATGGGCAGAGGGGGAAATTCAGGTGGTGCAATAAGGAGATGGGCAGAGGGGGAAATTCAGGTGGTGCAATAAGGAGATGGGCAGAGGGGGAAATTCAGGTGGTGCAATAAGGAGATGGGCTGAGGGGGAAATTCAGGTGGTACACAGAAGTGGCCACAGACACACAGGAAAAAGAGTTTTGGATAAATTGCAAAATATCACAGCAGAGCAACCACTAGCAACCTCTCTTAACTACTGACTAAACTCAACAGAGGAGTTGAGGGAGGTTGCAAGATGTAGTAGCAGTTCTTTAACATCACTGATCGCTCCTATTGGTCAGTAGTCAGTGACTAACCAATAGTGGCGATCAGGAGGCAGGACTACTACTGCAGTAGCCAATCACACCAATGGTGCCAATGCCACATTTGGATAGATGGAGAAATGCAAATAGCAGCATATCGCTCACATATGCAATGGCATTCTTTATTCACAGCAGGGTATACATGCATAACGATTGCATATTGGCGACTGCCGACATTGCAGACATTGTTCACATGTCTGCAATGGCAGCGATTGCCAATATGTTCACGATCCTAACGGCGACAGCCGCCATTTTCTCTGGCGTCTCATACCGAATGCTGGCGCCTCATACCGTGGTCTGGTGGATCATATTGGGGCCTCATGGTGAATGCTGTGATGGTCTGCTGTCCCTTACAGCAGCCATCACATCAGGAATTTCATTTATTGCAGCGATGAGAACTCACATGGCAGCGATCGCACTTCCGCGGTCGCTGCCATTATCCATGTAACTAATGGTGGCAACCGCTGATGTGGGACCGCTGCCATTTGTCATCTGGCAGTTAGCTGGGATCAGGGTCGGACTGGCCCGCCGGAGCACCGGGGAATCCCCCGGTGGGCCCCAGGCCCCGACTATATAGAAGCACTGGTCAGGGGCCCGATCGGGATGTCAGGGACTGATTCGGGCCCCTGTCCAGTGCATTTGCATTGATAAACTGAGCGATGCTGCTAGTGGCAGGGGCTGGAACAGTAAGTTCGGGGCCCCAGGCTGCTGGCAGCGCTGTAATGAATAAAGAAGCACGGCTGCTGCAGTTTCCCAGGGCCCCGACACTTACACTGAGGGGCCTCCTGCCAGTGCAATCTTAGGAAGTGATCTCTCTGCAAGCCGGGACTTCCCCCCTCCCAGTAGTGAGTCATCGTTTACATCGGCCCGTGTGGGGACAGAGGAGTCTGCTGCTGCTTCACAAATGTGAGTATATTTTTTTCTTTTTTTTTAGTAAAATGTAATATTTAATATGTATATGTGTACATTTGTTTAACCCTTAAGTCCTATCATGATGTGTATCATACACCACTACCATACACATATCACTATGATAGACACCATGATAGTACTTAAGGGTTAAAGCATGTGTCTTGTATACTGTGTGAGGACTGTATGTTTGTATACAGGTATGTGTGTGTGTATATACAGCATTCTATAATAATGTGTGAGTGTATGTATATATGTTAGTATATATGGTATATGAATGTATATAAATGTGTATATGCTAGATATATATATCTATATATAGATAGATATCTATATCTATATCTATATATATATATATGTGTGTGAGTGTGTGTGTGTGTGAGTATATATGAATGTATATGTATGAGTTTGTAGGTAACTGTTGCAGTTTTTGGAAATCGCAGCACTTATACCTACGGAAACACCTACAGTGTTCCTATAGGTATAATGGAAGCAGAAAGTCCTCAGAGCAAACCTCTGTGGAGTTTCTGCAAAAAGCGCTGCAGGAAAACTGACATGTTGCCGCTGGGGGTTTTCCCACAGCGCTTTTTTGCTGTGGGACGTTGTGCTAGGTCTTATCCTTATAGTATAATGTACAGTATATTGAGATGTTAAGGAGGAGCTCTTACCACCTGGGGCACATGCGGTTTTATATACCGCTAGAAAGCCGACAGTGCGCTGAATTCAGTGCAGCTTTCCCATTCTGTGCCCCCGGTGAAGAGCTATTGGTCCCGGTACCGTAGCTCTTCACTGTCAGAAGGGCGTGTCTTACAGTCAGTCAGGAACGTCCTTCTTCCCAGCAGCGCCTATTGTGCTGTACTGTGAGATCGGGGAGGAACGCCCCCTCCACTCCTGATAATGCTCGTCCATAGACGTGTACTGGGGGAGGTAGCGTTCCTCACCACTCAACGTCATCACTAGGCGGTAAGCAAAGCCCCCTCACACAGTACAGCGCAATAGACACTACTGCGAGGAAGGGCGTTACTGATTGACTGTCAGGAACGCCCTTCTGACAGTGAAGAGCTATGGTACCGGCACCGATAGCTCTTCACCCGGGGCACAGAACGTGAAAGCTGCACTGAATTCAGCACACTGTCGACTTTCTAGCGGTGTATTAAACCGCATGTGCCCCAAATGGTGAAAGGTCCTCTTTAAGGATTAGGCACAACAGTGAGACGCAGTGTTTTTCATTGAGCTTTTGGTCCCCAGCACCCTGTTATGCTCCTGCCTGTGTCTGTTCAGTCTCATGGCCGTATTTCTGGAAATCCTGTATCTATTTGGTTTCAGTGATCCCATGAGGTGCAGGATTCCCAGCATGGAGGCGCCGGCACAAGACTAAATGGACACTGGCGGCGAACAATGGAGCAATGGGGACAGGTGAAGGCACTTTTTATTTTTTTTATTTTACACCTCCCGCCAGGCAAATGGGTTGATCCAATTCCTGGACAAATCTTTAAAGGATTTATCCAACTTTATAATATTGATGGTCTGTCCTTAGGATAGGCCGACAATATTACATCTGTGATAATACAACAGCCAGGACCTCTGCAGATCAGCTATTCCAGGACAGTGCGGCTATAGGTAATGGTAACATTTCTAGGAGCCATGCTGATCACTTGCCATACAGTATGTAGCAATAGGTTTAGGTAGTGTGTTGTTGCACATTGTATGGCAGGTGAGCAGCATAGCTCCCGAGATGGTATTACCTTTAGCTGCCCTGTCTCGGCATCGCTGGTCTGCAGGGTCCTGGTGGTGGGCCCCTAGAAACAATTCCACTGGTGGGCCCTAGACACCCCAGTCCGACCCTGGCTGGGATGGTCTGCTGTCTCAGACAGCAGACCATCCCAGCTTGCACACATAATGAAAAAAAAAAATAGCAGTGATCCCACTTCGACGATCGCCTCCAGTAGTATTCCGTCAGTGAGTGACTAATGGCGGCGATCGCTAATGTGGGACCGCCACCATTTGTCGTTTTTTACTTGCCTGTGATGGTCTACTGTAGGGAACAGCATCCATCACAACTTTTTTCAGTGAAAGGGAGGCAGGAGAGTGAGGGGAAGCCGTTCAGTAATTACTGACCTGAGCGTTAACGTAGTACTTGCGACGACGTACTATTACTGAGCTGAGCATTAAGGGGTTAAAGGGATTTTCCCATCCAATATGTCAGCACCTGGAGCAGATCAGATAATATGCAAATGCTTATACACAATGGACTCAGTGTTGTGTGTGTTTACATAGAGAGATAACAGGCCAGGCTTTGTCAGCAAACTCCAATTAGCTGATAGTCTTGCTGGCAAGAGCAGTTTAATATAGTTTATGTTAAATTCATAACAGTCATGTCATTTACCAGGATAAAAAGCAGCCTATGTGTTAATCGAGGTTACAAACTATCTATGTGCCAAATTGCATCCAAAACCAATCAGCCATTTTTGCGTGATTGAGTAACAAACACACAAACATACAAACTTTCACATTTATAATATTAGTAGGATAATGATTTCACACAACCCCCAGGCCAACCCATGAGTTGTTCCAAATCCATGAAAACCCGCTTAATTCTCTGTTGTCTGTGAGGAACTTGGTGGAGACTAGCTGTCATGATGTCTCCTACCGTCTGTGAATAAAGCACTTAGGATGAAGTAGAAAACTTAATATTAACCAACAGCATCATTGTGTGTCAGGTGATCAATTCAAAAAAGGTGGATAAGGAAATGAGCCTGCTGAGTGGAGAAAGCACATTTTTCTGTGATGAAATGTATTCTAAAGTTTCTTCCATTCACCTTTACTATCAATATATGCAAAATTTGTTAAAAGTACATTGATCGCATAATTGGTACCATGACTACATTATGTGTGTGACGTGATTTTATTAGTCTTCTTGACCTAGATCATCTTTTCAATTTGCTTGTGAATTCCTACTGCTTTGCTACCATAGGGACCAGTGCCAGATACCACCCAAGTAGATTATTTTGATTCTCAGCATATGTTCCCAATAGATTGTTTTTTAAAGACATAATGAATGGATACAGTTGAATCTAATAAATGGCTATCCACAGCACCAGACAGCATAGATATGTTATAGAAAGGGTATATGGGATACAAACCCCACCACCTACACTACGTTGAGGACCTCTCTTGCTACCCTGTACTCCTGATTCATTTGTCCCAGCATTTTCTACTTATTCTCCCCGGTAATCTGTATCTATATTGTTATTATATATACTGCTAAGCTCCAAGATCTTTGCCTCCTAAAAGAACTAGGATACCCTTTCACAGTGCTATGTAGTTGACAAGCGGTGGCCGCATATGTGGGTGACTATCTCTTTATGTAAAGTCTATTCCACCTCCACTGACTGAGTGGAGGTGGAATATGGCGCCCACCAACCTTTATCCAGATCTACCCATCACAGAGAGAACAGATATGGCTGTATTAAAAGTTTATCCTGTGATGGCCTTGTGACTAAGGTTGAGGACAATCATAGAGGCCAAGAATCAGATATGGAGTGTATGATTCTATCAGAATGCCTTTATATCAAAGATCTTTAACAGACCTGGAATAGCTATAGAGAATTCTGTAGGAACTAACAATCATAATAACTTTAATGCACCATTTAAGAAAAAATCTACCGTTTCCATTCCATGATATTTGCGAGCACTTTGCAGTACTTAATCCCAAATTCTCATTTAGCGTCACAGCAGAATAATGTTAGTTTAGCAGATGATGCACCAATATGTCAGGCCTGCAGCTACAGCTACAATACAAAATACATTCAGCGGGGTGCCCTTGTGTTCGCTATCTCATCTTAAAAACACGAGACTGTTAGAATTATCATTTTCAAACTCTTTACATCCCCGCAGCCAAGCATAAAAATTAATTCAAGCAAAACCTAATTTAGAATAATAATAACATGCTTTCCTAATGCGTTCTACATTAATCGAAGTTAAGACAGTTACTATAGCAGCGCTACAAGAATTTATTAGAAAAGGGAAAGAATTACCACTGAGCCCTCTACTTGTTAGGAAGGATTAGAGTTTGTTTAAAAAAAATCCACCTCCTGGCATCTTTTTGACCTAATATCTGTCTTATTAACATGTTTATGCAAAAAAAAAAGAAGAAGAAAATGAAAACATTAGCTTAAGGGAAGCCATTATGACCTGGACTATTTATCTGGAAAAGTACAAATATTTGCATTAGTATTGTCAGGCCTCCAAGAAGATAGCTAGGATACTTCCAAATAACTGCTATAAATAATGGACAGACCTGAAGATGTAGCAGAGCTGAATTAGTCTGTCACTTTCGTATTCTCGAATACAGCACATGAAAACACAGAATAGAAAAACAACATGTATTCATATTCAGTAGTTGGTAGACCCCAGCAGATGCTTTCTTATGAATGGTATTGATCAACACAATACTCCCGGATGCCTGGTGAAACTCCTGGTGTATGTGAGCCATCGGTTGGGTGCGGTTTCTCTGGCCAGCACTCGTCGGTCTTTATCTCCCAGTTTCGGGGGTCTGTCGACTCAGGGCACATTCTGACAATCACTGTTCACCTTCCACTTTGTAATCACATAGGCCACTGTTGATTTTGGATAATTCACTTTGCTTGCTATGTCCCTTAATGATCGACCATTTCTGTGGTACCCCACAATTATCCCTTTCTCGAAATCGGACAACTCTGCACTTTGTGGCATCTTGCATGCGACTAATACCAATGCACTAATGCCAATGCACGAATGCCAATGATGTTTCCTATTTAACGGCGGAAGGTGTGACGTACATCATGACTGCAGATATCTTCATTTGCATGGGTGTCCAAATAGTTATTGGTAGACAGTGTATATTAGGCTGTGTTCAAATCTGTGTTGGAGGCTTCATGAGGAGTCTATGTGTCTGATTCAGTTAAAAGAAGGCTGAAAAATTAATGTGTAAAATGCCAGAACCAATAGCGAAAACCTGATAGGCCTCATTATAGTCAGCTTCATTTGTGTACATTATGCAAAACAGCAGAACAATAGAAATAACAATGGAAAATCAAACTAGTCAAACTAGTGATGATTAGAGATGAGCGAACAGTGTTCTATCGAACACATGTTCGATCGGATATCAGGGTGTTCGCCATGTTCGAATCGAATCGAACACCACGTGGTAAAGTGCGCCAAAATTCGATTCCCCTCCCACCTTCCCTGGCGCCTTTTTTGCACCAATAACAGCGCAGGGGAGGTGGGACAGGAACTACGACACTGGGGGCATTGAAAAAAATTGGAAAAAGTCATTGGCTGCCGAAATCAGGTGACCTCCATTTTAGACGAATAGTGGATTTCAAATCCGGGTCATATGAGAATGTGAACTTTGTGACTATGAGACAGGGATAGCTGTACAGGCAGGGATAGCTAGGGATAACCTTTATTTAGGGGGGAATGTTATTAAAAATAACTTTTTGGGGCTCTATCGGGTGTGTAATTGTGATTTTTGTGAGATAAACTTTTTCCCATAGGGATGCATTGGCCAGCGCTGATTGGCCGAATTCCGTACTCTGGCCAATCAGTGCTGGCCAATGCATTCTATTAGCTTGATGAAGCAGAGTGTGCACAAGGGTTCAAGCGCACCCTCGGCTCTGATGTAGCAGAGCCGAGGCTGCACAAGGGTTCAAGCGCACCCTCGGCTCTGATGTAGGAGAGCCGAGGGTGCACTTGAACCCTTGTGCACCCTCAGCTCTGCTACATCAGAGCCGAGGGTGCGCTTGAACCCTTGTGCACACTCTGCTTCATCAAGCTAATAGAATGCATTGGCCAGCGCTGATTGGCCAATGTATTCTATTAGCCTGATGAAGTAGAGCTGAATGTGTGTGCTAAGCACACACATTCAGCTCTACTTCATCGGGCTAATAGAATGCATTGGCCAGCGCTGATTGGCCAGAGTACGGAACTCGACCAATCAGCGCTGGCTCTGCTGGAGGAGGCGGAGTCTAAGATCGCTCCACACCAGTCTCCATTCAGGTCCGACCTTAGACTCCGCCTCCTCCGGCAGAGCCAGCGCTGATTGGCCGAAGGCTGGCCAATGCATTCCTATGCGAATGCAGAGACTTAGCAGTGCTGAGTCAGTTTTGCTCAACTACACATCTGATGCACACTCGGCACTGCTACATCAGATGTAGCAATCTGATGTAGCAGAGCCGAGGGTGCACTAGAACCCCTGTGCAAACTCAGTTCACGCTAATAGAATGCATTGGCCAGCGCTGATTGGCCAATGCATTCTATTAGCCCGATGAAGTAGAGCTGAATGTGTGTGCTAAGCACACACATTCAGCACTGCTTCATCACGCCAATACAATGCATTAGCCAGTGCTGATTGGCCAGAGTACGGAATTCGGCCAATCAGCGCTGGCTCTGCTGGAGGAGGCGGAGTCTAAGGTCGGACCTGAATGGAGACTGGTGTGGAGCGATCTTAGACTCCGCCTCCTCCAGCAGAGCCAGCGCTGATTGGTCGAGTTCCGTACTCTGGCCAATCAGCGCTGGCCAATGCATTCTATTAGCCCGATGAAGTAGAGCTGAATGTGTGTGCTTAGCACACACATTCAGCTCTACTTCATCAGGCTAATAGAATACATTGGCCAATCAGCGCTGGCCAATGCATTCTATTAGCTTGATGAAGCAGAGTGTGCACAAGGGTTCAAGCGCACCCTCGGCTCTGATGTAGCAGAGCCGAGGCTGCACAAGGGTTCAAGTGCACCCTCGGCTCTCCTACATCAGAGCCGAGGGTGCGCTTGAACCCTTGTGCAGCCTCGGCTCTGCTACATCAGAGCCGAGGGTGCACTTGAACCCTTGTGCACACTCTGCTTCATCAAGCTAATAGAATGCATTGGCCAGCACTGATTGGCCAGAGTACGGAATTCGGCCAATCAGCGCTGGCCAATGCATTCTATTAGCCCGATGAAGTAGAGCTGAATGTGTGTGCTTAGCACACACATTCAGCTCTACTTCATCAGGCTAATAGAATACATTGGCCAATCAGCGCTGGCCAATGCATTCTATTAGCTTGATGAAGCAGAGTGTGCACAAGGGTTCAAGCGCACCCTCGGCTCTGATGTAGCAGAGCCGAGGCTGCACAAGGGTTCAAGTGCACCCTCGGCTCTCCTACATCAGAGCCGAGGGTGCGCTTGAACCCTTGTGCAGCCTCGGCTCTGCTACATCAGAGCCGAGGGTGCGCTTGAACCCTTGTGCACACTCTGCTTCATCAAGCTAATAGAATGCATTGGCCAGCACTGATTGGCCAGAGTACGGAATTCGGCCAATCAGCGCTGGCCAATGCATTCTATTAGCCCGATGAAGTAGAGCTGAATGTGTGTGCTAAGCACACACATTCAGCACTGCTTCATCACGCCAATACAATGCATTAGCCAGTGCTGATTGGCCAGAGTACGGAATTCGGCCAATCAGCGCTGGCTCTGCTGGAGGAGGCGGAGTCTAAGATCGCTCCACACCAGTCTCCATTCAGGTCCGACCTTAGACTCCGCCTCCTCCAGCAGAGCCAGCGCTGATTGGCCGAATTCCGTACTCTGGCCAATCAGCACTGGCTAATGCATTGTATTGGCTTGATGAAGCAGTGCTGAATGTGTGTGCTTAGCACACACATTCAGCTCTACTTCATCGGGCTAATAGAATGCATTGGCCAATCAGCGCTGGCCAATGCATTCTATTAGCGTGAACTGAGTTTGCACAGGGGTTCTAGTGCACCCTCGGCTCTGCTACATCAGATTGCTACATCTGATGTAGCAGTGCCGAGTGTGCATCAGATGTGTAGTTGAGCAAAACTGACTCAGCACTGCTAAGTCTGCATTCGCATAGGAATGCATTGGCCAGCCTTCGGCCAATCAGCGCTGGCTCTGCCGGAGGAGGCGGAGTCTAAGGTCGGACCTGAATGGAGACTGGTGTGGAGCGATCTTAGACTCCGCCTCCTCCAGCAGAGCCAGCGCTGATTGGCCGAATTCCGTACTCTGGCCAATCAGCACTGGCTAATGCATTGTATTGGCTTGATGAAGCAGTGCTGAATGTGTGTGCTTAGCACACACATTCAGCTCTACTTCATCGGGCTAATAGAATGCATTGGCCAGCGCTGATTGGCCGAATTCCGTACTCTGGCCAATCAGCACTGGCTAATGCATTGTATTGGCTTGATGAAGCAGTGCTGAATGTGTGTGCTTAGCACACACATTCAGCTCTACTTCATCGGGCTAATAGAATGCATTGGCCAATCAGCGCTGGCCAATGCATTCTATTAGCGTGAACTGAGTTTGCACAGGGGTTCTAGTGCACCCTCGGCTCTGCTACATCAGATTGCTACATCTGATGTAGCAGTGCCGAGTGTGCATCAGATGTGTAGTTGAGCAAAACTGACTCAGCACTGCTAAGTCTGCATTCGCATAGGAATGCATTGGCCAGCCTTCGGCCAATCAGCGCTGGCTCTGCCGGAGGAGGCGGAGTCTAAGGTCGGACCTGAATGGAGACTGGTGTGGAGCTATCTTAGACTCCGCCTCCTCCAGCAGAGCCAGCGCTGATTGGTCGAGTTCCGTACTCTGGCCAATCAGCACTGGCTAATGCATTGTATTGGCTTGATGAAGCAGTGCTGAATGTGTGTGCTTAGCACACACATTCAGCTCTACTTCATCGGGCTAATAGAATGCATTGGCCAATCAGCGCTGGCCAATGCATTCTATTAGCGTGAACTGAGTTTGCACAGGGGTTCTAGTGCACCCTCGGCTCTGCTACATCAGATTGCTACATCTGATGTAGCAGTGCCGAGTGTGCATCAGATGTGTAGTTGAGCAAAACTGACTCAGCACTGCTAAGTCTGCATTCGCATAGGAATGCATTGGCCAGCCTTCGGCCAATCAGCGCTGGCTCTGCCGGAGGAGGCGGAGTCTAAGGTCGGACCTGAATGGAGACTGGTGTGGAGCTATCTTAGACTCCGCCTCCTCCAGCAGAGCCAGCGCTGATTGGTCGAGTTCCGTACTCTGGCCAATCAGCACTGGCCAATGCATTTCTATGGGGAAAAGTTAGCTTGCGAAAATCGCAAACTGACAGGGATTTCCATGAAATAAAGTGACTTTTATGCCCCCAGACATGCTTCCCCTGCTGTCCCAGTGTCATTCCAGGGTGTTGGTATCATTTCCTGGGGTGTCATAGTGGACTTGGTGACCCTCCAGACACGAATTTGGGTTTCCCCCTTAACGAGTTTATGTTCCCCATAGACTATAATGGGGTTCGAAACCCATTCGAACACTCGAACAGTGAGCGGCTGTTCGAATCGAATTTCGAACCTCGAACATTTTAGTGTTCGCTCATCTCTAGTGATGATACCTTGTATGGCAGTTTCTACACTTTCCAAAGATGCCTTACTTATTCTGTATTGATATCCCATTTTCATGAAAATCAGCATTTTATTATCATGTAAATTAGCTGAAAAGGCTTTCAATTTCAATTCCTGCCAGGGCTTTGCTCCACTCTACAAAAGCTGCTTCTTACTACAGACAAAAGGGGAAGATGTCACTCAAGCAATGGAGGGCAGAGTTGGGTGAAGGTTAGGGGCGGTTATCTAAAGCAATGGTTCTCAAGGCATGGAACGTATACCCCTGAGGTTATGTCCAACTATCCTCAGGGGTACATGTGGTAAGAGCCCCCCCACCACTAATGGTAGTTTGTGGGGTGCGTCATTCACAAACTACAATTATACTCTGGGGTTTTTTTCAGATCCCAGAGTATAATAAGCAGGGGCCCTGGGGAGGTGATGAAATACAACAAACAATGTTACTCACCTCTCATGGGCTCCTCCGCCTGTCAGAGGTGACTTATAGGACTGCTGAGGCCAGTGATTGGGCCTCAGATTTCAAGTAGGTCATGTTGCGTAATGACACTATGATGCTATGTGTCATTATGATACTTGACCATTGAGGCTGACAACATCTCTAGAGGGCAGAAGACCCCTAAAACAGCTGTCTATAGATGGGGTCAATCTTCTGTTTGGCGAAGTCTCTGCTTTGGATATGGATATGATACTCAGTATAGTGCCACTTATTTCAATGCCACTGGCAGGGATGGTCCCATCAATTTCTCTATGGATATTATATAGTTCATCAATGTTCATTTTAATGACTCTTGAAGGTCGTTGTGTACCACTGATTTCATGAAAACATCAGGGAACTGATCAGTTAGTTTTATGGGAATCAATGGGGCTGCTGTCAGCAGTATTAAAATCAATGGGGCTGTACTGCCTGTCAGCAGTATTAAAAGCAATTTGACTGTACTGACTGTCAGTGACATTAACATTTTCTATCTCTCCTATGATTCTCACCATGTTTAATGCTAACCTTTACAACCAGATAGACTTTCTTTATCAGCAAAAACTGATAAATGCTCCAATCTCCCATTTTTTTGAAATCCACCAACAAATTTTCATTTGGACAAGGTTCAAGCATTATGATGTCGGAAAAACATGCAGAGAAAGCTGTACACCAAGGAGATGTGAAGAAATGTGCTTTTTAGTTTGTCCATACCTCCCATAGGACTTCCCTTATTAAACTATGGGGTCTGAAGAGACAGTTTTGAACATTTACCACATCCATTCTGGGGAGAATTTATGATTCACTGGCGATGGATCTAACTTTCCACTAAGATCACATACTGCAGTGCCCCCCAGTGCTCCCCCCTTTTGCATAGACTGAGCATCTTATTTATTATAATAGTAATACTTGGGTAAGGATTAAAGATATCCCAGAAGATTTGTTTCATCCTGTGTTTGCTTGAAGCAATCCTTCAGTTTGGTTCAGTCTAAACTTGTTTGGCTAGAATAAGAAGGGAAACAGTTGTACTGTGAGGTCTCTTCAGATCCCAGATTATAATAGGTGGAGGTCCAGGGAAGATGACAAAATTGTTTATATTCATCTGGCGCTTTGTGTACTCCACCTCACGGCGTCTGGCACTCTTCTCTGACATCATGCACCCAGAGTCATCCCTGAGGCTTGTGATTGTGCCTTCGCAGTGGTATGGTCACACCGAGCATCATGTCAATGTAGAGACCCAATCACAGGGCTCAGTGATGAGCTTAGCCACATAACATTGATAAGATCGCCAGACACCGGCTCTGGCATTCTTCTGTGATGTCATCCTCCGGAGAAGGATCACCGGACGCTGCAAGGAGGCCCAGGAGAAGTAACTGAATATTAGTGTAATTGTATCTCTTTATTTTTGTCTCCTCCCCTGGGCCTCCAGTTATTATACTCTGGAGTCTAAAGAGTTTATAAGCTCTTTGCGGCAGGTTATTGGTATGGGGCAGCAGTAGGCAGATGGATAGAGGTAATCCTGAGTTATATTGCCGATCGCTACATGGAGGAATTATTTTTTTTTCCCCTGAGACTCAGATCTCCGAGGTTTTTCTTCACAATCCTCTGGATCATTGGGTTTGGGCTCTTATCTTATCTGGACCTTATTTATAGCTAGTTAGATAGACTATCATAGGAGCTCAGACTCCATGGAGCTGAGATAAGAACCACAATCCCCATCATTTAGAATAGAATATTACACAAGCCCTCATTATGATCAGCTCCTCTGCTGTTAATAAATTGTATAAAATCAGCCATTTTTTTTGTTCTAATGAGTTCATTACACAGTTACCATAATTCACAACAATACAAACTGCCACTTAGTTGTACATGTACAGACGGAGCAGGCAGTCTATGAACTGCCACATAGTTGTCCATGTACAGCTGGGGCAGGTGATATATGAACTGCCACATAGTTGTCCATGTACAAATGGGGCAGGCGATCTATGAACTGTCACGTAGTTGTCTATGTACAGATGGGGCAGGCGATCTATGAACTGCCTCGTAGTTGTCCATGTACAGATGGAGCAAGCAGTCTATGAACTGCCACATAGTTGTCCATGTACAGCTGGGGCAGGCGATCTATGAACTGTCACGTAGTTGTCTATGTACAGATGGAGCAGGCAGTCTATGAACTGTCACATAGATGTCTATGTACAAATGGGGCAGGCGATCTATGAACTGCCACGTAGTTTTCCAAGTACAGATGGGGCAGGCGATCTATGAACTATTGTGGCACACTAAAGAATGATCAGACTGTGCTTAAACTACTCACACATCACATGCATTAAAGTACTGCCGCATACAAACAGGATAGTGCACTATGACATAGAACTAAGGTTCACTTGGTGCCTGCTACATCTATATGTAAAAAGAAGCCCCAGTATAACACATTAGTGGGTCAAGTGTAAATTCCCCATGAGCACCCCCTCCTCATTTCCATAACCTCCAATATTATACCATGAGAGTGAAACAACCCTATCTGACCCACCTGAGGATGGTGGTAATAGGTGTGAAAGCAGCACAGGCCACCAATATATAAATGGTGCACAGCTCCACAATCTCATGCCCTTTTGTAAATGTTGCAGAATTGCTCCATAGAAAAATATATTTGGGCCGATTTACTAGTGAAAATGCACCAGGGTGAGACAAGGAATCCATGAGAATAATTAGGAAACTCACCATAAGGACTGATAACCAAGTGCAGAAAGTATGAAGGCGCTCGCCTGTAGAGTTTTTTGGCCATTGATGTGAGATACTGCGGCTTGGTCTTAGTCTCAGTAGTAGGAGGTGCATTAATTCGGGTTAAGGTTGTTGGGGTGTCACATTGGCAATGGGACTATCTAGCTCCAGTTAGGCTAACTTTACCCTGGCCAGATGGACCTGCATAGTGAGACGTCTCTTTCTGTGGCCTCCCATAGTCTTAAAAAACCCTTTAGAGCACAGCTGCAGTGGAAATAAAGAAGTGAAGAAAAAAACAAAGCCTGATGGACTCATTACAAATTACAAGTCGAGATGAGTAAATTGACTAGTTTAGAACCTGATTGGACCCAAGATTTCCAAAAGTTTCAGGTTTACTATCCACAAAACACTTTTAGGCAGCATTCACACTGAGTAACGCTGGCGTTTTTTGTGCTTATTTTTGCAGATAGCGTATCGCGGCGCTATGTGCAAAATTAAGCACAAAAAACGCCAGCGTTACTCAGTGTGAATGCTGCCTTATACTATAGGGTCTCCTCAGGCCTCAGAGTAGAATAAGTGAAGGCCGTGTAACATAATTCATAGACTAGAAGACAGCTGAAGAGGATGTAGAGAGGCCACCAGATGCCTAGGAAATGTGAGTAGAAGTGTTTGTTATATTTTCCATCTCTCCTGAGCCTCCACTTATTATACTCTGAAGAGACCCCAAAATAGTAGTTCTCAACCTGAAGTAACTCCAGACTATCACCAGGGGTACTGCCTAAATGAGAGCCACCCCCCACCCCCCCATAATGGTATTAAGTAGGGTTCACCACCCATAAATTACTATTATATTGTGGGGTATCTTCAGACCCTCAGTGTATAATTAGCAGAGTGAAAAATAGGCAGTAGGGGGATGAAAGGAAATATCTTATTGACTGTTTTCATTAGGCAGTGCCCCCTCATGCCCACTCCTCTGTAAATAATTGCCATATCAAGTCTATATATTACCGCATAACTCAGTGGAGGTGAGGAAATATAACAGTGGTACTTACCTCCCCTGGACTCCGACATGGGTCTTAAGGGTCTTAAGTAGTCTCATGGGTCATGCAGTATAATGAGGATAATCACAGGAATTAGCAGTCCTTGACTTCAATTAGGAGGCTGAAGAGCACTTGATATCTGTGCTGGAGCCTAAAGGAAGTGAGTAACATTGTTTCTGATGTTTATTCAACTTCCCTAGGGCTCTTCTTATTATACTCTGAGTACAGTATATTGGTAGTTCATGGGTGGCAAATCCACAAAATGTTGGGTTTGGCAAAACCATGAAAATGCTGAAATTATTAGAAAGTCTCTATGTATGTGAGGAGATTATTATTAATAATAATAATAATACATTTTATTTATATAGCGCCAACATATTCCGCAGCGCTGTACAATTATTATTATTAATGTAAGGGCTAGGATAGCTAGGGCTGGGATATTATACTGTATGGAGGGGTCACTAAGGGGTCCGTTGTGAGGGGTCATTATGGAACATTATACTGCATGTAGGGATTATTATGGATCATTTTAGTGTATGGAGGGGCTACTCAAGGACATTATTTTGTCACAGGGATCTATTGTATGAGCGGGAAGGGAGTCTGAGTCTGACTTCCTAAACAGTTCCTTGGTACCATTAATCTACCCTGTTGGTAAGTTAATGAATGCAGCTTGCTCCGTAAATATGTGGGGTCCATTATTTTACATGTGCGTCAATGAAGGGGCCATTCTATTGAGTTTGAGGGCCATTACAATATATGTGGGGGAACTGATGGGTTCCATTACATAATTGTTTACATAGGTTTAAAATTAAGCCTTATTTTATTAACATTTATAAGAGAATACTAGGTTGGGCCATTGATGGGTACCAACAGATCATGACAGACTCTATTGACCATAATGGAGTCCATTTGGTATCTGTTATAGTAGTTGTCTTTATCCAAACAACTTTTTATCTGATTTTTTTAATTGGAAACAATGGGTTAATATATAGACTTGATATGGCAATTATTTACAGAGAAGGAGTGGGTATGAGGGGTCACTACCTAGTGAAAACAGTCAGTAAGACATTTCCTTTCTTCCCCCTACTGCCTGTCTTTCACTCTCACTTGATGGACTTTTGCCATGGAGGATATTTTTGGACTTTTGGACCAGAGAGTCTGCAGCAGAGAAATGGAAACTTTTTCCAGTAAGATATATTACTAAAATTTCTTGTATTCACATATTCTATTAATTTACACACAAAAACTGTTTCGCTTTGAAATTCTAACAAACCTATGGATGTAGTACTTTCCGCAGGCAATCCCACAGAGATTTGATAATTCCAGTAAGATCTTACTTGGCTTTTGTTGTTTACCAGAAGAAAGTGGATTTTACTAACGCTACAGATCAGGGTTTTAAAGAATAGAAATCAAAAAATGTCAGTGTCTTTAAATGTCAACTTGTGGAAGGACATTATTCTCTGTTATTACATGAGCCATGTGTAAGGACCTCAAAGGTCTAAAACACACAGACTGCTTGATTTAATATTGTCTATGTCTTAAAAGGGCTGAATATAATAAGAATTTTATGTTTCACGTCGGAGATGCCTTGAATGCTGTTTTTGTCACACTTTATTGTAAAGACTTTAAATTGACTCTTCTCTAAGAAAAATATATTGGTTTTGTGATTCTTGCCTTTTTGTAAATACATAGAAGAAAGTTTATCGTACCTTTTACATCAGTTTCTTTCGTAAAATGTGTGTGGGTTTTGGTGAAGATTAGTGGGAGGACTGTGGGTTACTGTGACCCAGTACATTTACTAAAGTTTTAGCCAAAAACATGTAAATTATAGATGAAATCTACACCATCTCTTAGCTGGCATAGCTTTGGGTTACTGAAACATGTAGTGCAGGAGATATGTATGTATGCCTCTTAATGAATCAAGGTGCATCATCACTTTGGTGCCCAGAGGATCTAGCCTGGTATATGAAATACCAGTCTTCATTAATCTCCCCCATACTGTTTGAGTTCCGTGTTTAGGTTGGAGCTGTTTTCACCTGGTATCCAAAGGAGCAGCTCATCTTGCTCACATAGAGAGAAGTGCAGAACAGTAGTACTACACTATACTATAGGGAAGTGCTACTAGTCAGTCAATAAATGCATGTACTTCACTAATACAGATGAATACCAGTGAAATGACCATGCTGATTTGTTAGCACTCCAGCCAAGCATTACAGGTTGAGTCACAATGGTCCAGAAAAGACCACTTTATATTAAAAATATTATATTCTTAGGCCATTGTAACCTGGGGGTTCATTGTACTACGTGTTTCCTGTTCTGGAATTCTGCAAATAAAACAGGTGGAAATTTTAATCAAGACTATAATAGTAAAGCAACATTAAATATTGTATCACACAACATATATTCATAGCCTGTAACCATTAAAACATATCTTTTTTCCCCCTATCAGTATGTCTTTGTAGAATTGGAGGAAATCTACACAAACACGGGGAGAACATACAAACTCCTTGCAGATGTTGTTCCTGGCAGGATTCGAGCCCAGGACTCCAGCGCTGCAAGGCTACAGTGCAAACCACTGAGCCACCATATTGCCCCCCCCCCCCATGAAAGCATATATCTGTGCATGGAAAATGTATACAAAAAGCAATACATTTTAATGACTACTTGCAATGAGCTTGTTGTTTACTTTTACTGTATCTTAATTTAAGATACAATTGAGCAAATACAAAGGTGTTTATACATTTTAATAAATTCATTGTAATTATGGAATATCTCAGTAGCCTTGAATATAAATATATAGGAGCTCTTTATAGCCCTTTAGTTTCAGCACCACAGACAGCTCCCTGCATTGTGTAAACCGGGATTACAACTCTTGAGGACATAATAACCTACCCATAGTTGGAAGCCTTAGGACAACACTATGTTTGGCATAGGCTCCCAGATAAAGATCAAATAATCACACAGTGCATCTAAGCATCATTAAAAAGAGAGCAGGTAAGATTAGGATAAATGACTTGTTCATATTTATTCTTTTCCGACGTAATCCACCAGAAAAATATATTTGTTTAGAAGTTGCCTGAGCTAGTAAATCATAGGCATAATGTTATGTAAACCAGTGCCCGGGAAAAGAAATTAATGCAATTCAATAATACAAGCAAATGTCCTTGCTAATGGAAGAAGGATTCTGGCTGAGCACCAGTCAGGCATATGATAATGCTAATATACATAAATGCATAATTACCGCAAGCCGGGCTCCTGCGCTTCAAACTCAAGGCTATGCAGGATTATTGATTCCCTAAAACGGTTGCATTTTAAGTAGGAGATCTAAAGTACAGATTTACATGAGATGAAAACTAGTTACATGTAAATACCAGAGGCTGGGACACTTTAACTCTGCTTTATGGAGAAATATGAGTTCATGCTGTTGTAATATTAAACATGTCTGCATTTAATAGTGCCACAGTACACTACATACTGTTCCTATAATAGTTCTTCAATAGCCTGGGAGTATTGTAGTATTCCACAGTAGCTCCTGTTGCCCATAGATTTAAAAGAAAAAAAAAAAAGAAGTATCATATCCATCTGGTTAAATCTTGCAACTGCAGAAACCAAGCCAAGCTGTGACCCCAATGGTTGTAGCCTGTTTTTAGTCCTAGTCTTTTCTGCATACCTGTAGCGTCAGGTTTCTACAATATGTGTTTTCCCCGGCCTCTGTTTTTGCCTTTTCCTGTCTGTTTGTTTTAATCTGTGTACAAAGTCTGCGGTTTTTGCACTTTCTAGGGTGTTTTAGTTCTAGTCTGTTCTTTGTCTGAGTCTGTTCCCACATACCTGTAGCCTACAGGCTTTCTGCAATATGTATCCTGTATACCTGTAGCCTACAGGCTTTCTGCAATATTTATCCTGTATACCTGTAGCTTCCAGGCTTTCTGCAATATGTATCCAGCTTACCTGTATCCCCCAGGCTTTCTGCAATAAGTATCCTGCATACCCGTAGCCTAGGGGCTTTCTGCAACAAGCATCCTGTATACCTGTTGCCTACGGGCATTCTGTAATATGTGTCCTGATTCCTGGATGTTTCTTGAGTTTTACTCAT
The DNA here is from genome assembly GCF_031893055.1 of Leptodactylus fuscus. Lineage (NCBI taxonomy): Eukaryota > Metazoa > Chordata > Amphibia > Anura > Leptodactylidae > Leptodactylus > Leptodactylus fuscus. The sequence continues at coordinate 110,146,285 of NC_134270.1, read as the reverse complement.
CCTCTGTTTTTGCCTGTTCCTATATGTACTTGTTTTAGTCTGTGTACACATGCAGTGGAATTTCGACTTTATTCTGTTTCCATGGTGCTCTGCATCACAATTCCAGGAGGTAGTTGACCAGGCAGACTCCCCACAGTGCATCCAGATCCCCATATGGGGGTTAAAGAGTGAAAACTGGGAAGTCTAGTAGAGATAACACCTTTAGAGTTTGTTCACATGACGGAAAATGAAGAGGAATTGTCTTCATTTTCCGCCACCGGTGTTTTTGCCGTGTTCTAGCGGCAATGGGGTGCCGATGCAGTGCATCAGCATTATGTTGCGACATCCCACTCCTGACCATGCACAGATGAATGGGCCTAATTGGAAAGAAGTCTCGAGCCACGGACACGGTAGCTGAATTAGCCACAGAATCCATGGCAAGATCGAGCAGAACACTTCTTTTTTCCAAGTCCTGCTATGATCTCTGCCTCCCATTGAAAATTGTGAGAGGAATCTGCTCGGGGCAAATAAATGGCAAATTCCTCCATGTGAACTGGCCCTTAGAGGTGGCCCCAATCAGCCTCCTAGGGTTTCCACAACACAGTGGAATCACTATTGTTCTCATAGGTGATCCTTCCTTACATACTCTCAGACTGGGCCTCTGGTCCCAGGACGGCGCAGAAAGAACCTCCAAACAGATATACTCTGTGCAAACATCTCCAGAATACCACTCTTATACATGCAGCATCCTGGAGCAGCTGCTATTTCCTTATGTTTGTCCATTGTGTCTCTATGTTGGTATGTCCCGTCCTAAGTGTTTTGTTATATGTAATTTGAAATGTTGTTGTTTTGCAGTTCAAATCACTGGCTTGGTTTAGCCCTGGCCAATCACAGGCCACTGGCGGGGTTGTGAGGAGACTGGGGTCTCTTGGGGGCAGTTGGAAATTTCAGTCTAGTGTTTGCAGCCATCCTGCACAGCTCAGGGGTAGGCACCCTGACCTGTGTGGACAGAGCACAGCCTCTAGGAGGAATAGCCATTGCATCCAGAGAAAGCCCTGAGACAGGGAACATACTTAATCATCTCTGAGAGACGTTTGCCAGCCGTGCCAGGAGGAGCAATGGAGGAACTGACAGGAGGTACTCATTCGGGCCTCACTGAACGGAATACCGAAGGCTGATGTGAACCAGGCCTGAACTATGTAATACTTATTTTCTCCTGTGGTGGTGCTATACTCAGTATACTCAGTACATCAATGCTGTGAACCAGCAGGACACTTCTATACAAGAGGGATTGGTTCCATATTTACATATGTATATATTTACAGTGCAGATGCATTAAATAGTGGATTGTCCGTCTCTTTGATGATCTGTATTAGTGATTCTATGAAGATGTCTCCGGTTCCAATGATTAGTCACAGGCATAGAAACATTATCATGCAAAGCTGATTCTCATAGTAAAAGCTAAGCACAGGTCAGTCTACTCATCTGTTCCCATAAGCAGCCCCACTCTTTCCGCCTCACTGCTCGAGACTCCCTGTTAGCCATAAGCCATTATGTTTATTGAACTTCTCATAAAACTCGTTAGAAAATGAAAAATACTAGATTATAATCCCATTTATGTGTAATTTTACAGTCATTTTACAATTACCACCACATCACATACAATGCAGAGCTGTTAGTCTCCTCTATCTGCTGTTCTTTGGTTCTTATGCATTTCATGAACTTGCCTGCTGTATTTTACATTTTTCTTTTATGTAAACCTACAGATTCATTACATGGATATTACAGGTGTCTAACATTCGTAGAAAGATTTGCTTAATTTATCATATCACATGTGTAATTTTGCTAAATTTGGACAATTTGTGCCATTTTTTTAAACACAAGGACTGGTTTATTCAAATTACATTTAAGGCTGAAGCCTCACGTTGTAAACACACAGCGGAAACGCAGAGGAAAAAATTATGCATGTTGCCGTATTTGCAAAGTGAATGGGATTCTGGCTAATCCCATCCATGAATTGCAGAAAAAAATTTGCAGCGGAAAAGCTGTGTTTTCAAAAACGTTTGTGTTTTTAAAAATGGCAGCATGTCTATTATAACTGCAGAAACGCTGGCGTTTTCCGTGTAGGTATAATAAGGGCAGAAAGTGCGCAGAGGAAAACTGCAAAAATGTAATGAAAAACGCTGTAGACAAAACTGCAATGTGTTTCTGCCTTGTTTTTTCACAGTTTTTTTTTTTTTTTTTTTTTTTGCTGCGTGGAGCTTTAGCCTAAAGGGGGATTTGTGGCAATTCTATATGGAACAGGACGCAGCTTTAAAATTCATAGGTTCAGTAAATATGGATATATATTGAGAAAAATTGGCTTGCTGCCCTCTACCAGTGCTAGATGTTGCTCTTCATCGATGCCAGACACGTCCATGGGTTACGTCTGGAATTACAGCTCAGCTCCATAGAAATGAATGTAGATGAGTTTAAAGGCGTTGCTCACTTTCAGACAAATATGGCAGACAAATGTTATTGTCTGTATAATGAAACGTTCATAATTCAAACAATAGCATTTTTCTCTCAATGAAACTGGACAAGCCCTTTAATACCACACATCACCTGTGGACAGGTGTGGCGATGTTTCTGAATCATTTCCCTAATTTTAACAGAACGCTCCCATCCACTACAAGTTCATCCCGAGTATCGCCCGCACCTCTCAATCCTGCTATGTACATCTTATAATCACCCTTCACGTACTTATTTTGTAAACATTTAATGAGGTATTTGGTGGGAATCCATAATTTATGGAAGGAGACTAACGCCTCCTGAATAATTCTTTATGTTTATACAGCAAGGTGGTATTTCCAGATCCTGGAGCTTTCTGCTAAACACTCATCAATATTCAGGATCCACTAGAAAATATGAGGAAACAAAAACGATTTCTATCCTAATAAGCTTTTGTCTCATTTAATCAGTATGTCCCAGTGAAACTCTGCAGTAATTTAGCATCAAAGGAAGAAAATACATTCCTGTCTTGTCTTATCCCACTTAAGATACAGAGAAACAAGTCCAAAGCATTCAGGGGAATACATTTAGGGATAGGAGGTACAGATGTAGCAGAGCTGAATGTGTCATTATGCTCTTAGGGGCAGTTCACACAGAGTAAACTGGCGTGCAATCTGGCACGTATATGCGTGTCAGAGTTTTGGGGGTTACGATCGTATACGGCACGTAATTTTGCGCCTGTAATTTTGCGGACGCAAAATTACTCGCCATATACGATTGTAACCCCCATTGAAATCAATGGGATCTTTTTTGAGCGCGCAAACTCTGACACGCGTATACGTGCCAGATTGCGCACCAGTTTACTCTGTGTGAACTGCCCCTTAGTTTGAAGTGCCTAGTTAAAGGGCTTAGCCAGTCCAGTTTGTCCGAGCAAAAAACAAATAATTTGTAATATTCAGGTTGAACCTGGTTCATATTGTGAACTGATTCACCCATCTCTAATCCCAACACAAATAGATGATATAATGTTTTACATTTAGGATTTAGGCTTTACATTGTGCCTAAGTATAGTCTATTCTATGAGATTTGTGATTGAACTCTTGTGGTACTTAGCAATACTATGATAGAAGTCTAGCTCTTTTATACAGTACACGGTAATACAAGTAATATAAGTTTGGTTGTGTCAAAACTTAGATATGTATTGATATTATACATACTATGTATTGAAAATATGAATATGTTGGTTGTCATTAAATGGGATGTTGAGGACTAGAAAAACATGGCCGCTTTCTTCAATAAACCGTGCCACAGTTTGGATTGAAAAATCCATTGGTACAGCACGGATATCATCACTACCCACAAAGGCTATAACCGGGAGCTTAATGAAGCACTTCTTTTCTCTAAGGAAGCCCACCAATCCATCCAGAAGACCCTAACTGACTATTTTTTGGATAATGATGCACCATACGTCCATCCCGGTATGATTAGGGAAGCACATAAATTTGTGATCAGAGGTCATCATAAACTTGAGCTCTTTCCTTAAAAGGAAGAGGACTAAAGAAATTTATGAGCTACTCTTCTACATTGCCATGCTAGAATCCCAGCATAAATAGTCTGTGGCCCAACAGACACTGTCAGACCGAATCCTGTGTATAGAACAGCTCAAAAACTGTCTCAACCTAAAAGTGGCTAATGTCTACTTGAATTCCTCTCACAAATATTATATGCATGGCATTAAAAGCACATAAGCTCATGGCCTATCTGGATAAAAAAAGATGAGTGCAAACTTTCCTTTCCCATATGGGGAAACCCCTAACACACTCGGGGCATCGCCTCAAAGTTCTGTCCATTTCACCAAACCCTCTGCAACTTGAAATCATGAGTCCCCCGCTAATCTTGAGACCCACTACACACACGTCCAAACCCTCCTTCAATCGCTCAAACTCCCCAGTCTCCTGCCACAACACCATGACCTGTTGACTGTAGCCTTCATTATGAAGGAATTGCAGACTGCGCTAATTGACACTCCCTTGGGAAAATCCCCTGGCCCAGATGGTTCGCCTGCAACTTATTTTAAATGTTTCCGCAATATCCTTCTCCCCCATTTTCTAAAACCTTGTAACTCCATTGACAAAACCAATTATCAATTATTCCTAAAGTAAGGAAAGACCCAACTCAGTGCGAAATTTACTGCCAATTTCTTTGTTAACCTGGAGATTAAACTCTATACTAAACTGTTATCCAATAGACTAAAAACCCTTTTACCACTCTTAATCAACCCAAAGCAAGCAGGCTTTGTGCTGGGCAGACTTGATTTGAAGAACTCTCATGTTTAGAATTTCGACCCACCCCTAGATTCATCGACACATAGTCATACTGATTTGCTTTCACCACAGACTTCTCTTGGACTCACCTGTGGACTGACCCCCTGTTCCCAATCTTTCTGCATCACCAGACCCTTGACATTGCCTCCATCAGTCATCCCACCACAGTTTCTACATTGCTATCTATGTAAGGGTCTGTTCCCATTATGTAACGCGGCGTTGATTCTGACACGTAAACTCGTGTCAGAGTCAGCGCTACAAAACAGAAACCCATTGATTTCAATGGGCTCCGTTTAGTGCACGTAACATATTGAAATCAATGGGTTAAAAAGCCTTTTATTGATTTCAATGTGTTACGCGCGCTAAACGGAACCCATTGAAGTCAATGGGATTCTGTTTTACAGCACTGACTCTGACACGAGTTTACGTGTCAGAATCAATGCTGCGTTACATCGTGGGAATGGGCCCTAGCAATGTTTCCATGTCATGATTTTGCACAAGTATTGCCTGATGTTGTCTGCTTTGTTTTGCACAGTTCCTTATGCCTTCATTGCTGTTTCCATGTGAAAAATATATTTTTGCAAACATATTTTTTGAAGAATGCAAAAATTTCTGCAACAGTATTCTTTTTTCCACAATGACTGGTTCAGCTTATGCCACTTTCCTTCTAGACCGAATGAAGCATTTGTGCTGTCTGGTAAATCACCCAGAACAGTGGTAATAATAACAGCCCACTGCTCCTTGGCATTGGGTTAAAGACCTAAAGATTCAGCTCAATCATTCCTTCATCTCTCATGTCAAAGGCAAAACAAAGATATGAGCAGTTAGCTCACCGCTGCTCCTAGCGCACCCCACACCAAGCACATTAAATGTAATATCGGCTTATTTCTCTCAGCTACGTTGATAAATTGCTGCCATGTCAGAGGAAAGAGCCTGACATAAAAACTTTGATGCTGCTGGAAATCGAAACCTTATGATGAAATGGTGGCAAAAGAAAGGTTATTTTAGAAATAAATGTCCTTTAATTAAATAAATCGTTTAAATCAGTTTTGGAGAACTTAAAACTTTAGAAACCTTATGATAGTAATGTACGATCTGCCAATTAGCAGAAACTCTTCATCTGTTTATCCAGGCAAAGCTCTGTAAGGCTATGACCCCACGTAGTGGGCCGCAGCAAAAAAGCACTGTGGGAAAAGTCGTGGTGGAAACTCATCCAGATTTTTCCTGCATCGCTTTTAACGGAAAGCCCAAAGAGTTTTTCTTTCTAAACTAACCCAAGACAGGCCGCTCTGAAAACAAACCTGAGCAGACGTGTACTGGGCTGACTTAGACCTCTATGTTTCAGTGCAGGCCTCTCACCTCTACCAGGTTATAGTCCTCTCTACATCGGGCTGAAGAGATCCAACCAGATCGAAACAGCTGTCCTCGATTGAGAGACTATACCTGGTATTAATCCCAGCGTCAATGCTAAACAAAGGTCTCTTGGAAGGTCGGGCATGAGGCTAAAGGGAGCAGCCATTATTGGGTTATTTCACTGGAATCCTGTCTTAAGACAGGCTTGCACATTCCAGTGAGCGCCCTCTATTGGTTTGCAACACTGAGGCAGCAACTGTCTTCCTAATTACATCATGGAAGGCAGATTTGCATATTCTTCCCATAGTTCCTTGCAAAGTGGAGTGCTAAAGGCTTAACAAGTCTCCACACACCTATATGGTGGTCTCTCCCTAAGGAGTGACAATATCCCCCGAACTCAGTGCAGGCGGTGATGATAAGATGTCATAACGCCTCCTGCGGACTCCTTCTGGACAGGAGGCAAGCACTAATGTGAACCGGCCCTTACTCGTCCTGCAGAACCAGCGTTGATTGGCCGAATGCTATAGCATTCGGCCAATCAACGCTGGTTCTGCAGCAGGCTCGTCCTTGCTAGTCAGGAGAGCTGGCAGCATGTGTTTATGCGGGAGCTGACTTTTTCTCATAGGAATACATTGACCAGCTTTGATTGGCCGATTGCTATACAGTGTACAGCACTCGGCCAATCAACACTGGCTGCCGGAAGCTCATCTGTGACGAGGCAGAGTCTAAGATCGGACCACAGCAGTCTTCATTGTGGTCCGATCTTAGACTCCGCCTCCTCACAGACGAGCCTCCTGTGGAACCAGCATTGATTGGCCAAATGCTGTATACTGGCCAATCAACGCTGATCAATGCATTCCTATGAGAATGTTCCTATGTTGATGAAGACAGTGAGGGCTGAAATTAGTACATTTGACTAGAGACAAATGTCTTGTAACAGAGGTTATATTGCTGACTCTATGGTACATGTGATGTATTGTTAGGAACCTAGTGCAATATACAGTACAGACCAAAGGTTTGGACACACCTTCTCATTCAAAGAGTTTTCTGTATTGTAGATTCACACTGAAGGCATCAAAACTATGAATTAACACATGTGGAATTATACACTTAACAAAAAAGTGTGAAACAACTGAAAATATGCTTATATGCTTAGCACTTGTTGGCCCTTTTGCCTTCACTCTGCAGCCCGGCTCATCCCAAACCATCTCGATTGGGTTCAGGTCTGGTGACTGTGGAGGCCAGGTCATCTGGCGTAGCACCCCATCACTCTCCTTCTTGGTCAAATAGCCCTTACACAGCCTGGAGGTGTTTGGGGTCATTGTCCTGTTGAGAAATAAATGATGGTCCAACTAAACGCAAACCGGATGGAATGGTATGCCGCTGCAAGATGCTGTGCTAGCCATGCTGGTTCAGTATGCCTTCAATTTTCAATAAATCCCCAACAGTATCACCAGAAAAGCACCCCCACACCATCACACCTCTTCCTCCATGCTTCACGGTGGGAACCAGTCATGTAGAGTCCATCCGTTCATCTTTTCTGCGTCACCGCACAAAGACACAGTGGTTGGAACCAAAGATCTCAAATTTGGACTCATCAGACCAAAGAACAGATTTCCTCTGGTCTAATGTCCATTCCTTGTGTTCTTTAGCCCAAGCAAGTCTCTTCTGCTTGTTGCCTGTCCTTAGCAGTGGTTTTCTAGCAGCTATTTTACCATGAAGGCCTGCTGCACAAAGTCTCCGCTTAACAGTTGTTGTAGAGATGTGTCTGCTGCTAGAACTCTGTGTGGCATTGACCTGGTCTCTAATCTGAGCTGCTGTTAACCTGCGATTTCTGAGGCTGGTGACTCGGAGGAACTTATCCTCCTCAGCAGAGGTGACTCTTAGTCTTCCTTTCCTGGGGTGGGCCTCATGTGAGCCAGTTTTTTTTTGTAGCACTTGATGGTTTTTGCAACTGCACTTGGAGACACTTTCAAAGTTTTCGCAATTTTTCGGACTGACTGTAATGATGGCCACTCGTTTTTATTTACTTAGTATCCACCTGACTTCTGCACAACACAACTGATGGTCCCAACCCCATTTATAAGGCAAGAAATCCCACTTATTAAACCTGACAGGCAGTGGCGGATCCAGGGTTTGCGGGGCCCTGGGCAATTGACTTTGGCGGGGCCCTACGCGCAGCGCGCCGCAGCAAATTAGGCCCCACCTACTTTTATGTTGACTCCGCCCATTCTCATTCATTTTTCATGTGATTCCACACAGTATAATCCTCCTACAGTCACCCGTAAATTATATGTCCCCCCCTCCATCTCTCCCCATTTTCATATACACCCTTCATCTACCCCTAGTTTCATGTCCCCCCCTCTATCTCTGACCCCAGTTTCATGCCATTCTCCCCCTTTATCTGCCCACAGTTTCATGTCCCCCCCCATCTCTGCCCCAGTGTCATGCCGTTCTCCCCTTCATCTGCCCCAGTGTCATGCTGTTCTCCCCCCTCTATCTGCCCCAGTGTCATGCCGTTCTCCCTCCGTTCATCTGCCCCAGCGTCATACTGTTCTCACACACACTCACCTTCCCTCGTTCCCCCGCAGATCTCTCTCTCATACACATATTGTAGGCGCGATGTGACATCATCACATCGCGACTACAAATGCCGGAGCTCAGCGTTAAAACAGGAGCTGAGCTGTGACACCTCCTGCTTTAAACGCCTATGTATTCAGCTCATCGGCGTCCGTAGGAAATCGGGACATGCTGACCCAGGGCCGGCTCCAGGTTTTTATGGGCCCTTGGGCGACAGAGCCTCAGTGGGCCCCCTTGTAAAGGAGGCGGGGGAGTCGAGACACTGTGCGTCGCAGATGAAGCGAGTGACGTCATGCAGGAGTGTGGCGTCACCAACGCCATACCTCCTAATTTTTAATGAGTAGAAAGAGGGGTAAAATGTGCGGCGCGCTCTGCGTGCTGCGGCAAATTTGGCTCCACCCACTTTTATGTTGATTCCACCCATTCTCATTAATTTATCGTGTGTACACAGTATAATCCTCCTACAGTCACCCGTAAATTATATGCCCCCCCTCCATCTCTCCCCCAGTTTCATATACACCCTTCCTCTGCTCCCAGTTTCATGTCCCCCCTCCATCTCTGTCCCCAGTTTCATCACGTTCTCCCCCTTCATCTGCCCACAGTTTAATGTCCCCCGTCTCTGCCCCAGTGTCATGCTGTTCCCCCCTCCCCTTCATTTGCCCCCCAGTTTCATGGGCCCCCTTCATTATGTTCCACCTTAATATTTAATACAAAACAAACACACTCACCTTCTATCACTCACCTTCCATCGTTCCCCCGACGCTCCTCTCTCCTCTCTCCCACTCAAGTCATATACGCGATTAAAGCAGGAGCTGTGACCTCAGCTCCTGCTTAGCTACGGCCCGGCTTGCGAGTGTAAGCGCGATGTGATGACGTCATCGTGCCTACACACGCAAGCCGGGCCGGAGCTTTAAAGCAGGAGCTGAGGTCACAGCTCCTGCTTTAATCGCGTACAGTGGCGTAACTAGGAATGGCCCCGTGGCGAACTTTTGACATGGCCCCCCCCCCTTCCTGACCGACACCGAAGATCTCGACCGACTACCCCCCCCCACACACACACACACACACACGCCGCATTCCTGCACGCTCAATTATGTCCCATAGTGGCTCCTGCACACAGTATTATACCCCATTGTGGCCCCTGCACACAATATTACACCCCATTGTGGCCCCTGCACACGGGATTATGCCCGATAATGAACACCCACGAACAATTATTATACTCTGGGGTATTTTCAGAGGGGAGATACAGACATAAAAAAAAAAGTTACTTACCTGTCTCCGGCTCCGCTGCAGTCTTTGGTTGTGTTGGCCATCTTTAATAACACACTGATGTCACATGACATTTCATACCTTCCCCTCCATCTGCCCCCAGTTTCATGCACCCCTCATCTCTACCCACATTTTCATGTCCTCTCCTCCATCTCTGCCCCTAGGTTACTGTTGCTCCTCACCACACATACATACACACTCACACACACTTACACACAGACAGACACTCTCCATCCTGCATCTCCCTTCCCCCTCCCCTTCATTACCTCGCAGCAGATCTCTCCTTCTCTTTCCAGGACTGTACGGGCTATAGACACGCCCACCCAGTCATGTGATGGATGACGTCACACAAGGTCCTTTCAGCTTTCCCCCGCTCTTAGCACAGTTAAAACAGTTTGTCTGTGATAACAGTGGGGGTAGCAGAGGTAGCTGTTGCCGGGCCCCTGATGTCCCGGGCCCTGTGGCAGCTGCCTCTGCTGCTATGGCGGTAGTTACGCCACTGATCGCGTATGTATTCCAGCTCATCGGCGGACGGACGCCAATGAGCTGAAATCGTGACAGGCAAGTGCCGGGGGGCCCCCAGAGGCTCTGTGGGCCCCGGCACTTGCCTGACTGCCGAGCTGACCGGGACCATTTTGTTAGGGCCGGGCCGCGGGGCCCCGCGCTTAGCCCGGCCCTGGATCCGCCCCTGCTGACAGGGCACACCTGTGAAGTGAAAACCATGTCCGGTGACTACCTCTTGAAGCTCATCAAGAGAATGCCAAGAGTGTGCAAAGCAGTAATCAAAGCAAAAGGTGGCTATTTTGAAGAACCTAGAATATAAGACAGATTTTCAGTTGTTTCACACTTTTTTGTTAAGTATATATTTCCACATGTGTTAATTCATAGTTTTGATGCCTTCAGTGTGAATCTACAATTTTCATAGTCATGAAAATACAGAAAACTCTTTGAAAGAGAAGGTGTGTACTCATATAACGAACAGTTAGTCCCAGGCAACCAGACTCCTCTGAACACCAAGGCCAAACAGCACTGAGCATTCAACGCCCTCCAAACCGAAGCAGATCCAGGCCCATAGGTCTTTGCCAGAGCTCCTGATGGTGGAGATGGACTGGTAAATTGTGGGACCCAGAACCGCAGCCACCCAGACAGCGTCACACACACAGTGCACCCCAAGTTACATTGAAACCAGAAAACCCGAAAACCACTCACCTAGGTAGGTGAAGAAACAGATGAAGCTGGTCAGCAGAGCTGAGTGCAGTAACGGGAGATCACCAGGAGATGGCAGAAGCACCGTGCAGTAGTCATACATGCCAGATTGGTATTCAGGAGGTCAAGAAATTTCCAGGGATTTGACAGGACATAGTCAAACAAGCTGAGTCATACACTGGAGGTCACATGGTATCAGAGGGTACAACAGAAGGGTAATCAGACAAGCTGGGTCATACACTGGAGGTCACGTGGTTCAGAATCGCAGGTCAAGGAGAGGTGATCTGGAAGGCAAGCAGGTGCATACACAGATGTCCAATAGCAGGAACACAGTAGGAGGCAGGAAAAGCAGGTTAGGAAAGGACAAGAGCGCTGATCCCAGATGAACTCAATAACTAGCGGTGGGCCGGGGCAAGAATGAGGCCTAAATAGCCTCCGGCCTGCTGCTGACCCCCTGACCCCGGAAGTCCTGGTTCTGGTCCTAGTAGGAGACCACCAACCCCACAGACTATAAGGGACCGGAAGTGCCGGATGCGGCACAGTTAGTAGAAAAGGCTGGCAGCCTCTGTGCATCGTAACGGAGGTTCCAGCTCGGGACCTAACATGTATTTCACCTACCTCTTTGTACCTTGCTTATATCATTACAATTGCTTTGGTTTATTTTTGTGAAATCAAATAAAATTTGTTTTAAAGAAAAAAAAAAAATTTAGGTAGTCTTTACAGTTTTGAGTACTTATTTTTGTGATTTACACAAAAAGAACACAATGATCAGAAAAATTTGTGCAATCCCAAACATTGTTAAGGTGGTTGTTCACGTATCTCAGGACTCAGTGAGAAATATAAAAATAATATATTCACCTTTTCCAGGCGCTCCCATGTCAAGTACGTCACTGATTCCAAACCTGAGGCCACTGAGGCGCAGGACTTCTGTCAAAAAAGGCACGACATGCGCTGAACTGGACAGTGGTGGAGGGCACCAAAGCACTGGGAACAGTTGAGTAAGTATTTTTTTTATATTGCACCTTTCCTGGCCTCCTACCTGAGTCCTGAAATTCATGGACAATCCCTTTAATGGTCGTACAATCAAAATTGAAATTCTCTTTGGAGTAATGGAAGAATCCCATCAAGGACGGATCATAAATCGAGTGATCAAGCCAGCACTGGTGCTAAGCTTTCTCTTCAATTGTCAGCAAATTCCTGAAGTATTGCTAAGTGTAAATGTGTATTTATTGGTCTTAAATATAATGTGTTTCAAGGCAAAAGCCTCTTCATGCAGGTACAGTGAGATACAACAGATAGAAACGTCAAAAGGCCACCACAACAAAATGTCAACATAAAAAAAATCTAAACTTCTTTGTAGGAAAAAAAATGTAACTAGTGATAAGCCTTCTGATCTAGCTTTTGATTTACTACTACATGGCCATTTCTACCCATATCATATAAATCACCACTAATGATTAGAGATGAGCGAACACCGTTCAATCGAATAGATATTCAATCGAATATCAGGCATTTGTTTACAATTGAATACCACGCGGCATACGCAGTAAAAATTCGTATCCCCTCTCACCTTCCCTGGCGCTTATTCTGCACCAATAACTGTGCAGGGGAGGTGGGACAGGAACTACGACAACGAAGGCATTGAAAAAAATTAAAAAAAAAAAACATTGGCTGCCGAAAACATGTGACCTCCCATTTATAAGAATAGCCAGCGCCATCTTTGTGTCATTTGCGGTGAGACATAGGGAGAGAGAGATCTGCTGAGGGCTAGATAGCTTCTAGTAGGCAGGGAAAAACGGAAGAACAACAACAGCTCTTTTCAGAGCTATACACTACAGGGAGAGGAGTCAAGATTTCAACGGGGTGTCTCCCCAAATCAGGGATACGGAGCAATTCAGTCCAGCGATATATGCTCAACCCAGCTTTACAGGAAGTGTCCCCCCAAAATACCTAACAGGGATACAGAGCAATTCAGTTCAGCCAAATACGCTCTACCCAGCTTTGCAGGCAGTGTCCCCCCAAACACCTAACAGTGATACTGAGCAATTCAGTCCAACCAGTTATGTTCAACCCAGCTTTGGAGGCAGTGTCCCCCCAAACACCTAACAGAGATACAGAGCGATTCAGTCCAGCCAGATTCGCTCAACCCAGCTTTGGATGCAGTGTCCCCCAAACACCTAACAGAGATACAGAGCAATTCAGTCCAGCCAGATACGCTCAACCCAGCTTTGGAGGTAGTGTCCCCCCAAACACCTAACAGAGATACAGAGCAATTCAGTCCAGCCAGATACGCTCAACCCAGCTTTGGATGCAGTGTCCCCCAAACACCTAACAGAGATACAGAGCAATTCAGTCCAGCCAGATACGCTCAACCCAGCTTTGGAGGTAGTGTCCCCCCAAACACCTAACAGAGATACAGAGCAATTCAGTCCAGCCAGATACGCTCAACCCAGCTTTGGATGCAGTGTCCCCCAAACACCTAACAGGGATACAGAGCAATTCAGTCCAGCCAGATACACTCAACCCAACTTTGCAGGCAGTGTCCCCCCAAACACCTAACCTGCTACCAGGTTCGGTCCATTATCACAGATGTCAAAAATTCCTGGCCCCAGGGGCAGCGGAGAAAAACACATTGCCATATCATCCAGAATGGCATCCCTCAACTCAGAGGCAGTGTGCGAGCTTCAGCACAGCCTGCTGACATCTCCCCATGCCGGTGTTGCAGCATTTCCAGCTCGTAGCTGGGATTGATTTAACGACGGAGGAGGAGGAGGGTGGTGTTTCAGCACTCCTGTCAGGAATATTGGGCGAGGAGACAAGGCAGGCCGCCACAGTTTGCGACCTGGTCCCAGCCTCAACTACATTCAGCCAGTGTGCCGTGATTGAGATGTAGCGTCCCTGGCTACATGCATTTGTCCACGCGTCAGTGGTCAAGTGGAACTTTGTGCAAAGCACAGAAATTAGGGCCCGCCTGATGTTACGGGACACGTGCTGTTGCAAGGCTCAACTCACCCTAAGGGCCAAAAACACTGCTGGTGAAGTTTGTTCAGTTCCAAAGGACTCTGTGTTTAGATTTGGCTCAGTCGCAGCTCCAGAACATGCCTTTGAAGGCAAAGTTTCCTTTAGTGGCTTGGTAATGTTTCTTTAGCTTAAAATTTGGGTTTCTGTCCATCCAATTGGGGAAGAAAGAAGGTTTCCATGTATTTTCCCACTTTAATAGTGTTTTTTTGAGTGTGGAAAGTGTCTAGTTGATAGGCTGTGATGGTGGGGTAAAACTGTGACTTGGGCTTGTTAGATGCCCCCAGGCATGCTTTCCCTGCTGTCCCAGTTGCATTCCAGAGGTGTTGCCATCAATTCCTGAGGTGTGATAGTGGACTTGGTGACCCTTCTGAGTCGAATGGGGGGATCCCCTGAAACAAAGCATTTTTCCCCATAGACTATAATGGGGTTCGATATTCGTTCGAATAGTCGAATATTGAGTGGCTATTCGAAACGAATAACGAATATTGAATATTTTACTGTTCGCTCATCTCTACTAATGATATCTCTTATACAGTCTTTGTGGCTTTGTTGAGGGACAATGGTAAATTGTGGATTCAGAGGAGGTTAACATGTGTTTTGGTCCCGCAGTGACAAAACATCATCCTTAGGTTGGAAATCTCTTGGCCTGGACTGGAATTCGTTTTGAAGTCTGAACTAATTTTGGAAACTGATCAAGGAGTCTTAATAATGTTTGGGGGGAAGCAGAATTTAATTCTGGAGTCTAAAGTCTTCTGAATTACTATTTGGTGTAATGCAGTCTGAATTGATTTTGAGATTTGATGAAGTAGTCTGGAATGTTATACAGCTTATAAAGGAACAGAACAAACTACTTTTAGGATCTTGCCGTTGTCATTTTTCAGAAGCAATCCTAAATAGTTTCATTTTTCATCATTTTTATAATTTACTTTACATTTCTTATTTATTTATCTATATTTTATTTGGCGTTGTTTCTCTCCCACACCAACCTATCCTAGTGCGATTGCGGAAACAGCGCCAATTGAGTCATTTTTCATAGTTTTTATAATTTTTTTATAATTTTTCTTCTTCTTGTTTTGTCCTTCTGCATTAACCTAAATATGTGACATTGCCAATTATTTACACCCATATGCAAATAAAAGCAAGCAGCTAATGGTTCCCCAAGTTGTAGATGTGATAAGGAGAATGATGTGCACATATTTATTTTATGTCGTTTAATGACAAACGACAATGTTGGGTATGTGAGCGGGCGTTGCAGCCTGGCAGATGTTCACTTTTCCTAGATAGATTAGAAAGTCTTCACATTTCGCTGTAGTGTTTAATTAATTAAATGTTTCATATAAACAGTCATAAAAAAAGCAAAATGCGGAGCTTGATTTGGCAGCCTATAAATTCTGACCGCCACGGAAGTTTCCAGAAGCATTTGTTATTGAAATATTGAAAAGATGCTCAGTTATTCAGGCATTAAAATAATGCATTTATTTGCTGGATATAATCAGACTCATTGTTGACTTCCTGAGGTTATTGACAAGTTTTACTATCCTCCTGACTCCAATAGTAATATTTTTTACTGATGGTTTTATTTGAAGAAAAAAAAACAAAACAAAAAACTGAGTGAACAGTAAAATATTCGATATTCCTTATTCGTTTCGAATAGCCCCTCAATATTCAACTATTCAATCGAATATATGTGGCTGTTTATGTGAAAAGGGCCCACATTGTCGATATGGAGTTCTTGGTATCATTGTAACGGTTATGGTGTAACATTGTCCGAAACAGCAAAAAAAATTTTATTGAAAGCACAATTGACATATTTTTAAATAAAATTTTTGCATAAAACAAAATTGTGATTTTTTTACCCAAATATGTTTTGGACTATTTTCTCTATAATTAGTATCGACGATCTGGGCCCTTTTCACGTAAACAGCCACATATAACCCCATTATAGTCTATGGGGAAAAATGCTTTGTTTCAGGGGAAACCACCATTCGACTCAGGAGGGTCACCAAGTCCACTATGACACCCCATGAAATGATGGCAACACCTCTGCAATGCAACTGGGACAGCAGGGGAAGCATGCCTGGGGGCATCTAACAAGCCCAAGTCACAGTTTTACCCCACCATAACAGCCTATCAACTAGACACTTTCCACACTCAAAAAAACCTCTATCAAAGTGGGAAAATACCTGGAAACCCTCTTTCTTCCCCAATTGGATGGACAGAAACCCAAATTTGACGCTAAATAAACATTAACAAGCACCCGTTTAAATCACGTTGCCAATGACAACCACAGATGGAATAGGCAATGGGAAATCCAACAGTAACCACCCTGAACTGTCATTGTGGATGTGTGTGTGTGTGTGTGTGTGTGTGTGTGTGTGTGTGTGTGTGTGATGTGGTAAGACCTTTCCAAAATTCACTTTTATGGCCCTTAACGTGAGCCCTTCCAAATTAAGGTAGAGGCCCTTAAGCTGAGCTACCAGCAGAGATTGAGGCCCTTCAGGTGACTTCAGCCTTTTACCTGCAGAGTTTTAGGCCCTTTTGGTGAGTTGAGCCTTGCACCAGCAGAGTGTTAGCCCCTTTAAAATTCTTAGCCCGTAAAACGGTGGTTCCAGAACTATCACTCTCATTGTGTTGGATTGATGCAGTGGATTGGGCTGAGGACCCAGACATTGACCTTGATTTTGATTGTCAAATTGATAACATTTTGGCATCAAGTCCTGGGGGTAGCTTGTATTTAGAGGACCTCAAAGGTGGAAAATTGGCTGAAACTACTACTAGCGGTAATGGTCCTCTAATATGGGGACTCTACATTACCTCTACAGGGTTCTGATCAGGTGTTAATAGTCCAAACAACATGCTCCAGTACTTTAGATGTAGATCAGAGACCCCGTTCCCTTCCGACACCAGATTTAACAAAGCTTCATCATTATCATCCTGCTGAGATGGAGCCACTAAAGGAAACCTTGCCTTCAAATGCATGTCCTGGAGCTGCGACTGAGCCAAATCTAAACACCGAGTCCTTTGGAACTGAACAAAATTCACCAGCAGTGTTTTTGGCCCTTTGGGTGAGTTGAGCCTTGCACCATAATACTGTGTGCAGGGGCCACTAAGAGACATAATACTATGTGCAGAGGCCACTGAGGGACATAATACTGTGTGCAGGGGCCACTATGGGGCACAATACTGTGTGCAGGAGCCACTATGGGGCACAATACTGTGTGCAGGGGCCACTAAGGGACATAATACTGTGTGCAGGGGCTACAATGGGGCATAACAGAGCGCAGAGGAATGCGTAGGAGGGGGTTGGTCGAGGTCTTTGACGTCGGTGATAGTTGGGGGGGGGCATGTCAAAAGTTCGCCATGGGGCCCCGCCATTCCTAGTTACGCCACTGATGTAGGCATAATCTGATATATGGGTACACAGCCGAGTGCAGATGTGAAGGAGCATATGTGGTTTTTGGAGTGCAGATTTAGATTTTTGTTTTTTTGACTCCATGTCACATTTGCAAAGACCCTGACTAGAGTGTTCAGCTATAATTCCCATGTGTCAAATGTACTTTACCTTCATCTATTCCCCATATATGTGCAACAATATATAATTTTGTAAAGGAATTATGAGATATACTATATACTACTATATTTTTCATTTAATGCTATGGCTGGCTTTACTTTTTCTATCCAGTTTCTTTAGTCATGTAAGCACACTCTCCTGGCACAGCAATGTATAAGCATTAGAGAGAAATGGGTCATTGTGACAGTTTAGACATTGAAATCTTGTGTAATCAGAGGCCTGGAGGCTTTATTGATCAGCTGAGGAAGGATCAAGGCCTATAAGCAGCATTAAATGGCCTTCACATTGTAAAAGATTTGATACCTTCTGGCAAGCCTTAAACTGGGAAATTTCAAAGCAGATGTTCATGTCATTGCTGTACATCGGAGAATAACCTCAATTAAAAATTTACTAGTCCAATCTTCCAGCCACTACATCATTTAGTAACTGAATGCTACAAATAGCGCCAGCAACAGCTGTCTCTGACCCACCACTCCAATCACCACATTAGACCTAAAGTCATATCAGACATGACTTTGGGTCAAAATAAATCAGAAATCAGGTCATGCATGAAAAGATGTAGAACCATTATGTGCTTTAAAGGGGTTGTTCAAGAGTATGATATTGATTACTCCGACCTCTTCACTACTTACCAATAACAGCACTGTTTATTGTATAGCAGCTCAGCCCCATTCACTTGAATGGAACTGATTGCTGGCTATTGTGTCTCTAACCTTGCTCTTGTATTGTATTCACTGACCTTTGCTTTTTGGCTTTTTTGACTACTCTTTTGGATTGCAATTTGGTACTGTTTGTTTCTCTCTGGTTTGACCCTTGGCTTGCTGACTCCTCTTCTGTGTTGTGTTGTCTTGTCCTGTTCTGTGTATCACTTATCTATAGTAGGGTTTGTCATCCAGTTGTCCCTGTCATTAGGACAGTTGTGGCAAATAGGTAGGGACACAGGGTTGGTCGAGTTTTAGGGCTCACTGTCTCTTTCTTCCCTTCCCCTAGCAGCTGTTATTGGGAATTACCTTTGGGCAGTTCTAACATATGGCCTATTACTGAGAGGTTAGTGTCCTTATTAATTGCATTACATCCCATTTGACTGCCAGATCTCTGAGAAAGACCAAGACAGTCACAATGTTTGGCTTTATAGTGAGCTACACAACACGTCTTGTCTCCTGGTGGCAGTCTATGCCCCTCCTTTCCACCCAAACTTTGGAAAGATGCTCCAGAAGATAATTTAGTATATGAGGAATACACAAGCAGCTCCCCAGCCTCCATGGTCCCTAATGGGTGACTATAATAACATACTTGATACTTTTATTTTATTTTACTTTTATCCTACTTTTATCCTACCTCATTTGGTAAGCTATCTCAGGAGATAAAACTTCAGGACCTGTGGTGGTTTAAACAGTCCATAGAGCAACAGTACTCACACTGCTCAATAACTCAGGGCACTTTGTCAAGTATAGACTTGGTGTTTTGGCAACTCTAGGGCCTTGCAAAACACTGCCGAGATTCAGTACCCAATACGTAGCCTGTTAGGTCAGTCACTTGTTGTCACAATACCCTTACTAGTAGTCTAGAGACCAATGGCTGGGAACAGGGAGTATAACAATAGCAATGCACAGATAGACTTACAGTTTGTTCAATGGAAGGCAGGGAGGCTTGGCCGGAAGCAGCGGTCCTATTATCAGCAGGAGGGCTTGCTGGAGGCAGTGGTTCCACGGCTCCTATGGACCAGGTAGATAGCAAGTAGAAGGAGGACTTGCTGAGGCCAGTAGTTCCACGGCTCCTATGGATCAGGTGGATAGCAAGGTCTTTTAGTAGAAGGAGGACTTGCTGGGGCCAGTAGTTCCACGGCTCCTATGGACCAGGTGGATGGCAAGTCTTTGGTAGCAGGAGGACTTGCTGGAGGTAGTAGTTACAGGTAGCAACCAACTTGGCGGGTGAATAACTAACTTGGAACAGTCAGTAGAGCTTGAGGAACTTGGTAGAAGACAGGCTTCTGGAACCAATACTCAGGCAACTTGGGTAATCACAACACACATGCTAAATAGTCAAGAATCAGGAAACCAGGGTAAGTCACAGGCAGGAAACACAAAAAACTCCATCTTGACTGCTGGCAAAAAAGAGTTTAACAAAACAAGATCCTGACATTACTCCCACCTCAGGAGCGGCCTCCGGACGATCCCAGACCGGGCTTCTCAGGATATTTATCATGGAATTGTTTAATCAAACGAGAGGCATTGATGTTATCCAGAGGTTCCCAGGAATTCTCTTCTGGAGGATAGCCTTGCCATTTAATAAGATATTGTAACTTGCCCCTGAGAATCCTGGAATCCAGAATCTTCTCCACAACAAAATGTTCTTGATCATCTATCAAGACAGGACCAGGAGGAGGAGATGACCGTCCCGTAAAAGGATTAGAAATTGTAGGTTTCAGCAAAGAGACATGGAAAACAGGATGAATCTTCATGGTCTTTGGAAGCTTCAATCGACAGGTTACTGAGTTTACCAGACCACTAATCTTAAAGGGACCAATGTACTTTTGTCCCAATTTTCGTGAGGGCACCCTTAATTTCAGGTTCTTAGTAGATAACCAAACTGCGTCTCCTACCTTGAATGTTGGTGCTGGTTTACGAAACCTGTCAGCTGTATTCTTAAATCTCTGTTGAGCCGTGCGCAATGTCTGTTTTAACAAATTCAGATCTTGTTGTAAAGAGGCGATTCTTTCTGTAACTGCTGGCACAGGGGCATCCACCGGAAATCTGGGAAAGATCTTTGGGTGATAGCCTTGGTTAGCATAGAATGGTGTTACTTTTGTAGAAGCACTTTGCGAATTGTTGTAGGAGAATTCTGCCATAGGAAGCAAATCAACCCAATCATCCTGTAGATGGCAGACGTAGCATCGTAAATATTGTTCCAGAGTCTGGTTAGTACGTTCTGTCTGTCCATTTGATTGTGGATGGAAAGCAGAGGACAAACAGACATCTATGTCCAATGCCGCACAGAACCCTCGCCAGAATCTTGCAGTAAATTGAACACCTCGGTCAGAAACAACCTCATCTGGAACTCCATGTAGGCGAAAAATATTTTGAATAATTAAGTCAGCAGTATCTTTAGCTGAAGGTAGACCTGCACAGGGTATGAAGTGAGCAGCTTTCGTCAGACGATCAACCACCACTAAAATTGTATTTTTTCCCTTGGAGGTTGGTAGTTCTACAATGAAGTCCATGGAGATTGACCCCCAGGGGCGAGTTGAGATAGGAAGAGGCTGCAGTAGTCCTGTTGGTGCAGAACGTGGTGTCTTACATCTGGCACAGACGTCACATGAGCGAACATAATTCCTGACATCTTCTCGAAAACTTGGCCACCAGAAAAAATGAGAAAAAAAATCTTGGGTCTTCTGTATCCCCCTGTGACCTGCCATCTTGGAATCATGCATCAGTTTCAAAATTTTTACTCTCACTGCTTCAGGAACATAAAGGCTTTGCCCTTGAACCCACACTCCATTCCTTAGAGTTAAACGTACATCCCTTGTGGGTTGTGAAAGAAATGGATCTGAATCATAAGCCTCCTTAATGTCACTCAACAAATCTTGATTGTGAATTACTTGGGTAAAGAACCCGCAGTAGGGTCAGCAGCGTACATTCTGGATAAGGCATCAGCTTTACCGTTACGAGAACCTGGCCTAAAAGAAATCACAAAATTAAATTGATTGAGGAATAAACTCCAGCGAACCTGTCGGGGAGACAAACATTTTGCAGATCTGATAAACTCCAAGTTACGGTGATCAGTGAGGACAACAATCTGTTGTGATGCTCCCTGGAGATGATGTCTCCATTCCTTAAAGGCAGCGATGATGGCCAATAATTCTTTATTCCCTATGTCATAATTTCTTTCTGCGGGTGACAAACGTTGAGAAAAGAAAGGACATGGATGTAATAAATTCTTCTCTCCTGTTCTCTGAGAGAGAATAGCTCCAATAGCACTGTCCGACGCGTCTACCTCAACAATGAAGGCCCGTTCAGGATCAGGATGAATTAAGACTGGGGCTGTGGTAAATTTTTCCTTTAAACGGTCAAAGGCTTCCTGTGCCTGAGTGGTCCAAATAAACGCTGGTGACTTTTTTGTTAGTTGGGTAATAGGGGAGACGATCCCTGAAAAGTTCTTAATGAAGCGTCGATAGAAATTTGCAAAACCAATGAAACGTTGAACTTGTTTAACGTTCTTGGGAACAGGCCAATCAAGGATTGCCTGTATCTTACTTGAATCCATGCTCAATCCTTGAGGAGTGATTATGTACCCCAAAAACTGCACTTCAGTTCTATGGAACTCACATTTCTCAAGTTTGATGTAGAGATGATTCTCTCTCAGGCGTCCTAAGACAGTCTTTACATGCTGTTGATGTTCCTCGAGAGAATTTGAGAAAATCAAAATGTCATCCAGATATATGACCACAAAGAGATCTAGGAGGTCCCTGAAAATGTCATTCACAAGGTGTTGGAAGGTGGCTGGAGCGTTACAAAGTCCGAACGGCATAACAAGATATTCAAAGTGCCCATACCGAGATCTGAAAGCGGTCTTCCATTCATCCCCGGTCCTGATGCGGACTAGATTATGTGCACCACAAAGGTCTAATTTTGTAAATATCTTGGACTGTCGTACTCTCTCCAATAATTCTGGGATTAAAGGCAAAGGATAGCGATTCCTAACTGTAACTTTATTTAATTCGCGATAGTCTATGCAAGGTCGGAGAGAGCCATCTTTCTTCTTGACAAAGAATATGGGCGCTCCAGCTGGAGATGAAGAGGGACGAATAAAGCCTTTAGCCAAATTCTCATCAATGTATAACTTGAGAGCTTCCAGTTCTGGCCCTGCTAGTGGATAAATGCTCCCAAAAGGTATAGATGCACCGGGTCGGAGATCTATTGGGCAATCATATGGACGATGTGGAGGAAGTAGATCGGCTTTCTTCTTGTCGCAAACATCGGAGAATTCCTCATAACAAGGTGGTAAACTTAGCACTTGAGCTGGATCTTGAATCTTTATGCTGGTAAGTGGTATATTAGAGGCTGGAACCGGATCTTGAGTATTCATGCTGGCAGGGCGATCCTTTCCCGGAAAACATATCTCACTAGTTTCCCAGTTGATATCAGGGTTCTGGGTCTGCAACCATGGAAAACCCAAAATGATAGGAAAGTGTGGCGAGGAAATCAGCATGAAGGTAAGTGTCTCTTGGTGATCATGTTTCAGCTGGATCTTCAAGGGTACTGTCTCATGATCTACTGGCCCTGAGACTAGTGGAGATCCATCCACTGTCTCCAGTACCACCGGTGAAGCCCTTTTCCGGAACTTGATCCCATGCTCTTTGGCAAACAATAAATCTATAAAGTTTCCACTAGCTCCTGAGTCAATCATGGCCGTACTAGTAACCCACTGAGAGTTGATCAATATCTGAATTGGAAGTAGGCAGTGTGATCCTCTTTCCTTTTCTTTAGGGTGCAGAGTCACAGGAGCTATGACAGCATTCAGAAGCAAAGCTGACTCCGAAATGACCGACTCAGAATCAGAAAAGTCACATTCAGCAATTGCTGCAGCCGTTCTAAGTGGACGATTAGGACAATTCATAAGGAAGTGACCCGAACCACCACAGTACAGGCATAAGCCCTCCCGAAGCCTATGTTCTTCACGGTCCTGACTTTGACGTCTTTGTAGAGAATCTATTTGCATAGGTTCAACCCCTGCATCCCGGGGAGGTTTACTCAGTGGATCCTTCACGGATGAAGAGGGGAAAAAATTACTACTCCGATTCAGGGCGAGCCATCTCTCTTTCTCCTGCCTCCGTTCAGTAATACGCGTGTCAATACGGATACAATGATTGATGAAATCGTCCAAGCCTGAGGGAGCCTCTGCTCGGGATAACTCATCCTTAATAATACTGGATAGGCCCTTACGAAAAAGAGGAAGCTGTGCCTGACTGTTCCAGGTTGTATCCACGGCCCATCTTCGGAATTCCATAGCATAGTCAGTAACAGAGCGCCTGCCCTGACGTAAAGTTAGAATGGCAGCTTCAGCTGTAGCACATCGATTGGGGTCATCAAACATTAGATTCATAGCGGTAAGGAAATCGTCCAATTTGTCCAAGATGGGATCTTCAGTCTCAATGAAAGGGTTGGCCCAAGCTATGGCTTTATGAGTCAGGAGAATGATAATACACAGCACTTTGGAACGATCAGTTGGAAACTGGCTAGCATGGGCATCAAAATATAAACGGCATTGGTTTATGAAGCCACGGTACTTGTCACGTTCACCGCCGAATCTAAAAGGTGGTAACTTAGGAATTGGAGCAGGAACTGGTGCCTGTGCCTCCAATTGTGCGGTGCGGTTATGTAGTTCCTGAATTGCTTGCCCAAACACCTGGGTATTATGGTTAGATTGTCCCTCCATTGCATCAATCTTTGCTTTTAAAGCCTGCATCTCAACATGCATAGAGGTAGTCAGATTGTATAGTTTCTTGAAACGTACCTCCAAACTCTCTGAACCAGCGGTCTCCGTCATCATGGCCTGAGTATTCTGTCCTTCTTGCTCTCCTCCATTTCATGTTCAAACATTGCATTGAATACGGGGGATCGGGCTGCGAGGATGGATTTGTGAGCTTTGAATTCCTGGCCGCACACGTACAGGCTGCAGTCTGTAAACCTGGTGGACTCCCATAGGTAGCTCATGTCCTCTGCCAGGTGGCACTCCGGCACTTTCAGGTTGTTTGTGCTGGCCTGGCCGGATATGTTCACAGAATCCTGAACGACGCTGACCACACAAAACAGCGTGAGTTTGTCTTCAGGCAGGAGACCAATGGCTGGGAACAGGGAGTATAACAATAGCAATGCACAGATAGACTTACAGTTTGTTCAATGGAAGGCAGGGAGGCTTGGCCGGAAGCAGCGGTCCTATTATCAGCAGGAGGGCTTGCTGGAGGCAGTGGTTCCACGGCTCCTATGGACCAGGTAGATAGCAAGTAGAAGGAGGACTTGCTGAGGCCAGTAGTTCCACGGCTCCTATGGATCAGGTGGATAGCAAGGTCTTTTAGTAGAAGGAGGACTTGCTGGGGCCAGTAGTTCCACGGCTCCTATGGACCAGGTGGATGGCAAGTCTTTGGTAGCAGGACTTGCTGGGGGTAGTAGTTACAGGTAGCAACCAACTTGGCAGGTGAATAACTAACTTGGAACAGTCAGTAGAGCTTGAGGAACTTGGTAGAAGACAGGCTTCTGGAACCAATACTCAGGCAACTTGGGTAATCACAACACACATGCTAAATAGTCAAGAATCAGGAAACCAGGGTAAGTCACAGGCAGGAAACACAAAAAACTCCATCTTGACTGCTGGCAAAAAAGAGTTTAACAAAACAAGATCCTGACACTTGTATTGGTCCGGTTGACTCTTTCCCAGACACCATACAGATCACCTGTACTATGGAGAGTCAACCATTATTTCCTGTAGATTCTGAAAGACTTTTATGCTACCTTGTATGAGTGGGTCCAAGTGAGTCTAAGACCCACTCATGCAAAGATCTGCAGAATCTAAGTTATCCCCTGAGGACACCACATTCCTCAATTCTTCACTTAGTTTGGAGGAATTGGAGGATTCCTTTAGTGGTACTGCTAATAATAAATCCCCAAGCGTGGATGGACTACCTGTATAGGTATTCAAACAGTACGCAGATGTTCTACTGCTGACACGTGTTTAACGTGTATCAGGAGGTGCTCTCAGGGGTCGTCTGTCTGTCTCTATAAATGTCTGGGTCATTGTTGTCTTACCAAAGCCAGACAATGATCTCAGAAGACCGGAGTCTTACTGACCAATATATCTTCTCACAGTGGATGTCAAAAGTTTGAAAGAAAAAAAGAAAAATTGCTAGCTAATCAATTATCGACTGTATTTACAACCAGGGGCGTAACTAGAAAAAACTGGGCCCCATTGCAAACTTTTGACTTTGGCCCCTAACAGCATACCATTCCCTTTCCTGGCCCCCACACGGTATAATGTTCCATTTACACACACTATAATGTCTCAAAGTGGCCTCCAGACAGTACAATCCCTCATTGCATCCCCTCTCATAGTGTCCCCTCCACATAGCATAATGTCCCACATTATACTGTCCCATAGTGTCCCCTCCAGACAGTATAATGCTCCAAAGTGGCCCCTGCTCATAGTATAATGTCTCATAGTGTCTCCGTCACACAGTATAATGTCCCATAGTAACCCCTCTACACAGTATAATGGCCCATAGTGGCCCCTCTACACTCTCTACACAGTTTTATGTCCTAGAGTAATCTCTACACAAAGTATTATGTACAATAGTGGCTCATCCACAATGTATTATGTCCCATAGTGGCCCCTCTACACAGTATAATATCCCATAGCGGCTTTTTCACACAGTATAATGTCCCATAGTAGTCTCTCCACAAAGTATTGTGTCCCATAGTGACTCCTCCACAATGTATTATGTCCCACTCCTCCACAATGTATTATGTCCCACACAGTATTTAGTGTCCCCTCCACACAGTAATATGCCCCATAGTGGCCCTTTCATCCAGTTTTATGCCCCATTATGGACCATGTAGAAACTATTATTATTCTCTGGGGTCTTTTCAGTCCCCAGAGTATAATGAAAGGAGGAGCACTCCAGCGCACTTTCTGTCGCCTTCTTCAATGTCAGCACAGTTGTGGGTTACACCAGTCTCATTATGTGCCACGACGCTGGCCTGGCCTACATGACATCTATGAGAGCCGAAGCCAAGAGGAGGTGAGTAACTGGTTTTTATGTTCACTCACCTCCCTTGGGCCTCTGATCATTTTTTTTCAGACCCCATAGTATAATAATAGTAGTATTTGTTGGGGTTCAAATGCAAACACTCTTGCTGTGGGCCTGTGGCCTTACTTACCAGTCCCCACTCCTCTGCCGCCTCTGCTTCTCAGCGCCACTGTGGGCAACATAACCCAGACATTACCTCTGATGTTCCCAGAACTCACACCACTTGTTTTATGGAGAACAAGGAGTAACCACAAAGGGTTACTCAAAGTTTCCAGAACTTTGATATTGATAGCTTAACCTTAGCATAGGCCATTAGTATGACATTGATAGAAGGCTGCTGCATTGCTTAAAAAGGACATCTTCATATAATCCACATTGGCTGTGCCTGCGGTCCTTTCACTTGAATAAGACTGGGCTGAAAATAGTTGCAGTACTAGACAAAGCCACAACAAATCATACAATCTGTGCCTTGTAAGCATAGAAGGAGAAGCGGCTATTGCCAGAGAAAAGCAGTCTCTTCAATCAGCTGATCAAGAAAAACTCGACTTTTAATACAAACTGAGAAAAGTGAAATAAATAAATGAAATATAATAACTGCAAGAAATTAAAAACAATGAAGAAAAAGAAACACTTAAGAATCACTGGCTTCTAGATTACAAGTAAATAACTCTTTTGGAAAAGGAAAAAAAATGCAAGAATAATAAAGATACATTAGGAGGGAACTCAGCCATTACAAGGTAATTACAAGAACAATTTGAGGAATTTAATTCCTTTTTAAGTTCAGAGTATTTTTTCTAAACTTTCCCATGCCTGCCCCTTGCTTAGTAACTACTGTGGTAGAAAATAATTAACAGAGGACAATAGAGGATGACTCCTTAATTAAAGAGGAAGATAAGAAATTATGTTCATAGATCTACCAGCCTTCTAGTCTGTTGCGCTACATAGGGGCCCTGAGGGCAAGTAGATCTGATATAGACAGGGTATTTGTCAAATACGCTCTGGTCTCTTCTACATGCTCATAATTAGAAAGTGTAAGAAAGTGTAAGCTGATCCGGGCTGGTAAAATGAATAACTTTCAAAAGTGATTTATGTTAAATACTTATACTTATGATCTGAGATTTTAAACTTTTTTCATTTAACACGTATCACCTGAAAACGCTCCAAAACAGTAAGAAATATGAGAATATTTTTTAATGCAAATTAAGCTTTGTGGAATAAAAATTAGACACTCTTGTAAAATTTTTTACTGTTGTAAATATGCTCTAGCTAGTTAGGCTAGCGTCTTTATGGAGGTCAGGGGGCTCTCTGTTGCAAAAGTCCATCGGGATTTGGAGGCTTACCCGCTCATGTTTGCCGCTGCAACTTTGACTGCTTCGAAACTTCATGGTCTCCGCTGTGTGCCATGTAGGTTTGTTACTCTTTGGTATCCTGCCACCTATGCCAAAATTATGTAAATGTCAGCAGTGACACTACAGAGGCAAGTGAGTGCAATTGAGCAGTACTGTACTCATGTGGCCCAAACAAGATACAGTCTAAGGAGCTTTTTATTCCAGGAACTGTTTTATTGAATATGTATTGGAAATAGTGTAGTTACAATAGAATATGAATACAGGTGGATCATTCAAGCAATGCAGAACGTTGCATCTAAGTATATAAATAAAATGTTTTCAAGGCCAACCAAAGTAGACAAAGTCCAATAAAGTCCAAAGCGCTTGCAGCAGGATGTAGAGGTATTGAGCAGTAGAAGACACTCGTGGGAATACATTCTCAGGTTTGTCACTGGTTTGGGATCAGACTCCCAGCTTGGATCACAGCTGCAAAGTCCTTCAGTATATGGGGCCTAGAGTGACATTTCTTTTTCAGCACATTCACATAAAACTAAGGCCCCATCATGAACATGACCCTTTGTATTGTACTATTGTGATTGAAAATGGAAAGAATGGTACATGGATTAGTATCCTTGCACCATCCCCAATTTTCAGTGACCTATTCATTTGAAAGAATGGGCAGAGCTACAAAAACGGACAGGTGTAGGACTTGCTCCATATTTTTTTCCAGACCCATAATTGTGGATAATACTCTGAAATAAACTATGGTCATGTGCATGAGATCGGATTTCTACTTCATGCTGCCAGGTTTTGCAAAACATTTAATCTCAGTAACAGACAGTGAAGTCAAAAGCCCACTCGGTATACTTTCTAGCCAAAACAAATATTTTCCAGACATTAACTCTTGCATCACTTATCACAGCATACCTCCCAACTTTCAAAGGACAGAGAGAGAGACAAAATGTGCAGCAAATTTATCTCCACCCATTTCTAAATTGACTCTGACCATTGCCATCCATTTCTCTTTGTGCTTCCCTCTCAGTATAGTGTTCATACAGTCATCCTAATATTATATGCCCCCTCATTATAATGTTCTCCTCAAATTGATCCCATAATATAAATTCTCACTCCTGGTGCACCCACAGTTTAATGTCCCCCTCCAGCTGCCCCAGTTTACTATCACACTCTGGCTGTCCCAGTTTAAACTGAGGGCAACAAGAGAGGGGCATTATATTGAGGCAGCTGGAGAGGGACATCAAACTGTGGGTCTCCCTCCAGTGCCCCAAGTTTAATGTCCTACTCCTGTTGCCCACAGTTTAATGAACCTCCTCCAGTTGCCCCCTAGTTTAATGTCCCCCTATAGTTGCCCCCAGTTAATGTCCTCCTCCAGCTCCCCCCCCCCCTGGTTTAATGTTCCCCTCCAGTTGCTCCCAGTTTAATGTCCTGACTCATCTGCCCCAAAGTTTAATGTCCCTTTCATATGCTTCCCACAGTTTAATGTCCCTCTTCATATGCCTCACAGTTTAATGTCCTCCTCATATGCCCCCAGTTTAGTATTACCCTTATAAGCTTCCTTAGCTTTTTCCTCCTCTATCTGTCCCCACAGTTTAATGTCCCTCTTCATCTGCCAAAGTTTAACCTAAAAAAACCACTGATACTCACCTCTCTTCGTTCCCCTGCTGCTCAGTGTCAGGTTTCTGCTCCTGAAGTGTTCAGGGAGAGATGAGTAGTGGGAGAGGCAATACTTAGTTACATAGAAGATGAGATATTATGTAATAGTCTTTACTGGGCATCCTCTGCTGGGGAACTGTTATCTAGCTTATACCACACCTTACAGTACAACTCCTATTGTAGTACTGCACTCATTTTGGACACTTCACCTGTTGCCTATTCCAGTAAAGTTCATCTTTTTGTTCAACTACAACTGCTGTCACCTGAGCCATTACTGAACCTACCATCTTGATCACCATCACCTGGCTCAGTGAGGTTAGGGGCTGTCATCATACTGGAATTGCCATGGGGGAACTACCACCACCATCAGGTACCCTGCAGGCCCTCTCAACACTACTCCAACTTGAGAGGTGCGCTGGAGGACTCAGTTGAGCATTACTAGTCACCGCTGACACCAATAACTACTACTCCCATCCTCTGGTTGTGTCCAGTATATTGCTGTATAGGGTTCAAGGCTTCTAATCCCCAACCTCATGTGGTAACAACAACCTCCAACTTTGTGTGCGCCCTTGGTCAATTGTTTGGGTAACGTGAGAAGTTTGGTTATATTACTAGAAGACTATAAAATTGAATGGTATCCATGATAGAGTAAATGAGCACTGGAACATATTATGAGAATTAATATGGCTATCCTCAAGCAGTGGTACCAAATAAGATTTGTTTCTTATTTGTACAATGTGTGTACCCTTGATCAGCTGCTCATGAGCTCCAGCATTTTTTCAGGGTTGGAAGCACTACATGGTCTAGTGATGGGGCTGTCTGATGACAAAAAAAAACCCCTTTATCTCAGCTTCAATTGTGTAATTGAAAACCTGTTTGTCATCTCAAATTCACAGCACATAAGATCCTATCACCACTGAATAAATCCCTCTTGCTGTCTACAGACAGGACTGAGCACATCCTTTCCAATACACTGTAAATTCCCCCAAATACATCTAATTAGGAGGAAATATGTTACATGCTTCCAGTAGCATATGGATAAACATTAAACCCCAAAATGTAACATTTAACTTAATTTCCTTCCTTGCAAAACCCATTTTAGTTTTTATCTCGCTGCTTGCGTGAAGGCATTACAGGACGCCAATGGCTTAATGCATAAGCAAGCAAAAGAATATTAAGCAGAATATTATGCCAGTGTTTACCAACAGATCTATAATTACAAAGTAAATTAGCCGTGAAATGAAACGCTTGTGATTCTTTGCAACGCTGTTAGGAACAAATGGCTGATTATTTTAAAGTAACTGTGCAAAGGGTTCAGACCTAGCAATACAGTAGTTCAGCATGAGGCACCTTCTGTAAAGGGAGACTTGACTCTGCAGAAAGTGAATGCTGAGTTCTTTGGAATGGAAATAAAAGCTGTATTATATAGTGATATGAAGTACTCGTCCTGGAGGGGAGAATGAAAAACAACAGATGAGAATGGAGACCGCAGGTTTCTATGCAGATGCCAATGTGTTTCTTTTCCTTTTGGTCTACAGGAAGCTAATAGGAGACCAGACATGGTAGCAGCGGTAGCATCCAGCACTGCCCAATGACTAGAACCAGACCTGCTGTTCATTAATACTATTTACTTCCACAGAATTTCATAATGAACTGACGGGGGTTAATTGCATAACAGATTAGAACTGCTCCAGATAGCTCGCTCTTTAATGAACAGACTTAATTGTATTAAAAATGAGTCCGGTATATGATATTATAGATGGAACATAAATAGAACGGATGAATTTCCAGTTATTAGGGAAATCTGTTCTCAAAGATGCAAAATAAAATATAATTCAATTTAATCATTTATTTCATTATGGAAAAGTCAGGCCTGGGTAACCACTGGGGGGTCATTGAACACTAAATGATGAATGGACAATTAGTTCTTACAATAAACTGCTGCCAGGGTTTTGCTTGCAGATTTTGATGTTTTGTGAGAAAGAGAGGTTTTAATCTTTTGTCCTTTTAATTGCAGCAAATTTGTGGGGTCTTGGAAAGTTCTGAAAAAAACCTTTTCTGCACTTAAAAACTTTCTGTGACAACTTCACTTCTTCTAACCTCCATCTTCATTATTTCTTCTTTCTAAGGATATAACTAGAGACCCAAGATCCCAGAGGCAACTTTTAGACCTTGACCCCCAAAGGTCCTTGTCCCCGACTATACAGTACATGTAACCAGGGGTGAACCTAGCTTTTATGCCACCTGAGGCGGACGACAGAAAGCCGTGTGTCCCCCCCCCCCCGGGAGGAGGGGGTGTGGCAGAGGGGGCGGGGCAGAGTGGATGGCGTGGCGTTAGCAGGCAGAGAGCAGGCAGGGAGAGAACCTGCTGTCTGCCTGAGCGTGAGGGGAGGCCGGTGGAGCAGCGCTGCGTCCACAGGGCCTCCCCAATCCACCGCTCGCTTCCTGTGCCGGGCTGCCGAGACGGTGACACTAAGCCAGTCCAGGACAGCTTGTCCTGGACTGGCTTAGGTAAGCAAAAATGCCCCCCCACCCCCCCGGGGGCCCGACATAGAGCCGCCTGAAGCAGTCACTTCAGGTCGCCTCATGGGAGGTGCGGTGCTGCATGTAACCAATATCAGAGTACTACTACTCTACAAAACCAAGCATACCAATAATACCACTTTACGTATAAGCGTCAGACAATACCTCCATACCATAGTGATTGAACAATGCTGCCATACATTTGATTACATTGAAACCACCATTTACAGACCATAATAACAACCATACAATAATACAATATAGTAGTACATATCAGTGCCACACAGGTGCTCTAAAGACTGTATAAGTAATTACACATCTAATGATGGCACCTCTAGTTGGTGTTGTTCATTTAGTATTAACCCTTTCCTGACATCTGCTGTAATAGTACTTCCTGCAAACTGCCATACCATAAACTGTGTGCGCACTGACCATTTTATAAGATTGACACTTTCCTCTATCACCCAGGGTTGGAGCTGCGCTCCGATTGCAGGTGTTCACCCCTGAGATGCTGTGGTCAAACATGTTGGAGATTTCCACTGCACTGGTATCTCAGGGACCCTGTGTATGCGATATGGAACCTGAAATCAATTCCAGTCAAATCTGCCCTCCAAAAACCTCAATAGTGCTCCTTCCCTGCTTTTGTACCAAAACAGAAATGTATATCCACATGTGGGGCATTTATATAGTCGAGAGAAATAGCTTAACAAATTCTGGGGTGCATTTCTGCTTTAACCTCTTGTAAATATTAAATATTTTGGACCCTGCACAGTATAATGCTCCACATTGGCCTCCCATAGTATAATATGCTTCATAGTGGCCCCTGCACATTATAATGCTCCACAGAGGGCCCTGCACTATATAATGCACAGTATAATATGCTCCACAGTGCCACTTCACTGTATAATGCTCAATAATGTCCCCCGCACAGTAGAATATGCTCCACATATGCTTCGCAGTTGCTCTGCCCTGTATAACAAGCTCCACAGTGACCCCTGTATGGTATAATTCTCAATAGTGGCCTCCCCATATGGTTTAATATACTCCATAGTGGTATGATATGCTCAATCATGGCCCTAGCATGGTATAATATGCTTCACAGTGGCTTTTGCATAATATAATACTCCTCAGTGGCCACTGCACAGTATAATATGTTCCACAGTGGCCCCTGCACAGCATAATGCTCTACACTGCCCCCCCATACGGTATAATATGCTCCACAATGGCCTCAGGACAGTATAACACTCTACAGTGGACCCAGCACAGAATAATGCTCTATAGTGGCCACGGCACAGTATAATATGCACCACAGTGACCCCTGCATGGTCTAATGCTCCACAGTGGCCCCTGTATGGTATAATATTCTCTACAGTGGTCCCTGCATGGTATAATATGCTCCACAATGGTTCCCACACAGTATTATGCTCTACAGTGGCCCCTGTACAGTATAATATGCTCCACAGTGGATCCTACACAGTATAATATGCTCCAAGTTGGCCAACTCACCGTATAATATGAATTGCTCATACACATTCCATATTATATAGCACTACATAATGGCAGGATTCCCTGCTACTCACTTTATGGAGGTGCCAGTCGGCACCTGCTCTTTGACCCTCCCCCCAGCTCCATTACACTTGCCTTTGTTTACTTTCAGCTGAGGTCCCATGATGTAATCGGTGACCAGCACCTTGTCTTTTTGACTTGTGACTGCTGACTACTTTATTGCGCATGTATGGGCGGCCGGCACACACAATGAAGAGGGAGCCAGTATACACAATGAAGAGGCGGCCTTCCAGCACGTTAAATGCTTGGCCAGTCCTATTAAAATCAATAGTTAAATGGGATCATCTAATGTACATAGCCAGCTTTACAGAATTTATGTTGTGGCATTACTTGGATATTTTGCTCAAACTGGAGTTTGTAACTAATTTTATCAAAATAAAAAAGTTAAATTGGATTCAAATGGATTCAAGCCAAAGGGCTTTTCTGGGCCCTCAGGTATTTTTTTTACATTAATGACCCTCCCTCAGGATAGGCCATCATTAGCTGATCAGAAGTGGATATACACCTGTAGACAATAGTCATCAATAGGGTTGAGCCGATCCTGACTTTTCAGGATCGATTTTAAAATCCGATTTCCGATCATTTTTCATTCGAACCCGATCTCGATCCCCATTCAGATCCCAATGCAAGTCAATGGGATTTTTTTTATTAATCGGAGATCGGATTTTAAAAGCAATCCTATTCACTATACACCATGGAATCTAAGAATTGTTAGAATCCACGCTGTGTAGTGAATCACTAAGTAGCCAGAGGATTTTTTTTTTTAATCCTCTGGCTTCTTAGTCCCCCCTGGTGTCCACTTACCCCTAGAGATGGCTGCTCCACTGCTTCTCCTTCTTCTTGTCCTCGCTGCTGCTCCAGCTGCAGTCTTCTTCTCCCTTCGCTGCGCTCCCTGCCAGGTTAGGAGAGTGTGGGCGGGTTAGGAGAGTGTGGGCGGGTACTGGGAGGGGAGACGCGAGGCGAAGAAGACTGCAGCTGGACCGGCAGCGAGGCGAACAGCAGCGGAGCAGCCATCTCTGGAGGTAAGTAGCTATGAGACATGTTAGTTTAGCCTCCCATTAGAATGAATAGAGGCAGCCGGCGCGCAGGGGGTTAAGGCTTTGTGTCGGCTGCTTCCATTCATTCCTATGGAACCGCAGCGGTGCCTTCACACTGAGTATACACTATATACTCAGTGTGAAGGCATTGTGGGAAATACTACCGATCCCGATCCCACCTATAAAGATCGTGTTCGGAATTCCAATCGCGATCGTGAAATTTTCTCAATCGCCGATCGGAATCCAATTTTTTCCGAACACGATCGCTCAACCCTAGTCATCAGGTGTTCTGGCTGCCTCCAGTAGCCAGAAGTTATACAATGGCTGGTGCCAGGGTACTGCAATGCTGCACCTATTTACATCAATAGCAGCAGAGCTGCAAAGCTGAGCCACAGTCACTAAATGGTTGATGGTGCATTTTGCTTTGGCCATTGTGCTCTGTTTAGTTTCTTGCACCAGGAGGAAGCTGGAACAGCTGATTGTTACAGGTTCTGGGTGTTGGACCGCCACCAACTGAGATAAGAAAATAGCTAGATGACCCATAAATCTACTTTCACACACCCAACTGATCTCTACAGTACCACATGAGCATTCACTGAACTTGCTGTAAAGCACATCACCAGCTACTAGTTCCAATAATAATTTCTTTTTATTTATTTCCTTTGATTTCCTATTCACTTCCACTTTCTTTCCACTTATAATCTTTGTTGTGAGTTTCAATCATCAATAACATTTTACCTTCATTTGTCTTCACTATTTTTTTTACCCTTTCTTCCTTTTTATAACAGGTCTAAGTTCAAGTGCACACACCTAAATGAATCCATGAACAGTGCAGACATTTATCATAGCTCCAGTAAGTATAGGCAGCATTTCAGACCTGTATGGCCCTTTATCAAGCAGGCTTTGTGGATGACGTGGGTTTCTCCATACAGTGAGCCTAACAATAGGATACCTATGACATCGCAGAAACATTGGAATAGCTAACAAAGTGTTGACTACAGCATCAGATATCAGATATGTCCTTCCTTTTAACTGTCTAGAACTAATGGATTCCCTACTGCCACCTAAAGCATCATTGTTTGCTAGACTTTAGTATTTACTCATGAAAGCAATGTGACCCTGACCATGTGTATGGAACCACTATAATTCAGGGTATGGGTAATATGCATTTACATTCTATTTATTACCGCTTGTATTAGTGAACTGATTTCTTCTTCCTGTTCATTCCAATATACAGTAGCTAAATAATATTCTGTATTGTCACCTTGGCAGTTGGAAGACTAAAAATAATAGTTGGGAAAAGTGCACTAAACTAAGAGCTTGGGAGAAAGGTAATAAATAATACAAAAATGAAGTATTTTTAATATCAGATGGAGTGCACTTGGTATGACGTGTCTGCAGATGACACTTATCCCCCCTCCCTGAGACTCTGCACCTTCCGTCCTTAATAAGAAACGACACCAGATGGAGGTTGGAGAATTTCTGATGAGGACCTGGCCCTCTGAGAGACTCGAATGAAACTCTGGCATGTGCAGGGCTGACCTGTTACAACTTTTCAATTCCCTAGTAACAGTGCTAGAGTTAAGGGATCAGACTTCCAAATTATCTGACATATTTACTAAGCCCTCTTCTGCCACGAGGATCCCTCCAGTACTGGAAGGCTTTATATATCTAATTCAATTCTATATATGGTTTCAGTAGCCAATGTCATAATAATAGACTAGTTTCCAAGCAAGTAGTGGTAACATTAAAAAGCGGGCATAAAACGTTTGTTTTAGGCTACAAACAAACTGTAATTGCTCTCCGGAGGGAAATTTGTATGCAACTGTTCACCCTGCATGTAAGACTTCTTGGTATTTTGTTACCAAAATATATATATAATGGATAGCATAGTATATGGAGGTCAATCATTCAGGGTTCAGCCACTCATGGGTCTCTCAGAATCTTGGTGTAGTTTTCTACTCTACCACCAGTGGACGCTGTTGCTCACTCTGAGTTGGTTGAAAATAGGTCAGGAACCAACTGAGGAACAAAACTGCCTGACCAGACCCTCTGAAAATAAAACTTGTATTAGTTATGAATTAAAACAGGGCTAGAACCAGTCACTTATAACCACCAAAAGTGACAGTCAGCAAATCTCAAATGTCTCAAATGGCATTTGAAGATAAATACAATCACTGTATGGTTAACAGGTATCATAAATTCCCCCCTGCATTATCTATAAGTATACAGTTATTCATACAACATGAAGGACTAAGGACAGGATAACCCAATGAGCTGGTAAATCACACCTAGAGATGAGCCAATACCATCTGATCGAGTAGGTATTCGATTGAATATTACGGTATTCAACATATTCGATTCCGATTGAATACAACGCGGTAAACGCAGTAAAAATTCGTAACCCCTCCCACCTTCCCTGGCGCTTTTTTGCACCAATAACTGTGCAGGGGAGGTGGGACAGGAATCAGGAAAGCGTAGGCATCGAAAAAAATAGGAAAAAGTCATTGGCTGGCTAAATCAGGTGATCTCTTATTTATAAGAATAGTATCTGCCATATTCGTGTCAGATGCGGTTTGGTGAGATAGGGAGAGACATCGTAGTGAGGGTCAGATAGCGATTAACTTCTGCTAGGCAGGAAAGCTGAAAACATAAAGCTCTTTTCAGAGCTACACTGCAGAAAGAGTGTATATACTCAACTGTATATACACTCAACCTGCCAAAATTTCACAAAAGCCCTTTTTAGGGCTCAAATTCCTTACAACTGATATACATTCTAACTGTCCCATAGGGGTGATAAGAAAGATGAATACTGTCATCACCTGTACACATCTGAATATACACCAGAGTAGCACAAAGGGAGGGAGACAAGGATGGGGACGTGGAAATCCAGCTGGGGATACAGTCCACAGTCGAGCTACTGTGGATCCATTGGCTACTGGAGAGGGGCAGCCAGCAGTGCCCTCATCCACAACGTCAAGCAGGGTGCAGGGCACAGGACAGGGACCGATGTTACAGTGGATAGCAGATATTGCTTCCAGCGGCATTTGCACCAGCCAGCCAGCCACTACCTCCAGGCATGTTGTAACACAAGAGTCTGCCTCTCCTGACGATGTAGTGGCTGTGGACCCGCAACCAGCATGTCCCGTCCTCAGTGTTAATGATGAGTCACAGTTCTGTGCCAGCTCACAAGTTCCTCGTCCTCCTCCTCCACCACCACCACCATCACTGTTAAAAAACAGTTAAAATCACCCCATTAAGGTTCACCCCAAGGGCCTTACAAATAATTTTTTTTGGGCTCACCCCAAGGGCCTTAGAAATAATTTTTTAGGGCTCACCCCAAGGGCCTGAAAAATAATTTTTTAGTGCTCGCCCCAAGGGCCTGAAAAATAATTTTTGGGGGCTCACCCCAAGAGCCTGAAAACTAATTTTTTAGGGCTCATCCCAAGGGCTTGAAAACTAAAACTCTGCTGGTTAAAGGCTCAATTCACCCAAAGGGCCTAAAACACTGCTGTTTAAAGGTTCAACTCACCTCAAAGGGCCAAAAACTAAAACTCTGCTGGTGCAAGGCTCAACTCACCTCAAGGGCCAAAAACACTGCTGGTTAAAGGCTCAATTCACCCAAAGGGCCTAAAACACTGCTAGTTAAGGGCTCAATTCAGTAAATTTATATATGGCTCAGCTGAAGGGCCTCTAACTTGATTTGGAAGGACTCATGTGAAGGGCCAAAAAAGTAATTTTTGGAGGTCTCACCACATCACACACACATAAACAGTGACAGTTAAGGGTGGGGGCTGTTGGATTTCCCATTGCCTATGCCATCTGTGGTTGTCATGGGCAGCGTGATTTAAAGGGGTGCATGCTAATGTTTCCTTAGCTTAAAATTTGGCTTTCTGTCCATACTAATGTAGAGGAAAGAAGGTTTCCAAGTATTTTTCCACTTTCATAGAGGTTCTATTGAGTTTGGAAAGTGTCTAGTTGATAGGCTGTGATATTGGGGTAATACTGGGACTAGGACATGTTAGATGCCCCCAGGCATGCTTCCTCTGCAGTCCCAGTTGCATTCCAGAGGTGTTGGCATCATTTCCTGGGGTGTCATTGTGGACTAGGGATTTGATTCGGTTGAAGAGTCGAATATTGAGGGTCTACTCGAAACGAATATCGAATATCGAATATTTCACTACTCGCTCATCTCTAATCACACCACTAAAAATGCCGACGTCGCTTAGGGGAGATAATAGGAATTCATCTACTGGACATCAAGAACATCAGTGTAAGACATGGACCATCTATTGACTTCTACCCTATCATATGGATTGTTATCTTTACATATCACGTCCAGTATTAAAGTAAAGTAAGTGGATGTATACCCAGTGGTAGAAACGTTCCGTTCATGTTTCTATCTGCTAGTTGTACAGAGTGAAACTCATGTCCTCATTTCTTATCTATTGGTATAACATTCTACCCTTCACTTAGTGTTATATAATCCTAGAATAAATATGATAATATTTTACTCCAAATATTAATCAATCCAGGGTGGGTTGTATAGATAAAATGAGATGGTTCACTGTAGGTTAGGAACCAAGAATACAATTAGGCTACAAATGCTAAGGTTCAGACAATGAATGGCAGAGTAAGTCATGTTTATACAACCCAGTGGCCTATGAGTTTTTGGTCCTTTATGTCATTGCATGGACAATGTAACACACTTGGAGATGAGTGATACAACCAGCAGTGCGATGTGATAAGATGGGTATCACGCTTTGTGACAGATTTGGAAAGCAGCCTGAGTAACAGTGTGATTCTCTGAAGGATCTGTGAATAATGAAGGTGGCAGTCAATCCCTTGGATATCTAAGACAATGGGAGCATGCCTTACTTTAGCAGCACACAGGTACTTTTGATTTTAGAAATGCCTTACAATAAGTTTTAACCATTAGTAGCTCTTCCAAATCCATAAGTCTGTGACTGTGGCATATTTGGTTTCTTTTTCACTATTTTTCTCTTTTTTACAGAAAGTATTCTACTGCAGAGTTGGGCCATGACCCAATAAATGACATTATATGAATCAAGTTTCCCAGGGGAGAGTTCATCATCACTAACAATGATGTGTGTATAGTAGCGTAGTGTCAGCTCAGTCTACACCGCATATAAATGTCCCCAAGAGGATGAGCTCATCACAGCGCACTTGTATGTCCAACATCTAGAACATTGCACTTCAATAGAAACAGTCACTTTGGCCATTATATGTCTAGCCAGGCACTCAAGATGAGTAAAAAATCTGCTATAGGCTGTAATATTAACCCAACAGTTCAATAAATAAAACAAAAAAAATGCATTTAATTTTATACTGGAAAAAGCTACAATTGTCCATTTAGCTGCTGTAATTTTTTTTTTTTTTTTGTTATTTTCTTTATTTGGACTAATAGCACATTTTCAGGACAAGCTTTGGAGAGATCTCTCATCGTCATATCAAGCCGTGGTACCATGACAACTGTGTGACGTAAAAGAACAATCAGCCATAATGAATATCTGGAAAAAATATCCAGTACAAACTTTCTTCTGTTTTCTGTTAACGCTTCTAACAATGAAGATGCAGTATTTGTCATACGAAGTAGGATGCTGGACCTCTTAAAGGGACCCTGCAGATGCCTGGTTAATATATGCCTTATTGTATATTAGGCCATTACTTGATGTTAATTTGCTGCGTTTTACATTACCTGCAAAGTGGATGGGATTCAGGCTAATCCCATCCACACATTGCAGAAAAAAATCTGCGGCAGAAAAGCTGCATCTTCAAAAACGCTTGCGTGTCAATTATACCTACAGAAAAGCTGGAGTTTTCCCTATAGGGATAATAAGGGGAGAAAGTCCACAGAGGAAAACTCAGCTGATTTTATGAAAAAGAAAAATGCAATTTCTGCCGCGTTCTTTTTTCCACAGAATTTTTTTTTATTGTGTCTCATTACGTGAGGCCTTAGACTTGAGACGTGAGACTTGCAGGAAAAAGCCATGAAAACATTAAAAAAGAGAAAAGATGGATGGTAACAAAAGGGGCAGAAGGGAGGAACATTCACTACATGCTACTGCAGAAGAGGTCATGCTAAAGGAAGCAGGTACTTATAAAGGGGGGAGGGGGATACGACAACAAGGAGAGAAGACAATCCAGTTAAGACATTATTGGCAGAGACCACATAGAGGAGGAATAACATCACAAACAGAAAAATTGGAAAAAGAAAGGAGGGTGGTGGGGGGAGTGTTGTTAAGGGCATCAATCCATAGTCATAACCATAGAAAAGCTAAACAAC
This sequence comes from Leptodactylus fuscus, assembly GCF_031893055.1. Classification (NCBI taxonomy): domain Eukaryota; kingdom Metazoa; phylum Chordata; class Amphibia; order Anura; family Leptodactylidae; genus Leptodactylus; species Leptodactylus fuscus. The sequence continues at coordinate 110,105,257 of NC_134270.1, read as the reverse complement.
CATACATCCTATATCTCTGGCAGCAGTCAGAGGGCACCCTCCATGTGGTGCACCCAACAAGACAGGTTGTATCTTTTAGGTGTTGTAGGCTACCTTAGGCTCCCTACAGGCGCTGTAGATATGCTGTAGTTACATATAACAGCTCTGTCCTAATGGGGCATAGCAAAAAGCAGACAAACAGCCAGAAATAAATATAATACATACAGTAACATATTATGTTTAAGTTCTTGGCAAAACAGTTCAACAAAAGCCTTCCAGCAGCTCATGTGTAAAAGAGGACAGCACATTAGCTGTGAGGACCGTCTTCTCCAGTACTAATCAATGGATGAGTACAGTCAAAGGGGGCTTACTCACTGTTCAGCATTATCGCTGGGCAGTAAGGAATGCCTCCTCTGACAGTACAGGGCTATGGACAAATACTGTTGGTGGGGGGGGCGTTCCTCACAGCACAGCTACACTGTCAGGAAAATCCTTCTGACAGTGAAGACATGTCGTTAACTGCACTGATATCTCTTGCCCTGAGGCGCATAACAGGAAAGTCGACAATGCGCTGAATTCAGCGCACTGTCAGATTTCTAGCGGTATATAAAACTACATGTGCCTAAGGACATGAAAGGTCCTCTTTAAATGAGTTGTACGGTTTTAGGTAAAAAGGGCTTAATAGAGCGCACAGGAATGCGGGGAAAGTCAGTTGGTCGAGGTCTTTGGTGTCGGTCAGGAAGGGGGGGGGGGGCATGTCAAAAGTTCGCCACGGGGCCCCGCCATTCCTAGTTACGCCACTGACTGAGAGTGAATGAGAACTTTTTGGATTACAGTCTCGGGTTACAAACATGAATGAAGTTAGTTCTACTCTCAACTGTGAAGTGGTTCCAATTGTTTTTAGCTTAGGTAATGCTCTGTGAGCTAAATATATCAGCAGCAGATGTACAAATCTCTCCGGCAGTTTGCTATAATCTATCAGTGTACTGTCCAGGCTGTTTAATTCAGAGAACATTGCCTAGACTGGATACAATTGTATCCACTGAAATCCTGCTCCATACAGTACATTAGGCATAATTCAGTATATTAGTTCTAAGCAGAGTGTTCTTTTAGGTCTTGCTTTGACCTGATTTCGTTTATCTGGTGTGAGACCATTTTTGCTACTATGTAGAAATTATGCATCAAAATTATAGATAATTGTATATAATATAAATTATAGGAACTACCGATAAACACAAATACTATATGATACTGTATTCAGGGTAATCGGTGTAAATATCCTATTAGCCGCTACTTCTGTGTGGTCCCTTTAGGATAAAATAAATAAAAAAACAAGAGTAAATAGGATCTGAGAAAGTCAAGGATCCACAGTTTTGTCAGACACCTAAATGTTTTCAATAAACATTTATTCAATTTAGTGGGATTCAATCCCCCGTTTTCCGCAGTCATGAAAGTGTTGAACTAAATCATTTGAAACTTGATTGTAAGAAGCCGGAGATATGGGATGTTTCTCTAATGAATACATGAACAACTCTATCGCTATGATTGAAACTAGGATGTGACTTGAATTATAGCACAAAGCGTGTTAACTTGCTAGCACCTCAGGCCTTATTACATTCTAATGGGGTCCTGATTGAAGCTTAAAATGGCATTTCATGTTCAAGAAAATAGGAAATAGACATCCCCTTGAATATGAGCGTTCCTATAATGAGATGGAACATTGCCGAACACTCCCCTCTTACTGCTGGTCTGCTGCCATTAATCTGAATATACACCAGTCGTAATGATTATTATCATAGTATGCTAAGAATAATGACTTAAAGGAAAACTCTGCTGAGAAATGGATATTCCTTTTTCAGTAAAAGAATAATTTGTCAGTAACAGCTCATTGTTCAGTAGAAAATGCCCAGTGAGACATACCGGTAGGTGGATAGAAATCTGATGATATGCTTAGCTATAGAGCAAAAGGCCAGGAGTAGCTGGTGCGCCATACTGTGCGCTAAAAGAGATTTTTTTTTTTTTTATGGCATGGAAACTATTGGTGTTTGTTCATCTTTTAGTGGTTGGAGTTCTTATCTATGGACTGAATTGCTATATGAGGAAATGCTTATGACCCCTATGAAAAATGCATTCCTTGCAAAAAAAAATACTGGCTAGACTCTAAAACTTATAACATAGTACCCTCATAATAGTGTACAGAGACCCCTTAAAAGTGCGAGAGATACCCCATAATAATACTATACACAAGTTGCTTCCCTTTACAATGCAAGCCACTAAGTGGAACCTAAACCATGTCAGCCAAAGAGTTCCCACAAAATTTTTCTTAATTCTACTTAGTCTATAGGTACTTAATATATCTTGCTCAGGTAGTAACTAGAGACGGGAGAACCCTTTCATCATAAAGCTAAAAAGTACTGGCCTTATACAAAATGAATCCGTGGATCGTAGCTATTATACCGATGTAGTTGTTATATGCATGCATGGGTTTCTGTGGTCACTCAACCACACCGCCGAACATATCAAATACTTTTGCTACACAAATACATATACTAATATCATCAATAACCTATGTATATGCATGTGCAGATTTTTTATGGTCTTGCAATAATTTGACCACATCACCCAAAATATTGTATACTGTACATTACTTAAATGCATAAGCTAATACCATCAGTGCCCTATACTTAGTAGCATCACATTGATAATAGGCTGTCTATAACACACACACACACACACACACACAGATACTCTATCTATCTATCTATCTATCTATCTATCTATCTATCTATCTATCTATCTTTCTATCTACCTATCTGGTGAATGCCCATATGAACATTAAGTTTATCATAATATTAGTATTACCTATAGCTCTATGTAAATATATGATACGTTTTTGTTCCGCCTATTGTTGACAGACTACTTGGCCAAATTAAATACAAGAAATATATAATGCCTTACATATTTTCCTAGTCAAAGGAAAAAAAATAAAAAAAGATTGATAAATATTAAATTTAAATTGGAGTCACCAGTAGAGATGAGTGAACACTAAAATGTTCGAGGTTCGAAATCCGATTCGAACAGCCGCACACTGTTCGACTGTTCGAACGTGTTTTGAACCCCATTATAGTCTATGGGGGAAAATGCTCGTTTCAGGGGTACGCAACATTCGATCAAATTCTACTTACCAAGTCCATGAGTGAGGGTCGGGCTGGATTCTTCTCCCTGCGCAGCATCCCCATGTCCTCTTCCGGCCTTGAATTCACTCTGGTAGGCATTGGGCCTAGGCAGAGCCGACTGCGCATGCCCGCGCCTGCGCGGACATGCGCAGTCGGCTCTTCCCAGGCCCGATGCCTAAGCAGAGTGAATGCAGAGCCGGAAGAGGATGCGGGGACGCTGCGCAGGGAGAAGACTTCTAAAGGTAAGAGGAGAACCAGCGTTGATTGGCAATGTATAGCATTCTGCCAATCAACGCTGGTTCTGCATCGAATCTTAACTTCGAAAAGCTAGTAGTATTCGATCGAGTATGAGTATTTTGAATACTGTAGTATTCGATCGAACACCTACTCGATCGAGTACTACTCGCTCATCTCTAGTCACCAGTGTTTCAGAATGGCCATGTATATATTATCAAATGTCCATGTTTTATTGTTTCAGACATTTGGAATCTTTACATTAAGGGAAGCAAAGTTATTTTCTAATAGATCTTAATTCCTGTTCGTCTTATTCCATCATGTCACATTGTTGAATTACATAATTACATAATCCATTAGGATGGAGGAAATTTGATGCTACTGGCATATCAGCAAGATGTTGCAGTCCTTTTTATAGGATTTTCCACATTCTTTGATAAAATGATCTGTTTGCTGGAGGGGGATTGCTTAGATTTCTCTTGGGTCCATTCCATCTTGGGTACAGATCCATCATGGCCCTGATCTACTACTCAAAAACAATAATTAGTATCAAGAAAAAAAAAGGGAGGTGCAAAGTGACAGGGGTTGTGATATTACCAGCAATAAATCTGGTGCTGTTATGTGCAGATACAAAATGTATTTAAGGTAAAGGGAGAAAAAAATATTGAAAATTTAAGTAAAGACTATAGTGTAAATAACTTTATTTAAGTATTAATTGTGAATTACTAAGTGTAATTAGAAAAAAACAAAATGTTCACAAAAAATGGTTGTCTGTGAGAAAAATAATTATACACGAGAACTTAAATTCCTATACCCCATAAATAATTTACCCAGGAATCCTGTGAACGTCAACTCTTCATTTGTAACTACAGGTGCTATGGACTTCAAATGAAAGATCCACCTAGATTCCACTTGAAGTAGAATCTTAGTTCAGTCCCCACCCCATCTATTCTTAATAATTTTTTGTAGTTCATACATTAGAGTGTCCTCCATCTTACCATTATGTTGCTCTGGATAGTGCGCCAACATCAAGATCAGGTTTTCGTCTTGTTCTTGGTCTCTTCTCGTCAGTTTAATTTTTGAGATGTTTCTGGACTCTTTTTCTCAACTCTTGTGAGGCTTGTACTACATAGACTTTGGAGCAGGGACAGATCAATACATTCTTTCACATGTTTGCTGTGTCCCCTATATGGCTTATGGCAAACTGATAAAGGCACTTCTGATGTCTTTCTTTTAACTATGGTTTTCTTCTTGAGACTCTTCGTAATGGCCAGATTTGTGGAGTGAAGAACTTAGAGTTGTCCTTTGGACTGATTCTCCCACCTGAATTGTGGATTTCTGCAGTTCTTCCAGAGTGACCATGGACCTCTTGGCTGCTTGTTTGAACAGTGCTCTCCTTGCTCTATTTGTCAGTTTAGGTAAATGTCCATGTCTTGGTAGGTTTGCAGTTGTAGAATACTTTTTCCATTTTTAGATGATGAATTGAACAGTGCTCACTGGGATACTCAAAGCTTGGGATATGTTTTGATAAACCTAACCCTGCTTTAAACTTCTCCATAACGTTATCTCTGACCTGTCTGGTGAGTTTGTTGGTCTTCGTGATGCTGTTTGTTCATCGGTGTTTTCTAGCAAACCACTGAGGCCTTCACAGAACAGGTGCATTTCTACTGAGACTAAACTAATTAAGTGACTTCTGAAGGCAGTTTCTTGGACTGGATTTTATATAGCGTTATCAGAGTACAGAGGGCCAAATACTTTTGCATGTCACACTATTCAGATTTTTATTTGAATAAAATTTTTAAACCCATATATCATTTTTGTTCCACTTCACAATTATCTGCTACTTTGTGTTGGTCTATCACTTAAAATCTAAAGAAAATACTTTTAAGTTTGTGGTTGTAAGGTGAAAAAATGTGAAAAAGTTGAAGGGGTATGAATACTTTTACAAGCCCCTGTAAATAACCTGAAAAATGTATTCACTGAGTCAATGCAATTAAGTTGATTTATATTTTATTTAAGTTTTACTACTTTTGTAAAGTATAAACCCTTTTTTTGAATTTTATTTTTCCATCGCCACTTTCCAAGGCCCATAACTTAACGGAATTGTACGAGGGAAGACCTGATGTTTTTATTGATGACATTTTGGGGAACATGCTTTTTGATTGCTTTTTATAACATTTTTTTCCGTGGCTGACATACAAAAAACAGCAGTTCTGGTATTTTTTTTATGCTGTTCATTGTGTGGGTAAAATACCATTACAGTTGTATTGATGAAGTCCTTACAGATGAGGCAATACCCAATATGTGTATTATCTTTTTATTTTTTTATATTTTACTATTTATTCATTATTTTGGAATGGGTAATTACTGTATTATTTTACTACTACTACTACTACTACTACTACTACTATTATTATTATTATTTTAAACGCTTTATTTTTTTTTGTTTTAATACTATTTTTAGTCCGCCTAGAAGACTTTAACTTGTGATTTCCTTATTGCTTTTATAATATGATGCACTACCCATCTCCTCTAGTCATATTCAATTGATACATCATGATACAGAGCACATTACCTTGATAAACAAAATTCTTTTGTTATATTTGGCACTTTTGGAGTTTTGGAGAAAAAGAAAAAAAAAAAATTTACAAATAAGATAGTTGGTGCTCTGAGAGATGGGTCTTCTGTTCAAGTCAGATGGGTGAAGTTAGCAGTGGGAGGATCAACTCTCTACATTACAAAGCTATGTGGTTTATCACAATAATGTGCTCTGTATCATGGTAGTGACACTTGGAGATGGCGGTAGACTACCTTTAAACTTTATTTGAAACATAAAACTATTAAGGATTATTAGCAACATTCAGAAAAGTCAATGGTAATGTACATTATACAATTATAGACATATACATTTACAGTTTGAAAGATATAATACAGTTCAGCAGCTGGTGGAAATCCATTGCTAGGCTTGTCACCAGTATGAGGTCCAATCACTTCTGTCCAGGATCAACTCCCCAGGGCTCCCTCTTGGATGGGACCTTGTATAACATCTTGTCAAAGAACCAGACAGTGAGAAGGTCAAAAGCCCATCTGGCACACTTTCTATATGTAAATCTGTGCTGTCTGTGATCTCCACATTCTCATGCATTTCATATATGAGGCTGGGTCAAAAAATGGACAGGAATAGTACCTGTTTGGAGTATTGCCTCTGGGCTCACGACGCCTTAAACGAACCCATGATTATATATGGTGTGTGTATGGGGCCATAAGAAAATACTGGGTCAGAGTATTAACTGTTATGATCATGGCTAGCATGTGACCAATGGTCATGAGGTTACTTTCTGAGAAGTAAAAAGCAGAACGTTTTTAATTCTCGCACAAAGCCTTTAACACTGGATGTCATGAACAATGTTACTGCACCTTAAAGAGTAATGCTACATAAAAATGGAGAATATACTGTCATGCTACTTAGGGCTGCAATGTTAAGATGTTGGCATCCACCACACCTATAAAAAAGAAAGAATTCCTGCTACAATAAGCAGTGCCCAGGGAATTCATCTTCCACTCGAAGTGAGCAATAAAAACGTAACAGAGTATCACTAACACTACTTGCTCCCTTGATGCTGATCTTTGTAATATCAGGATGGTAGTGTCCCTTGGTGGGGAAGTGGCAGCTCCAGCTGTTCAAGTCTTTGTCCTATCAGGGGAGGGGTTCTGTTTTTTCCCTACCACCCTTCTCTCTCACTTCAACTAATTCTGAACCAACTTTTTCCACTATTTATTTTCTACCTTGTAATAACCAAGTCTGAACCCCTTTCTCTAAAAGCTCCATAGCAGATGAATTATGTCAAATATTACCTTTAACTCTTTGCTACAAGTCATGCCACAAATACTGCAAGAAGAGGGTCATCATGGTTTTGCTGTATATAATGTGAAAGAAAGTATCCCCCACATAAAATGTGTAATGTTCAGTATGATTTACACCTGTATATACGCTTGGAAAATCACACACGATCTTTTGAAGCATTAGCACAATTCTACATTTCTTACTTGACTGCTATGTCATTTTACGGAAAAAATGGTAATATGTAAAGTGACACGAGTGCAGGATCTTGTCAGTCATGTCACCATAGAAATTGTCACGAAGATGCCAGTAATGTATTTTGACTCCGGTATTTACAATGTGAAGCTGTTTGTCAGCTGCATTGCCTCTGAAGTCTTTTTCAATAGGTATAGAAATACAGGGGTCTGCATCTCAGGTCAGAAATCATGCTGAGCAGAATGCGGGGCAGTGGAGAAAATGTAAATATTTGTGGGTGAAGCTATATAGAATATGTATTTAATATTTATGGAGATAGAGGGGAATAAGAGGGGGGTGATAATACGGTTAGAGAAAAATTACAAAATAGATTATAAAATATAAAATACAGAGATAGATGTGATAGTTACATTTGAGAAGCACTGTTATTTAGATACAGGACCACTTTAACCATAGGGCAAATGGTGCACTTGCAATGGGCTCTATGGTTACGGGGGCCCCAGATCCGGGCACTAGGATTTCTGTCCAGAAAAGCTCCACTCGCAACTGTATTGGTGTGCTATGCATGCCGATACAATTGAAGCCTATGACAGAGCAAGTAGATATAAAGTCCTTGCTCTGCTATAAAATACATACATCACAATGGTGAAGCAGGAGCCATCCTCAGACAGCTCCTGCTGCACTATTGTGTGTGAAGCACATCCCTGTATACTCCAGCCCTGGAAACTGTAGGCACGATTTGATGACATCACTCACATCATGCCTGCAGCTCCCTGATCAGTCCAGGACAAGAGACTTCTAAGAGCGGCAGGGGAGTGAGGAGGGGTGAGTATCAGTGTTTTATTATGTTAAACTGGAGGCAGATGAAGGGGGATATTAAACTGGGGGCAGATGAAGGGAGAGATATTAAACTGCAGGCAGATAATGGGGGAACAATAACTGGTGGGAGATAAAAAAGATACTGGGGGATATACCCTCAGATTGAAGGACCTACTCCGCGCTCCTCACGGTGAAAAATAAAGAGTTGTGTCATGGTATTTTTTTAAAAATACAGTAGTTTATTAAAGATAACGCGTTTCGGGGTTTCTTAGTACTTCACATGTACCACCCCTTCATCAGATCTCTATTCCTTCGTTTCCAACCGCTTGTACAAGATGTACAAGCGGTTGGAAACGAAGGAATAGAGATCTGATGAAGGGGTGGTACATGTGAAGTACTAAGAAACCCCGAAACGCGTTATCTTTAATAAACTACTGTATTTTTAAAAAATACCACAACACAACTCTTTATTTTTCACCGTGAGGAGCGCGGAGTAGGTCCTTCAATCTGAGGGTATATCCCCCAGTATCTTTTTTCATATTCAATTTGACCGGAGTGTCAGATAACCGAAGACGCTGCCAAACTGAAACGGTGACTCAAACCAACTTAGTATACGCCTACCTTTTAAACGAAAGGCGTCTTAACATGTATATACAACCATACTAGTCACGGAAAGAACTGTCAGCAGTACTTTCTACTCTAGCTCCTATTAGCACGGCCTTTTCTAGTGTTAAACTTTTATCTCCTATATGGTGGGAGATAAAGAGGAACATTAAACTAGGGAAGCATATGGAGGGGGGACATTAACTTGGCATATGAAGGGGAGACATCAAACTAGAGTCAGATGAAAGGGGACATTAAATTGAGTCAGATGAAGGGGCGTTAAAACAGAGGCAGTTGAAGAGGGGCAGATGAACCGGGGCATTAAAGTGGGGGGAAGATGAAGGGGGCATTACACTGGGGGGCAGAGAAAGGTGAGACATTAACCTGGAGGTAGATGGAGAGAAACATTAAAATAGGGAGGCAAAAGGAGGGGAACATTAAACTGGGTGAAGATGAAGGGGGTATTAAATTGGGGGCAGATAAAGGGTAGATATCAAACTGGAGGCAGATGAAAAGGGACATTAAACTGGGGGCAGAAATAGAGAGGACATTAAAATGGGGGAGATAAAGAGGAACAATAAACTAGGAAGCAGATGGAGGGGGGAATTAAACTGGGGGAAGCTGAATGGGGGCATTAAACTAGGGGGACAGGTGGATGGGGACATTAAACTGGAGGCATCTGAACAAGGGGTTTTAAACTGGGGGAGATGGAGGAGGCATTAAACTAGGGGGAGATGAAGAGGAACATTACACTGTAGGGCAGATTAAACTGGGAGGGTGACATTAAATTGGGAAGTAGTTGAGGGGGACATTAAACTGGAGACAGCTCGAGGGGGATGTTAAAAAGTGGGGTTCACTGGACAGGGACATTAACCTGGGGGCAATTTGGAAGGAAACATTAAACTGGGGGCAACTGGAGGAGGACATTAAACCATTGGGGTAGCTGGAGGGTGACATGTTTTCCTCTAGTTTAATGTCCCACTCTAGTTGCCTCCAGTTTAAAATCCTCATCCAACTATCCCCATGGTTTAATGTTCCCCACCAGCTGCCTAAGTTTAATGTCCCCCTCTAGTTTCTTCATACTGTGGAGATGAACATTATAATGTGGGGGCATATAATGTAAGGGTGACTGTAGGAGGAGTATACTATGTGGGTGAACATGTTGTACATATTATCTCCCTTAAAAATAAATGTTTTCCCCTTATATACAATAGTTCCCCTTAAAAAAGTTCTTCTCAAAAATAATTTCCTCCCTCATAATAGTTCTCCCTTTTACATAATAGTTCCCCTCCTTATAAATAATTATTTATAAACAAAGGGGAACTATTACTTATAATGGGGGGCTATTATTTATAAATGGGGATTATTATTTAAGAGGGGGCACTATAAGGTGTTTCTATTATTTATAAAGGGGGGGCTATTACTGATCATTTTGCCTATTATTTATAAGAGGGAACTATTTAAAAGGGAGAACTATTAGTAATAAGGGGGACTATTATTTATAAGGAGGGACAATTACTGATAAGGGGCACTATTTATAAGCAGGGACCCTTATTTGTAAGGGGGCATTATTATTTATAAGTAAGGAATCTTAGCCCCCCTTTAGTCCCTGCATATAAATAATGACCACCTTATAATTATTATTGAAAAGGGTGGAGTTAAATGTGAACAGGACATATTACTAGAGATGAGCGAACACTAAAATGTTCGAGGTTCGAAATTCGATTCGAACAGCCGCTCACTGTTCGAGTGTTCAAATGGGTTTCGAACCCCATTATAGTCTATGGGGAACATAAACTCGTTAAGGGGGAAACCCAAATTCGTGTCTGGAGGGTCACCAAGTCCACTATGACTCCCCAGGAAATGATACCAACACCCTGGAATGACACTGGGACAGCAGGGGAAGCATGTCTGGGGGCATAAAAGTCACTTTATTTCATGGAAATCCCTGTCAGTTTGCGATTTTCGCAAGCTAACTTTTCCCCATAGAAATGCATTGGCCAGTGCTGATTGGCCAGAGTACGGAACTCGACCAATCAGCGCTGGCTCTGCTGGAGGAGGCGGAGTCTAAGATCGCTCCACACCAGTCTCCATTCAGGTCCGACCTTAGACTCCGCCTCCTCCGGCAGAGCCAGCGCTGATTGGCCGAAGGCTGGCCAATGCATTCCTATGCGAATGCAGAGACTTAGCAGTGCTGAGCCAGTTCTGCTCAACTACACATCTGATGCACACTCGGCACTGCTACATCAGATGTAGCAATCTGATGTAGCAGAGCCGAGGGTGCACTAGAACCCCTGTGCAAACTCAGTTCACGCTAATAGAATGCATTGGCCAGCGCTGATTGGCCAATGCATTCTATTAGCCCGAAGAAGTAGAGCTGAATGTGTGTGCTAAGCACACACATTCAGCACTGCTTCATCACGCCAATACAATGTATTAGCCAGTGCTGATTGGCCAGAGTACGGAATTCGGCCAATCAGCGCTGGCTCTGCTGGAGGAGGCGGAGTCTAAGGTCGGACCTGAATGGAGACTGGTGTGGAGCGATCTTAGACTCCGCCTCCTCCAGCAGAGCCAGCACTGATTGGCCGAATTCCGTACTCTGGCCAATCAGCGCTGGCCAATGCATTCTATTAGCCCGATGAAGTAGAGCTGAATGTGTGTGCTTAGCACACACATTCAGCTCTACTTCATCGGGCTAATAGAATGCATTGGCCAATCAGCGCTGGCCAATGCATTCTATTAGCTTGATGAAGCAGAGTGTGCACAAGGGTTCAAGCGCACCCTCGGCTCTGATGTAGCAGAGCCGAGGGTGCACAAGGGTTCAAGTGCACCCTCGGCTCTCCTACATCAGAGCCGAGGGTGCGCTTGAACCCTTGTGCACACTCTGCTTCATCAAGCTAATAGAATGCATTGGCCAGCACTGATTGGCCAGAGTACGGAATTCGGCCAATCAGCGCTGGCCAATGCATCCCTATGGGAAAAAGTTTATCTCACAAAAATCACAATTACACACCCGATAGAGCCCCAAAAAGTTATTTTTAATAACATTCCCCCCTAAATAAAGGTTATCCCTAGCTATCCCTGCCTGTACAGCTATCCCTGTCTCATAGTCACAAAGTTCACATTCTCATATGACCCGGATTTGAAATCCACTATTCGTCTAAAATGGAGGTCACTTGATTTCGGCAGCCAATGACTTTTTCCAATTTTTTTCAATGCCCCCGGTGTCGTAGTTCCTGTCCCACCTCCCCTGCGCTGTTATTGGTGCAAAAAAGGCGCCAGGGAAGGTGGGAGGGGAATCGAATTTTGGCGCACTTTACCACGCGGTGTTCGATTCGATTCGAACATGGCGAACACCCTGATATCCGATCGAACATGTGTTCGATAGAACACTGTTCGCTCATCTCTACATATTACTTATAAGGGGGAATGCTATTTATAAGTGCAGGAGGATGGCCACTTATATTGTATGGGGCCGGAATTATACTATATGGGGGCCATTTTAATTTGGGTGGGTCAGGTATGTTTAAGTGGTGATGATGATGGGGGCCCTTATGAAACCTTTGTACTGGACTCACAAATGTGTTAAAACAGCCCTGTTTAGATATAGACAGCAAACTTTGTTCAATCACCTATAATTAATGCAATATATCAGCTCTACACCAGAGCTTGAAGAAGCTCTGATATACATACAGGTATTAGACAGATATTAAAGAATTTGGCATTTTGAATGATAATAATAAGGTTAAATTTTACTCTTCTTAATAAAATGTTGTCACTTGTTTTCCCTTTAATTGTTGTGATTCAATTATATTTACTGAGTTAAATAGGCACTGTCATTTCAACTAACTTTGCATAAATGAATAGTAAAAGCGATTAGAACAAACATTGCAATATATGTCATCAGTAAGAAATGCTGCATTGTGGCTGCTCCTCTGTATTTTACACTGAAAATCAATGCTACTTCTTTGTTGAGACTGCTAGTCACATGACTCACATGGCTCATATATACAAATAGGGGAGGAGGGTTAGTTTCTTGGCTAGCATATTGACCCATTTGTCAATTTTATCACAGGCCCATGTATGCAGCGGTGAGCCTGGAACTCTCTGTTTTGTGGCACAGGCTCACTGAGAGAAATGAATGGGCTCATGGATGCTTGGGTGGCACATGGATATCATCCATGGACTGGTTGCACACACACATGCTACATGACTAATGTTTGAGCTGAATAAGTTTTCTATCATAACCAACATACTTTAATCAAATTGGTAAAGTCAGTACTTCTCTATATATCTCCTGCATGATCCTGGAGCTGTTTCTGATTGAGAGAGAATTATAGAGCAGAATCCTTGTCTACTCACTGTGAACAGTATATTGAGGTTATTCCCCACTCATCAGCTTAGAGCGGATTGAAAACTACAGATGTAGAAAACTTCTCATGTATACACAGTGGTGTAACTTGCAATTAAGGGGCCACTATTATGGCCCATGGGGGCATCAGTGGCATAACTAGGAATGGCGGGGCCCCGTGGCAAACTTTTGACATGGCCCCCCCGACCGACGCCAAAGGCCCCATAGTGGCCCCTACACACAGTATTATGCCCCATAGTGGCCCCTGCACACAGTATTATGCCCCATATTGGCCCTTGCACACAGTATTATGTTCCATTGTGGACACCCACAGAGTATAATAATTGGAGTCCCAGGGGGGATAAAAACATAAAAAACACTGTTACTTACATATCCCTGCACTCTCTGCCACTGTCGGCTAACTCCAGCCTGTAACGGCCTATAAAATAAAACAAAAAAACGCAGCGGTAGCAGCTGTCGCCGGGCCCCCTAATGTCCCGGGCCCTTTGGCAGTCACCACCGCTGCTACCCCAGTAGTTACACCCCTGGTGGCCCCTTCACACAATTTCATGTCCCATAGTGGTCCCTTTCACACAGTTTTATGCCTAATTGTCCCCTTCACACAGTATTATACCCCACTTTGGACCACCACCCATGAACAATTATGATCGCCGGCCCTGGGTCCTGTGGCAGTCACTACCGCTGTTACTCCAGTAGTTACACCACTGTGTATACACATTCCGTGTATACACTCCTCGTCTACATACATATAGCAGTTTATCCTGATAAGTGAAATGAAACAACAGGAATGCTTTTAGAGAATTAATAGACTCTTTACATGAATAGAACAATATTTACCTATTGCATTTAAATATCCTGAATTCTGAAAATGTCTCTGTTGAAATTCCCATTATTGATAAACAATAAAAGAAGAGCAGTGGCATGAATATTGCAATGGGATTTGTAACTTGTAACAAGGTAAAATGAAAAGACATGATGAGAGAGATTCATACTTGTGATGAATATGTATATATTACACTGTCATGAGTTATTTGTCTATTTATGAATATTATTATAGCTATGGTTTTTTTCATTTATGGGTGTAATTCCAGATTGGTCCTCTGTGTGCTTGTCTGTGCTAGGTCTCAGAGTTCCTCTTATTTTCGGGGAAACACGGTACTTCCTTCAGTGCTCTTGTCCATACTTAGAAACAAGTCTGTACTTTGTATGTATATTTCTTTTTTGTTCCATTTTTGTTTTGTTTAGCACGTTACTTTTTAGTTTATACTACAGGAGAACCCGGCTTGGCACGGGTATATTTCCTTTTTTTTGTTTGTGTAGTGACCCCATAAGAATTGCCCAGTTTTGCACTGGTATATTTTGTATGTCGTTTGTATTTGTTTCCATAAACGTCATGTGATCATATGTATCTCAGTTTTGATACCAGTGAAAAACATGTGATTGGTTGTTATGGATACATGGAGTAAAGTTGTGTGAATGTGTACTTGTATAACAGTGTCATCTACAGCGCCCTACCCCTTTAAAGCTGACCAACAGCAGTGAAGAAAAATGGCTATTTAGATCCCTATTTAGAGAGTGAGATATGGAAAAGATATAAAACAGAGTGATGCTACAGAGAAACAAAAAGAGAGAGGGATATAACATGAGATATAAAATAGAGAAAGGTATATTAGAGAGAGATGAGTAAGAGGATTGTTTGTTTCCCCCTTATGTCCTTTGTATGGCACTTGAGCCAAATTGTCTTGTTTGTGAATGATACAGTTCCTCTAGCAAAAAGGATTAGATCGGCCATGGCCTTTTCTCCAAGGACCTTAGTCTGAAGGAGGGTATATCTTATACAGTGAAATCTCATCAAAATGCTACTCCATTAAGAAAATTCTCACACCTCCTGTTTTTTTCAGTGAACAATTTTTATTGCAGACTACCCTCTTTTTCAAAGATCACTTTTTTGAGCAAGATTTTCAGTGGGAATTGTGTTCACAGACAATGATTTCTGGAAATATTCCTGAGCCCATGTAGTGATTTCCATTACCGATTCATGATTTCTTTTAATGCAGGACCACCTGCGGATCTGTAGATCATGAGCATTCAGTACTGACCCTTACATTTGTGCCCATGCATTTTTCCAGATTCTATGAATCTTTTGGCGGTATCCTGTACTGTATATGGTGAGATGTTCAAAGTTTTTTTCTATTTTATGTTGAGGAACAAATCTGCAAAAAATTTTTACAGCTTGGTGAACTTCTGACCATCTCTACTTCTCTAATTCTTTTTTACACAGTAATGTGACTTATTTGAAAATTGACCTTTCAGCTGTTTTTCATTAGTACCTCTGACCCCACATTCACATAACTGAGTTTCAGCCCAGAAAATTGGTCCCTGTGTTGGCCGGTTTTGCCACAGCTATTTGAGGTTATTTTGTATTTTTTAAGGAGTTAAAACAGAAAAAAAAAGTATAAACATTTGGTATTGCTGGAATTGCACTGAGCATAGAATATAGCTATATGGCTGTACAATGAACCCTGTAAAAACAAAGCCTGTAGGCAAGTTGCACAACCAACATTTTTATCCAATTCCACCCCATTCCTAATTTTGTTTCCAGCGTCCTAGTACTTTGTACACAGTATTAAATGCTAACACTATGAGGAACAATTTTTCCATATGGCTCTGTGGATGAAAAAATGAAAAAAGTTAAGACAGGGAGCCAAAACGAAAATTGAAAAGTGCCTGTGGAGGCGTCATCCTTAATAGTATCTGTACTTAGCTGATCACAATACCAAAAATACTAATGAAGCAGCTGGCTGGGTGAAGGGTACATTGACTAGGTGAGTAGGTCTGAAAACAGGAAGACTCCTGGAAAAAAGAGGTGAGTTTGCATGTCTGTATTCAATGGATCTTCTAGTCAGTGATATACTAACACACTGAGTCACAGCAATGTTTCTGGTATTAAACATGTCTCAGTGGATAACTGTGTCACACCAAGTGTATGGTGGACTCTTGTTGGGAGTAATTTTTAGAAGAATAAAGAGGTCTATTTCTTTAAAATAGTTTTCCAGGGAATTAAACTTACCTGGCTTCCTCCAGTGGTTCCTTCATGTCAGACCAAGGAGTTTCGACCTAGTTATGTGATTATGCTATAGTGAGCTAACTCCCCTACTATTACCCTGGTATACAATGCATTAGATGTATTGGGAAGAGATTGGTACCATGAAACTTAAGCCATCCAAATTGAACGTACAGTTCTGGGATGGCTGCATGCTAGTATTTTTAGGCTGGAAAGGGCCAATAATTGTTGACCAACAAGCCCTAATAATACTAACCTGTAGCTGCTATTTTGTACTTTGGTTATAAAAAAGACAATTTCCATGTCATTTTTTTCAATTACTAATTTATACCCGTAAATCAATAATTCAATACAATTAAGTTTCATCCTCACCTAAAGATATCTTTGTCTTTCTCATGTCCTGGCTCTCTTGCTTCTTATGAGGCTTCTTTGAGGTCTATGGTCCATGCCTTTCCTAGAAGGCATGCTCATCAGGTTACTTTCACTAAAAGCAATTTGACTGCTGCTGATCCACACTAAAATGTATGTGCATTTACTGCTGCCTCTGCTCATAGAATGCGTAGGTGCCCCTTTCTGCATCTTAAGGGTAAGTTCACACGGAGTAAAATGGTGTGTATTTTGGAGTGTAATTTTACACGTGTAAAAAAATTTACGCGCGTATTTTGGAGCGTTTTTTACACGTGACGTTTACGGAGCGTTTTTTGGAGCGTTTACGCATGTAGAAAAACACGCTTCCGTAAGCTCTCTGTAAACGTCACGTGTAGAAAACCGCTCCAAAATACGCGTGTAAATTTTTTACACGTGTAAAATTACACTCCAAAATACACTCCATTTTACTCCGTGTGAACTTACCCTAAGGGTGCATTCACACTGAGTAAACGCTAGCTTATTTTGTAGAGTAAAATTACACTTGTAAATTTTGCTATCCCATTGACTTCAATGATATTTTTTTACAAGTGTAAAAATACGCCTGTAAAAAATACGCCTGTAAAAAATACGCCTGTAAAAATACGCCTGTAAAATGTCATTGAAGTCAATGGGATAGCAAAATTTACAAGTGTAATTTTACTCTACAAAATAAGCTAGCGTTTACTCAGTGTGAATGCACCCTAAGACTGAGACCCTGGGTTGCGGAAATGCTGTTTTTTTTGTTGCAGATTTTGCTATGGATTTTTGAGCCAAAGCCAAGAATGGCTACAAAAGGAATGGGAAATATACAGGAAGATCTTATACTTCTCACTTCTGCTCAAACAACTTTATTTGTCAAAAAAAATGCAGCAAAATCTGCAACAACAAATGTGAGACTTTATACTAAAGCTTCAGCATGCACAACAGTAATGATTTCCTTGCCAATCTGTGTCAGCCTGTTTGTATGGAAGACAGCCTCATTAACCACACCTTGTCTGAGCATTTAAGTTCCTAGCTTGCTATTATTCTGTCACAATCCACTGTTAAGCAATCCCCATTAAAGCTTTCCCTACTTATACTAATGTATTGAAAAAAAGGGAAAGTAACAGGTTTGGTGCAAACAAGAAAATATCGTAAATAGTTTATAAATCTGCCAAAAAACATTAATAAAACTCCAAATAAATCTCCAAGAAACCTCAATAAACAACCAGTTTGTAATGAATTAAGGCAAGGATGCTCAAATTTAGGTGCCAAAGCAGCCATGTCTCCAGTCGTAATATGCATTGTCTAAAACATTAGGATTAGTAAATCTGCTCCAATGTCATTTGCTGAGGGCATGTTCTGTGAGGGTAATACAAATAGTAACCCAAAAAAGACATTCCCCACCACCATCACACATTGACTATGAACGATTAGGCAAAAGCACGGTTGTAAGAATAAATGTTGATTTATAAAATCATGTCAGGTCTCCTTTAATAAATATATCTCATTGTAGATTTAGCAAAGACAGATAGATTCATTAAAAAGCAATGATGATAAAGTGCTGTCTCATTTAACAACCGCAGGTCAGCCGCACTTCAGTAATAATTACAAGTCAGTTACTGTCAATGGCAAGAATCAGCAGCATCAAACAATCCTCACCCATGAGCTGTTCGCGGCACAGTGTATGGAGCTGGAAGCAGTCACTCCATAAACTGTATGATGGGTCGGCAGCAATATTTCAGATAAGCCACCAGAGCATTGAGCTATACTTTCACAGTCTGGCCACCGCCCAGTGTACAGAGCTGTCTGTTCCCCCCGCCCAGTCTAGGACATTAATGAAAAGACTTGGAGAACCCCTATTATATTTATACCAATGTTCTGTTCTACTCCCCAGAACATTTACTTACTGAAAATGTAACTAGTGGTTGAATTTAGCAAATGACCCAATGAATGGAGACACAGGAGATTGTTTTCTCTCTAGTGCTGAGCATTACAGTCAGCAATTCCCCATGAGTAAGCAATGAGCTGAATACAACAAATTCTCTTATTTTGTTACTCAACTTTAAATGAATCTCTTTAAACAGATAAAATCATATCTCGCAGCTGTCCAGTTTTTTGCTCTAGTTTTTTTCTTTAATTTTCTCTATTTTGTATAGAAGACTGAAGGATAAACGATCCATAATATGTAATGGTTATTTAGATGCAGATGAGTAGGTATGTGAGCCAGATATTACATGTATATAGGAATTGATACAAATAGATGACTCTATGACATATATATGGAGAGAGATACAGTGGAGAGAGAGATGCGACAATCACATGTTGTCACTAGTAATAATGTGAATAAAAGTCTGTTATGTGTGAATTTAGGGTCTATATGTTAATAAACACAAAAGTAAACCACAGATGTGCAGATCCTGAATTCTGAAAATTATACCTTTTTCTACTGAAATTTCCGTTACTGACTACAGACTACAAAAAAAGACCAGCAGCAAAAATATTGTCATATGATTTTTAATTAATATTAAGGTAACAACCAAGGAGAGAGATGAGAGAGAGGGATTTTAGGGGAATATGTGATAGAAATAAGTATAATAGAGAGATATGATGCATATTAGATATTATATAGATACAGTGTTGACCAAAAGTATTGGCACCCCTGCAATTCTGTCAGATAATATTCATTTTCTTCCAGAAAATGATTGCAATCACAAATTCTTTGGTATTATTATCTTCATTTAATTTGTCTTCAATGGAAAACCACAAAAATAATTGTCAAAAAGCCAAATTGGATATAATTCAACACCAAACATAAAAAATGGGGTGGACAAAAGTATTGGCACTGTTTGAAAAATCATGTGATGCTTCTCTAATTTTTGTGTAATTAACAGCACTTGTTACTTACCTTAGGCACCTAACAGGTGGTGGCAATAACTAAGTCACACTTGCAGCCAGTTGAAATGGATTAAAGTTGAATCAACCTCTGCCCTGTTTCCTTGTGTGTACCACATTGAGCATGGAGAAAAGAAAGAAGACCAAAGAACTATCTGAGGACTTGAGAAGCAAAATTGTGAGGAAGCATGAGCAATCTCAAGGCTACAAGTCCATCTCCAAAGACATGAATGTTCCTGTGTCTACTGTGCGCAGTGTCATCAAGAAGTTTAAAGCCCATGGCACTGTGGCTAACCTCCCTAGATGTGGACAGAAAAGAAAAATTGATGAGAGATTTCAACGCAAGATTGTGCGGATGATGAATAAAGAACCTCGAGTAACATCCAAACAAGTTCAAGCTGCCCTGCAGTCCGAGGGCACAACAGTGTCACCCTGTACTATCCGTCAGCGTCTGAATGAAAAGGGACTGTATGGTAGGATACCCAGGAAGACCCCACTTCTTACCCAGAGACAGAAAAAAGCCAGGCTGGAGTTTGCCAAAACTTACCTGAGAAAGCCAAAAACGTTTTGGAAGAATGTTCTCTGGTCAGATGAGAAAAAAGTAGAGCTTTTTGGGAAAATGTATCAACATAGAGTTTACAGGAAAAAAAAGAGGCCTTCAAAGAAAAGAACACGGTCCCTACAGTCAAACATAGCGGAGGTTACCTGATGTTTTGGGGTTGCTTTGCTGCCTCTGGCACTGGACTGCTTGACCGTGTGCATGGCATTATGAAGTCTGAAGACTACCAACAAATTGTGCAGCATAATGTAGGGCCCAGTGTGAGAAAGCTGGGTCTCCCTCAGAGGTCATGGGTCTTCCAGCAGGACAATGACCCAAAACACACTTCAAAAAGCACTAGAAAATGGTTTGAGAGAAAGCACTGGAGACTTCTAAAGTGGCAGCAATGAGTCCAGACCTGAATCCCATAGAACACCTGTGGAGAGATCTCAGAATGGCAGTTTGGAGAAGGCCCCCTTCACATCTCAGGGACCTGGAGCAGTTTGCCAAAGAAGAATGGTCTAAAATTCCAGCAGAGCATTGTAAGAAACTCATTGATGGTCACCGGAAGCGGTTGTTCGCAGTTATTTTGTCTAAAGGTTGTGCTACCAAGTAGTAGGCTGAGGGTCCGGACCATTTTTGGAGTTTTGTGTAAAATGATCAATGATTTGACTTTTTTTTTCATTCTCTTTTGTGTTTTTTTCATTGCAAGCAAAATAAATGAAGATATTAATACCAAAGAGTTTGTGCTTGCAGTCATTTTCTGGAAGAAACTGAGTATTATCTGACAGAATTGCAGGGGTGCCAATACTTTTGGCCAATACTGTATGCTGCTGATTGACAGCCTTGTCTGTAGACACACTGATGCAGGGAATGCTGTCAATCACTGTATGTGTGAAAGGTCAGCAGGAGTCTCAATATCTATCCTAGGTATCCTGTCAGGATTTACCTTCCCTTTTTCTCATACATTTTGCTTCAAATCATGTAAACTTATATAGAGATATAGTAAGTGGCATCTTGACCATTGCTACGTTGGAGTATACATATATGCATATACGGTATATATATATATATATATATATATATATATATATACATATGCACCATATTTGTTTCAAATCATATATATATATATATATATATATATATATATATATATATATTTAACCTAGCAAAAAAAATTTAAATAAAAAGCTAGTATTTTCTGTGAATATGAAGACGTGGGAAAGCCAGCAGTGCAATAAATGTAGTGTGCTTACATGGATGTATACAATATGCATATTAGAATTCCAGAAACGAATAATTCCTATAAGTTCACTGGAGAGGAAATGTTAACTTGAGAAAACAAACTCTACTGTAGTATTGATTTCTATAACGGTAGAACAACTAGAGGAAGTTCGGCATATAGTGGATATATAGCGGCTTATCTGGAGTGCAGAGCTTTTCTTTTATCACTGAGATCTAAGAAGACAGGAGTCACTTTCAGCAAGATGTCTTAGAGCAGTGACTTCATTCTCATTCTAGTATTCTTCTACCTTCCAAACCTACAGCGAGTGCCCGAGTGCTGCAGTATAACTCTCTATAATATACGCATTATTTTCTATACAGTCGCTGCAGTCAAACACAGAGGGCAATGCAGTAACACAGCCGGGAGACACCCCATAGCTCTAGTGGGGCTTCAAAGACACCTGCTTTCCTTAGGGTGGAACAGAATAATTACAACTGGTCATCGTTGTAACTAGAAACTACTTTTTATTCACTGTACAATAATGTCAGATCAACCAAAATAAGATGATGGCTGTCATATCATATGTATTTATGCAACTTGCTGATAAAGGTCTTAGAAATGAAAAGCTGAGTGCTTTATGGCAGATTTTGCTGCATTTTAGATGGGAAGTATAAAGAGAGCACTTTATAGCAAACAATGCAACAAAAAACTCAGCTTTTCTGCAAAGTTTGGCCTCAGCTGTTTCTTAGATATACTGTTTTAGCAACAACCAATATGGCCACCATTGTAGCCATCATGGGGCATGTTACCAGGCATGGTGTCAGCACCTAGGAGAATTACCAGGGTCTATTACTCTGCCCAATAGCAAATATGCGCAATGATTCAATAATGACATATTGGATTTGCTGGAACCCCTATGTCCTGTTCCCAAAATGAACACACCTTTTTTTTCATTAAAGGGTTTGTGTACTTTTGGCAAACCTTTCTGTATTAAAAGGGTCCCAGGACTATCAAAGCCGAAACCACAACCAGAATCTCAGCAGTAAAGACAAATTGGTGATTTTGGGACCTGAAACCTAATGACGGGTTCCCAGGGCAGTAGCTATAGGATGAACAGAGACCAGGCCCTGGAGTCTGTAGGGGTCCAAACACCTCTCTACAACATAAGACACCAGTCACTTGATACAATTGATCCACAGCCAGTAGAAATATGTATATAACTGACACCTGGATGGCCTGGATGCCCTCGCTATGACTAAGAGGTAACTACACACCTCGAAACGCGTCAGCGGCTCTTGGATGTAATGTAATGTAGGTCTTGTTTTTTTTTGTTTGTTTTTTTTGTCACATGTTATTTGTTTCGTGTCATGGACATATTTTTACATTTTTTTCATTGAAGTAAATATTTTCTATATGCACAAAGGTGATAACGCTATGTTTTTAATATAGCAATAAAAGCTACGTTTTAACTAAACGATTTCCTGTGGATGCTGGATCATATCTTGTTTTTATAAGACACCAGTATTGTAGATAGCAAATTGTAAGTGGGGCCATTTTACAGGTTTTGCATTGGGGACTAGGAGCTTCAAACTTACACCTCTGCAGGTTCCCTTTAAATTTTCCTGTAGTCCTGTAGGTTATCATTGGATATTATTAAGGCATTGTTATTTCAGCATTTTCCCAGTGATTTGGATATGGACCCTCATAGTATATTGTTTTCACAGACAGAATAGGATCATTCATCTTTAACATGATATTGGGATATTGCATAGGTTGGCTGTGAATAATCATGAAAGGCAATGAGTAGGAGAGGTCTACATCCAGACCAGGTCTGCATCCCCTTCATTACTTCTCCCAGTAATGGCACAATTATGATGTGAACTGGATGCTGTATTTCCTGGGCTGATGTTATTGAAAAAATTCATCATGCATCGAAATCATTTTCTACTTTGCTTCAGGCAAAACGCTGCACACTGGATTTCTGAAATGGAGCCTTCCGTCTGCCTTTTCTGCTCACTTACCCCAAGACTAATGATAGAAGGCATGAGATGGGATGGGAAGAGGGGCTTAATGTCAACGTCAGCACCAGCCGGATAAGGCGACTTGGAGATTTATCATCTGATTTCCCTATAAGAAAACTAAGATTCTTTGCCTGTAAGATAATGGAACCAATTTAAAATGGGGAACTCATAAAAATGCTGTGCCATAGCGAAGCCCTGCATTTAAATAGCGATCTAGCCCTATTATCACTATAGTAATGTCATAAATAGAACTTGTATCTATCTCTTAAAATAATGCCACTTCTCAGAGCTACTAAATTATTCTGCTTATTGGCAAAAAAAAAGGAGAAAAAAAATTTCTCTTTCGCTCCACCGCCATTTTCGAGCCCTGGGGCTAAACTGAAATAAATCCCTTTGCTATTTTTTAATGCGCTAATAAATTGTGTTACTTTTATAATATTCGAGCTGTATAATGGAATCACTTTCTTTACACCTGTCTCCGCTCTGTAGTATATTTCATCGTTATCATCCTGATGCATTGAGCAGAACACAGTGAAAGAATAAAGGGTTATTCCATGTAGCCATGTAGCCATCTACTAGAATATATCATCTAATTAAAAGAAGTGTACATTTACATTAGGTGAGCTCTATAGTTCACAGAAGGGAATGCGGTCATGAAGTTACATTCATGTCATAATGAGTCTTGCGGTAAGGATGCACATTTGCTTACTAATGTAATAGACAAATTGTCTAAATGAGCATCACCTTAGTCTATGTGACGGCTATAGCTGTATATTCGCCTGATTCAGATTGCCTACCAGGACGCCAGAGACACCAGACAGGAGGCTACCTCCACCGGATCTCAGAGGGATCACAGAAGGGAATGCGGTCATGAAGTTACGTTCATGTCATAATCAGTCTTGGGGTAAGGATGCCGGGTTGCACATTTGCTTATTAATGTAATAGACAAATTGTCTAAATGAGCATCACTTTAGTCTATGTGACGGCTATACCTGTATATTCTCCTGATTCAGATTGCAAACGCTAACCACGCCTACCAGGACACCAGAGACACCAGACAGGAGGCTACCTCCACCGGACCTCAGAGAGATCGGTTCCCCACACATGACCTCAGGTTTACAAGGGACCTTCTAACAACTCACAGTCTTTACATAAACCGAAAGGATCTACAAACCCCTACAAAAGCAAATCCAACATAAGTGCACCCAGTCCTGGGGAATTTATACATCAGAACGTACAAAATTTATCCTAGGAAACAAACCTCCAGGGTCACCAGTATTTATAGGTATCCTGTATACCACTATTCAGCTATACTTCACAGCTGTTAGATTAAGTGAGGTAATTCCACAATACATGGAAAGATTGGTTTGCACTTGAGAAAGGGCTATATGGCCCGGAACGCGTTGTTCTTAATAAAGTCATTTTCACTGATTGATTGGGTGAGCGCTGTTCATTGCCTGTCCTTCCGGAGGCTGGTCTATTTCCTCTATCTGATTCAGACTGTGATACTGCTGTTACACAGCTTCTGCAACTACCCCTGGGATTCTCCATTGCACCACATCCTGATTTCTTTTCGACTTTCTTTACCTGACCTGACCAGGCTTTGTCTATTCCATGGTAACACATTCTGAATCAGGCAAACTCTGTCACCTGACCCTTGGTTCTGTTTGTTTTCCATTACTCATCACTGACAATGATCCCATAGGCCAGTGAGGGCAAACCTTTTAGAGACTGAGTGCCCAAACTGCAACCCAAAACCCACTAATTTATCGCAAAGTGCCAACACAACAATTTAACCTTAATACTGTGCGGATTCACAATTATGGACAGTTACAGACTTGAAAAATACAATTGTGTGAATGGGGTTTTTGAGCTTTCAATGATACAAAACAACTTTGTACTGAAAGGTAAAGGTCTCTGCATTTGGCACATCTGAACAATTAATGTTCCTTATTTACATTTTACAGGATCTGCTTTATAGTGACTATGCAATGTTAGAGCCTGTACTAACATCAAGTCTGATATAAAGCAAATATTGTACAATCTGCCCCACAGTGGCCCCCAGACAGTACAATCTGCTCCACAGTGGCCGCACACAGTAGAATTTGCTCCACATTGGTCCCCACACAGTACAATCTGCTGTAAAGTGGCCCCCACACAGTATAATCTATTCCACAAATGGGCGCCCACAGAGAGGGCTCTGAGTGCCACCTCTGGCACATGTGCTATAGGTTCGCCACCACAGTCATAAGTCTAACTCATTGTCCTACCCTCTGTGGTATATTCCAGTATTGACTTTCTATTGTCATCACTGCCTATAGTAACCATACCTCCACCCATTTCCACTGTAGTAGGGACTACTGATGTGTTCCAGGGAATCAAAGACCTACCCAGCTTGTAGAGAAGGGGAATACTATGGATGAAGCATTTGATTCTTTCTGCATATATTGCTGGAACCAGATCACTACAGGACAATGAAGTATGTAATGTCAACTGCTCATGAGACTTAACACAAACATGGGGTTGCTCACGATGT
The DNA here is from genome assembly GCF_031893055.1 of Leptodactylus fuscus. Lineage (NCBI taxonomy): Eukaryota > Metazoa > Chordata > Amphibia > Anura > Leptodactylidae > Leptodactylus > Leptodactylus fuscus. The sequence continues at coordinate 110,079,369 of NC_134270.1, read as the reverse complement.
AGCACAATTATACTCCGTTAACTTTCTACAGGTAATACATCAACCATTTTTACATAAGAATTTTTATGGCTTAATCATAGTATCACTGTAATATTTCTGGTGATATAGAGACATTTAGCTATTAATGTCTAAAATCTGTGGTTATTTTAGAAGGTAAACAACTGCAGTGCATTGACCCAAAGATTGAGTGTGGAGGAAGGAACATCAGATGTTTTTCTCCTGGGTCACAAAACCTGGCAACATAATGGGATATATTGCTATGAGGTTCCTTCTGTTCTGTATAGTCTGCCTCTGAAATACAACACAGTGGTCCCTCAGGTTACAATAGCTTCAGGATACAATATTTTCAACTTACAATGGTCTTTTGAAAGCAGACACAAAATACAATACTTGGCCAAAGGTTCAAACAAATCAATATGGTCATTTCACTGGTAAACCCTTCTACAATATAGTGCGGGACTACATGTTCTGTACATCGCTTTACCTGTGTTAGGATCAGCTACTCCTTTGGGCACCACAGAGGCTCCATCTTATTTTGGTTTCACTGAAAAAAGTTATTTCTGAAGATCATCACAGAAAGTGTTTTACAATCTCCAGCAGCCTTTGCTGACTTTACTGTCTAAAAATTTGCTGCATCTATATTAGTTATCCAATGAGTTCTCTTTAAAAGGGGTCTGTCAACAGGAAAATTGGTAAAGGGCTTTAGGGACGTTCCTTGTTCTCTCTCTACTGTAGATACTGCTGCCCAGCTCCTTTCTCCATTGCATGAGTGACATCAGCCAATTTCTCCCTGGCTGGAGAAGGAACGCCCCGAAAGATCTTTTCAGCTCATTTGCATAATAATAAAACGCTGATTTTCATTGAAATTGAGCTGCAATGCGAAATAAAAAAGACATATTTGGAAAGTGTAGAAATAGTCCTACATGACACCGCCTTCAGTTGCATACTGATTTTTCTGCTGACAGACTCCCTTTAATTTGTTTCATATTTTTCATGACATTTTGGAGTCTTTGGAACCAATTACAATGGTATTAGTTTATAATGGTCATCCCTAAACCTAATGACATTGTAACTTGAGGGACCAGAGTACACAGTAACTGACAAGATCAAGATAAAGAAACTGTACCAAGAAACTCAACGCAAATCTGTAGATATCAGTCATGTAAGGTGCTATACAGCTCCGTGCACTGAAAGAGTTAAGTCTGAGTGCTTTCTTTAGCTGTATTGTTATGTGACTTCCCCTGAAATTGATCAGAAAATAATTTGGTACTTCCCATGATCTCTATAACCTGCTCTTTTCTCTGATGTCTCCTCAGACAGTTCTGTGTTCTGCATTTAATGAGAAAGCAACATAAAATTTAAGGGGCCACCGGGCTTTTGATCTCGCAGAAGAATTATATTCAGGACCGTGATGCTTTTCCATAAGAGGATCAACATTCATGCAGGAATTCCAATACAGTAAGCTTAGTGTGAAGTACATCACATTCTTCCTGATACGTCTCCATCACCATAACCCTAACACTCAAGGTTTTTGATGGATTTGAAAAAGTAAAGGACTTGTCCATGTTTCTTCGGGCACATTCATTTAAAGTATTCCATCTGTGTAATATCAGACCCATACATATCCACAGTCTTGTGCGTTTAACATTGGATGTTAGAAGGATCCCTAAATGATAATCTCATCACAGATCAAATATTCTCCTGTAATCAGCTCCGCACTGTGCAGGAACTTTGCAACGCCACCACAGGAGAGATGAAGCATTACACAACTCATACTGAAATCAGTGAGTAGTTAAACTCTATTTGTGCTGGTACAGAGGACATCATGATGGATGTAAAATACCCCTATAAGTAATGTATATTATTAGGAAGGCTGAACTGTGTGACAGATTGTACTGGTCCAACTGCTCGGATCCTAACAATAAGGAGAACTGGGGAATGAAAAGTCCACTTGAATTCTCCCATTAAATGAAGCACCAATACACCATCAATGTGGTGACTTTGGAAGAGTTTGGAGGCTCCAGGTTGTCTATGGGGAGATGCACTATCCCAGGATAGAAACCACATCATTTACACAGTGGAACATACACGTTTTTGTATGAGGCTGCAATCTCCAGCAGTCCCATACCAGTGAATGGCGCACCACTCATGAAAGCGTGTTTTCGCTTCATTCTTAGGGAGACATCAGAGGGGCTTTCAGTCCCCTATTCATATGATCGCTGTGAGTCCCATGAATCTGACACATCCCCCTAACCTGTGGATAGGGAATAAGCTATCATGCACACATCCGAGTGTGCAATCTAAGGGGAGGGGGGTCTGAATTTTTAATGGAATGCACTTGAATGACATTCAAATGTGATTCACTTGCCTTTCAGTTTCCATTAATTTCAATGGACAGTTTTTGTTCCATTCTGATTTCATAGAGCAGAATAGGACCTGCTCTATAATTATCAGAACAGAACATTGAACACCCCCTTGGAAAAAAAAAAATGGGACTTTATCTGGTCAGAGTGAGAGTCACATGACCTAGCAGAAGAGAAGGAATGACTAAATAAATTAATATTAGCTGAGTAATATATACTGGTAAAATAGGTACATAATCAATAAAAATTCCCTGCAGTGCTTCTTCACATGGCATCATGAAAAGTTGAAACACATACAGTACAGACCAAAAGTTTGGAAACACCTTCTCTTTCAAAGAGTTTTCTGTATTTTCATGACTATGAAAATTGTAGATTCACTAAAGGCATCAAAACTATAAATTAACACATATGGAATTATATACTTAACAAAAAAGTGTGAAACAACTGAAAATATGTCTTATATTCTAGGTTCTTCAAAGTAGCCACCTTTTGCTTTGTTTACTGCTTTGCACACTCTTGGCATTCTCTTGATGAGCTTCAAGAGGTAGTCACCTGAAATGGTCTTCTAACAGTCTTGAAGGAGTTCCCAGAGATGCTTAGCACTTGTTGGCCCTTTTGCCTTCACTCTGTGGTCCAGCTCACCCCAAACCATCTCAATTGGGTTCAGGTCTGGTGACTGTGGAGGCCAGGTCATCTGGCGTAACACCCCATCACTTTCCTTCTTGGTCAAATAGCCCTTACATAGCCTGGAGGTGTGTTTGGGGTCATTGTCCTGTTGAAAAATAAATGATGGACCAACTAAACGAAAAGCGGATGGAATAGCATGCCGCTGCAAGATGCTGTGGTAGCCATGCTGATTCAGTATGCCTTCAATTTTTAAGAAATCCCCAACATTGTCACCAGTAAAGCACCCCCACACCATCACACCTCTTCCTCCATGCTTCATGGTGGGAACCAGGCATGTAGAGTCCATCCCTTCACCTTTTCTGCGTCACACAAAGACACGGTGGTTGGAACTAAAGATCTCAAATTTGGACTCATCAGACCAAAGCACAGATTTCCTCTGGTCTAATGTCCATTCCTTGTGTTCTTTAGCCCAAACAAGTCTCTTCTGCTTGTTGCCTGTCCTTAGCAGTGGTTTTCTAGCAGCTATTTTACCATGAAGGCCTGCTGCATAAAGTCTCCTCTTAACAGTTGTTGTGGAGATGTGTCTGCTGTTAGAACTCTGTGTGGCATTGACCTGGTCTCTAATCTGATCTGCTGTTAACCTGCAATTTCTGAGGCTGGTGACTCAGATGAACTTCGCAGCAGTAACAGGTGGACGTCCTCATCTGTGTGAGATCTGTGTTCACACAGATGAGGGCGTCCACGTCTTATTCTCTTCTGGCAAAGGATCCCTCTCTCGCTACCATGTATCACTTGAGAAAGGGTTGTGTTACCCCAAAACGCTGTTATAAGCGATGTGTGTTTTTGGTGTAGTTCTAATAAAAGCACGTGCACAGGATTTCAACCGTCTGGAGTGATACTACAGAAGATATAGGCGGTACAGGATGTGTGGAGGAGGTGGTCTTTTGGAGTACAAGCAACAGAAGGGCGTTTCAGAGGTATGACGTGGGGGGGCTCTCTGACCCTGGGGAATGCCCAGGGTGCTCAGTGAGCATCATGTGCATATATTAATTACCCGTTTTACTAAAAACCGGGGGGTCCTTGGCAGAACTGGAAGTAGCACCTGAATAGCCTTTTTAAAGGCTATTCAGGCATAAGCTTAACTTAAAATCACTTTTCTAAATGATAGAATCCCTTTAAATATGAGTGGCAGGTGATATAAAGTCAAGTGAAGACCCTAATCCCATTGGCTGTAGCTTCGGGAATACACTGCCTAGTCATAAGTATTTGGCAATCTGTGGTAGAATAGAAAAACAACATTTAATCATATTCAGTAGTTGGTAGACCCTGCAGATGCTTCCTTACGGATGGTATTGATCGACACAATACTCCCGAATGCCTGTTGAAACTCCTGGTGTATGTGATCCATCAGTTGGGTGCGGTTTCTCTGGCCAGCACTCGTCGGTCTCTATCTCCCAGTTTTGGGGGTCTGCCGACTTGGCGCACATTCCGACAATCATCGTTCACCTTACACTTCATAATCACATAAGCCACTGTTGATTTTGGATAATTCACTTTGCTTGCTATGTCCCTCAAGGACCATTTCTGCAGTACCCCACAATTACCCCTTTCTCGAAATCGGACAACTCTGCACTTCGTGGCATCTTGCATGCGACTAATGCCAATGCACTAATGTCAATATTGTTTCCTATTTAACAGCGGAAGGCGTGACATACTTCACGACCGCAGATATCTTCCTTTTCATGGGTGTCCAAATACTTATTGGTAGACAGGGTATATTACTGAAGTTGACCGGAGAGGTGTAGTGCATTCTACAATCCTAAAAGTACTACATTGTCTTACTTGATGTAAGCCCACAAGTAATAATTCCCCCCTTGAAGCCAATGTGCACGTTTTCTACGTTTGCTACATTATCTCAAGTAGTTCTTACAGTAAATTTGGATTGTTGTGTAAAATAGAAATAATACTTTCAGCGGCACTCCTTCTAAGTTGTGATTTGCATAGATATAATTGGGAAAACACATTTTGTGACTCCAGTATTACATTCTAGGTACAGCAGGTTACAAGTATTGATAGAGACATTTGTTTAATTATCCCACACAGGCCATAGGGCAGAAAAGACAAAATCTGACTTGGAATGGAGCAATTACATAATAGAATCTGCCCTGTTTTCTGCCATCATGTGTAATTGGCAAGCATGTTATAGCCTCAAATCTAAAAAAAAAATAATTGGACAGGTGAACATTGTGCTTCAGATAATTACTCCACCACTCGCTTCTCCTATAACAATATCAATGCAAGAAGGGTTTGTAGGTCTTTTTATTCTGCTCATGTAAAACAATATAACATATCATCTCAGATCCCTGTCAGGTATGTACAGTAAAAATAGCTCTCGTTGATATACCTCCTAATTGGCACTTGCAAATCTGCTGTGACACTGCCTCGGAAAACAACGCAGCAATCCTCTACATACTGTAAGTTTGGAAAATACATTGCTGCTTCTGTTCTATAGCACTGTTGCTATTAAGCAAGCAGAAGTTTGATTTTATGGTAACATAAATTCAGCAGCATCTCCCCTTCTGCTTAGTACCGCCTCTTTGCTGACATCACTAAAATTGGACGTTAGATCTTCTACAAATGGAGACTTACCATTGACAATACTTTTAATTGACATTGTTGAACATAAGAAATAGTAGCCAAGAAATTTGAGGAAATCTTTAGAGAATGCAGAAAAAGCTGCGACCAAAAAAAGCAGTTTTTCCTCAAAATGGGGCCTTAGCCATAGGGCTCTTTCACATAAAATACACTAAAAAAGTTCTTGAAATATTCTTACAATTCCGTGTGCCCCTAAAGGTGCGTTCACACGATGTAAAATGGAGCGCAAGCTGGCACGTATACGCGTGTCAGCATTTTGCGTGCTCAAAAAGATTCCATTGATTTCAATGGGAGTCACGAGCGTATACGCCGCGTTATTTTGCGCCCGTAATTTTGGGCGCAAAATAACGCGGCTTATACGCTCATAACTCTCATTGAAATCAATGGGATCTTTTTCAGCGTGCAAAATGCTGACACGTGTATACGTGCCAGCTTGCGCTCCATTTTACATCGTGTGAACGCACCCTAAAACTGATTTTTGACAAAGATTTTTGACACAGAGTGCCCCCCCCCACACACACACACAAAAAAAAATCAAGCCAAATGCAGGGCCGGTTTTAGACAAAATGGGGCCCTGGGCAAAATTAAAAATGGGGCCCCACTTGTACATACAATATAGTCACATTCTGTTAATTCAATGTTTTAAGTGGTTGTTTGTAAATTAGTAAGTTTTTTTTTTTGCCTAGGCAAACTAGTTGCTTCTGTGCCTTCTTTTCGGTCTAGTTCACATGTAGTTTTTTGGTCCCGATTTTGACGCGGAAGCCTTGTCAAAATCCGGGTAAAAAAATACGCTTCCCATTGAATTCAATGGGAGCCAGTCATTCTTGGAAGAAAGAAGCGCCCTGCCCTATCTTGATGTGGATTCCGCAGCAGAAACCACCACGGCGTCTGCGTTAAGACAATCCCTCGGGACTAGGCCCATTCATTTAGGCCTAATCCAGAGTGGAAGCCGCGACTAGCCGCGGTAGGCGCATTTTGGTCTGGATTCTGTCAAAATCCGGTCCAAAAAACTATGTGTAAACTAACCCTAAAGATCAGGTGCAAAAGCAACTAGGGACATGCCCTTCCCCACACTAAAAATATTTATATACATACAGAGTTATCAAATAGGACTGCTATACCAGGACTAAATACTGACATGTCACCCGATGACCACTATTCCAGAACTAAATACTGTCATGTCAGCCATTTACCACTATACCAGGACTAAATACTGTCACGTCATCCACTGACCGCTATACCAGGATTAAATACTGTCACATAACCCGCTGACCGCTATACCAGGACTAAATACTGTCACGTCACCCGCTGACCGCTATACCAGAACTAAATACTGTAAAGTCACCTACTGACCACTATACCAGGACTAAATACTGTCACGTCACCCGCTGACAGCTATACCAGGACTTAATACTGGCATGTCACCCACTGACCGCCAAACCAGGATTAAATACTGTCACATCACCCGCTGACAGCTATACCAGGACCAAATACTGTCACATCACACACTGACCGCTATACCAGGACTAAATACTGTCATGTCACCCGCTGACAGCCATACCAGGACTAAATGCTGTCATGTCACCTGCTGACAGCTATACCAGGACAAAATACTGTCATGTCACCTGCTGACAGCTATACCAGGACCAAATACTGTCACATCATACACTGACCGCTATAACAGGACTAAATACTGTCATGTCACCTGCTGACAGCCATACCAGGACTAAATGCTGTCATGTCACCCGCTGACCGCTATACCAGGACTAAATACTGTCATGTCACCTGCTGACAGCTCTACCAGGACTAAATACTGTAAAGTCACCTACTGACCACTATACCAGGACTAAATACTGTCACATCACCCGCTGACAGCTATACCAGGACTTAATACTGGCATGTCACCTGCTGACAGCTATACCAGGACCAAATACTGTCACATCACACACTGACCGCTATACCACGACAAAATACTGTCATGTCACCTGCTGACCGCTATACCAGGACCAAATACTGCCACATCATACACTGACCGCTATACCAGGACTAAGTACTGTCACATCACCCATTGACCGCTATACCAGGACTAAATGCTGTAACGTCACCTGCTGACCGCTATACCAGGACTAAATACTGTCACATCACCCGCTGACAGCTATACCAGGACTTAATACTGACATGTCACCTGCTGACAGCTATACCAGGACTAAATACTGTCACATCACCAGCTGACCGCTATACCAGGACCAAATACTGTCACATCACACACTGACCGCTATACCAGGACTAAATACTGTCACAGCATACACTGACCGCTATACCAGGACTAAATACTGTCACATCACACACTGACCGCTATACCAGGACTAAATACTGTCACATCATACACTGACAGCTACACCAGAACTAAATACTGTAACGTCACCTGCTGACCGCTATACCAGGACTAAATACTGTCACATCACACACTGACCGCTATACCAGGACTAAATACTGTCACATCATACACTGACAGCTACACCAGAACTAAATACTGTAACGTCACCTGCTGACCGCTATACCAGGACTAAATGCTGGCATGTCACCTGCTGACAGCTATACCAGGACCAAATACTGTCACATCACACACTGACCGCTATACCAGGACTAAATACTGTCACGTCACCCGCTGACCGCTATACCAGGACTAAGTACTGTCACATCACCCACTGACCGCTATACCAGGACTAAATGCTGTCATGTCACCTGCTGACAGCTACACCAGAACTAAATACTGTAACGTCACCTGCTGACCGCTATACCAGGACTAAATACTGTCACATCACCCACTGACTGCTATACCAGGACTTAATACTGACATGTCACCTGCTGACAGCTATACCAGGACTAAATACTGTCACATCACCAGCTGACCGCTATACCAGGACCAAATACTGTCACATCACACACTGACCGCTATACCAGGACTAAATACTGTCACATCATACACTGACCGCTATACCAGGACTAAATACTGTCATGTCACCCGCTGACAGCCATACCAGGACTAAATACTGTAATGTCACCCATTGACCACTATACCAGGACTAATTACTGTCATGTCACATCAGCCACTGAACGCTATACCAGGACTAAATACTGTCACGCGCTGACCGCTATACCAGGACTAAATACTGTCATGTTACCTGCTGACAGCTATATCAGGACTAAATACTGTAATGTCACTCGTTGACCCCTATACTAGGACTAGATACTGTCACGTCACCTGCTGACCTCTATACCAGGACTAAATACTGTCATATCACCCAATGACCGCTATACCACTACAATTGTGAATAAAAAGTCTGGTCATGTGCAGTACAATTTAGTAACTTCATGTGCCTCATGTTAATAGCAGTTAACCCCATCATGTCCCTCACATTAACCCCTGTGTGATTTACATAAGGGTTACATACTGATATGTGAGACATGGAGGAAATAATGAAGTATCTTCATTATTAATACCCCCATATGTCTCACATATCAGTAACCCTTATGGTGAGGTACACAAGGGTTAATATGAGGACATTATGGGGTTAATTGCCATTAATGTGAGGTACATGGCGTTACTAAAACTAAATTAATCACCCCAAATGCCTGACATTAATAGGCATAGTAACTCCAGTATGTACCTATGTTTTCTTTTTATGCTTTCACTTTGCTGGAGCTTCCTCTGCTGCTTCTCTTCTGCAGGATGTAATGGCAAGACCTCGGCAGGGTCCATCTTCTGTATAGGGATAAGCCCCGCCTCCTGGGCTCTCCTCTCCCCTCTCATTGGTAGGCAGAGGGCAGCCAGAGAAGGGGGTGGGGGGAAGGGGTATCCTGAGAGCACTAAACGGGAGCCTCCTCTATGAATACCTGCAGCTCCTGCACTGGCTGCTAATCTGCTGTAGCTACACACAGCGTCTTTGCAACATATACTTTTCCTATATTAATAGGGAAAGTATTCCACCGACAGGGGGCCCCTGAACATGCTGGAGCCCTAGACAATTGCCCAGTTTGCCCTTCCCCTAACGCCGTCCTGGCCAAATGGCAAATTTAAAATGAGAATCAAAAATCATTTCACCTGTCCCTGTTGCCCTCCTGTGATTGAGCAATGAATTCTACAGGTAGGCCTGACCCAGCTATGGCTAGGTTCAAACCTGTGACAGATCTCCACTCAGGGATTCAGTTCCCCATTCCGGTTTAAAAATGCAGAGGAAAAATTTGCAAGCAGGACTTTTCTCGCTGCAATTTTCAGGCGGAAATCAAATCTGGTGGACCCCAATATAGTCTATGGAGTTTCTGTAGCTAACTACTTTTTTAAGTAGATTAGGCTTCCATTTGTGGGGTCCACTTGGGGAAACCCATACGCAGGTGTGAACCCAGTCTTGCTCCTGTGAAATGACACAGATGGCATCATAAAACCTTTACCAGCGAGAGAGAAAGGGGATAGAGGCTGAAACTTAACATGGGGACATGGGTCTGAACTTCTCGGAACAGCTGTTACTTTACCAACGTGAACTAGATCCTACACCATTTAGCCCACAGATTGACTTAAGCCATCAGGAATTTGCCCATCAGGGAAAATTACCCATATGGGTCTGGGAACAGAAACAGAAACTTTGGCCTTTCTGCCTCAGGGAGAGCCCATTTTACTATGTATGCCACATTAAAATTTAATCTAGAATCTCTATATAAAGTAAAATAAGATACATCTATATTATGAAAAAGAAAATACCATCAAAGGGTGCTTTATAGTACCATGGTAGGAAAGGGTTAAGTCAGAGAGAACTCTCAATTGCTATATTGTTGTGACTTCCCAGGAATTGATCAGAATATAATTTGTTACTTCTCATGAGCTCTACAGCCTCCACAATCCTCAAATATCTCCTCAGACATTTCTATGTTGTACATTTAATGAGCAAGCAATATAGTCAATCCACTACACTAATTTCAGGGGCCACGGGGCCCTTTGATGGTGCCAAGTCATTGCATAGCTTCTGTGCTATTGAAGAGAAGACATTCTTCAATGGGAAGGTATGCTGTGTCAGTATTGATCAAACCCTTCCGATACAGCCCACAAATGAAGCTTTTCCTTATCCTAAGGCTTCATTGCTTATTGTCTAGAGAGAGAGACAATCAATAGCTTATTTTGTATTGACTGACTGTTCCAGCAGCCATTGAATAACGAGTATACGGGATCTTCTTCCAATATTATATCTATTTAGTAACTAGAGGTCTTCAATATTCTCTGCTTCCTTAATTGGGAGGAAATGATTTGTTCACCACTGCAATGTCCCTGGTTACAAACAAGGGAAAAGTATAGCAGAAGTATAATAGAAGACTCAACTTATATTGGATTGGGGTTACATCTTTAGAAAAATGGACATGCAGCTAAGTCATTGATGACTAGCTTAAGATAGGTTCACACTACCATTATTAATGTCCGTTGCTGTCACCTGTTACTGTCATGTTAAAAAATATGATGGAATTTTCTGACAGAATAAAAAGCATTGTATGCAGGACTTATTCTATTACAAAAGTAAATCAAAAGCTTCTGTCATGTTTATATTAGTGGGAACAGGGGCTCCATCACTTTATCGCTTTTAAAGTCTGTTGTTCTCATCCAATAAATATGAACGCAATGTACATTTACAACAATATTACAACAAGATTATAACCTTTGTTATTTGATCCCATGAGCTCCCACTAGTGGTGTCTACACACAGCTAGAATTTTATCATTTTGATCATCATCCAAAGCATTAAAGGATTACATTTTGTCCTATTTATTAAGAGATGTTCTAGAAATTTAAATCTAGCCTTCTATAAGTAGCCATATAATGGGTTATTATAAATCTGTACAGGAGGCTCTGCCCCTCCTGCTAAACTTTGCCACTTTCCACACTCTACAAATTTTCTACACCATAGAATTGGCACATATTGTTTGATAAATTTCCCCCCAAGTACGTCTATGCAGGAAATTTGGATCACTATAAAAATAATGTACAGTATATTATAAATTTAAATTATGAAGTTATTACATCCAGAATATTGATAATATTGGCCCTGAAACAATATGGTATTGAAAGTTGTTGACTTATAGTATTTTTGCCCATTAGCCATTGCAGATATCTAGATGCCATATATTCTTTATCTTAAATATCCCATATTCTTCATTTTTCAGTTTTCTCTATTGCATTATCAGTTTCTTTGTAGCACACTGTATAAAAGGTTCCTGACTTAGTGTCCTTCACTCAAACAACTTTTAATATGAACTTTATTTCAGCCAATAATAAAGAAATGATCACTGTCCAACTCTTCATAGAACACAATTACAGTTTTGTCCCAGTTCTGTCTCCTCCGCCTGCCACAGATGCTGCTGGAACTTGAGTTAACTTAAGAGCCATTTTGCTTCCTTATTTGTAACCATATTGGCAACAATTACTGTTATAGATTTTTCTTTGCAAGATCCATGTTCATGTAATCACCCTGCAAAATCACCTACGAGTGTAGAAAGTCATATAATATGCAATGAAATCTCCGTTAGCAGTGAGAAATCTCAACTTAAAAAGAAGCACTCGAGAGACCATGATGTTCCTCAGGAAAAGATGGGGAATCTGCCAAGTTTTCTACATTTCATATCTAGAGACATGTTCTTCCCGCAAAGCTTTAAGTTATCTTTTATCTAAAGTGACAGAGATGACCTTGTATCTTATATAAACCTACATGTTACTCTTCCTCGGGTGTAAGTATTACATCCCTCTTGCTCCAAGTCACTGCTTAGTGAAAAGAAATAGAGATGCTTCCTATGTTCCTAGAGTGCAGTATATATCATTTATATCTCATTTATTTTAAAGTGTTTATGCAAGAAAAAATAAAGCTTAGCAGTGCATTCCCTTTGTTACTAATATATAAGTAAGTCCCTGGAGCCCCGATGGTTACTTTTCCAGAGAACAGTGGTGCGGGTCCATGGAATAGAGCAGATTTATTTGGAACAATTAGGGGAAGTGTAAGCTGGTGCAGATGCATACATTAAACAATTTGTCTGGCTTCCCCTTGGTCTTCACAAACAGTTGTGTAAATAGGTAGGGGAGGATTTCGGCAACTATCGACAATTTGCCTACAGTTCGTAGATAGAGACCTGAGCGTATTGTGACACAGCTTGCACATTCTAAGGTTTTATTTCCAAGGTTGCATTACCTGTTATGTTGTCCTTGCATATGAGCTGCACTGTGTGATGTATTAGTTAGTACGTGTCATTGGTGAAGGTCATTGTGCAATCGTTCCTTTGTGAAATTTATGGAAGCCGTATCGCATAATGGCTCGTATAGGGCAGAGAAGTGCAACCTACTGACATCAGGAGTCCCCGAAGTTTTTAATGACAGGAAGGGGCCATTTCTGCACTTGTAGGATGAGGCGCTTGTAGCGCTTGCTTCAGAAGAATAGTGACCTGCTGAACATGGGTATGTACAACAGGCAACAGAGCATCACAGCAACCCTTTGAATCCACAGCTGGTTCATATGACCAATACTCTACCCAGCGGTGACCTGGTTTTGTATTAGTAGGTATTTCATCCCTCTTGCAAGCGTAAGCACAATATCTGTTTCCAGGGCCCAGAGAACTGCTCATTGTTGGTCTTCAACATGTGAACACCTTCAACACAGTACAGAATTGTGCAGTGCAATCTCTATTGTCTGAGATCTGTGTATTCCTTCCAGTGAGCATCTTCAGTAGACAACCTCCAAGGGCGGGAACAGTGGCCCAACCAAGTAAGTAGCATGTCGGCAGCTGCAAACCATGGCACTGATATAGCCAGATTAGTGCCATAATGTGCACCGTCCCACTGAAAGCTTGTTGGACCTGTACTGTCCTGCATTCCATTGACATTTGCAGTCATTGATGTGAATGAGATCAGTGCAATGTATAGAGGAGTATTATTCAAATTATTCACAACCGATTCCTTGCTGAGTGCTGGTGGAGAATGGGCCTTGACTTTAAAGATTGGTGACACCTCATTTACAGACGACCCCACCCAGAGCGCTCTGCTCTCCAAGAAAGTGCCCTGTTCCCCTTATGTAAATTATGTCTCCTTATATTAATATTCCCCCCTAATTGAAGAGATTTACGAAAGGAAGGAGGAGGTCTGCAACACTCTTCATAAATAAAACTTAAATACTTTTAATCCATCATTTAAAATAGAGGAAAAAACACACAGTAGTGGTGCCGGAAAAACATAGAGGTGCGTTAAAATCACACGCTGACGCGTTTCGGGGTCTTGCTGATACCCCCCTCTATTAATATTCCCTCAATGTCTGCTTATTTAATATTCTCCCAATGGCACCTGATGTCCCCATATTAACATTCCCCCATTGTTACCCATTCTCCCAGTTTCCTCCAAAGCCTCTCTAATGTCTCCGAATTCCCCCTTTATTTTAATATTCTCCCGTAATGTGCAAAAGAAACATGAAATTATGTTCCCCCAACACAAACAGCTTCTTCTTCCTCATTAGGCCTGCAGCCTAATAAGAAGTCATAACCACTGTTAGGATATGAGCATCTCAGTGCAGGGGGTATAATACAATACTGATATTGCACCACATGAGCCAGGATCAGAGGCATAGCTAGTGGGGGGTCATAGAGGGAGGAGGCCCTGAACCTACCACCTTTGGGGGTTCATCCTGCACACTAAGCAAGTTCAATTATATTGATGTCTGCAGGACACAGCTATAGTTAAAATACATGGTAGAGGAAGAAGTCACTGGCGGTTATGGTCATACTGTCTTGTAGGCTGTACACCTGAAGTGGCTTGCAGCACTCAAGCTGGAGCAATGATATGGGATGGCAGTGGCAGCTCCAGCTCAGTGCACCAGGGGTCAGTGGTAGGTGAGTTAAATTAAGGGCAATAAGGATATGAGGGTAGTATTGGGGGCAATATTGATTTAGGGGACCTTGTTAATATAAGGAGAACATCAGGGGGCAGTAATAATTTAAAGGTACATCTTTTATATAAGGGGACATTTAAGAGGAATTATTAAAGTGGTTGTCTGGGATTTAAAAAAAAAAAAAGTATGCAGGTAACAGGGATAAAATGAAAATAAAAGGAAAATAAAATGGCCTTATACTTAACTGCATCCTCACCTCCATTCCGGCACTGATCTTAACTACTGTTTATTACATGGAGAACCTATTGATATGAATCGGCACCATGTACTTGCTTATTTCTTCTGCATGATACTTCAGGACAATGAAATATTTGTTATCATGTTCCCACTCAGATTAGAAGTGCGCAGGTAGTTCTAGGAGCATGATCATCTTATTGTAGGGATACAGTAGACAACCCTTCTAAGCACTGGACAACACCTCTAAGGCTAGTTTCACACCTGTGCCTGTTCTATGTTTGGGGTTTCTGTCCCAAATCTGCGTAAAAATGCATTTTTCCACATTTTTGGGTGGAAACCCAGCAGACCCCAGTATAGTCTATAGTCTAGTTTTTGCGAGTAACCACTTTTTAACTGAATTACGTTTCCATTCTTCGGGTGCCCAAGTGGAACCAAAGAACGGAAACCCAGATGCAGGTGTGAAACTGGCGTAATTCTGCACTGATTATGGTTAATGATCATTTTCCATCTAGAAATTATTTAAAATGAAAATAAATATTGAATCAAATAGAAAACTGAGATCAACACTAAAGAAAAGAAACAATGAGAATGACTTGGGGTGTGAAAATTTATACATTGCGCTCATTAGGTTAGCCTCTAATGTAACTGCATTACTTGATACAATGTATCTTTATATCTCTGCCCTGGATACAATATTGATTGTAGGCAATACGTACTTGCTGTACAAGGCTATGAATTTATGATTGGAGATTCATCTTCCATTGTTCTCACTACTCACAATTGACACATTAATACTAGACCAAATTCAATGAACAGTGGAACCGGAGGGATTATTGGTAAAATAGATGTTGTGTTTGTTCTCGCCCAATCAGCACATTGAGCATAATACTGCCATATTGATCAGCAAATTTACAATTGCAGAGCTGGCTGCATTAAATTGAAGTAAAAGACCTAGGCTGGTTTCTCTGCAGGAAAATGATACTTAAGAAGAAGCCTGACTTTTATACTTTTATTTAAGTCTGTGAAGTGCCTGTAAACTGAATTATTGAGCACAAAGTAAAGGAGATAGCAAAGGACAAGTTAAAGATTTCGCCAATACTCTTATATAGCTGTTAGCTATATAGCTGTTTTCTAAATGCTTCCATAGTCAACAGCTATTTCTCCTGCCGAGCTGAGCATGCATGTGTTTTCAATGTGCTGAAGAGAATAAGCCACTAGTTGTGATTATCTTTGGTCAGTTACCTTTTACTGAAATTGTCCCCTACAATGAAGGTGTACTCTATACTGATGTACCCTAACATAGCCTTATACTGTCAGAGGTGGCATTCCTGACAGTTCAGCATCACCCCTGGCTTTATTCTGTGCTATGACAGGTTGGATTGGGCTGACAGGTCTTTCTGGTAAAGATCTTGACAGCAGATAGGGGAGGTAATCTACAATGCAGAGTGAACACATTTGCCATCAGGGCAGGCTGTTGTCATGTACACATGGCTGACTTCACGTTGGGTTGCTTTTCAAAAGACAAAGGCATACTTCACATCATGGAGAGCAAACAATACTGGATTGATCCAAAATTGGATTGAGCTGATATAGCCTGACTGAATTGCTGTGTATCACACTTAGCTTTTGGGGGTAGACCCCTAAATATTGGATTGAGCTCATATAGCCTGATTGAATTGCTGTGTATCACATTTAGCTTTGGGGGTACAGCATTAAAAATAGGTTTGACCATACATGGCCTGACTGAATGAACGGCTGTGTCTCCCACTTAGCTTTGTGGGTTAGACCCTTAAAAATTGTATTGACCTGATAAAGTCTGATTGAATTGCTGTGTATCCCGCTTAGCTTTTTTTTTTTTTTTTTTTTTTTTGGGGGGGGGGGTACAGCATTAAAAATAGTTTTGACCATACATGGCCTGACTGAACAGCTTTGTCTCCCACTTAGCTTTGGGGGGTACAGCATGTGGAAAGCTGGATGTCGCATATATAGATTGACTAAATTGCTGTGTATCCCACTTAGCTTTGGGGGGTACAGCATTAAAAACAGGTTTGACCATACATGGCCTGACTGAATGAATGGCTGTGTCTCCCACTTAGCTTTGTGGGTTAGACCCTTAAAAATTGGACTGACCTGATATAGCCGGATTGAATTGCTGTGTATCCCACTTAGCTTTGGGGGTACAGCATGGGGAAAGCTGAATGTTGTGTAAATGGACTGAATTAATTGCTGTGTATACCACTTAGCTTTGGGGGGTACAGCATTAAAAACTGGTTTGACCATGCATGGCCTGACTGAATGAATGGCTTTGTCTTCCACATAGCTTTGTGTATTAGACCCTTAAAAATTGGATTGACCTGATATAGCCTGATTGAATTGCTGTGTATCCCACTTAGCTTTGGGGGTACAGCATTAAAAATAGTTTTGACCATACATGGCCTGACTGAACAGCTTTGTCACCCACTTAGCTTTGGGGAGTACAACATTAAAAACAGGTTTGACCATACATGGCCTGACTGAATGAACGGCTGTCTCCCACTTAGCTTTGGGGGGTACAGCATGTGGAAAGCTGGATGTCGCATATATAGATTGACTAAATTGCTGTGTATCCCACTTAGCTTTGGGGGGTACAGCATTAAAAACAGGTTTGACCATACATGGCCTGACTGAATGAATGGCTGTGTCTCCCACTTAGCTTTGTGGGTTAGACCCTTAAAAATTGGACTGACCTGATATAGCCGGATTGAATTGCTGTGTATCCCACTTAGCTTTGGGGGTACAGCATGGGGAAAGCTGAATGTTGTGTAAATGAACTGAATTAATTGCTGTGTATACCACTTAGCTTTGGGGGGTACAGCATTAAAAACTGGTTTGACCATGCATGGCCTGACTGAATGAATGGCTTTGTCTTCCACATAGCTTTGTGTATTAGACCCTTAAAAATTGGATTGACCTGATATAGCCTGATTGAATTGCTGTGTATCCCACTTAGCTTTGGGGGTACAGCATTAAAAACAGGTTTGACCATGCATGGCCTGACTGAATGAACGGCTGTCTCCCACTTAGCATTGGGGGGTAGACCCTTAAAAATTGGATTCAGCGTACATAGCCAGACTGAATTTCTGTGTCTCCCAGGTAGGTTTTGGGGTTACACACCATGAAAAACTGGATTGAGCGTACATAGTCTGACAGAATTTCTGTGTCTGCCACCTAGGTTTTGGGGCACACACCGTGGATATCTGGATTGAGCGTACATAGCCTGACTGAATTTCTGTGTCTCCCATCTAGGTTTTGGGGTTACACACCGTGGATATCTGGATTGAGCGTACATAGCCTGACTGAATTTCTGTGTCTGCCACCTAGGTTTTGGGGTTACACACCGTGGATATCTGGATTGAGCATACATAGCCTGACTGAATGTCAGTGTCTCCAACCTAAGTTTTGAGGGTACACACCCTGGATATCTGGATTGAGCGTACATAGCCTGACTGAATTTCTGTGTCTGCCACCTAGGTTTTGGGGGTTACACACCATGGATATCTGGATTGAGCATACATAGCCTGACTGAATTTCTGTGTCTCTAACCTAGTTTTTGGGGGTACACAACCTGGTTATCTGGATTGAGCATACATAGCCTGACCTAATTGCTCTTTATCCCTGTTTTGGGGGGACACTGCCTGAAAAACTAGGTTGAGCGTATATAACTGGACTGAATTTTTCTGTATCCCTGTTATGTGTTTGTGGGAACACTGCCTGAAAAGCTTGGTTGAGCGTATATAGCTGGACTGAATTTTTCTGTATTCCCTGTTTTGGGGTTACACGCTGCCTGAAAAGCACTGATTTTTTCTGTATCTCTGTTTTGGGGTAACACACTGCCTGAAAAGCTTGGTTGAGCGTATATTGCTGGAATGAATTGTTCTGTAACCCTGTTGTGGGGTTACACACAGCCTGCAAAGCTGGGTTGAGCATATATCGCTGGACTGAATTGTTCTGGGGTTACACACAGCCTGTAAAGCTGGGTTGAACGTATATCGCGGGACTGAATTACTCCGTATCCCTGATTTGGGGGGACACCCCATTGAAAGCTTGACTCCTCTCCCTGCAGTGTATAGCCTACATCTACAAGTCGCAAAATAACACGAAGATGGCGCTGGCTATTCTTATAAATGGGAGGTCACATGTTTTCGGCAGCCAATGGGTTTTTAAATTTTTTTCAATGCCTACGCCAGGGAAGGTGAGAGGGGATACAATTTTTACCTGCGTATGCCGCGTGGTATTTGAATGGAAACGAATACCTCGAACGGCCTGATGTTTGATCGAACACCTATTCGATCGAATGGTGTTCGCTTATCTCTAGTGCTGTCCAATGTGGTAAAGAAAAAAGAAAAGTATATGATTGCCAGGAGTTATTTGCTCATGGAGGACAATTTGGCTGAATATAACCAACTTTCTCAGGATCAGAAGACCTGAACTGTAGCCCAGGAATCCTGATTATTTAATATAGCAACTGATCGCTCAACTAGGAGAGGGAGCCAGCAGCAGTCCAACAAGACATAATGTCCATTTTAGAAGTGGTCATGGATGTTGTGTCTCATGTACACGATCCATATATTTGCTTCTAAGGCCTGTACTGACTTGATCTGTAGTGATAATACGATCTTGTATGCTCTCTTTTCTCTCCATACAAATAATCATGAAGAATTACAAGGTTTACCTTCTATAATAATACAGGGAATCTGCTTTCAAACAAGCATGGATAGGAGTACTCATTGTGTAAAAACTAGGTCATTGTGTTGTATGAATAAAGTCAAATAAAAAAAATTGCAAATCACCCCCTTCCCTTAGAATACATATGAAAATAAGCATAAACACATTAGGCATCCTCGTGTCCAAATTGGCCAAAAAATATTAAATTATTTATCAATGAAGTGGGGGAAAAAATTGAAGCACCGAAATTGCCATCCCAAAAATTGAATATACGGTAGTCTGATCTAAAGGTCAGTCAAAATAGTATCAAAACAACCTACCGTACATTGTGCTCCTCCAAAACACAGCCCTATACACTAAAATATAGGGCAGATTTATTATGTGGCAATTTCCTTTTTTTCTCATTTTCTCGATAAGGAGCCAGGGGTGGGGGAGTGGGGTGTTGGTGTAATGAGGTCATTCAGGGAGTGGGGCAGATTCACCCCTCACTGGCAATGATGTTATTAAGTCATCATAAATTTCCCTTAATTGGTCACAATATGACAATATGGCAAAGCAAACAAATATCTGTTTCTTTTAAACTTTGTACAATTTTTAAAAATGTATTAAAATATTTTTAAAAAACTATATAAGTTTAGCATAGCCATGATTTCATTGACCAGCAAAATATAGGGAACAAATTATTTAGGTATCTCTCATACTCCTGCCATTCAGTGAATGCTGTAGCGCGGGGGGGGGGGGGGATCTGAAGTACTGTTTACAAACATTTATCCAGTACCGATGGTGGCCACTTAACACTATGTACGTCTATGTATTATCTACTGTATTTCTGCAAGATTTATCCTCTTTCTTGGCTAAAAATTCCTCAGAAATAGAAGAGAATTATTTTTACTCTGCTGGAAATATGTAGTGCAAGCTCTGTTTAATTTAATATTTTATGCGATCTTAGTAGAGGTCCTGTTGGCAATGGAAATTATTGTCGTTGGAATGACTTACTAGAGTACCATTGGAGGCTCAGTTGGATTCAGGCTCCATAGATGCCAAAGGTTTAGCAGAAGACAAACACATAAGAGAATAACATTCTATGGGATAATTTGCAAAGCTAATAATAAAGAATAAAATGCTATTATAAGTGGATGTCCTTATGTTCTATATACATAGAGACTAAATGGTGATGAATAGGTCTTCAAAATCCAAAGTTCTCTGGTGGACCCAAGTATCTCCAGTCCAACATTGAGTACTGTCCAGTCAAGGATTAATCTGGTCACCAAAAAAACATTTTTTGGTTAAGAAATTTAAGCAAGTTCTGTAGGGGATAGCTTGGGTTATATTACTAAGGCCTCTAATAAAAGTTAAACACAGAGGCCTTAGTTGATATTTCTGCAGCCCAATATAAAAATTTTTTTAATGTACATTATGAGCCCCACATAGAGCTCATGTACATTTTTTCCCTATCAGTATGTCTTTTTGGAATATGGGATGGAAATCCATGCAAACACGGGGAGAACATACAAACTCCTTGCAGATGGTTTTTTGCCCTTGGCAGGATTTGAACAACAGGACTCCAGCGCTGCAAGGCTGCAGTGCTAACCACTGAGCCACCGTGTGGCCTCCAATATCAAATCTTGACCATGCCTCCACTCATCTTCACATCCTATTAGGTCTGTTGTAGTATATTATATTAATGTTTTACATATTATCCCAAAAATTCACATTTTGAATGGTTATTCCTATCTCATAAGGAGATGGCATTATTGTAGGATATACCATCACTTTGTGACCAAGGGGATCCAATATTTCACTTTTCAGTTTAAGTTTGTCTTGCACTGTTTATAGGGAACTACTACGCTATCCCAGAAGGTGACGCCCTGCTAAACTAGTGTTGTGACCCCTTCATTCTCAGTATTGATGGTATTGAAGTCTTAGAAGTCAGACAACCACCAATCACAAAGTGGTCACGTATTCTAGAGAGATACCCTTTAACCCTATACTAAACTGAGACATTCACAGCACAAGAAAGCTTCAGTAGTTCTGTCCATTGGTGATAAATGAAGCAAGCTCCTATTGAAATAAACCCAAGATGTCAAGTAACATATTACATCGTTTCACATTATGGGAGTAAAAGTTTTATTTGCTGACTGACGGCAGATTCATTGTGAGATCACCGAGCCTCCGCTGCATGGAAAAAGCTATTTTCTTAAGTGACAAAAGAACATGATTTGAGAACAGATTCAATTGTTTTATATGCAATAACATAATTGAAAATTCAGGTTCATTCATGCACAGGCTGCAATGATTTTCCTATTACTTGGAAAGCAAGCTTTTCTTTATTATCACCTGTCTAAACAAGCAAAATAACCCAAATAAGTGTTAAATTCATATAAAGAAGGACTGGCAGGGGTTAATTGGCAATTACTAATATGGTAAACAACAGGGCATGGGGGGGGGGGTTGCACATCTTAAAGCATAAATAACGTCTTGAGGAAAAAGGGGTGTACAGTGATTTATATTAAAAAAGGGCATCTTTATTGTCACATTTAAAGGGTATGCATACTTTAGCAACACATTTTGCTCTAATGAACCCATGAAAAGTAAACCGCTTTACAAATAGTTTTAGACTATGGCCCCATGAAGCGAAATGCAGTTTATAAAGGCGGAAACACGCCACGAACTATTGCATTTTACAATGCTTTTCTGCTTTTGTTTCCGTTTTTGCCCCTTCCACCTATAAGTATATGGGGTAAATGTAGTGTTCCCACAAGTAAAGTTAATATGCTGATTGTTTTTTTTTTCTTATGTATGTATGTGGATTTTTTTTAAATACTGCCTTTTCTACAGTGTTTATTTCCACAATGTGTGGATAAGAGTAAATTAAAGACTATAAAACGCCCCTTGTTTAACAGGGTTGTGGGGTGGTAGGCCAAACCATTGATTCTGACTCCAACTCCTTCATAGATGGCTGACAGCCAAGGACAGTCAGGAGCAGTTAGATCCTATAATTCGTTATAAAGCCAGTGATTGAATTTCTATGAAACTAAATATGTAACAAACTTTGCATTTGCAATTTTAATTATACAATATTAATCATGGTATCATGTAATTAAAAATAATTAAGGTTCACATCTGCACCTACTCAAACAAGCAAGGTTTGTTGCAATTTCCAATAATCACTTTGGGTTATCACCAATGAACCAATATTATAACTTGCGGTATGTTCAGCTACTGACATACCTGTCCTCATCTCTCTGACCCCTCGTTCACATCTCTGTTTGGTAATCCATTCGAGGAGTCCGCATGGGGACCCCCCCCCCCCCAAACAGAATACCAAGCGCATTGCCAAGTGGTGTGCAGTGAAAGCACACGGAACTCAAAGACTATAATAGGATCCATGTGCTTTCTGCGTGCTGCCCGCACAAATCATGCAGACATGAAAGTAGATCACAAAGTTCTTTTCTGTCTGCATATTCCATGCGGACACCACGTGGAGAGCACACGGACCCCATTATAGTCTATGGGGTCTGTATGCTTTCACTGCACACACTTCTTGCCAATGCATTTGGTATTCCGTTCGGGTGGGTTCCCATTCGGATTCCCCGGATAACCAAACACAGATCTGAACAAGGGGTGAGACTCCTGGAGGATGGAAAAAAAAACCAACAACACAGGATGTGGCCCTCAGCCTGTTTGTAGTCTGTAACCATAGAAACACATGGGTCTTAACATGAGCTGTATACACAAAATGGCATATTTTTAATGACATCTAGTTGCTTTATTTTTGATTCTTTGGAGCAATAATAATACACCCTTATTAAGTGCCAATAAGATTATGTCGCCATCGAAAACCAGACAGTGGCTGTTACAGGTAGAATGAAATATTGCACAAAATTATCTGGATGCATTTAAAAAAAATCCCACCCAATCTACATAATTTTATTAAGACATGGTATTTTTTTCTAAATTGATTTTTTTTTTTTCAACAGGATCTTCTCTAGTAAATCTAAAGGCAAAGAAATCTACCGTGTGCCTTGAAAATCATTGAGTTTAAGTCACGTTTGACTGACCAATACGCATTCTAATGATGCTTAATGATTTCAAGGTGGAGAGATTTGTGCTTCATTAGACCTATATGTTTCTTCGTCTATTCATCAACCACAAATTCAATTACACTATATAGCAGAGCAAACAGTCAGATGATCACGAATGAATTTCTCACGGATAGGTCAATTGAACTAATGTCTCAGACACTACATAGATCTTTCACCTCCTTCTATTATTAAATGATTTATACTGCCAAGTTATGTACATTATTAAATGTTGGCAATAGAGATGAGCGAACAGTGAAATATTCGATATTCGTTATTTGTTTCGAATAGCCCCTCAATATTTGACTATTCGAATGACTATCGAACCCCATTATAGTCTATGGGGAAAAACCGTTCGTTTCAGGGGAAACCACTATTTGACTCAGGAGGGTCACCAAGTCCACTATGACACCTCAGTAAATGATGACAACATCTCTGAAATGCAACTGGGACAGGAGGGGCCCCTCAGTGGTGGTAGTTTTGGGAGGGGGTGCCATTAACGTGTCCCAGACCTTGGAGAGTGTGCCCCTGCCGGGTGTGGACTGGATGGCAGTTGTTAGCCTGTTGGAGGAACTCTCCTCTTTGCTGCCAACGAGAGTTGATGGAAACATCTTCATCATATTCTGCACCAGTTGCTTGTGGCAATTACTAATGCGACTGGCCCTCCCCTCTACCGGAATAAAATTTGAGATATTATTTTTATACAGGGGGTCGAGGATTGCAAAAATCCAATAGTGGTTGCTCTCCAGGATTTTGACAATGCATTTGTCAGTTGAAAAGCACCCAAACATGAATTCAGCCAAGTGTGCCAAAGTGTTACTTGACATGACTTTGCTGCCCTCACCAGAATGATCACTCTCCATTTCCTCCTCTTCCTCCATTTCGCCCCATCCGTGTTGCAGTAATGGGACACAATGAACTTCCCCGCTAGCCTCCTGTGTGACAATGACATCATCTGCCACTTCGTCATCCTCCTCCTCCTCTTCCTCCGTCAATATACGCTGTGAAGTGGACAGGAGTGTACACTGACTATCCTGCTGGGATGGTTCTGCTCCTATGCATGACTCCTCAGCGTCCAATGCGTTATCCCTGATGGCGATGAGGGATTTTCACATCACACACAGGAGCAGGATTGTTACACTCACGAGTGCGTCGTCACAGCTGACCCTCTTGGTGGACTCCTCAAAGACATGCAAAGTCTGCCATCCATGGCCACTCATGGTGCAGAAACTGCTGGAGCTGACTCTGAGGAACCCTTGGGTTTTGGAGATGGTACTCCATCAAGGGTCTCTGTTGCTCACACACTCTGCTCAACATGTGGTATGTCGAGTTCCAGCGTGTGGGGACGTTGCACAACACCCGTTGTTCTGGCAGATGGAGGCATTGCTGGACTGATTTGAGGCTAGCAGCGGCTACTGTAGACTTGCGAAAGTTTGCGCACAAGCGCTGCACTTTCACCAGTAGCTCGGCTAAATTGGGGTACGTTTTTAAAAACCGTTGCACGATTAAATTGAAAACATGGGCCAGGCATGGAACGTGTTGGAGGTTGGCAAGCTCCAGAGCCGCTACCAGATTCCGGCCGTTATCACACATGACCATGCCTTGGCCCAGGTGCAGCAGCGAAAACCATGTTGACGTCTCATCAAGGAGGGCATCCCTCACCTCGGTGGCAGTGTGCTGTCTGTCCCCCAAGCTGATGAGCTTCAGCACGGTCTGCTGACGTCTCCCCACGCCAGTGCTGCAGTGTTTCGAGCAGGTAGCTGGGGTCGATGTGATGGCGGAGGCGGAGGAGGAGGAGGAGGGTGGTGCTTCAGAGCCCCTGCCAGGAATGTTGGGCGGGAAAATGAAGTAGACCGCCCCAGTTTGTGACCGGGTCCCAGCCTCAACTACATTCACCCAGTGTGCCGTCAGTGAAATGTAGCGCCCTTGTCCGTATACACTTGTCCATGCCGTTTCGAATAGTACTCACTCATCTCTAGAGTAGAGTGTTCCCATCTCAAGTGGCTACCTTTAAGTTGACCAAAGACATAGTTTCATCAAGTCCAACCTATAATCCTGCTATGTTGTTATAGAGGAATCATATCACTGCCAAAATGGTCACATTTATATGATATTCTTTGGTTTACTGCTGGAGGCAGACAGGCCCAAGTAGTAAATGGTAGAGGCTACACACGTACATAATACTGATGAACATCCACACACATAGCTATAATCCATGAGGGAGGTGGGTGCCAAATGTACATAGATAAAGCTTGAATAAAATGCCAGTCACATAATAATGTGTGGTGTACAATGATGGATTACAGCCTATTATTGATTAGATTAGAAATACAGTATGTATACCCTGTGTAAGGGATAGCAGATTGGGGATCCACTGTGCCATCTAACCGATTTGATTCCGGTTACTCATGGGGTATTGTCTAAATGGTCCTCTGGTTTTCACCCTTTAACTTCTATGCAGGAATTTGTTCATTGCTACGGGGGTCACCAGATCGCTACCTTTAGGTGTATTCCCAGTGTAGATACCAGCCAGGGGCGTAACTACCATAGAGGCAGCGGAGGCGGCTGCCACAGGGCCCTGGCCATTAGGGGGCCCGGTGACAGCCACTACTACTGCGTTTTTATTTTTTTAAATTGGCTGTTACGGGCCCTATTTACTTGCCAATCCTGGACATAATACTGTGTTCAGGGGCCACTATTGGGTATAACACTGTGTGCAGGGGCCACTAATGGACATAATACTGTGTGCAGGGCTTACTAAGGGACATAATAGAGTGCAGAGGAGGGGGTCGGTTGAGGTCTTCGGCGTCGGTGTCGGTTGGGGGGGGGGACCCATGTCAAAAGTTCGCCACGGGGCCCCGCCATTCCTAGTTACACCACTGATGCCAGCTGACTCTAAGCTCAGAGAGACAACAATGTGAAGCACCATAGAGTCGGGCAAGAGAGTGGTTGAGTCTGACCTGAAGGTTAGGGGCAAGTAATGGAAATGTGAGCCATAGAGGCAGAGTAACGGCATATATGGAACAGTATCAGAAGAAGAGTTAGAAATCAGACCTAGGTAACTAAATGCTAAATCAAGAAATAACACAAACGCAAAACTCGCAGGAACTGGATATCCAAGAACCTAAAATGCTCAGGTGTAGTGCAAAGGGCTGTGCAGGTTTACATACTGCTTGTGATTGACTGGCTAGGGCTCACAGGTTTACTTGTTCAACGTGAAACATGTGAAACTCATGTTAGCAGAGGGACGTGGAACGGGGAAACATCCTGATCAAAGCAGAAAGATGCAATCTATATAAGATATATTACAAAGTTTCTTTCAGTTGACTTTACTGTTTGTTTCAATGACATTGCTTACTTAATGCTTTTTAGTGACTGGCAAACCTTGTAAGATTTGTCTTATGAATATTTACCAGGTTTGGCCGCAAGTTTCGGTTTCAGTCTGAACCAGATTATGCTCTGGTGCTTCAAAATCATGATATTTGCACCAAAGTGTCATGATGCTAATATGACCCATATGCCTGCACTCTCACTGCTGTAGAAGCTCTTAGTCACAACAAATCAACTATTCATTAACAAGAAACTGAAATGTTAAAACTGGATGAAAAAGCTTTAAGGCGGTTGTTTGGTTTTTTTTGTTTTTTTTTTTGAGGCGAAATTATAGATAGTACCAAGGATGGAGATAATAACAGTTTGCAAAACAAAGAAACCAAAAGCATATACGCTAAATGATTCTATTCTATAGTTTGGTGAAAGGGTTAAAATGGTTTTAAGCCAGGCTATAGAATAGATTTAGTAATAGTTTGGGAATGGGGAGATCTCTTGGAGGAACTACTGTCAAGTTAGACAATACAATTTTGTTGAAAGCGTGCTGACATGGAAATCTTTTGCATGGATCCCTCTCATAGCAATAAATCCGTTTTGACCAATTGCGGCATGGTCTCAACTTCTGAAGGTATCGTGGTTAAAGTTTCGCAAATTTTTATGCTTGCTCATTGTTATGGGCTTTTTACACATTGACTTCAAGACTTGCTACCTAATATATCACACCCCTTGGCATGTGCCAATGTCACGAGACAATGTCAATGGTTTTAACACTATGGTTGTCTGGTGTACCTGTACAATGTCCACACTGTCAGAGCAATGAACTGCCTGTGCTTCTGACTCCTCTAAGCCCACTGTAAGACTGTAATAAATAGCTCTAATGTCCTAGAGGTCTTTAAACTAATAACAAGAATTAAGATGCAACTGTCTCACAGCAGGATCTCTGACAGATGACATTGACCATGAGTGTCCATCTCGAAAACAAATTCATCAGTATCGCCATTTCATTTATTGACCATCTGTCTGAACCTCCCACCCCCCTGTGCAGGACACATAACTAAATGAAGCTGCAATTAACCCCATATAATTTTATTCCTAGATTTATTACCAGACACAGATATTGGTTGGGTATCCAGACAGCAGATGTTTTGGAGAATGGGATCCTGAATATTAGTGAGGGTCTGAGATGTTACAAAACTTCATCATCTACTTTTTGTTTTAAATTCTGGTTAATTTATGGTTAAAGTGTTCCATTTCTTCCTTTGAGACCTTGCACGTGACACGTGGTCTCCATCTTGTGTATCTTTAGCTGTGAAAGTATGACTCGTAGCATGTCTTGAGAGCCGGGATAAGTTATTCACGACTGTTTAGTTCACTAGTCAGAAACCTATGGCATGCCAGCTGTTCTGTAACTACCACTCCAACTACCAGGATAAGCTCAGAATGGCATCAGTTGAAGACAACTATACACTGTAGTAATAGTTTTATGGCCACTTTTATTCTTGTCATGATTGTGTCTATTCTCAAGTAACCGAATACTGAATGCAGTGTGCACCTCTATGGGAATGGGGTAGGAAACTCTCCCTGGCGCTACAACAGCTGACTAGGCCTTGCCTGAGGGTGTTGGTCGGCTGTTCCTAAGCTAAGCTTGTCCCCGCAACTTCTAGCTCTCTAAACACGAAGACCTAATGGATAGGTAGGGAGAGAGCTGAAAGAGGGGCATTTGGAACCACTGCAAAACCTACTATGACTATGCCCTTTCCTCTATCATTGACATTTACCTAACCCCAGTGCTCTCATCTCCAGAAGAACTCCTTCTCTGAGGTCCATTGTCACGTCTATAATAGCCCTATGGATTTCATTAAATCTTTACCTTTCTTTACTGCACAGTAACATCTCAAACACGCTAAGGCCTGCTTCACATCTGCGTTCGGTATTCCATTTGGGGAGTCCGCTTGGGGTCCCATTATAATCTATGGGGTCCGTGTGGTTTCATAAGCTCGCCGCTTGTCAATGCGTCCAGTATTCCCCAAGTGGACTCCCTGAACAGAATACCGAACGCAGATGTGAACCAGGCCTGACATGCTTAAGCGCTAGTGACTTGATGTAAAGTGATTTTTACTGTGTAGTAAACAGTGAGGATTTTATCAAGTCAATGGTATCAGTTTATTATGATTCATTTCCCCTTCCTCTAAAGACTGTTTTACTCCAATCTACCAAGTAATAATCGGGAATGGATGTCCCTTGGAGCATTTATTCCCAACCAATGCCCACTCCTTTGCAGATCTTCAATACTGCACATAGTATTCCATATTGTATCTCCATACAGTTTACATCTGTAGACAGAACAACTTCTTATTGACATGGGACAATATGATGCAGACAATGTAGCATCTTTTATGCTGCATATAGTCACCTAATAAGAGGGTACTCTTTTGCACATGTACAAGCACAATTTACAGGGAACCACCATTGTTGTCCCTGATATCTGACCCATGTATGTGGGTAACAAGGCTATATATAATCACATCAAGCCCCGCCTCTTCATGTTACAGCATATAAAGCAAATTGAAAAGTTTTTGACATTTTGCGTAGCAGCCACACATACCTGTAAAGCAGGCAAATGGCGATTAATAAATGACCCATTTAGCGTTACAGCGTTTGATTCATCTCATATTCATTCCCTGATCCTTGATCAATGCCCCTTTAATAATCGCAACTAAAAACATATTCCCTCTGGCATATTAAATATTAAAATTAGTTTAAGATTCAGCTTCAATTCCTATGCAGCGTCGGCTAATTTACTGCGTGCGCAATTTCTTCTGAAGAAGGAAATTTAGTGTTCTGTATTAATAATGAAATGGCTATCATTATTTCTTTGATTGTTGTAGAATGGTTTCCTGTTAAACCGATCATTTCTGGTGCTAAAAATTAACCTTTCTGCAACTTTATTTTGTTTGTTTGGTTTTTTAATTAACTTTTTTTTTGCTTCGCCATGTTTCAAGATAGTTGATCCAAAAAAGTTACTCTGGTCTGTCACATTGTAGATTATTCATAGGTTTATCTCTCTGCTTCTGGTTTTACCCAGCTCTCCTATGCAGCTGAATGGCAATCTACATAGTTGTGTAGCGGCATGCAGTGTCCAGAACTGAGACACATAATAATGCCTCGTTCACATCTGTGTTTGGTAATCCATTTGGAGAGTCCACATGAGGACAACCCCCACCCCCACCCCCGAACAGACTATCAAACGCACTGGCAAGCGGTGTGCAGTTAAAGCACACAGACCCCATAGATTATAATGGGGTCTTTCCTTGTGCTACCCACACAAATGAAAGTAGATCACAAAGTACTTTTCTATGTGCATGTTCCATGTGGACACCGCACGGACTCCATTATAGTCTATGGGATCCGTGTGCTTTCACTGCACACCGCTTGCCGGTGCAGTCGGTATTCCGTTCGAGAGGGTCCCCATGCAGACTCCCTGAACGGATTACAAAACGCAGATGTGAGTGAAGCATAAAAGACATACCCTTTTTGTATTCCTGATCTCATTCATCATTGGATAACCCCAAGAAATAATGCCACATAATGGACACTGGTACCAGCGGTATTCAAGAAAGTGAGTGAGTGTTGAAAGTGAGCTTTTTGTCATACCAGGTTACTTACTAGTAAGATTTATATCCCTTTACAATGTATGACTATTTTAAAAAAGGGCAAAATAGGTGCAAACACACCCAGTACCTTGTCAAAAAAAACAAAATAGCATTGGAATATTTAATGTGATGAATTTTGTGCCAGATTTTGTTGTAATTACTAGAGATGAGCGAACAGTGTTCTATCGAACACATGTTCGATCGGATATCAGGGTGTTCGCCATGTTCGAATCGAATCGAACACCGCGTGGTAAAGTGCGCCAAAATTCGATTCCCCTCCCACCTTCCCTGGCGCCTTTTTTGCACCAATAACAGCGCAGGGGAGGTGGGACAGGAACTACGACACCGGGGGCATTGAAAAAAATTGGAAAAAGTCATTGGCTGCCGAAATCAGGTGACCTCCATTTTAGACGAATAGTGGATTTCAAATCCGGGTCATATGAGAATGTGAACTTTGTGACTATGAGACAGGGATAGCTGTACAGGCAGGGATAGCTAGGGATAACCTTTATTTAGGGGGGAATGTTATTAAAAATAACTTTTTGGGGCTCTATCGGGTGTGTAATTGTGATTTTTGTGAGATAAACTTTTTCCCATAGGGATGCATTGGCCAGCGCTGATTGGCCGAATTCCGTACTCTGGCCAATCAGTGCTGGCCAATGCATTCTATTAGCTTGATGAAGCAGAGTGTGCACAAGGGTTCAAGCGCACCCTCGGCTCTGATGTAGCAGAGCCGAGGCTGCACAAGGGTTCAAGCGCACCCTCGGCTCTGATGTAGGAGAGCCGAGGGTGCACTTGAACCCTTGTGCACCCTCGGCTCTGCTACATCAGAGCCGAGGGTGCGCTTGAACCCTTGTGCACACTCTGCTTCATCAAGCTAATAGAATGCATTGGCCAGCGCTGATTGGCCAATGCATTCTATTAGCCCGATGAAGTAGAGCTGAATGTGTGTGCTAAGCACACACATTCAGCTCTACTTCATCGGGCTAATAGAATGCATTGGCCAGCGCTGATTGGCCAGAGTACGGAACTCGACCAATCAGCGCTGGCTCTGCTGGAGGAGGCGGAGTCTAAGATCGCTCCACACCAGTCTCCATTCAGGTCCGACCTTAGACTCCGCCTTCTCCAGCAGAGCCAGCGCTGATTGGCCGAATTCCGTACTCTGGCCAATCAGCACTGGCTAATGCATTGTATTGGCGTGATGAAGCAGTGCTGAATGTGTGTGCTTAGCACACACATTCAGCTCTACTTCATCGGGCTAATAGAATGCATTGGCCAATCAGCGCTGGCCAATGCATTCTATTAGCGTGAACTGAGTTTGCACAGGGGTTCTAGTGCACCCTCGGCTCTGCTACATCAGATTGCTACATCTGATGTAGCAGTGTCAAGTGTGCATAAGATGTGTAGTTGAGCAAAACTGACTCAGCACTGCTAAGTCTCTGCATTCGCATAGGAATGCATTGGCCAGCCTTCGGCCAATCAGCGCTGGCTCTGCCGGAGGAGGCGGAGTCTAAGGTCGGACCTGAATGGAGACTGGTGTGGAGCGATCTTAGACTCCGCCTCCTCCAGCAGAGCCAGCGCTGATTGGTCGAGTTCCGTACTCTGGCCAATCAGCACTGGCCAATGCATTTCTATGGGGAAAAGTTAGCTTGCGAAAATCGCAAACTGACAGGGATTTCCATGAAATAAAGTGACTTTTATGCCCCCAGACATGCTTCCCCTGCTGTCCCAGTGTCATTCCAGGGTGTTGGTATCATTTCCTGGGGTGTCATAGTGGACTTGGTGACCCTCCAGACACGAATTTGGGTTTCCCCCTTAACGAGTTTATGTTCCCCATAGACTATAATGGGGTTCGAAACCCATTCGAACACTCGAACAGTAAGCGGCTGTTCGAATCGAATTTCGAACCTCGAACATTTTAGTGTTCGCTCATCTCTAGTAATTACGCCTTTTTAGTAAAATATAGACTGACAAAAGGCAAACATAAGAAAATTGTACAAATGCAAAACGTTCCCCAATATGTTCTTTGTACGACATATCCATGAGTTAAACAGATCTGTAAAGACTCTCAGTAATAGAAAACATCATACCCCAGCTTAAGGGCACTCGCCTCTGACTGTCTGATCCTGGTTTATTTCTTCTATGAAACCTTCATAAAATATTAATGTTCTTGTGATGAGCCCCCGCACTTCACTGAAAACTTATTAGCCAGACAAATGCTTTAGACGTTCCACTGACGGTCTCGGGGGGCTGTATTTAAGAAGTGGTTTAATCACAGTTTTAGTCACCGCTGCGCTGGTTCTAAGGGTCAGCCATGATTTAAACCTCTTCTCCTACCACGTAGCACCAAAAGCCTCATCAATAAATCTCCGCAGGCCTTACCACTACTTCTCCTCTAATGTCTATACTGGGGCCAGAGTGTATGAAAGTTATTATATAATCATCGTTCCTCATTTATCTCCCGGCAATGAATACACAGAGCACAAGATAGAAAGATCCAAGAAGTCACAGAATGAATTGCAGAGTAATTATATTAAATGTTGGAATTTGATATTGCAAACTTGGTTTAGAAGGAAAAAATAATCGATGTTAGTTGAAGATTAGACGTCTAATGGACGGCACTATGATCGACGCGAGTACAGAGCAGGTCAGAGCGTAGCATTCATTTCCATAGCTTCTTTTTAGAATAAGGATTGTGCATAAATCTTTGAGGGTTCAGCTCCTCTGGTCACAGCCGTCTGACTTTAAAGACATTGAAAAATACGGCTTCTAATTCTTATTTGCAGTATCAACAATATACTTGTCTTCATTTCACGTTGAGACTTTAGAAAAATGAGACTTTAATGGGGTTTTAATAACACTTCTTAATATTCCCTGTGAATCTATTACTCTGTTACAGAAGTAAGGCCTATACTTTGTTGATGCCAGCAATTTGCTTAAGTTCCTGGGTTCCGAAGCAAAGTCTGTAATAGGGCCACTCCAGGTACCATGTCCTTTTTATAAAATGGGAATTTTTTTCTATGATAGTGAAGCTACAAACAGCAGGGCACAGGTATGACTGCTACCTCTGGACACTCTATATATATGATCCTTCCGACAACATCACCAAATAATCCTTTGGTGGGTCCAAGCTAACATTTGTGAAACAACACACATAATGCAATAAAAAAGTGATTGTGTCTACATTCTGTATAAGTGGAGGCAGACTTTGTAACACATGTAGACTTAGCCACATGGATCTGGTGTATATAACGGCCAGCCATATACAGAATTATAGTGGTTTTACCATGGTTCTGTATTGTTTTGCTTCGTATGACCTGTTTTGACCCATCTGTATGAAGATACTTTTGTCAAATCCATGGTTTTACATACCAGTTTCGCCAGATCCCTGTTATTGACCACAGGTATTCTGATATGGCTACTTATATCATCGCCAGTGGCGTAACTACCAGGGTAGCAGTTTTTTTTTCTTGATAGGCTGTTATCGGCTGGAGTTACCGGGATCAGTAAGTGACGCCCCGGGCCCCACAAACATCATTATTATACTCAGGGGTCTTTTCAGACCCCTGAGTATAATGATCGGAGGTCCAGGAGAGGTAAGGTAACATAAAAACACATATTGCTTACCTCTCCGGGCAGGTTCGGGTCTACTTCTGTAGACTCTCCCTGATGTCAGGTGACTAACAGTGTTTTTTATGTTGGTAGCCCTCTTCGGTCTCCGATTATTATACTCTGGGGTCTGAAAAGTCTGAAAAGACCCCAGAGTATAATAATTGTTCATGGGTGTCCACAGTGGGACATAATACTGTGTGCAGGGGCCCCTATGGGGAATAATACTGTGTACAGGGGCCACTATGGAGCATAATACTGTATGCAGGGGCCACTATGGGGTATAATACTGTGTGCAGGGGCCACTGTGGGGCATAATACTGTGTGCAGGGGCCCCTATGGGGGATAATACTGTGTACAGGGGCCACTATGGAGCATAATACTGTGTGCAGGGGCCACTATGGGGTATAATACTGTGCGCAGGGGCCACTGTGGGGCATAATACTGTGTGCAGGGGCCACTATGGGGGGATAATACTGTGTGCAGGGGCCACCATGGGGCATAATACTTTGCACAGGGGCCACCATGTGGCATAATAGTGTGTATAGGGGCCACTATGGGGTATAATAGTGTACGCAGGGGCCACTATGGGGCATAATAGTGTACGCAGGGGCCACTATGCGGCATAATAGAGAGCGCAGGAATGTGGGGGGATTTGGTCAGGAACTTCGGTCGGCGTCAGCGTGAGTTGGGGCAGGGGCCATGTCAAAAGTTCACCACGGGGCCCTGCCGTTCCTAGTTACACCACTTATTATCACCTCTAGTTTATCCACTTGAAGTCAGCTGTAAGTTTCTACATTTACTTCCACTGTTATTGTCCCCAGGAATTATTCAGTGTTCTCCCCATTCAGCTAGCCATTATACAGGCTGTCATTCACTGTACTTGGCTTAGGGCATCAATGTCATGACGTCAGTGAAATAACAAAACCTTAACCTCAGCTTGAAGAAAAGGGGTACTATAGAGTAATTGTACTATGGTGAATATAATCACATGGCAGATGATAAGAATGTGAAGCCATTTATAGAGTATAATGTACTTATTGAGCTGTATATTCAGCAACTCACAATGATAATTTGGTTCATTTTGTACAACACTCTCTAAATTTTCTATAACTCATACTGTTGATAGCTCATTTTTCTTAAAACTGTGAGAAGACTCATTTATCTATTGTTTGGCTACGAGCTTAACACTCGTACATTCTCAAAATGTTACCATCTTGTTCTCTTAGCTGATTTCCACACAGACATCTAATATAAAAAGTGACACATGGAGTGGGATAAGATAAACACTTCATCAGATCTTTGAAAACTTGGCAGCCTCTGAAGACACATTTTAACATCCTCAAAGCCCTGGAATAAGTGAAAGTCTCAAACCAGACTCAAGGAATTAAAGAATTCTTATTGTGAATGGCATACAATACAACTCTGTGAAGTCCTCAATAAAGATTGAAAATTATAAGTGATTAAAGAAGTTTGCCAAATTACAATTCATTGCCGTTATCTTTCATATTCCTTTAAGGCTTGAGACAAATATTGAGTTTTTGTTACTATTGTTAGTGCAGATGTTGCTGCATTTTTGAGCCAAAGCCAGGAATGGATTCGGCAGGAAGGAGAAGTAAAATCCTTTCTTTATATTTAGTATTCCCTTTGAATCCACTCCCGGCTTTGGCTGAAAAAATTGTAGCACAATGTATCATGTCTTAGACAGGCATTGGCATAAATTTCACTTCTTATGCCTAGGACCTCACTGTGGTACCCCAAGATTATTAAGAGGATGGTGGGTCGTAATTACTCTGGTGCATCTTGTGCCATCATACAATTGGCCCCAATATGTGTCTTCAACCTAAGGAACAGTTTAACAAACTAGTGGCAGATTAAGTTTTCCTATGTACAGCAGAGAAGGGGTTTTACAAAAATAGGTTTTGCCACGTGCCATACAACAAAAGGAATTTCAATTTTCTAACCCCTTTATTATCTTTGGTTACAGGTCCCAGCTAAGAGCTTTATGCCAACTGCCAATAAAAGTGGAGGAGAAAAACTACTATTCCATCTTAGTGACTAAGTAGTATGTTTTACCTATCACTCACTACAGAGATATACAATATACTATACAAGTATAACCACTCTAATTGCCCCATGTAAAAGAAAATATGCCAATAACGCCTCTTATTATAATTACTCAGATATAATTACTACAATACTGCTTTCTATGTACAAGAATATTACTATAGTACTGCCCCCTGTGTATAAGCAAATAATTACTATAATACTGCCCTATATGTAAAAACATGTGCAAAAATTTAACTACTATACTATTATAATAATAATAATAATAATAATAATAATAATTATTATTATTATTATTATTATTATTATTATTGTATTTACTTATATAGCACCATTAATTCCATGGTGGTTTACATACAGTGCACAAAATATACAAAAAAAAATTATTATACTATTGCCCTACTTCTATACTGTCACTTATGTACAAGTATACTACTTCTATGATACTACTCCATGTAAAAGAATATAACTACTGTATTATTGCCCTTATGTACAAGAATAATCACTACAGTTTTGCCCCTATGTAAAAGAAAATACTGTTGTCTACCTCTTATGTACACAAATATAATAACTGCAACCTAAGTAAAAAACATAAATACTATAAAAATGCCTCCATGTACTAAAATGTAACTACTATACTACTGTCCTTCTATACAGGACGATAACCTCTATAATACTGCCCCTAATTAAAAGAATAAACTTTAATATTGCCTCTTATATAGAAGAATATAGCTGTTATACTACTGCCCCAATGTATAAAACTATAATTAATATAATACAGCCTACTATATACAGTCCTATGAAAAAGTTTGGGCACCCCTATTAATCTTAATCATTTTTTGTTCTAAATATTTTGGTGTTTGCAACAGCCATTTCAGTTTGATATATCTAATAACTGATGGACACAGTAATATTTCAGGATTGAAATGAGGTTTATTGTACTAACAGAAAATGTGCAATATGCATTAAACCAAAATTTGACCGGTGCAAAAGTATGGGCACCTCAACAGAAAAGTGACATTAATATTTAGTAGATCCTCCTTTTGCAAAGATAACAGCCTCTAGTCGCTTCCTGTAGCTTTTAATCAGTTCCTGGATCCTGGATAAAGGTATTTTGGACAAACAATTCAAGTTCAGTTAAGTTAGATGGTCGCCGAGCATGGACAGCCCGCTTCAAATCATCCCACAGATGTTCAATGATATTCAGGTCTGGGGACTGGGATGGCCATTCCAGAACATTGTAATTGTTCCTCTGCATGAATGCCTGAGGATTTGGAGCGGTGTTTTGGATCATTGTCTTGCTGAAATATCCATCCCCGGCGTAACTTCAACTTCGTCACTGATTCTTGAACATTATTCTCAAGAATCTGCTGATACTGAGTGGAATCCATGCGACTCTCAACTTTAACAAGATTCCCGATGCCGGCATTGGTCACACAGCCCCAAAGCATGATGGAACCTCCACCAAATTTTACAGTGGGTAGCATGTGTTTTTCTTGGAATGCTGTTTCTTTTTGGACGCCATGCATAACGCCTTTTTTTATAACCAAACAACTCAATTTTTGTTTCCAAAATGAAGCTGCCTTGTCCAAATGTGCTTTTTCATACCTCAGGCAACTCTATTTGTGGCGTACGTGCAGAAACGGCTTCTTTCTCATCACTCTCCCATACAGCTTCTATTTGTGCAAAGTGCGCTGTATAGTTGACCGATGCACAGTGACACCATCTGCAGCAAGATGATGCTGCAGCTCTTTGGAGGTGGTCTGTGGATTGTCCTTGACTGTTCTCACCATTCTTCTTCTCTGCCTTTCTGATATTTTTCTTGGCCTGCCACTTCTGGGCTTAACAAGAACTGTCCCTGTGGTCTTCCATTTCCTTACTATGTTCCTCACAGTGGAAACTGACAGGTTAAATCTCTGAGACAACTTTTTGTATCCTTCCCCTGAACAACTATGTTGAACAATCTTTGTTTTCAGATCATTTGAGAGTTGTTTTGAGTAGCCCATGATGACACTCTTCAGAGGAGATTCAAATAGGAGATCAACTTGCAATTGGCCACCTTAAATACCTTTTCTTATGATTGGATACATCTGGCTATGAAGTTCAAAGCTCACTGAGGTTACAAAACCAATTTTGTGCTTCAGTAAGTCAGTAAAAAGTAGTTAGGGGAATTCAAATCAATAAAATGATAAGGGTGCCCATACTTTTGCACCAGTCAAATTTTGGTTTAATGCATATTGCACATTTTCTGTTAGTACAATAAACCTCATTTCAATCCTGAAATATTACTGTGTCCATCAGTTATTAGATATATCAAACTGAAATGGCTGTTGCAAACACCAAAATATTTAGAACAAAAAATGATTAAGATTAATAGGGGTGCCCAAACTTTTTCATAGGACTGTATGAGAACACAGCTACTTTAATACTGCCACATTCCTACAAAAATCTAACTGCTATAATACTTCCTCCTTTGAACAGAAATATAACTAATATAATAATGCACCCTATATACAAGAATAGTTACAATAATACTGCCCCTACACACAAATATAACTACCATAATGACTCAGAATATAGTTACAATAACACTGCCCCCTACACATGAAAATCTAATGACTATAATACTACAATTAGACACGATAATAGAACTAATCTCCATTTGCCCACCAGAAGACCTTGAAAGCCTTGGCTATAGTTCAAAAAGTTCCCAAACAAGGTTAATTAAAAACTAGAATATAAAAGAAAATACTTAATAGCCATGTGCTGCACACAGTGAAGGGATCATTACTCACAAAATGGCTTGTATTTCAATGATAAGCAGAGTGCCGGCTGAGTCTACTTTTCTGTTGTTGAATGTGATATTTCTCCTGAGGGTTGGAACCTGCCTCCTCTTTCACTGATAATTTCTTCTGTTCTTCCTAGCCTCGTCACAGAAGGACAAAGGTGGGAAAGAATAGTTTTATATTAATCTCCACACCGACCTCATGCATTTAGTTTCTTATCAGGAATTTACACCTCGCCTCCGGTAAGGAATGATCTGTTAAATTCAGTTTTATTTTATTTCACACATGGAATACCTGCCTTGGGGTCACAGTGAGTCTCTCTGCTACGGCTGACAACACAACCAGAGGATTTTTTCCATTGTCAATCTTGTCCTTCTCGCTCACTTTTACTCCCTTTAATATTGAGCTTTACAGGTTATGGGCTTTTCTTCTGACTGCTGATCATTTTGCATTCCGAGGAAAAGCCAAGACCTGTGACAGCCTCAGCCTATTATTTTATTCTAATTCTTGATGTCAAACTGGCCCTGCTGTGCCAGGAGGGCCATTGTTAGCTCTTGCTACCATCAAAAACATGAATAGAAAAATACTCCCAATGCATGCTCGGACTGTTCCACAGGTGAAAAAGTAAATTCCCTGGTGGGTCCCTATCTTACACTGGCATGGTACAGTACATTCACTGTACTTCTTACAAATACTCTTTGTACAGCATTCAGGTTACTTGGTAAAATATACTAGATAGATTATTTTAAAAACTACCAGTTTATTTTTAGACACTGTAGACACATTGGGTGACTGAGATAACATCTAGATGTCAGACCAATCAATATGTGTCCTCCTGGGGCTCAGGTATGAACCTTGCCTCTATGCTGCTTTAGGTGTGTGGCCACCACATGGTATGCAACCCCCTTTTTCTGGCCCCCCAACACAGTATATGACTCCCTTTTTCTACCCCCCACAGTATATAACGCCTTTTTTTAACCCCCACAGGGTATACAAACCCCCTTTTTTGGCCAACCACATGACCAGTACCACTGTATATGACCCTCTTTTTCTGGACCCCCACAGTATATGACCCTATTTTCTGGCTCACCACACCGTATATGACCCCATTTTCTGGATCACCACGTAGTATATTACCCCCTGTTCCTGTCCCTCCATAGTATATGAACCTTTTTTCCCCCCACAGTATGTGACCCCCTTTTTTGCCCCCCCCCAGTATCTGTCCAGTTTATACTCCCCTATATGACTACGCTTTTTATGTCCTCCCCATAGTATAAGCTCCTTTTTTTATGGACCTCCACAGTACAGTATATGACCCCTTTTTTTTGCCCCCCAGTATATGCCTCCTTTTTTTTGCCCCCAACATATGATTCCCTTTTTTATGGCCTACCCACAGTATATGATCCTTTTTTTTCTGGCCCCCTACAGTATATGTCCCTCTTTTTTGCCACCCCTCCCTCAACATATGACCCATCTTTTCTTATAGCCTGCCATAGTATATGACCACTTTTTTATGGCCCCGCCACAATATATAATCTCCCCAACACCACACACAGTATATGTTAGGCCGCTACCTATTGCATTATTGTAATAGGTAGCAGATGATAATTTACTCACCCACCCACGCTCCTGTCCACGCCAGCCTCTGTTGCCACCTCCAGGGAACGCTGTAGCTGATGCTGAAAGATGCCAGGACTCTGGACATAGCATCTTGGCATTCTTCAAAGTCGTGACTTAAGTACAGGGCCTTCTAGAGTAAATTAGACAGGGGCAGTGGTTGAGACGCTTTACAGAGGCAGTGGTTGAGACACTTTACAGGGGCAGTGGTTGAGACGCTTTACAGAGGCAGTGGTTGAGATGCTTTACAGGGGCAGTGGTTGAGACATTTTACAGGGACAGTAGTTGAGACGCTTTACAGGGGCAGTGGTTGAGACGCTTTACAGGGGCAGTAGTTGAGACGCTTTACAGGGGCAGTAGTTGAGACGCTTTACAGGGGCAGTGGTTGAGACGCTTTACAGGGACAGTAGTTGAGACGCTTTACAGGGGCAGTGGTTGAGACGCTTTACAGGGGCAGTGGTTGAGACGCTTTACAGGGGCAGTAGTTGAGACGCTTTACAGGGGCAGTGGTTGAGACACTTTACAGGGGCTGTGGTTGAGACGCTTTACAGGGGCAGTAGTTGAGACGCTTTACAGGGGCAGTGGTTGAGACGCTTTACAGGGGCAGTAGTTGAGACGCTTTACAGGGGCAGTGGTTGAGACGCTTTACAGGGGCAGTGGTTGAGACGCTTTACAGGGGCAGTGGTTGAGACATTTTACAGGGACAGTAGTTGAGACGCTTTACAGGGGCAGTGGTTGAGACGCTTTACAGGGGCAGTAGTTGAGACGCTTTACAGGGGCAGTAGTTGAGACGCTTTACAGGGGCAGTGGTTGAGACGCTTTACAGGGACAGTAGTTGAGACGCTTTACAGGGGCAGTGGTTGAGACGCTTTACAGGGGCAGTGGTTGAGACGCTTTACAGGGGCAGTAGTTGAGACGCTTTACAGGGGCAGTGGTTGAGACACTTTACAGGGGCTGTGGTTGAGACGCTTTACAGAGGCAGTGGTTGGGACACTTTACAGGGGCAGTGGTTGAGACGCTTTACAGGGGCTGTGGTTGAGACGCTTTACAGGGGCAGTAGTTGAGACGCTTTACAGGGGCAGTGGTTGAGACGCTTTACAGGGGCAGTGGTTGAGACGCTTTACAGGGGCAGTGGTTGAGACACTTTACAGGGGCTGTGGTTGAGACGCTTTACAGGGGCAGTAGTTGAGACGCTTTACAGGGGCAGTGGTTGAGACGCTTTACAGGGGCTGTGGTTGAGACGCTTTACAGGGGCAGTAGTTGAGACGCTTTACAGGGGCAGTGGTTGAGACGCTTTACAGGGGCAGTGGTTGAGACGCTTTACAGGGGCAGTAGTTGAGACGCTTTACAGGGGCAGTGGTTGAGACGCTTTACAGGGGCTGTGGTTGAGACGCTTTACAGAGGCAGTGGTTGGGACACTTTACAGGGGCAGTGGTTGAGACACTTTACAGGGACAGTGGTTGAGACGTTTTACAGAGGCAGTGGTTGGGACACTTTACAGGGGCAGTGGTTGAGACGCTTTACAGGGGCAGTGGTTGGGACACTTTACAGGGGCAGTGGTTGAGATGCTTTACAGGGGCAGTGGTTGAGACGCTTTACAGGGGCAGTAGTTGAGACGCTTTACAGGGGCAGTAGTTGAGACGCTTTACAGAGGCAGTGGTTGGGACACTTTACAGGGACAGTAGTTGAGACGCTTTACAGGGGCAGTGGTTGAGACGCTTTACAGGGGCAGTAGTTGAGACGCTTTACAGGGGCAGTAGTTGAGACGCTTTACAGGGGCAGTGGTTGAGACGCTTTACAGGGACAGTAGTTGAGACGCTTTACAGGGGCAGTGGTTGAGACGCTTTACAGGGGCAGTGGTTGAGACGCTTTACAGGGGCAGTAGTTGAGACGCTTTACAGGGGCAGTGGTTGAGACACTTTACAGGGGCTGTGGTTGAGACGCTTTACAGAGGCAGTGGTTGGGACACTTTACAGGGGCAGTGGTTGAGACACTTTACAGGGGCAGTAGTTGAGACGCTTTACAGGGGCAGTGGTTGAGACGCTTTACAGGGGCAGTAGTTGAGACGCTTTACAGGGGCAGTGGTTGAGACGCTTTACAGGGGCAGTGGTTGAGACGCTTTACAGGGGCAGTAGTTGAGACGCTTTACAGGGGCAGTGGTTGAGACGCTTTACAGGGGCTGTGGTTGAGACGCTTTACAGGGGCAGTAGTTGAGACGCTTTACAGGGGCAGTGGTTGAGACGCTTTACAGGGGCAGTGGTTGAGACGCTTTACAGGGGCAGTAGTTGAGACGCTTTACAGGGGCAGTGGTTGAGACGCTTTACAGGGGCTGTGGTTGAGACGCTTTACAGAGGCAGTGGTT
This sequence comes from Leptodactylus fuscus, assembly GCF_031893055.1. NCBI lineage: Eukaryota > Metazoa > Chordata > Amphibia > Anura > Leptodactylidae > Leptodactylus > Leptodactylus fuscus. The sequence continues at coordinate 110,036,374 of NC_134270.1, read as the reverse complement.
GGGACACTTTACAGGGGCAGTGGTTGAGACACTTTACAGGGACAGTGGTTGAGACGCTTTACAGAGGCAGTGGTTGGGACACTTTACAGGGGCAGTGGTTGAGACGCTTTACAGGGGCAGTGGTTGGGACACTTTACAGGGGCAGTGGTTGAGATGCTTTACAGGGGCAGTGGTTGAGACGCTTTACAGGGGCAGTAGTTGAGACGCTTTACAGGGGCAGTAGTTGAGACGCTTTACAGAGGCAGTGGTTGGGACACTTTACAGGGACAGTAGTTGAGACGCTTTACAGGGGCAGTGGTTGAGACGCTTTACAGGGGCAGTGGTTGAGACGCTTTACAGGGGCAGTAGTTGAGACGCTTTACAGGGGCAGTGGTTGAGACGCTTTACAGGGGCAGTGGTTGAGACGCTTTACAGGGGCAGTAGTTTAGATGCTTTACAGGGGCAGTGGTTGAGACGCTTAAGAGGGGCAGTAGTTTAGACACTTTACAGGGGCAGTGGTTGAGCAGGGATATTTGTGCAAATGACAAATGTCAAGTCATCACAGCCCTCTGTAGATGGGCCTTTTATAGATTTAAATGAAGAAAGTTACATGGATTTATGGGCATGTATAGATATAGCACTGTTCAGTAGAACTAAGGCTAGGGTCTCATCACATTTTTACAGTATAGCTCAGGCCTCTGGTTTGAAAATACATGACAAGATTCCATGGAAAGGGCAGCAGTAGTCACTTGTTTGACATAGACTTCAATGACTAGAAAAAAAACTATATGTGGTACATTATGTTCGAATTTTATAATTTTTTATCATTGAAGTCTATTTAAAAGGGATTGCCCAGTGGCATAACTAGGAATGGCGGGGCCCTGTGGCGAACTTTTGACATGGGCCCGCCCCAACCGACACCTACGCCTACACCTACGGCAAGACATTGTGTTCCAGCATGAATGTGATCTTGTGCACAAAGTAAGGTCCATAAAGGCATGGTTGAATTAGTTTGGTGTGGAAGACCTTGACTGGAACACCCAGCGCCCTGATCTCTACTAGAGATGAGAGATTAGTACTCGGTCGAGTAGGTGTTCGATTGAATACTACGATATTCAAAATACTCGTACTCGATCGAGTATTACTAGCTGTTTGAAGTTAAGATTTGATGCAGAGCCAGCGTTGATTGGCAGAATGTTATACATTGCCAATCAATGCTAGTTCTTCTCTTATCTTTAGAAGTCTTCTCCCTGTGCAGCGTCCCCGCGGCATCTTCCGGCTCTGAATTCACTTTACCAGGCATCGGGCCTGGGCAGAGCCGACTGCGCATGTCCACTTGTAGTGCGGGCATGTGCAGTCGGCTCTGCCCAGGCCCAATGCCTAGCAGAGTGAATTCAAGGCTGGAAGAGGACGCAGGGACGCTGCGCAGGGAATAAAATCCAGCCCGACCCTCAGTCATGGACTTGGTAAGTAGAATTTGATCGAATGTTGCGTACCCCTGAAACGAGCATTTCCCCCCATAGACTATAATGGGGTTCGAAACCCGTTCAAACAGTCGAACTGTGTGCGGCTGTTCGAATCAGATTTCGAACCCCGAAATTTTAGTGTTCGCTCATCTCTAATCTCTACATCATGAAAAAACTTTGTGATGAACTAGAATGGAGACTGCAAGTCAGGTCCACTCATCCACCATCAATGTCTGAATTCACACATGCTTTTCTAGACAAATGGATAAAAATTTCCAAAGACTCACTAAAGCTTGTAGGAAGATTTCCCCAAAGAATTGAAGCTGTTTTAGCTTCAAAGAGAGGGTCCATCCTATATACTGTAAATACCTTTGGATTTAGACTGGTGTGTTACAAAAGCTCCTGTAAATGTAATGTGTTTTGTCCATATAGTGCAGCAAACATGTGGAAAAAAAACTCCATATGCACACACGTTAGGGATTCTCTGAGGTTTTTCCCAAAGGATCTATATATTTCTAGTTGTAACCCATTAATCACTTACATATATGGTGGTCCCAACATCAAGACCCCCCACCTATGCCATTCTAATGTTAAGCCGTCTCACTTGTCATTAATTAATCTATTAGGATAAAACCCTCATTGAATAATACAATGTTACATCACAGCCTAGAAATCCATTTAAATTACCAATGAAACCCATTTGTTCTTAGAAAATAGACAACATTGTAAAATCCATACACCAGCAAATACAGAAATTATGTTTCACCAGACCTTAGGCAAATAGGAAATTTCTTAATAAAACCTACAATCCATAAACTCTTAAAGTGTATAAAATACTATTAAAAGGTAAAAAAAGAAAAAAACCTTAGCAGTCCTTAAAATTCAGTTTAACTCTTGCAGTTTCGTTATTTATAATCTCAGAATTTACATTTTCCATGCCAAGAAAGAGTTAACAATCGATGGCAATGCAGATATATACTTGTATTATTATTCTGTGGGGTGCATAATATGAAAAGCCTTGCTGCATTATTAGACACGGCTGGACACCTACTATTATTCACAGCTACACATCATTCCGCACAACACAGACAGTGTTCAAGAACTCAACGGCATTTTATTGGCAGTGCCACCCGTGGCTCCTCAACAGTCCCTCTGTTTAAAGTCACAGCATTGTACGGGTGGAGTAAAGGGAACATGTATATGCTTGTATCTGAGTATTGCACTGCCATGTTCTATGCTTACTGATCTTTGTTTGTAGAGAGTAGCATTTACTTTTATCAGTAAAGTCATTGTCAGAAATATTCTGATGCATATACAGTAAAGGAACTAGGCTTAAAGTTTGATAACTTGGCAGGAGCAATACTGAATCTTTTGTGTCTTAGTTTTTGTTGCCAGAAGTAGATTTCATAAGGAATGGGAGATATAAAGTAAGGACTTGTACACCCGTAACTGCAGTGCAAAAAGTGCAGTAACAACTGCCACAAAAACAATGTGTGCCCATCTCCCATGAGAGAGTAGTCCAATGGGCACAATGTCTGACAACCTCAGTTCTGGCAGAAAATACCATTGTCATTGCTGTAGTTCTACATGACATGGAGTTTTAGTTCTGCCATTTAAATTGAATTGCTCTTATAAAATTACTAGCCTCTGCCCACGACTTTGTCTGCGGGTTGTTGGCGTCGATGCCACCTATATTCAGCAAATTGCTGCCTCTCTATGGTTTTCCTGCTCCAGCATTTCGGCAACTCTCAAGCTGTCCTGCTGCTGACCTTATGCCTCACACCATGCCTGTGATTGTTCCGGCATCTCAGCAGCTCGCTGCGATGCCATATAATGAGCGTGTTGTTGGTGTTGATGATCCGCCTGCTCCAGAGTTTTAGCAGCTGTCAAGCTGTCCTGCTGCTGAACTTGTTCCTTGTCCCTCGCTGGGATGCCGTATAATGAGTGTGTTGTTAGTGTTGATGAACCCCTCAGCTCTGCTTGAGGAGAGCTCTGTGACTTCTGGCTACCTTCATAGCTGTCGGTGTTTGCGACAAATTAGATTTTGTTTTTCCAGGCATGTTGAAAATTGGCAAACTACCAATTTGGATTGAAGGTGTTTGCCCATGTCAATTTGTCTGCAGTGCCTGGAGCAGATCAAATAATATGCAAATGTGTGAACACTGAGGGCTAGTGTGTGTCTATACAGAGAGATAACAGCCCTGGCTTTCTCAGAAGCAGAGATAAGAGCAGTGTAATATAGTATGTGAACATAACAGTCGCAAAGCCATGTCATTTACCGGGATAAAAAGTAGCCTATATTTTAATCAAGGTTACAATCTATTTATGTGCCAAATTTCATTCAAATAATATTAGTAGGATATAAAGGTGTAGTTGTTATTTATGTACTATACTGTATTTGGCTTCAGAAAGGTACTCTGCCATTTGTTTTTGGGCATAATATGGTGGTGTCGTTTTGCCAATTTACAACTTTGCTAAATGGGGGTATCATTTATACACTGTACATTACCTCTGTATAGCTCTTTTATTTTGGCACTATATTTTTGGTGGCATATTAGGCATATAGCCTGGTTAGCTGCATTTTATAGAGATTTCTCTTGAACTACGCATTTAGGTACTTGCATTGTTCTTTAATTTTGACAGCAGCTCAGCATTAACATCAACTCAGTATTATATCAGCAGCTCAGTCTATTCTCTCCTTTTATCTACTACTAGCAGGAGGACCCGACTTCGCACGGGTATATTAAATTTTTTGTTTGTGTAGTGGCCCCATAAGAATTGTCCAGTTTTGCACTGGTGTATTTTGTATATTGTTTGTTTGTTTCCATAAGAGTCTCAATTCAGATATCAGTGAAAAACCTGCAATCGGTTGTTATGGAGACCTGGAGTAAAGCTGTGTGTATCAGTTAAAAAATCTGCGATCGGTTGCTATGGAGAACTGGAGTAAAGCTGTGTGTAACAGTGTCATCCACAGCAGCGTGCTCATTTAAAGCACTGGCCAGACATTTCCCATTCATGATTACTTCACCTGTAATTCCAATTTTGTCGTCTACTTGATAAAATGTCCATGCGGTCTCGCATACGTTGAGGAGACCACCCAATGTGTGCAAGACCTTATTAAGCAACATAAATCCAATATTCGCTGCCGGAACTTACTCTTACCCATTCCATCACATTTCATTCATGCAGGGCACAATGTCTCACAACTCAGATTCCAGGTTCTTGAACATGTGGCTATGCCACGTAGGGGTGGAAACAGAATCACCCTATTGAAAAAAAGAGAAGCCTATTGGATACATAGGCTTCAGACCATGGAACCCCGTGGTCTGAATAGGGAGTACGAAATCCAAGCATTCTTATAGGCCAGTGTTCCATCTGTCTTATGGGGTTACTTTGTAATGCATAAGTACTTTGTCATGTCATCACCTGATCCATTTACCTGCTTACTTCACAGGCTCACAAGGACCGCCTCTGACTGGCCCCACCGGGCCTGCCGCCATTGGTATCCTTCATTTTTTTAACTTAATTTTTTTATTTTTTTATTTTGTACATTTTTTCTGTTTTCTTTTTCCTTATTTTTTATTATTATTTTTTTGATTCTTTTTTTATTTTTTTATTTTAATTTAATTTTTTTAATTATTTTTTATTTGTTTTGTTTATTTTTTCTTATTATTTTTTATTTTTTTCACATGCTTTCAATTTTAAAAAAAAATTTTGTATCCAAAATATTTTTTTATTTTTCATTTTTTGATTTTTTTTATTCTCCTATTTCTTTCATTCTTTTCTTTATGTTCAGTATCATATTTGTGGTGCTCCTCCCTTTCATTTCCCCTTTCTTCTTTTTACTTTTCTTCCTTTCTATGTCCTCTGGTTAACAGGTCTATTATGTCACACTGCCATACATTTACTCATCACTGTAATTCAGTTACTTAGTCTCACTCTCACCAGTTATTAGGGTGCTTCTCTGATCACATATCATTGAATGTGAACGCTACTACGTTCAACTCCGGCTTACCATTTAAATCGTATACGCGCATGCGCCGACATCTTTACTTTTCATACTTAGTCTCCGATGATAATTTTTCTCTTGGTCCTTGACGCTCCATCCTATCTGTCACACGCACATAGGCGCGATTCGGACCAATCATGTGAGGTCCAGCGCCGTTTTTAAAGGGAGGCTAGACACCACTCCGTCTGCGCCTTCCCTTGGCATACTGCCTGGTTCATTTTTTGCGCAGCATACATTTATTAATCCACAGCGGGCTTGGTTCGGTTCCAGCGGAGTTAAGGTCCTCTAGGGAAAAAGCAACTATATTATTGAGCTATTGGAATGCACCTATTCTTAGGACTGTACATTGTACTGTTTGCAGGTATCTGTGAGCCTCCATTACCTTGACATTGGTCTTATTTACTACTGCTTCCACTGCTAAACAGGTGATATTCTCTAACTTTGCTTTTTACTATGTTTTATCACGTCCTAATATGACATATTGTTTACCTTGACTAAGTACATCCCATAGATAACTACCGTGTTATCCTTGTTGTTGCCAAACCTCATTTTTGGCTCATATATGGCTTTTTTTTGTATATAGTGTACATGTTTGTATATAATTTTCTGTATCACGATGTGTCACACCGATTGATTGTGAATCACTACAGATTTTTCTTAAGTTTATTGATTTATTTATTTTTTCTGAAATATATGTAGAGTCTGAAGAAGGTCGACTAAGACCGAAAACGTTCACTACTGAAACTCTACTTTGTGAAGCTCCTCTTTATTGTACTGAGACGGGGTGGGAACCTAGCTTCACTACACAAGGTCTATGCTTGTATCCATTTGAATAATCCTCCATAGTGTGGTACTTTGTGCAGACGCGAGTACCACAAAGTACCACACAGTAATGTGTGCTAACCTGTGTATCTAATCCTCCAGTGTGTGGTACTTTGTGCAGACACATGTATCTAATCCTGGCATGTGGAACTGTGTGCAGACGCACGTATCTAATCTTTTGGCATGTGAGTTTGGTTCTCGTCTTAAACCTTCCCGGACACCTGAAGTATCTGTATGCCAAATTTGGTGAAGATCGGTCCAGTCGTTTGGTCGCGTATAGAGAACAGACAGACAGACAGAAATTCATTTTTATAAGATAGACAGATTAGACACTTATGCGAGCATGTGAACACATATCGGACTGAGCCATTGCTAACCATTAACCAGCTATATGTCTCTGTAGCTGCAGTGCAATACAATGCTAAGGAACCAGCCAGGGGTGTATTTGGACAGACAGTTTCCTGATAGGTTGCTGAAGTTACCGATGAAGGGGCTGTTTAATGCACAAACATATGCAAAAGCTTCCATATACTTGTTACTTGTGATCAGACCTTTGGAAAGCATCACATGAGCAAAAGGTCCTCAAGTCACAGCAATAAGAGGGTTCCAGACTAGGGTTGAGCGATGGGGATTGGAAAAGATCGGATCCTGATCGGCGATCGAGTAAATTACATGATCATGATCGGGTTCCGATCCCGCCTAAAAAAGATCGGGAACGGAATTCCGATCCCAATCGCACAACCGACTTACCTGCACAGAACCGCTCCCGCTCCCCGGAGCCCCGGGTCGTTGTTCTCTCCTCCCTCTCTTCGTATGCCAGCAGAGCGCTGTGTGCTCGCCCCCTAGGCTAGTGTTACTGCTGGGAGTAGGCGGGGCTTTTTGTGGCTTAGGAGAGTGTGGGTGGGTACAGGGAGGGGAGGCGTGAGTGATGCACTCACGTCTCCCCACCCTGTACCCGCCCACACTCTCCTAAGCCACAACAAGCCCCGCCTTCTCCCAGCATCAGTCATACTAGCCTGGGAGGTGGGGGCGCACAGCGCTCTGCTGGCGTGCGAAGAAAGAGAGGAGAGGAGAGAACAACGGCCCGGAGCTCTGGGGAGGGTGTACAGATCGGGAGAGGAGGCAGCATCAGTTTTGTGCAGGTAAGTGGGGGGGACTAAGTAGCCAGTGGATATTTTAATCACTACACAGTGTGGAGGCTTCAATTTTTGGACTTCATGCTGTGTAGTGAACAGGATCGTTTTTTAAAATCCGATCATTGATCATTAAAAAAAATCCCATTGACTTACATTAGGATCGGAATTGGGATCGGGATCGGGTTCGAATGGAAAACTATTGGAAATTGGATTTTAAAATCGATCCTGAAATCTCAAGATTGGCTCAACCCTATTCCAGACACTGAAAAAGAAAAAGAAAAAGCGTCAGCCATGACACTGAGAGGTAGAGTCCTCGTCTATGGATGAGTACTATCAGGAGGGGAGGGAGGCGTTCCTCCCCACTCTCACAGTACAGCGCAATAGATGCTGCTGTGAGGAAGGGTGTTCCTGACTGTCAGAAATGTCCTTCTGATGGTGAAGAGCTACAGTACTGGCACTGATAGCTCTTCACCAGGGGCACAGAACATGAAAGTGGATTGGCTGTTGGCTTTCTAGCAGTACATAAAACCGCATGGGCCCCAGGAGGTGAAAGGTCCCTTCCCGACATCCGCCATAATGGTTCAGCGCTGCCGCGAAGGACTTCCCGCAAACTGTGTGCGCACCATGCCCTGCGAGTGTCAGCCGTATGTTACGGCTGATAATGCCCTGTAACACCCACAGTCGGAACGGAGTCCGATCACGGGTGTTAACCCCTGAGATGCCGGCGGTCAAACATGACCGCTGGCATCTCAGGGGTTTCGGTTTCGATCGGTCCCGATCGGCACCCCCCCGCGACGGTTTCGGGGGGGGGGGTGCCAGTGACCCAGGGTCTGCTCCATCACTTCCCCCTCCACGTACCTGGTTGATCCTGCCAAAATGGAAGCTGGCAGCCCCGTGTGTATACACAGACTGACAGCTTCCTGTACACTGCAATACACGTGTATTGCAGCATAAATGTAGTTAAGCAGTGATCAGCAGATCACTGCTTCAATCCCCCATGGGGACAGAGAAAAAAGTTATAAAAAAGTAAAAATAAAAAAGTTTAAATCATTTCAAACTTTATAAAATGCATATTTTTCAAAGTTTCCACCAAAATTCCTATTTTTTCATAATTAAACACAAAACATATCAACTAAAATTTACTATTAACATGAAGTACAATGTGTTATGAAAAATCAACCTCAAAATCACTTTGATAAGTTGAAGCATTCCAAAGGTATTGCCACATAAAGTGACACATGTCAGTTTTGAAAAATCGAGCTTGGTCAGGAAGTCAAAAAGTGCCATCGGCGGGAAGGGGTTAAAGTACTCCTATTAATTTAACTTGCTAATTCCTTATTTTAAAGGGGGGAAGATCCACACAACATTTTGCCCAGAAGCCATGCACTCTTGAATCACAGTAAGTAACCCATGTGCTTCTTTTCCTCATTTTAGCCCTTATATGTGTAATGGTCTCCTTTAAACTTCTAGGATGGTTTGTGGTAGAACACTATCTGCATCAGTACACAATCTTTGCCAAAACTTCTGTTGGATATGCTCTTTCTAGTTCATAAACCCTACTTACTACACACCCTTGAGAGGCTGAGAAAACAACACAACGTCATGCTCCAGTGTTTAGGTAAAGAGAAGACAGATGTTGTTCAGGCTTCAGCTAAATGAGAGCTGATTCCTCTCTCTTGCCGCTTACAATGACCATCTGGGTAGTCACGATCAATTACTTACTGGTTCGGTCAGCTTGCTGAACTCAGTTTAATACATGGGGTTTATGTTTTACCAGAATATTTTAATTCTTGTTTTTATCACCATCAATCGTCTAATATTCTGTATTATTTTTGATGAATTATGTATGACCCACTACATTGTAACAGATGTACCAGAACATAAGGAAATGAAAAGAAATGTATTAAAATGTAATATTATTAACTAGACGGGCATATCTACATTTCCCTTTACAATATTCTAGCAAAGCTATGTATACAATGCAGAATCTAGAAAGAAGACATTATATCGATATACAAGAATACAGGGAGTGTTATTTAAATCCTACTAATTTTATTCCCTGCTCTGATATCCTATAGATCCTGTGGGAAATAAAGATTATATCAAGCTCACAGTCTTGTAAATGTTATAGGATAACTAGTTGCGGCTCCCAGGAGGTCATCCTGATTATCCAATGTGAGGAAGAGGACGGAAGGCAACGCCAAACGCTGCGAAATGAAACTAATTATAGAGCTAAATGTACAGGGAGCCACCTGATTCATTACTTATTTATATAGCATCGGCGTAGTCTGTATGTTGTGGCTTCTTTCACATCAGTCCCTGCATCCAGTGGACTTAAACATGTTTTAGCTAAGGCATATACAGAGCAGATGTATATACTAAGGGGGCATTCACACAATCTAACGTGGCACTGATTCTTGCACAATTACTCACAAAAGAATCAGCGCTGCAAAACAGAATCCCGTTGACTTCAATGGGTTCAGTTTAATGCACGTCACACATTGAAATCAATGGGAGGCTTTTTAACCCATTGATTTCAATGCGCTACACGCATTAAGCGGAACCCATTGAAGTCAATGGGATTCTGTTTTGCAGCGCTGATTCTTACATGAGTTATCGTGTAAGAATCAGTGCCGCGTTACATCGTGTGAATGCCTCCTAAAAACAATTTCTTGGGAAAATACAATATATGGAGGAAAGTATTCAGATACAGATCTTAAAGGGGTTGTCTGGTGAGATTAAAGTGATGATGATGATGATGGACCCTGGGGTTTTGGACTCGTCACAACCCTCGAGTTACTTGATCAAAAGCAGCCCTCTGCCCCCTCCGATTTCACAGGTAAATAATTACCTTAGCAATGGAGCCTATCTGACTATAGTATATTAATTACCTGTGACATTGGGTGAAGGTGGGAGCGAGAGGAGTGACCTAGGGGTTTGGAGGGCTGTCCCTGATCATATTACCAGAACCCACGGGATCATAATCATCTGCCAGATCAGGTAAATCAATTTACTCTCACCAGACAACCCCTTTAACCATTGCATTCAGGAGCTTCAGGCACTCTCATTGTCACAAGTGTCTAAAATCTAGCATGCAGTCATGTGTCTGTTGTCATGGATTCAGCCTTTACAATGACTGAAGTCCAGGGTGGTACTGTAATAAGATGCCACTGTAAAACTAGTTAGTTCATGAAATGTCTGCCCTTCGTGATCTTAATACTATTCTCAACTCTTTAGGAACCACAGGAACTCAACCATGAAGTGGCAGATTACATATGGTTACAGAGTGGGCTCACTAACGCCCTACTGACTCAATACTCTGGTATTAACTTCAGTACTTAATGCTGGGAGATTCATGGAATGGGTTTCCATAGCCAAGCAGCTGTAGACAAGTCTTACAACAAGCCCAATGTCAACCATAGGATGGAGTGAAATGTGCACCAAGACTGTACTCTGGAGCAGCGGAAACGTGTTCTGAGGAGTGACGACTCTCACTTCTCTGACAGTCTTATGATTATAGATTTGACAAATGGCAGAAGAGTGTGACAGACAATACTAAAGATAATATATATACAGTACTGTTCAAAAAATTTAGGCAGGTTTGGAAAAATGCTGCACAGTAAGAAAGCTGTCTAAAACGTGGTCCTAGTTTATTTTTATCAATTAACAGAGAAATCTAAATCAAAACAATATTTGGTGTGATTATCCTTGTGGAGGAGGGATCCTGGAAGTTACTGCCCTGCGCTTCCCAGTAAATTTATTGGAACACAACTTTGAAGGCAGTTTGCACTGATGTGATTTGTCAATTATGCTAAAGAGGTTTTCCCATCTCACTGTTTCAGCATTACCTGTAGTCTCGTCTTCTCACTTCCTCTATTTCTCTACTCCCCCCCTCCGATTCTTGCGGAATGGGACTCACAATACATATGCACAACTTTGTAGAGAAGAACTCAGTGTTATCTGTGTTTTTACACAGAGAGATAATAGACTTAACGTTATCAGCAAACTGCAATTAGCTGAACTGATTTTCCTGCTGGCAGAACTGTAGATAACAGTGAAAGCACTGAGTGATGTCACTTGTCCTATCACACAGGTCCGTGGTTACAGCAATGTAGTTCACATAGCAGGCACACAAAGCAGCATTTGTAAAGCAATATATTTAGGAAAAGTCTTCAATTTACATAAACTACCAGTATAGATAGGTTCCTTGAGATGGGACAATCCCTTCAAACAGTGCTAGATCTGTATATCAATATCCATATATAGATTAAGATACAGAATATAAACAACAATAATATTTTTCAGGGAAATCATATTATCATACAATACATAGAAGAGATAAAAATGCCCACCTCAAGAGGTTTCTTAAGATTCTTGCTGAGAATATATCCCATTTCCTTCATCTCCACATTGAAGAAGAAGAAAGCTAGGAAATATAGAAAGGGATTCAGAAAAACTAAACTAAATCTTCTTTGGGCCTTTGTAGGGTCTTCATTTTGACCTGTTTTCCTCTGTAGACTTTCTTTCCCTATTATACCTATATGGAAAACGCCAGCGTTTCCTTACGTATAATTGACATGCTGTGATTTACAAAAAGACAATGGTTTGGGAAATTACAGAATTTCCATAACAGATATTTTTCTGCAATTTCTTGATGGGACTAGTCAGAATCCCAACCACTTTGCAGGTACTGTAAAAACGTAGTGAATTCGCAACATGGGGCACTGGCCTAAAAGTGTTTTCTTATAAAGGTCAAGGATAGGATTTCATGAAGAACGAATCTCCTGAACTGTAAGTAGAAGGAGGATGGAGAAAAGACTTTTGTCAGAGCAAATGTTAACCATTGAGAATAGTAATTAGTAGCAGATAGAGATGAGCGAGTACTGTTCAGATCAGCCGATCCGAACAGCACGCACGCATTGAAATGAATGGACGTAGCCGGCACGCGGGGGGTTAAGCGGCCGGCCGCCGTCAAAGCGGAAGTACCAGGTTCATCCATTCATTTCAATGCGTGCGTGCTGTTCGGATCGGCTGATCCGAACAGTACTCGCTCATCTCTAGTATCAGAGATTGCCTCTAATCCATTGAATCTACAACTTATCATTGAAAAGGATTCTTCTACACATGATAATATACCAAGAGGTACAGAAGTACTGTATATATAGAGGCATAACTCTGTATGCAAGTACATTAGAGATTGTATAGATTGTAAATTGTGGCCATTCAACATATCAAATTTCTTTAATCAGGGACATTATTGTTATCGCTACATAGAAAACTTACACCATAGAAGTATCACTGGCAGTGAATGAGGGAACAGAGAAAAAAAAACAATGCCCAAATTGTTGTTTTCCTGATTACCTCTCCCCCCAAAAAAATGGAATAAAAATTGTTCAAAATGGTGTTTGTACTCCATAATAGTAACAATAAACACTACTGCTCTACCACAAAAAGAGCATTTATACAGCAGGAATATAAAAAAACTATATTATTATTATTATTATTATTATTATTATTTATTTATATAGCACCATTAATCCCATGGTGCTTTACATTTGGGGGTTACATACAATACACAGAATATACAGGTAGATATAATACTAACAGTGACCGATTGGCACAGTGGGGTAGAGGGCCCTGCCCGCGAGGGCTTACAATCTATGAGGGAAGCATCTTGGTAGTTTCCTGGGTGAGGAAGGGGCGAATTCGGTGGATGTTCTTGAGCTGGAGGTGGCAGGAGGTATTGAGGGCTTGAATATGTGGCTTGAAGGATAGGTCAGAGTCCAGGGTTACCCCAAGGCATCGGGTCTGTGGGACAGGGGTAATTGTAGTTACATTAACTTTGATAGATGGGTCAGGTGGAGGGGCCATACAGGATGGGCTGAAGATGATAAACTCTGTTTTCTCCATGTTGAGTTTGAGAAAGCGGGAGGAGAGGAAGGAGGCTACGGCCGCTAAACAATCTGGAATTCTGGCCAGCAGGGAGGTCATGTCTGGTCCAGAGATGTATATTTGGGTGTCATCGGCATAGCAGTGGTACTGAAAGCCGTGAGATTCTATGAGTTGGCCCAGGCCAAGGGTGTAGATGGAGAACAGGAGGGGTCCTAGGACGGAGCCTTGGGGGACACCTACAGAGAGAGGGCGTGGTGAGGAGGTGGTGTGCGAGTGGCAGACGCTGAATGTGCGGTCGGTGAGGTATGAGGAGATCCAGGAATGGGCCAGGTCTGAGAAACCAAGGGATGAGAGAATTTCTAACAGGAGGGAGTGGTCAACTGTGTCAAAGGCAGAGGAGAGGTCGAGGAGGAGGAGGAGGACAGAGTAATGGCGCTTGGCTTTGGCGGTTAGCAGGTCGTTAATGACTTTTGTTAGGGCAGTTTTAGTGGAGTGCCGGGGTCTGAAGCCTGACTGTAGTCTGTCAAAGAGCAGGTTGGATGAGAAATAGGAGGAGAGTTCGGAGTGGACATGCTGCTCAAGAAGTTTTGAGGCGTACGGGAGCAGAGAGATGGGACGATAGTTGGCAGGAGAGGACGGGTCGAGGGACAGTTTCTTAAGTATAGGAGTGACAGTGGCGTGTTTGAAGGCTGAGGGGAAGGATCCATTGGTTAGGGATAGATTGAAAAGATGGGTTAGGGCTGGAGTAATGACTTCAGCGAGTTTGGGGATGAGATGTGACTGGATCGGGTCGAGCACGCAGGAGGTGAGGTGGGATTTGGAGATTAGGGAGGAGAGTTTTTCGTCAGTGATGGATGAGAAACAGGTCAGGATGAGGAACAGTAAGTAGTTGGGTAGAGGGGTTGTCGGGGGAGTAGGGTGAGACTGTCTCTGATGGTGTCAATTTTAGTTTTAAAGTAAGCGGCAAAGTCGTCAGCTGAGATAAGTGATGTCGGAGGGGGGCGGGAGGACGGAGAAGGGAGTTGAAGGTGGAGAAGAGCTGTTTGGGGTTGCAAGAGAGTGCAGATATGAGTGTGGTGAAGTAGACCTGCTTTGCAGAGGTGAGTGCGTTCTTAAATGAGTGTCAAAATATGGTGAAGCCAAGCTAATTTTTTTTGTAGTAGTAAAGCAAAAAAACTAGATAAGATCCCAGGTGTTGGTTTTGTTGAGGGGTGTCTGTAAACAACTCGAAAATAGTTTTGTGGACAGATGAGACCAAGATAGAGCTTTTAGGTAACGTACATCATTCTACTGTTTACCGAAAACGGAATGAGGTCTACACAGCACCAACAGTCAATTATGGTGGAGATTCAGAGAAATTTTGGGGTTGTTTTACGGTCTCTGTCACTGGGTGTAAGGTATCATGAAATCTGAAGATTACCAGAGGATTTTGATTCGCAATGTAGGACCTAGTGTCAGAAAGCTGGGTTTGCGTCCTAGGTCATGGGTCTGCCAACAGGACAATGACCCCAAACATATTTCAAAAAGCACCCAGAAATGGATGGAAACAAAGCATTGTAAAGTTCTAAAGTGGCCAGCAATGAGTCCGTATCTAACTCTCATTGAACACCTGTGGAGAAATCTTAAAATTGCTGTTGGGAGAGACCTGGAGCAATTTGCAAAAAAGTCATCAAAAATTCCATTTGAGAATTTTAAGAAGCTTATTGCTGGTTACAGGAAGCAGTTGATTGTGCCACCAAATATTAAGTTGAGAGAACTAGTAATTTTGTCTAGTCCATTTTTGTAGTTTGGTGTGAAATTATTTAATTTTTGGCTTTTTTTTCTCTGTTTCTCTGTGTTTTATGCACAAAGGAAATAAACATATGTAATTGCAATAATTTTCTAGGAAAAATACTTCATGTTCTGCAAAAATGTCAGGGGTGCCAACTCTTAAGGTGCCAGGTAAAATTGAGTTCTGATAAGAGCGCCATATACAGGAAATAAAGGCACATAAAAAGTAAAAAAACATAGCAAGCAGGATGTTTGCAAGCACCACTAGATGAAGGTCTTGCTTCATACTGTTTATAAATTGAACTCATGTATTCTTGCTGCAAGAATTTTTCATTTATGCATTTTCGTTTTTTACTCACCACCTTTCAAAACCACTTTTTTTTCAGTTCACGGATACTTGCAAGGGCCTAATTTTTTGCAGGTAAAATTATGCGGCGTTCACACGGAGTGTTTTGGCTCAGGAATACAGTCCTATGGTGAGGCATTTTTAGGAGGAGGAATTTGAGTCAGTTTCCTGACCAAATTCCTGAGCCAAAAGTGATATAAAATATGATGTACTGAGAAGCTGAGCAAAAATACTGAATCAGAGGAAATTAAAAAATAACTGCAATTGTGCAATTCTGTTTTTACAGCATTCTCTGTACAGAAAAAATGGAATATTACCTATATTCTGTGCATCATAAGGATCATGACAATACAACATTTATACAGTTTATTTTAAGTTTCACTACATTTACAAAAATACAAAACTTTGAAATTTAATTTAGCCATATTCTGACTCATATAGCCTTTTTATATCAGTGTTCTGGTCTGTGTAAGGTTTAACTTTTTTGCAGGGCAAGTTGCAATTTTTATTTATATAACATTGGAAGTTGTCTAATTTTAGTTTGTTTTTTTATAATTGTATTCTTTTTTTTTTTTTTTTTTTTGAGGGGGGGGGGGGGGGGGGGGATTAGGAAATGGCCATTTTTTCCTGCTGTGAAATTCACTATTTGTAATAAATATTTTATATTTAGAAATTGGATATTTTCGGATGTGGTAATACCTAATATGTTTATGGCTTAGGCTGTACGTTGCAGAAACATAATACTTTTGGATACTGCATATTAGAGTACCAGCGAGCTAAATGAGATTTTGGTTGTCATCTAAACATTGCAGAAAAAAAGCTGCAGAAAAGCTGCTTTTTCAAAAAGGTCTGTGTTTTTAAAAAATGCAGAATATTAATTTTAGCTGCGGAATTGCAAGTGTTTTTTTCTTTAGATTTAATATAGAAAGTATAAAGGAGAGAAAAACATCAAAGACTCAGTGGAAAATGCTGTGGAAAAAAAAAGCAATGTGTTTTCGCTGCACTTTTTTCCTAAAAGTTTATTAGGTACGTTTGGTTATGTGCGGCCTTAGCCTATGTTTGTTTTGCTTATTTTTATTTTTCATCAGAGACCCAGCGGGCACCAGATATTAAGCCCTGACATCCTCCATATGATTACAGCAAATGTGGGTAAAGGTAGTATATAGAGATGAGCGAACAGTGTTCTATCGAACACATGTTCGATCGGATATCAGGGTGTTCGCCATGTTCGAATCGAATCGAACACCACGTGGTAAAGTGCGCCAAAATTCGATTCCCCTCCCACCTTCCCTGGCGCCTTTTTTGCACCAATAACAGCGCAGGGGAGGTGGGACAGGAACTACGACACTGGGGGCATTGAAAAAAATTGGAAAAAGTCATTGGCTGCCGAAATCAGGTGACCTCCATTTTAGACGAATAGTGGATTTCAAATCCGGGTCATATGAGAATGTGAACTTTGTGACTATGAGACAGGGATAGCTGTACAGGCAGGGATAGCTAGGGATAACCTTTATTTAGGGGGGAATGTTATTAAAAATAACTTTTTGGGGCTCTATCGGGTGTGTAATTGTGATTTTTGTGAGATAAACTTTTTCCCATAGGGATGCATTGGCCAGCGCTGATTGGCCGAATTCCGTACTCTGGCCAATCAGTGCTGGCCAATGCATTCTATTAGCTTGATGAAGCAGAGTGTGCACAAGGGTTCAAGCGCACCCTCGGCTCTGATGTAGCAGAGCCGAGGCTGCACAAGGGTTCAAGCGCACCCTCGGCTCTGATGTAGGAGAGCCGAGGGTGCACTTGAACCCTTGTGCACCCTCAGCTCTGCTACATCAGAGCCGAGGGTGCGCTTGAACCCTTGTGCACACTCTGCTTCATCAAGCTAATAGAATGCATTGGCCAGCGCTGATTGGCCAATGTATTCTATTAGCCTGATGAAGTAGAGCTGAATGTGTGTGCTAAGCACACACATTCAGCTCTACTTCATCGGGCTAATAGAATGCATTGGCCAGCGCTGATTGGCCAGAGTACGGAACTCGACCAATCAGCGCTGGCTCTGCTGGAGGAGGCGGAGTCTAAGATCGCTCCACACCAGTCTCCATTCAGGTCCGACCTTAGACTCCGCCTCCTCCGGCAGAGCCAGCGCTGATTGGCCGAATTCCGTACTCTGGCCAATCAGCACTGGCTAATGCATTGTATTGGCTTGATGAAGCAGTGCTGAATGTGTGTGCTTAGCACACACATTCAGCTCTACTTCATCGGGCTAATAGAATGCATTGGCCAGCGCTGATTGGCCGAATTCCGTACTCTGGCCAATCAGCACTGGCTAATGCATTGTATTGGCTTGATGAAGCAGTGCTGAATGTGTGTGCTTAGCACACACATTCAGCTCTACTTCATCGGGCTAATAGAATGCATTGGCCAATCAGCGCTGGCCAATGCATTCTATTAGCGTGAACTGAGTTTGCACAGGGGTTCTAGTGCACCCTCGGCTCTGCTACATCAGATTGCTACATCTGATGTAGCAGTGCCGAGTGTGCATCAGATGTGTAGTTGAGCAAAACTGACTCAGCACTGCTAAGTCTGCATTCGCATAGGAATGCATTGGCCAGCCTTCGGCCAATCAGCGCTGGCTCTGCCGGAGGAGGCGGAGTCTAAGGTCGGACCTGAATGGAGACTGGTGTGGAGCGATCTTAGACTCCGCCTCCTCCAGCAGAGCCAGCGCTGATTGGCCGAATTCCGTACTCTGGCCAATCAGCACTGGCTAATGCATTGTATTGGCTTGATGAAGCAGTGCTGAATGTGTGTGCTTAGCACACACATTCAGCTCTACTTCATCGGGCTAATAGAATGCATTGGCCAATCAGCGCTGGCCAATGCATTCTATTAGCGTGAACTGAGTTTGCACAGGGGTTCTAGTGCACCCTCGGCTCTGCTACATCAGATTGCTACATCTGATGTAGCAGTGCCGAGTGTGCATCAGATGTGTAGTTGAGCAAAACTGACTCAGCACTGCTAAGTCTGCATTCGCATAGGAATGCATTGGCCAGCCTTCGGCCAATCAGCGCTGGCTCTGCCGGAGGAGGCGGAGTCTAAGGTCGGACCTGAATGGAGACTGGTGTGGAGCGATCTTAGACTCCGCCTCCTCCAGCAGAGCCAGCGCTGATTGGCCGAATTCCGTACTCTGGCCAATCAGCACTGGCTAATGCATTGTATTGGCTTGATGAAGCAGTGCTGAATGTGTGTGCTTAGCACACACATTCAGCTCTACTTCATCGGGCTAATAGAATGCATTGGCCAATCAGCGCTGGCCAATGCATTCTATTAGCGTGAACTGAGTTTGCACAGGGGTTCTAGTGCACCCTCGGCTCTGCTACATCAGATTGCTACATCTGATGTAGCAGTGCCGAGTGTGCATCAGATGTGTAGTTGAGCAAAACTGACTCAGCACTGCTAAGTCTCTGCATTCGCATAGGAATGCATTGGCCAGCCTTCGGCCAATCAGCGCTGGCTCTGCCGGAGGAGGCGGAGTCTAAGGTCGGACCTGAATGGAGACTGGTGTGGAGCTATCTTAGACTCCGCCTCCTCCAGCAGAGCCAGCGCTGATTGGTCGAGTTCCGTACTCTGGCCAATCAGCACTGGCCAATGCATTTCTATGGGGAAAAGTTAGCTTGCGAAAATCGCAAACTGACAGGGATTTCCATGAAATAAAGTGACTTTTATGCCCCCAGACATGCTTCCGCTGCTGTCCCAGTGTCATTCCAGGGTGTTGGTATTATTTCCTGGGGTGTCATAGTGGACTTGGTGACCCTCCAGACACGAATTTGGGTTTCCCCCTTAACGAGTTTATGTTCCCCATAGACTATAATGGGGTTCGAAACCCATTCGAACACTCGAACAGTGAGCGGCTGTTCGAATCGAATTTCGAACCTCGAACATTTTAGTGTTCGCTCATCTCTAGTAGTATACTACCTGTGGCAGTAGGCATACCTATATCAAGTGCTTGAACCTCTTATTACATTATACACAGATTTCTTCAACCATTCTCAGAATATGTGAGTGTGCAGAATAGATATCTACTAGAGATGAGCGAGTACTATTCGAAACTCCCGTTTTGAATAGCACGCACCCATAGGAATGAATGGACGCAGCCAATACACAGAGGGTTAAGCAGCCGGACGCTGGCAAAGTCTGCGAACCGGCCACTTCTATTCATTCCTATGGGTGCGTGCCATTTCGAATAGTACTCGCTCATCTCTAATATCAACATAATTTCCTTCATATCTGATATGTGATACCAGCTGCTGAAACCTCACAAATTATTTTATCATTTTACATTTCATTCTGTTAATCAAAAGGCAAACAAAATGGGTAAGAAACATCTTTCCGGAAAGTACTTCCCACTACTGGGACCAATCCTGGGTGGTTGGAAGTTCTTGAATGTGTTCAGTGCTCAAGGCTACACAGCGTATTAATTAGTATAAGATAAGTTAACAATTAGCCATCTTTCTCAAATAATTAATGAGAATAAAGAGAATTCATTGCTTCTGTTTAATCGTTTGCAATTGCCGCAGGTTGAAATGAAGAAATAGTAGTAACATATTCTGTAACTATATGTACAGCATATACATGTGTACTATTGGGTAGAATCTGAATAATGCTGGGCCAAGAGATATTACAGGGAAAAGGGAGCTTTAGGATCTACTAGCCTCTGCCCGCGACTTTGTTTGTGTGTTGTTGGCATTGATGATCCGCCTATATTCAGTAAATTGCTGCCGTCGATGGTTTGCCTGCTCCAGCATTTTGGCAGCTGTCAAGCTGGCCTGCCGCTGAACTCGTTCCTCACACTGTGCCCATGTTTGTCCTGGCATCACAGCAGCTCTCTGGGAAGCCATATAATGAGCGTGTTGTTGGCATTGATGATCCACCTGCTCCAGCGTTTCAGCAGCTGGCATGCTACTGTACTTGTTATTTGCACCGTGCCTGTGATTGTTTCGGCATCTCAGTAGCTTGCTGGGACGCCATATAACGAGTGTGTTGTTGGCATTGATCTGCCTGCTCTCGCGGTTCGACAGCTGTCAAGCTGGCCTGCCACTGAACTTGTTCCTCGCACTGTGTCCATGATTGGTCCGGGGTCTCAGCAGCTTGCTGTGAAGCCATATAATGATTGTGTTGTTGGTGTCGATGATCCACATGCTCTGGCATTTCAGTAGCTCTCAAGCTGACCTGCCGCTGAACTTGTTCCTCGCACTATACCTGTGATTGTTCCGGCATCTTAGCAGCTCGCTGGGACGCCATATAATGAGTGTGTTGTGTTGGCATTGATGATCCCCCTCAGCTGCGCTTGAGGAGAACTCTGTTGATTTCTGGCTACCTTTATACCTCTTGTTGTTTTAGAATTTTGCGACAAATTAGATTTCCTTTTTCCCAGCATGTTTAGGGTGCGTTCACACAATGTAAAATTGAGCGTGATCTGGCACATATACGGCGTGTCAGAGTTTGAGCGCTCAAAAAGATCCCATTGATTTCAATGGGAGTTACGAGCATATACACTGCGTTATTTTGCGCCCATAATTTTGCGGCCACAAAATTAGCAAACTGCCAATTTGGATTAAAGGTGTTTTCCCATCCAGTGTGTCAGCATGCTGCCTGAAGCATATCAGATAATATGCAAATGCATGTGCACAATGCTACCAAGAGCAGTTTAATATAGTATGTGAACATAAATTCATAACAGTCATGAAGTCATGTCATTTACCGGAATAAAAAGTATCCTATGTGTTAATCCAGGTTACAAACTATGTGCCAAATTTCATCCAAATCCGTTGAACATCCAAACTTTCACATTTATAATATTAGTAGGATTAACCGATTAAAGTAGCAATCCAGGAAAACTAAGTGGGTGTTCACACTACCGCTGGTGACCATCAGTAGTGTCCGTAGCTATTGTCCTTAACAAGATTTTAGCAACGGATAGTAGCTGAACTGTCACAAATCCATTAAAATTTCCATTAATTTCAATGGGATTTTATCTTGTGTTCATTAGTGACCGTTTGTGTCCATTATATACCAAATCTGTCACATGTCCGTTTTTTTCATGGACAAAAAAATTCTACATGCAGGACTTTTGTGTGTGTAAAAGAAAAAAAAAAGTTTCACGACGGACATTAAGCGTCTGTTATTTTTTATCATTAACGTCTATGGATAATAGACAGGTGTCCGTTATACTGTCCGTTCTTACTGTCTGTTTTTTTCTGGACACAAAAAATAAAAAGCAAAAAAAGGGACAATATAAAAACAGACAGTAACAGACAAAAACTGATACTAATATGCCCATTTTTTAATGGACACATTAAATGGATCAGTTAAAATGACAGAAACATTAACATCAGTGTCCGTTAAAGTCCATTATGATAAGCATCCATTTTTTTGTATTTTGTTTTATCGGACACTATCATAACGGATATCCAATGGTAGTGTGAACTCACCCTAATACACATACAGTATGCTATATTCACATCTGTGAAGGGTATAAGGGAGTTTGTAGTTTTTATCTGTAACCGTCATGACTAGAGATGAGCGAACACTAAAATGTTCGAGGTTCGAAATTCGATTTGAACAGCCGCTCACTGTTCGAGCGTTCGAACGGGTTTCGAACCCCATTATAGTCTATGGGGAACATAAACTCGTTAAGGGGGAAACCGAAATCCGTGTCTGGAGGGTCACCAAGTCCACTATGACACCCCAGGAAATGATACCAACACCCTGGAATGACACTGGGACAGCAGGGGAAGCATGTCTGGGGGCATAAAAGTCACTTTATTTCATGGAAATCCCTGTCAGCTTGCGATTTTCGCAAGCTAACTTTTCCCCATAGGAATGCATTGGACAGCGCTGATTGGCCAGAGTACGGAATTCGACCAATCAGCGCTGGCTCTGCTGGAGGAGGAGGAGTCTAAGATCGCTCCACACCAGTCTCCATTCAGGTCCGACCTTAGACTCCGCCTCCTCCGGCAGAGCCAGCGCTGATTGGCCGAAGGCTGGCCAACGCATTCCTATGGGTATGCAGAGACTTAGCAGTGCTGAGCCAGTTCTGCTCAACTACACCATGTGCCGGTCACGGTGTAGTTGAGCAGAACTGGCTCAGCACTGCTAAGTCTCTGCATTCCCATAGGAATGCATTGGCCAGCCTTCGGCCAATCAGCACTGGCTCTGCCGGAGGAGGCGGAGTTTAAGGTCGGACCTGAATGGAGACTTGTGTGGAGCGATCTTAGACTCCGCCTCCTCCAGCAGAGCCAGCGCTGATTGGTCGAATTCCGTACTCTGGCCAATCAGCGCTGTCCAATGCATTCCTATGGGAAAAAGTTTATGTCACAAAAATCACAATTACACACCCGATAGAGCCCCAAAAAGTTATTTTTAATAACATTCCCACATAAATAAAGGTTATCCCTAGCTATCCCTGCCTGTACAGCTATCCCTGTCTCTTAGTCACAAAGTTCACATTCTCCTATGACCCGGATTTGAAATCCACTATTCGTCTAAAATGGAGGTCACCTGATTTCAGCAGCCAATGACTTTTTCCGATTTTTTTCGATGCCTCCGGTGTCGTAGTTCCTGTTCCACCTCCCCTGCGTTGTTATTGGTGCAAAAAAAGCGCCAGGGAAGGTGGGAGGGGAATCGAATTTTTTTGGAGTTTGCCACGTGATGTTCGATTCGAATCGAACACATCAAACAGCCTGATATCCGATCGAACATGTGTTCGATAGAACACTGTTCGCTCATCTCTAGTCATGACCTTTTGTCCAGCGATCTTGGCAGACAATGCGAAGGAGTCTACGAACAGAGATGCAGATGTGAACGTAGCTTGAAGGAAGTTTATCAAACTCTGCTCTCCAGATTTTCAGAGTAAAAAACTTGCAAAGTAGAGATTTGTAACTTGTTGAATTCTACAATCGAGTCCAACCTATAATCTTACCAAATGTATTCAGAGATAGGAAAAAAAAACAAAAAAAAAACACATGAGGTTAATGTTAGAGATGAGCGAGTACTATTCGAAACGGTAGTTTTTAATAGCACGTTCCCATAGGAATGAATGGACACAGCTGGCACGCAGCCGGGGCTGGCGTTCTGCTGATTAACCCTCTGCGCGCTGGCCACTTCCATTCATTCCTATGGGAGCGTGCTATTCGAAACTACCATTTTGAATAGTACTCGCTCATCTCTAGTTAATGCCAATAGTCCCATCAGAGGAAAAAATTCTTTCCCAACCCCAAATATGGCAATTGGACTAAGTCTCCTAGGTTCCATAACCTGTGATATTTTTTACTATCAAGAGATTGATATACATCTTTGTGTGCAAAAGGGTTAAAATAACTGGCAAATGTACAATCTGGCTTTAACATCAGTATAGTAACTATTAGAGATGAGTGAACACTGTTCGATCGAATACATATTCAATCGAATATCAGGTCGTTCGAGGTATTCATTTACAATAGAATACCTTGAGGCAAACGCAGAAAAAATTTGTAACCCCTCCCACCTTCCCTGGCGCATTTTTTGCACCAATAACTGCGCAGGGGAGGTGGGACAGGAATTACGACAACAGAGGCAGTGAAAAAAATTGTAAAAAGTAATTGGCTGGCTAAATCAGGTGACCTCCAATTTAGACGAATGGTGGATTTAACATTCGACTCATTTGGGACTGTGAACTATGTGACTGTGAGACAGGGACAGATCTACAGGCAGGGTTAGCTAGGGATTACCTTTATTTAGGGGGGAATGTTACTCACCCAGCTCTTTGGGGCTCTATCTGGTCGGGATCCCTGTCAGCTTGCGATATGCAAGTGTCCGTATGTCAGGATAATAAAAAATAAATAAATAAATAAAGTTTTGAAAATATAAAAAAACAATAAAAATAAGTTGAAATCACCCCCTTTTCCCTAGACGTAAAATAAAGATAACTAAACCAACAAACATAAGCAAACTATACATCCCTACACCTGAAAACGCCCTGGTCTATAAACATCTAAAAATATTTTTCCCATACGGCTAACACTGCAGCAGGAAAAAGCAAACTAAAAGAAGAAAATCACAGTATTTTTACATTTCACCTTCCAGGAAAATTATAATAAAAAGCGATCAAAGCATCAGACATTCCCCAAAATGGTATAACTAAAAAGTGCATTTGGCCCCGCAAAAAAGATGCCTTGTACACCACAGAAGTATAAAAAAGTCACAGGTGTCGTAATCATACCGACTCATAGAATACATGTTACGTGTCATTTTGGCTGTACCATGAACACCGTAAAAACAAAGCTCTTAAGAAAGTTGTGCAAAGTTTAAGGCCTCATGTAGCAGGCTGCAGCAAAAAGCTTTTCCTGCAGCGCCTCTCACAGAAAGCTCACAGAGATTTCCTCTGTGGCTAAAAAAAAACCTATTGGGAAACCGCCGGCATTTCCGTTGGTTCAGCACCGCACCTATAATGAGGCAAGGTGAGGCGATGGTCTCAGGCGGCGTTCCGGAGGGGGCAGCAGTTGCTGCTTTTTTTTTTTTTTTACTTTTTTCCCCCTAAACTAGCGCAGGAGAACGCTGCTCTGAAAACAACCCAAGCGGCCCCTCTCCTGTGCTGGTTTAGACCTCTGCATCTCAGCTCAGGCGGCGTCATCATACTGCCGGATGAAGAGGGGGCAGCAGCAGGAGCAGCTGCGAGATCGGTAAGTAAAATAACTTTTTTTTTTTTTTTAATAATAGGCTGCTACCTGCTGGAGTATCCCCAGCAAGTAACGGCCTATTTACCAACCTTCTCGGGCCTGCTCACTGCCGCCCCCGCTTCCCTTTCTACTATAGGCTGCGGAGGGCGGTAGTGAGCAGGCCCAGGCCCAGGCTGTGATCCCGCTACCGCTATAATTATACTGGGGGGTCTTTTCAGACCCCCCAGTATAATAATCGGAGCCCCAGGGGAGCCACAAAAGTTGAACAACACCCCTCCTGCCCCGAACTCAATACTGGGAGGGGGGGGCATCGTTTGTTCGTCCGCCTCAGGCAACAGAGAGGCTAGGTTCACCACTGCATAGGTACAATTGAAATGCTACTATTTTCAAAAGTTCCACAGTTTTGGAAATCGCATGGTATCCGCTGTATTTTTCTGCAATTTGTGGATGAGATTCTCTAGTATCCCATCCACATTGTAGTGACTGCAAAACTCTGTGTTTTGTTCCACAACATTTAAGGCATGTTGGGCCCCGGAGAAATTCTTTTTTTTTCCAATTTCCCCCATTCTGAATTTTTCCCAACTTCGTAGTACAGCACAGAATATTAACTGGTACCATTATGAAGTACAATTTGTCCCAAAAACATTAAGCCCTCGTATGTCTTCGGAAGGTTCTGAGGTTTGGAAGATGGGGAGACAAAAATGAAAAATGAAAAATGCCTCCAGTGGAAAGAGGTTAAAAGCCTCTTCTTTCTCTCTTCATAGACTTCTGTGTGTGGTGAGTGTGGAGTTAAACAAGATGAAGAAGATGAGGAGGAAAGAAGCCTGATTAGTGGAGAAGAAAATATATTTCCATGCAATATATTTACAAAACTTCTTATATTCCCCTGTACTATTTATTTAGGAGAATTGTTGTTTAATTGAAGGTATGCCTTAAGGTAATCTGGACCCGTACGCATAAGCATTGAAATATTCTGTAGTAGCCAAGACATTAATATGGATCAGAATTCAACAAACTGGTTTTCTCTTTGATTTATTTTATATATATCAAAACAAAATATACTGCTACTCATTGTCATAAATTCTGAACTCCCTAGAAAAAGAGCAAAGCCGCTCCAGCTACAAAAATATATGATCCTTAAATTGCAGCATAATGGATATAATTTGCCACGCCAAGGAAGGATGGCAGCCATATAATTTACTGAGACATGTAGAGAATATATAGACAATGACATGATACTAAGAGGGGTTGTGGGGACTGTAAGAAAGGATTTTGGAGGGAAGGGAAATCCAAACAATTGGTGACCATTTAATAAATCTCATCCACAAAATGAAATAAACAAAGAAGTGCTGATAGACCTATATATTATTGTGCCGTGGTATAAGAGGGTCCCAAAAAGTTGTCACAAGTGGTGTTGGTTATATTACTAGTTCTGAGACTGCTAACCCTTAATATACATTTTTAACCCCTTTTAACTTTTTGACTTCCTGACCAAGCTCAATTTTTCAAAACTAACATGTGTCACTTTATGTGGCAATAACTTTGGAATGCTTTAACTTACCAAAGTGATTTTGAGATTGTTTTTTCGTAACACATAGTACTTCATGTTAGTAGTAAATTTTGGTTGATATTTTTGTGTTTAATTATGAAAAAATAGGAAGTTTGGTGGAAAAAAAAATATGCATTTTATAAAGTTTGAAATGATGTGCATTGCATAAAAAGGAACCCACTGATTTCAATGGGATGAGGTTTTTTTAGACGGATTCTGGCGCAGATCCGCATCAAAATCTGGTCTAATAAACTCAGTCAGAACTTATCCTAAGAGGTCAACATGTTGCCTTGTGATTCATTCACCAGCAGGGCTCGATCTTTTTGCAACTAGAAGTCACAACACCATCAAGATCCCAATGCAAATCCATTTACTTACATTAGTGAAGGAGTTGTGGGCACATGGCGATCTTTGGTTGCAGGACAGGAGTTGAGGCCAAAATTGTCAGGTCACCCTAGCCTTAATCGAGATTCATTTTTTAGAGCTAGAGAAGATTTCTGAACATTTACAAAGGAGCTTGCAGGTTAGGAAGGAAAACTACACTCTACTGGAAGCCACTTACCTCTAATAAGATGCATCACAAAGGTTCTTCAGCCTGTAGGAGCGCAGTGTGCACGAAACGACCCAACACTGTTTTCTCTGGGTCCAGCTATGTCTGGTTTTACTGACTTGCAATAAAGTTAGAAGTTCAGAGTAGACTTCTATTTCTTCTTTCATGTGGATTAAAAAGGTTGATATTAGAGATGAGCGAACACTAAAATGTCCGAGGTTCGAAATCCGATTCGAACAGCCGCTCACTGTTCGACTGTTCAAACGGATTTCGAACCCCATTATAGTCTATGGAGGGAAATGCTCGTTTCAGGGATAGGCAACATTCGATAAAATTATACTTACCAAGTCCACGAGTGACGGTCGGGCTGGATTCTCCTTGAAGTCTTCTCCCAGCGCAGCGCCCCCGCGGCGTCTTCTTCCGGCTGGAATTCACTATGCCTAGGCATAGCATTCTGCCAATCAACGCTGGTTCTGCATCGAACCTTAAACTTCAAACAGCTAGTAGTGTTCGATCAAGTACGAGTATTTCGAATACCGTAGTATTCGATTGAACACCTACTCGATCGAACACTACTCGCTCATCTCTAGTTGATATGTTCTCATGTACTACTGTTGTGTGCAAGTAACAAACCAATAAATACTCCAAAAAGTTAATACACACTAAGGAAAAAATATGCTCTTAATAAAACGAGGCAACATCAAGAAGGATTTTTCACATCCACATTTCAACAGATAGAATATCTGTTCTCAGCCGGTCCCTATTCACGCTTCACTTTCCTATCTCAGCATTAAATGTATTTGTAAAGCACTGTCGAAAGATAGCAAAAAATAAAATAATCCCAGGTATTAAATCCCTCTCTCTGGTATTGGCTGGAACGATGAACACAAGTCACCTGTGTACGCTTCGTTTAGCAGAGATTTAAATCGCTGTGTTTTCCTGCGAATGTCCCGCGCTGGGAGATGTCATATCAGGTTTGATTAAATGACGAAGGAGAACATGTTACACTTCATTACACAGCGGCTTTTCTTCAGGGGGCTTGTGGACTGAAATTAAAACTAGCTGCAGAAGAGGAAAAACAACTAGTTCTGGGCTCAGATGCCAGCGTCTCTGACACAGGAAAGCGATAGGGGGCAGGATAGAGTAACATCTAACAATATGATCTTGTGGAGTTTCTATGGGAGTACAACTAAGGATGGTGCTAGAGGAGAGCTACAAAGGAACACCTTCATGGCTTCATGCACACGATCACAATTATGGATAAAAGTTTGGTTCCATTGACTTCTATGGGCCCAGACACACAACCGCAGCCATGTGTCTGTGCTATATTCAAAGACCACAAATGACAAAGCGTGTTCTATTTTTTGTCGCATTTGCAGCACAAACCATTGTAGGGAATCATACAAGATCCAAATAGAAATAAAGTAATAAATATAAATAGAGTTTAAAATGTATCTGCCAGATTACTGACATTGGAAAAAATTACTGGACTTGTTGCTTACATTCTACTCATTGATAGTAATTTTCTGCTCATGCCCCTTTTTTCCACCACAATCTTGCTGCGCTGCTTTATCTGTCCTCTCTGTTCTGGGGTTTGTCTACAGTATCAGAAGTCTGGAAGCAGAATAGGTGCTGGAATTTTGCTTTCCCTGACTTCCCATCATCCATTGCACATGCATTGCCCAATAGGAAACACTGAATTGCTTCTTATATTAACCCTTTCTTGTGCTCCATTCAAAGCCAGTACATTATGTTAGCTCTGTCTGCAGCTGGTACTTTTTGTCCTAAACACACATGCGCCAGTCGATTACTAGTATTATTGTCTATAGAATCACATGTGGGAACCTTAAAACTAAAAGAGCAAAGTTGTATGCACAGTGTTTTTTCATTACTTACTAGCATTCATTGGCAGAAGTACTATTATCATTCTTCCCAACCATCCTGGATTCAGTGGGACAGTCCTGGATTCCAGGTACTGTCCTGCTGTCTCAGTCAGTGGGAAGTATGTCCCGTTTCAAACACAGATGAGTTTCATACTATGGTGAAGCAAGGAGCAGTGTTGATCACAGACAGAAGAACAGGAGAAATGGAGAAAGGTGAGCATTAGTGTTTTTTATTTTTGTTTGACACTGCGGGGGCCACATGGGAACAACTGCAGTGGGCATGTATACTATGGAGGCAACTATGAAGGGACATTAAACTAGGGGCAACTGGAGGGGGACATTATGCTGTGGGGAAGATGGAAGGTTATAGTAAACTGTGAGGGAAGATGGAAGGGGACATTAAACTAGAGCCAGCTGGAGGGGGACAATAAATAGGTGGAGGGCAGCTGGAGGGGCTCATTATACTGTGGGGGATGCTGGAAGGAGACAGTAACCTGTGAGGTCAACTCAAGAGCACATTATACTGTGGGCAGGGGTAGCTGGAGGGAGACATTATACTGTGGATAAACCAGGAAAGGGAGTCTGTTTTGTGGGGGGAACTGGAAGAAGACTTTATACTGTGGGGGCAATTGCAAGGGGACATGATAATGTGGGGGCATGCCAGGTCAGGGTGACAGTAGGGACATTATGCTATATGGGGGCACAAGGAAAAAATTATGGGAATAGACAGGGTCAAACTGGAATTAGGTAGGGATAAATTTGCCACACATCCTGTCCATCTTTCAGTCTTTTGAAAGCTGTGAGATATGTAACTATATTCATGAATGTATCTCCAAAATGGTGGCAAAAACTCATTGTCCCCACGATGTGAACATAGTAGTGCGTCATTCAATGGCTGCCATTAAGTAAGGAAGTAATGCTTGGCACACAGCTGAGCTTCACTGCTTCTATTAAGAGTATTTTGGTTCATTGCTTTCTATTTTTCTTACCTGGGGAGTTTTTGGCTGCGCAGTGTCTGGGGTGGCATCCTGGCGCTGCGGGGTTGTCCTGTCGTGGGTATTGGTGCACACCTTCTGACTTGCACGCGCGCACTGATGGTAGGCAGCTTTATCTCCTGGTTGATTAGTCTGTCCTCCCATTTGCACCTGGGAGGAGTGGTCTCTACTCTGTATTTAAACCCATGCCTCCCATGGTTCTGTGCTGAGTGTCTCTTTTACAGTGCTAGGCCTTAGCAGGAGGAGTAGGTGGTTATCTGGGATAGAGGAAGTTCCGTGGTTGGTTTTTGGGAGGTTTGGGTGAACGAGTTGGTTTGTGAGTTTTCCCTTCTGTGTTCACCAATCCTCCCTCTGTGTATAATTGACTGTGTGAGTGAATTGCCTTATCCTTTGATTTCTACCCAGTTTCCCTGTGTTTGTTTCCTAGTGTAAGGTTCCTTCCCATATTGGTTTGGGGAAATCCTTTCCCACATTTTTCCTGTGTGCTGCTTGTGTTGTTAGTCAGCGCACACCCTTGTCAGTCCCTGTCAGTAGCAGCTTCACTTGTTCGTTAGGGGTGACCCCCTTTTAGTCTCCAGTCCCTAGAGATCTTATAGGGCATTCCTTCTCCCACTTCCATCTAGGCCTACGGTATCAGTGAGAGAGGAGCTGTCGGGGTCAGGCTTAGTCTGAGTACAGCCGACCCACACCCGTGAGGCAGGGACCGGGATAGCTAGTGGGAGTAGTGCAGGGCGAGATTTCCTACTGCTATTCCTTAGCCCCGTTGCAGCTACCTGGACTGACATAACAGCTTCACAGTCCCCATATATGTACGTACAGTAATGGGATAGAAGGTAGTAATAGTAATGTGCTGAAATTGACTGGCATATGTGCCTCTGGACTGCAGATAAAGTCAGAATAGTGTAACAGCCATTGAATGTGTAGCAGGTAGGAGTAAATATTACAGGCAATGCAGGGCTTTACAAACCATCTAATATCTCTGCTGCTTGCCACAGATTTCACATAACAATAGGTAGTGGACAGTAAATGAGATAGAAGGGAGACACCAAGTGATAAGGAATTTGGAGCTATCTTTCAGTACAAGAATGTCATTTTAGGTAAATAAAGTCATGTGGACTTCTCATAGCCCTGGCTATCAGGAGCACAATTTACTTGTAATGACAATAACTATTTGAGGCTGAACCCCCATGTTGCAAAAGCTCAGCGCTTTAAAGTATCTGCAAAGTGAATAGGATTCTTGCTAATCCCATCCACACATTGCAGAAAAAAATCAGCTGAGTCTTGAAACACTTTTTTGAAAATTGCAGCATGTCAATTATTCCTGCAGAAATGCGGGTGTTTCTATATAGGTATAATAAGAGTAGAGATGAGCAAACACTAAAATGTTCGAGGTTCGAAATTCGATTCGAACAGCCGCTCACTGTTCAAGTGGGTTTCGAACCCCATTATAGTCTATGGGGAACATATACTTGTTAAGGGGGAAACCCAAATCCGTGTCTGGAGGGTCACCAAGTCCACTATGACACCCCAGGAAATGATGCCAACACCCTGGAATGACACTGGGACAGCAGGGGAAGCATGTCTGGGGGCATAAAAGTCACTTTATTTCATGGAAATCCCTGTCAGCTGCGATTTTCGCAAGCTAACTTTTCCCCATAGGAATGCATTGGCCAGCGCTGATTGGCCAGAGTACGGAATTCGACCAATCAGCGCTGGCTCTGCTGGAGGAAGCGGAGTCTAAGATCGCTCCACACCAGTCTCCATTCAGGTCCGACCTTAGACTCCGCCTCCTCCGGCAGAGCCAGCGCTGATTGTCCGAAGGCTGGCCAATGCATTCCTATGGGAATGCAGAGACTTAGCAGTGCTGAGCCAGTTCTGCTCAACTACACTGTGTGCCAAGTGTGCACACTCAGCTCTGCTACATCAGATGTCAACACAAAAGTGGTATTAGTAATGTCCCCAGAACTGACTGCAGTTATAGCTACATCCAGGTATATAGTGTGTCACCCCCTTAGTAATGAGAAATAGCCTGGAATTAATCAGTGTGTCACTTACCTATTAGTAATGTCCCCAGAACTGACTGCAGTTATAGCTACATCCAGGTATATAGTGTGTCACCCCCCTTAGTAATGAGAAATAGCCTGGAATTAATCAATGTGTCACTTATCTGTGATGTCTCTTGTGGTCCCATAACAGTTTTCATTTTTGACTCGCTTTCATTCAGCTGTAGTTCAGAAGGACTGCCTCATCCCACAAATCTTTCATTGGTGACCTATCCTGAGGTCATCAATTAAATACAAAACTGGACAACCCCTTTAATCGTTGGCTCCACATTGACTCTATAGACAACAACTGTATAAAACAGTCACTCTCTAATATATGTTTATTACTTGTTTCCCATATTTTTTAGTGTTTGATCTGTGCAATTACAAAAAAAAACCCTGAAAGCAGATCACGTACATAAAGGCAATGAACTGCCATATTAGTGGTGTTCCCTGCACCCCACGCTGCTCTTGTACCAGATGAGGCCTCAGAATGTCTGTATATCACCATAGATACAGTTATAATTAATGAAGTAAGTGCTCTCCTTTGCTCTGCCCTGACTAGAAAAAAATGGGCACTGTGAACCTTTTTTTATGTGCTTTGCCCCCAATCACCCTGCCCTGTTCCTCATTAAATCCTGACATCAAGCAGTAATAGCCTGCAAAAAAATTAAGAGGGCAATAAACACAGATACAGCCGGTTATTTAATAAAGGTGACTATGAAGAGTTATAGTTATTGATATTTGCATTCATCATCTCACTAAGGCAGAATATTGCAAATTCAGTAGTTAAAGAAGCCCTCCAACACAAGTATAACAACTGCTGATCCCTATTCAAAATGTGCGACTATCTATCTATCTATCTATCTATCTATCTATCTATCTATCTATATCAATCATCTCTATCTATCTATCTATCTATCTATCTATCTATCTATATCAATCATATCTATCTATCTCCTATCTATCTATCTATCTATCTATCTATATCAATCATATCTATCTATCTATCTATCTATCTATCTGTCTGTCTATCTATATCAATCATATCTATCTATCTATCTATCTACTATTTATCTATCTATCTATCTATATCAATCATATCTATCTATCTATCTATCTATCTATCTATCTATCTATCTATCTATCTATCTTAATCATCTATATAGATATATCCATTTACTTCTATCTATCTATCTATCTATCTATCTATCTATCTATCTACTTCTGTCTATCTACTTCTATCTATCTATCTATATCAATCATCTATATTGATCTATCTATTTACTTATATCTATCTGTCTTTCTATATCAATCATATCTATCTATCTATCTATCTATCTATCTATCTATATCAATCATCTATATCTGTCTATCTATCTATCTATCTATCTATATCAATCATATCTATCTATCTATCTATCTATCTATCTATCTATCTATATTAATCATATATATATATATATATATATATATATATATATATATATATATATATATATATATCCTATTAATATTATAAATGTGAAAGTTTGTGAGTTTGTGGGTTTGTGTTTGGATGTTTGCATGTTCGGATGTTTGTTCCTCAATCACGGAAAAACCACTCGACCGATTCGGCTGAAATTTTCCACAAACATAGTTAATACACCCGATTAAACAATAGGCTACTTTTCGTCACAATAGCGCACATACGTTTGTGCCAGGACCCCCACAAAACCCAAACTCACACCACCATCTCTGCAATCTCACACACTTTGGACCATAGCAAGCCACAAAATTCATATTGCCCTCTGCAGCCTCGCCCCTAACCCCACACAATCACATTTACATATACTTTACCACTTTGCCCCTTACCTTAACGATACTCCAGGAGGCTCTCTTTAACGCTCCGGAGCAGCCATGTTTGCCGACCCCACCGCTCTGACAATCCGCGACACCGCCCACCCATGTCAATACCCCTAGGCGATCTAATAAATGCAAAAAAAAAGTTTAAAAAAGTAAAAAAAATATAAAAAAATAAAGAAAAAGGATTAAAAATTCAAATCACCCCCCTTTCCCTAGAACACATATAAAAGTAGTTAAAAACTGTGAAACACATACATGTTAGGTATCCCCACGTCCAAAATCGCCCGCTCTACAAAGCTACACAAATATTTTTCCTGTTCGGTAAACGCCGTAGCGGGAAAAATGCTCAAAAGTGCCAAACCGCCATTTTTTCACTGTTTTGATTCTGATAAAAATTTGAATAAAAAGTGATCAAAGCAATAACATTTCCTGAAGATGGTAGAACTAAAAAGTACACCCGGCCCCACAGAAAAAGACGCCCTATGCATCCCCGTACACGAACGTGTAAAAATGTTACGGCTGTCAGAATATGGCGACTTTTCAAAAAATAATTTTTTAACACAGTTTTGGATTTTTTAAGGGGTCAAAATGTAAATAAAACCATATAAATTTGGTATCCACGGAATCGTAACGAAACACAGAATACAGGGGACATGTCATTTTGGCTGCACAGTGAACGCCGTAAAACCAAAGCCCGTAAGAAAGTCGCAGAAATGCATTTTGTCTTCAAATCCACCCCATTCTGAATTTTTTCCCTGCTTCCCAGTACATTATATAGAATAAATAATGGTGGCATCATGAAGAAAAATTTGTCCCAGGAAAAATTAAGACCTCATATGGCTCTGGGAGCGGAGAAATAAAAAAGTTATGGGGTTTAGAAGGAGGGGAGTCAAAAACGAAGATCAAAAAATGCCATCGGCAGGAAAGGGTTAACTTCAAATACTTCTGTCCCAAAGTCACTATGTAAAGTTTCTCACAACACCGTATATATAGCAGCTCAAATACAAAGTAACTTCAACACAAAAGTCTCACGTATTCTCTGATACAAACTTACATTTCATATCCCATACCTTATACACAGTACGAAAACCTTACCCGCGCCTGTATATACCCACTGCTACAATCACCGCAGACGAAGTCGCAGGTACCAGCTAGTATATATATATATATATATATATATTTACTTCTATCTGTCTATCTATCTATCTACTTCTATCTATTTATCTATCTATCTACATCTATCCATCTATCTATATCAATTATATCTATCTATCTATCTATCTATCTATCTATCTATCTATCTATATTAATCATCTATATATATCTATTTACTTCTATCTATCTATCTATCTATCTATCTATCTATCTATCTATCTATATTAATCATCTATATATATATATATATATATATATTTACATCTATCTATCTATCTATCTATCTATCTATCTATCTATCTATCTATCTATCTAGCTCTCTGAGAAGTATCGAGAGTGGAATGAGTTAAAACCCAACATGCTCTCATTTCTCAGTGTGATATCTGCCTTTATCAGTTTGGTATCTGCTGTGTCACCTGGGAACCATAGATTTAGTTGAGGGTTTTTTTTTTTGAAGGGGGCCTTGCTCAGTCTGCTCCTCACATTGACCTGGTTGAATTGCTTTCCCTCAACAGCAAACATCAGGGGACAGTAAGGCTACTCCATACATTTTAGCCTCTTGATACTGTAGATCGGGGCTTGTTTCATGTACCAGATATTGTGTATAATAGCTAGCCAAGCATTGTATAATGCTGCAGCTGGAAAAGGATAAGACCAAATATTTTGACTTGTAACCTCACCAACTTAAAGAGGGCCTTTCATGTCTTCAGAGATGTACGGTATTATATACCGCTGGAAAACCAACAGTGCATTGAATTCAGCAGTCTAACCCTGTATATCCATTTCATGAACCAGGAAGCTTAAAGTGAATGTGAATTAGAAAGTTTCACATTAAACTGAAGACTCCTGTGCTCAAGGCAACAGGGCTAAACACTGAGCTACAGGGACAGGGCAGCGATGTAAATGTTGCTCCAGTAGAAGAACCTCCTTACTATAGCTGCAAGTTGCTACTCACTGCTACATTGTATCTGTTTCTTTTTTTTCTGACATATGTTTGACAGTCTGCTTCAAAATGGAGGCAATTTCATCAACATCTTTTTTTGTCTGTCATATCCTAAAATCTTATTTTTTAGTCTAAAAATGTAATCCAATTTGGACATTGAATGATGGCCCTAAATGGATTTTCTCTGAGTACGACGTCTCATTGCTTGTTGTCATGGGGCTGCTCATTCAAAGTGCTGGTTTTATCCCAATATCCATAGATAAATACCTGGTATAATGTCCAAATGTGTCCCTGCTTTCTACAAACATGTTGTACCAGCATTTCTAAAGAGCTCCAAACACGATAGCATACGTAAATTGTTCCCCAGAACATTCTCTTTTATTCTCAGCTTTGTGAGAGGTACAGACCAGACGGAGAGGCACTTAGTCGCACGTGAAGTTGACTTCGGCATCATTTGAATTTTAAGTGGTTCTTGCCATTGTAAGTTCCAGTTGTTTTGAAAGAAATAAATGGGCAAGAGTCAAATGAGCTATTTCCGCAAACCCGATCACCAGGATGAGGACAATATTATTCTGAAAAGCTTTTAGGAAAAATTGGGACTATTATAGTTTTTTGACTCATGCTTGATAACAAAGTTTCCAAATGTATAAAATATTTCAAGATGAAATAAATCCCTTTTATTCTTCCCTATTAATACATTTGTTGGCATGATGAATGATGGATGAAGTGTGACTTAAAGGGGATGTGCAAGACTATAAAAACATTG
Organism: Leptodactylus fuscus; assembly: GCF_031893055.1. Lineage (NCBI taxonomy): Eukaryota > Metazoa > Chordata > Amphibia > Anura > Leptodactylidae > Leptodactylus > Leptodactylus fuscus. Next base: position 109,999,516 of record NC_134270.1, on the reverse strand, counting down.
TTGTGTTTTTGTTCTCAGGAAGTGACCTCACATTTGTTGGTCACATGGCAGTTCTATAGCTCAGTCTCATTAGAACTGCAGCATTGCCATGTCACCAACAGACATAATGTCACTTCCTGAGAAATAGATATGACATGTTCTCTAATCTTGCACTACCCTTTTACGCAGAAATGGGTGAAGTTTAATTGTATTTAAAGCAGTTGTGTCACTTACTGAAGGCCCGAATGTTGGGTTCACCAGTGATCAGGGTGAAGGAGAACAGAAAGTCCCCCGAAAGGCTCCTTGTGAATGCGTGAGTGCTCTTGCGTGAAAGGCACTCCATTTGTTTGCCTTTGCCAGAGATTACAGTCCTGGAAGTCCCATAGAAATGAACTGTCACTGGCACTCTATTCACAAGGAGGAGAATTTCTGGAGATCACTGTCTTGTGCATAGGGGTTTGTGTCCATATTAGCACAACCCCTTCAATAGTGTATTTGGATGTTAGAGCTATATTTTTTACATCATATCATTCTGTGCTTATTAATATCTTCTGAATCCAGAATATCCAGATGTTTGTAATATAAATAGAGTTAAATAATAACATTTTTGTTTTCTTCAGTCACCAGTAGAGGGAGGTTAATGCTTACCATATTAATTTCTCTCTGAATTTCTAGGAGTTATCTGGTATTTTAACAGTTCTGGTATATCATTAGGCCCGGTTTACATCTGTGTTCGGTATTCCGTTAGGGAAGTCTGCTTGGGGACCCCGCGAATGGAAACCTATACACATTAAAAAGTGGTTAGCTAAGAAACCACACAGACCCCATTGGCTATAATAGGGTCTGTGTGGTTTCCTCTTGGTGTCCGCATGGATTATGCGGAGAGAAAAGTACTGCAATCAGCACTTTTCTCTCTGCATGTTTCGTGCGGAAACCACACAGACCCCATTATAGTCTATGGGGTTCATGTGGTTTCTTCGCTAACTGCTTTTTAATGCTTATAGGTTTCCATTCGGAGGGTCCCCAAGTGAACTCCCCAAATGGCATACCGAATGCAAATTTGAACCGGACCTAAGACAGAGTATGAATGTTAGATTAGTGGGCATCTGACTCCTAGCACCTTCACTGATCAGTTCTGTGACAGGTCCCTGACCTCTTCATTACCATTACTGTAATTCTGTAATGGCTGTGAATAGTACTGCATCTTACTTTAAGTCTGTTCCTTAACTGAATGCATGGTACTGTACCTAGCAATGAACAGGCTGCAGAATTCAGTCAAGCACTTTGTCTCCTTCTAACAGCTGACTGGTGCTGGTCCAGGAGCTGAATTACCAACAATTGGATATTGATATCTTTATATATTAATATATTAAACTCTTAGTAAACCCCTTTAAAATATTAACATTATGCAGCAAGTATTCAGACAAAGTATTTTATAAGATCACTCTATGGGGGTTTATATAATTCCCTGTATGCTAGACTCAGACAAGTTTCACACCTGTGTCTGTACTCAGTTCAAGGATTCCATCCCTGAATCTTTAAGTAGGACTTTTCTCTCCGAATTTTTGGGGCAGAAACCAGTTTGAAACCCTAGGACGCCATTATAGTCTATAGGTTCTACGGGTAACCACTTTTTAAGCAGATTGAGTTTCCGTTTTTTGGGGTCCTTTGTCCCTCTGACATAAATTAAAATCATACATCAGACACCTTAAACATAACTTCCAGTATAACTATAAACTCCAGACATATCACACACAGCAGACTTATACTTTTTCACTTCTTCTCTTCATCCTCTCTACTATCTTAATGTATCAGCCTCTGGTTTGAGCACCTGAATATACTATATGGTCATATGTAGAGATGAGCGAGTACTGTTCGGATCAGCCGATCCGAACAGCATGCTCCATAGAAAAGAATGGATGCACCTGGTACTTCCACTTTGACGTCGGCCAGCCGCTTAACCCCCCGCGGGCCGGCTACGACTATTCATTTCTATGCGAGCGTGCTGTTTGGATCGGCTGATCCGAACAGTACTCGCTCATCTCTAGTCATATGATATAACTGGAAGGTCCTTCCACAACTCCTGTATATAACTGTGTCTATGACACTTTTTTATGCTGTGATCTAAAAAGAAAAGAAAAGACAAAGCTCCATTGTAATCATATCTGGACACAATGCTATATGAGCAAGCAAAATACCAGTTTTGGTGGTGAAACACTTTTACTGGTTCTGGCTTTCTTATGGGTAGTACCAGTTTGCCAAGCAATGATAACCCTCAGCTACAATACTGTAACTTATCACTCTTGTATTCTGAATGACACTTCAAAATGGAAAAACGTTTTCTAACATAATATCACAATATCACATTGTGAATAGAGATGAGCGAACACTGTTCGGATCAGCCGTTCCGAACAGCACGCTCCCATAGAAATGAATGGAAGCACCTGGCACGGCTGATCCGAACAGTGTTCGCTCATCTCTAATTGTGAATCCATTGAAAATTGGTAACCCTCCCAGGTTGATGTCCCTGTGACTGCATGATCTTGTACAGATATTTTTAGTCTACTATGCAGGACAAACCCTTCAGATGTGGCCTATTGGGTTATGTTTATGTAGTAGAGGGAGGGTCTCTCCCTTCGGATCCTAATGTGTTAACCAGTGCAAAGTGGACTTTGTGAAATTGTTGAAAATGATGCAATTTGTATGCATTCTCTTATCCAAGAAACTATATAATCCATGAAAATGCAGTACTTCAAAGTAGATCTGTACTACTAATAGCAATTTTGGCTACTAGTAATTTGGCCCTTTAACTTGAAGTTTATGGACCCCAATGCAAAATTTGTCATGGGCCCGACTTACCATATGCCATTTATCATATTGATGTCTTGTTTTGTTGTAGGAAGGGCTTTGGGTCCCCTAAAGGTAGCGATTGTTACCTCTGCACCCCCTATGTCTATGCCTATGTCTGTAGCTGAAATGTGCAGCTATTACATAGCATATTAGGCTGACAATCTGAACATAAAAATATAATTCTGAAATCTCCACTATTCTTGTTTTATGCTTTTTCCTACTAACATTTTTTCTTAGTTTTTTTAGGAAACTGACTCCTTTTGCCACAAGTAGCTATAATTGGGCCCCAAGGATTTAACTTGCTATACGGAGGCCATGTTGTATTGTTCTCCAGGTTTTAGTGTAGCAAAATTAATCTTAAAGAACAAATAAAGAAGACCCATCAGATACAGCGGCCATAACCCTGAGCATTCCCAACCTGAACTTCAAACACACAATATTCTCAAGGCCATAAATAAAGAGAAGCCCCTTTGTTCTACATAGCTATGACATGTAACCAGCTCTTCTTCCTTTATCAACTCGGAGTCTTCCCTATATCTCTTCTCTTCCCCCTCCCACCAAAGTGTGAGTTTCTTCTAGTAAATCAGAAGATTACGACGCCAGTAAATTTGGAGGTGAAAACCAGAAGGCATCACTTAAAAATTCACAACAGCAAATCAAATGGAATATGCAGGAAAGAATTTCCCAGACAGTTGTACTTGGGCGGTTATTTCTATACTTGTATCGTAATTTAGGATGCTTTTTATGGCCAGACATATGAATATGAGTTTTGTATGGGAATGATGAGGTGACAAGACAGATAATATAATGGTAGACTGAGGCTTCTGGAAGGAAAAAAAATAAGAAAAAAATGCCAATATGCTGTAGAAATACACAATATCTTACAAGAGCTTTAGGAAATTAGGATGAGGTGGTCTGGGATCAAGCAACATACAATTAGACATGTAAGATATTTGGAGTTAAGTGTTAGGGTGCATGCACACTACGTAACGCCGGGCGTGTATGAGAGCCGTACACGCCGGCATTACGGCAGACTGCCGAACACTTCCCATTCACTTCAATGGGAGCGCTCGTAACAGCGGCGTTTACGAGCGCTCCCATTGAAGTGAATGGGAAGTGTTCGGCAGCCCTGCTGTAACGCCGGCGTGTACGGCTCTCATACACGCCCGGCGTTACTCAGTGTGCATGCACCCTTAGGGTGCGTTCACATGATGTAATGTGGAGCGTAATCTGGCACGTGTACACGTGCTGGCAAATGACTCGCTCAAAATGCTCCCATTCATTTCAATGGGAGTTAGGAGCATATACGCCGCATTATTTTGCGCCCGTGATTTTGCGGCCGCAAAATCACAGGCGCAAGATAATGCGGCGTATACGCTCGTAACTCCCATTGAACTCAATGGGATCTTTTTGAGCGCTCCAACTCTGACACGCCGTATGCGTGCCAGATCATGCTACACGTTACATCGTGTGAACGCACCCTTACCAAGGTCATCAGGGAGAAGCTATAGGAGGTAGGAGAGATCACAATTGTACCTGGAGAGCATACGTCTCTTCATAAATGCTAGGCGAGCATATGTACGAAGATCTACACAATCTTGTAGCTGGACTGGGTTTCAGTTATTATGTGCGCCAGTAAACGTGCATAAATAATATACCTCCACGATACTTTTACTTTCTTGAAATTGGTACAGGAGGCAAAAAAAAACACCAATTTTGATCATTATTGTTGCAACTGGCATGTATAGCATTTTTTAAGCACCAAAAATCTGGCTTAGCCATTAAAATGAGTCTCCCCTAATGACCCCTCTACAGACCTAGAAATTACCAGTGATGGTTTTGTAAACAGAAGTATGAAGTATGTAGTCAGAAGTATGGAGATACATGTATTATTCCATGAGCATAACCTTATTTCAATGTGGAGACGATTACACGTTAAGTAATTGTACTAGAGTAATGGGACGTGTCAGAAACTTTGATTTCCTTATTTTGATCGGGTTATCAGGCAGGGTCACTTCATGCATGAGAAGATAACCCAGACCCAATAAGAAAGTCATGGCTGATTTTCAAACCACAGAAAGTTCCTACATTCTTGATCATATCCATTGGCAACCGATCAAGACAAATTACTATGACCACTAAGATAATTTGAGAACATTTTTAAAGCTCCACTACAATTTTTATTACTTATTTGCAAAATTAACTTGTGATTGTTTACATATTTAAATATGGTTAAGTTCAGTTGAAAACGCCTTTAATGCATCTTTTTGGCCTATTTCAAGATCCATCTATGTAATTATAACAGTGTCTAACGTCAGCTAGACATTTACAGGTTTAGCTGTTACAGTTTCAGGACCATAAGAGCTAGTCCACACGGGGCAAGAGGGGACAGATTTTGATGCGGAATCAGCCTCAAAATCTGCCCCCTCACAATAGAGGTCTATGTAGACCACTAGCATTCTTTTTTCCGCTAGCGATTTGTTCCTGCTCCCGGAAAAAAGAAGCGATCTGCCCTTTCTTCAGGCGGATTCCGAGGCTAATTCAGCCACGGACGTCCATCTCGCCACACCTCCCTCCTGACTAGGCCCATTCATTTGGGCCTAATCCGGAGCGGAAAGCCGCAACGAGATGCCGGTGCACTGTACACATGGAATCCCCATGTGAACTAGCCCTTAGAATCTTGTTTTCTTGAGATGATAACTTTTGTTATTAAATTGTTATTTGGAAGAAGTTTCCCTTCAACACTTAACACACTTCATAATGGGTAAAATAGGGTACAATGACTTTGGGGGCAAAGAGGTAGATCAACCTCAGTGGAAATGTAGTTTAAAGGCTAAATCCAGTAATTTAATTTGCACTGTGAGAAAGGTCCATCATGTCATTATTGTAAACCGCTATAGGGAATATACAAATAGTATTCATACCTATATCCTGGTGTCTGAATGTCCCAGATCCACATAAGATACCAGTGCTATAAGTGTCTTATAGTAGGTAGGGGTCCAAGATTTGCAAGAAGGGTGAGGTGTTGCAATTTCTTCTTCTGCTACATAACAAAGATGAGGATGGCACAGATCCTGATAAAATGAAAAGTAGATGTTCCATATAGGTGAAGAGCAGTATCAGACTGGGGTGTCTAAGTCCCACCAATGGTCTTCATTTTGGGGCCCCACTATACTGATAAATGCAAATGTTAAAACCTATCTCCCATTTTTGCAGTTTAGTTGGCTACCTACTGTAGTTCTTTCCTTAGATTAGAACTCCTTTCGCTATGTGAGCAAGGTGATTGGTGAAGGGGGTCTTGCAGTGATAGTAAGGTGATGGGGCCCAGGAGGGAGGATATTTGTCAGTTTGCCTCTGTACCAAGATGCCATCTCAGCCACCTCATGCATATATATATATATATATATATATATATATATATATATATATATATAATAAACTGGGTAGTTTTCAGAGTTTTATATGGGTGCATAGGCCGACTAAGGGTGAGTTCACACGGAGGAAAGTGGAGCGCAATCTGGCACATATACACATGTCGGCATATTGCGCTCCGCAAAAGCTCCCATTCATTTCAATGGGAGTGAGGATCGTAGACGCGGCGTTATTTTGCAGCCGTGATTTTGCAGCAAAATCACAGCCGCAAAATATAGCTGCGTCTACAATTCTCACTCCCATTGAAATGAATGGGAGCTTTTGCGGAGCGCAATATGCCGACGTGTATATGTGCCAGATTGCACTCCACTTTCCTCTGTGTGAACTCACCCTTAGATGTTCTATGCTACCTGTCTGTATGATGTGCAATGGGTACTGTGCCATTGATCAATCTTGCTAACTATGGGGATTGAGGGGCCTCCTTAGCCCCTGGGGTCAGGGTCCCACTAGGTGAATTTCCTGCTCCCCTGTAGCCAGTCCGAGCCTGGTCAAGTATGGAGGCCATTAGAATCTCCTGTGATGGGTTTCAGGAACTTTAGTCCAGTACTGTCTGTTGACCCATGGGATCCATTGTAAGATTACATCTCAATCATTACGGATGATTTTGACTATTTTTAAATTTCATCCTTTACAATAATTTTGGTGATTATCATCGATGTTTCCATTTTCAGCAAGTAGCGAGCAGCAGATTTACAATATCTTTCTGCTACAGAGACAGAGCTATTAATATGTATTGACACTTTGCTTCCCATAGGTAGTTTCACTTTATAGATATATGGATCGAGGAGCTGATCTACTGTATATCAGTAATGTTCTCCAGGAATCAGTAATATGATGTTATATAAATAGGCTGGACTTATCTACTCCATAATAAGCTCATAATGATTACTAAATGTAAATTCAAGGAAACAGACTTACAGAATATTAAACAGTATATTAAAGAAAATTGCCCTATTAATGTGGAACATCTGTACGGCCTATCTTACTGATCATCATTGTCGTATCATAAAAACTCGTACAAAGTTACTGATATCAAGTACACACGTTTAATTCAGAGCCAAGCTGAAAGAAAAAACATAGATGCATTAGAGGATGGAATTTTTAAAAAAAATCATTTAAAGGGAACCTGTCATATTGAACACGCAGTTCGATCTGTAGGCAACATGATACACAGTTAGAAAAGCCGAGTAGATTTATATATATTGATTTTGTGGGAAAAGATTGAGTATAACTTGCAATTTGTGTATTTTAACTCCTTCTTGTTCTGGGATTAGGAATCCATTGGGTACTTCTATTGAGTGATTGACAGCTATCTCTGTATGCATGCACACAGGGAAAACTGACAGTCAATAACTAAATCTCTCATTAAACTCTTAGGTTGAGAAGGACGAACCTCCCAAGATTTATTTAGTTTCAGGTGGCCTGGGTCCATGATTAATTTTTGGTTGAACAAGTGAAAACTGGAACCAGAAGTGAAATTACTATACCGTGGGGTCTTGTCTTTTCAGACCCCAGAGTATAATAGGTGGAGGCCTACAGAAATGTAAAAAGTAAAAACCATTTATACTCACCTTCCCTCACCTCCTTTGGACCTCCTCACAGCATGTGGCGCTTTGTCTCTGACTCCTCAGTAGCAGCACATGCCCAGGGTCACCTCCAAGGCCTGTGATTGGGCCTCAGCTGTTACATGGGCATGTCAAACGTCATGACGTCATGATGCTCAACATACCCATGTGACTGCTATGGCCTAATCACGGGCCTAAGCTGTAAGCCCAGGTGAATAACGTCACCAGGAGAGACGATGCGAGGAGGCCTAAAAGAACTGAGGAAAGGTGAGTATTTTTGTATTCTTGTCACAAGATTTGCTTTGGGAATATTCATGAGGTTCAATCTTCTGATTAATTTTATACTTGTTCAGACAGAAATATTGTTACATATTGTTTTTATAACAATATATAATATTTGTTATTTTCCCTCACCCCCCCCCCCCCCCCCCCCTGGGCCTTCACTTTACTAGTATAATAGTGTTTTATGTCTGACAACCCCAAAAGTTTTTATTGTGGGTGAGCCTTTTAAATTTTGGGTCAAATCCAATTCAAAACAAATCGGTTCAGCCATCCCCAGTCACTTTAAGGCTAAGGCCCATGTTGTGGAAAAGTTACTTTTGTGTTGGAAAGTTTCCTGCATGTTTTTTTTTTTTTTTTGGAGCCAAAGCCAGTAATAGATTGAGCAGAAGGGAGAAGGATAAGTGCTTCCTTTATATTTTACATTCCTTCTGTAGCCACTGCTGGCTGTGGCTCAAAAACCACAGCGCTGCCAAATTCTACATCGATTCTGCCTCTCATTGTATTCAATGGTAAGCAGAGATGGATTTAGGACAATGAAAAAATAAGCAACTGCGAAGCATTCTGCTGTTTAGGCCAATTTATCTGAGCCTAACCATCGATGAAGAGTAATGGTCTTAAACCTAAGAGCGGAAAAGTGGACAGGAATTTGACTTCAAATTCCTCTTCACTTTCCATTACGTGACTTAACTCTAAAGGTGCGTTCACACGATGTAAAATGGAGCGTGATCTGGCACGTATACGGCGTGTCAGGGTTTGAGAACTCAAAAAGATCTAATTGATTTCAATGGGAGTTACGAGCATATACGCCGCGTTATTTTGCACCCGTAATTTTGCAGGCGCAATTTTGTGTCTTGCCCTTGGCAGGATTTGAACCCAGTACTCCAGCACTGCAAGGCTGCAATGCTAACCACTGAGCCACCATGTTGCCCCTGAGAGGGGAGTTTTTTTGTCATAGTTTGTCACATGCCAATGATATATTTGGCATGTCTATAAGTTTAACATGTTTGTCTCTCTTCTATTTGACATTTTAATGCCAGAATATTTGAATGCAGGACTAAAATTCTAAACAAAACGGTAGCCATGTTTTCAATATTAGTAGGTGGCTACCACCATGTTAGAACAGCCTCATAGCCATATTTTGTATGTTAAGCAGTCTGGTACAGTTCTCATGCTCTGATCCATTGTGATAAGCTATCAGTACAGGAATGTCATTTATACATCTGATGTGTCGAGCTTACAGGATTGTCTAGACTAGATAGAATTGTAGCACACCAACAACTGTCAGTAATACTAAACCTGTATGAGCATTTCATGGCAGTAAACTGAGATCTTGAAAAGCATGAAGTATATTGGGAAGGTCCAGAAATAATAACTTGTTAATTATTCATATAAAGCCCAATAATTCCTTTAATGGGTTCGTATACTTATGCAACCATATAGTAAGAATAGAGGGATGGGTAGTACACCTTTATCATTTATTGCCTTCCTTGAGCCTCATATCCTTTGCCAAATAAAGCAGTCCACTCTCTATAAGACTGTCACATAATACTTTTCTAGGCTAGGTCTGTTCATAGTCTGTGTATTTTACCTGAGATGTGTAACAGCCCAAGACCCCATGACACGTACTGATCACACAGAGAGCAAGTTGTGACTGAAAGACGTATCTGTTGATTTTCCGCATCATCTCTCAACTGAGATGATATGTTGAGAGCTGGCGTCTCCCCAGACCGCTATGTCACAGGCTGCTGATAAGCCGCACATAGGTAAAGTAGCCATTGATCTGGGGGTTTTAAGTAAAGTTATTTGAAGGGAGATGTAATACTTCCCATACTGCTCAGAAAATACGGTTAATAGTCTATCTCTGCTATCTCAGCTCCCCCGTGCTTCACGCTAATCTCACTTCACTTATGTTCTTTTTCAATTAATTACAGTCATTTACAAGATGAACATATCCTCTCTCTTGGGGAAATCTGGGTAGAATCATTTGCAAAGGAACAGGCAAAAGAACCCTCGAAATAAGACCTGGGTATAAGCAGGCAATTTAGCTATCGATCACCTATCAAGTATTTCACCTATTAAATCAATTTGCATTTGGAGAGATGAGAGTAGTAACAATTGGCAAGTCTGCAGGTTGTGATGCCTTATAGTGTACATATATTTTTACATTTCAGTATTGCTATTCACTATTTTCTGTTACCCAGATGCCCCTAAATAAGTTCAGAAAGCAATAGAATAAATGGTGGGAGCCCTTACCAACTGGAGAAGGACCTCTGACTTTCTCGTAAAACCCTTTAAACACCCTAGTCCTACAACCAATATGTAGCGCCAGGTTATGTTAGGAAAAGTCCAATGTTTACATAGATTGCTGATGAAACACAGCTCAAAATATTTATTTTGGAGCCAATTTATAGGGTGGATAGAGAACCTGATGACTATAGACTATATTTTTTTTTATATATTTTTTATTTTTATTGCACTTATTAGACCCTTAGGGGTCTTGAATCTCAGAGGCTCTGATCATTAATGCAATGACAATTCTTCATAACTTTTGCACTAATCTCACATGGGGGGGGGTGATCAATAATGCAATGCATTACAATTCTAATGCATTGCAATGCATTGCAAAAAAAAAGGTAATTTCTTTTGTAAGCTTAAAGAGATAAGAAAATCATTACAGATAGGCCTGGGAACCTTCTCAAGGCTCCAGGCTGTCATGCCAGTGGAAGGCTGGCCCCGATCCTTGACCGGGTGCCTACAATCCCCGGAAAAATGGTAGCACCCATGTGCCGCCAGTAAAATGGCGCATCAGTGAGCTTTTGACCAAGGCACCAGAGGTGTCTGGTGTCTGCTGTATAAAACAGCAGACACCCGGCAGCTATGGCTGATGCCATATTTAAACACCCGGCATCAGAAAGGGGTTAATTCCTACCATAAAGGTTTAATAATCTCTGAAAAATTCATATATAAATACAGTCCTATGAAAAAGTTTGGGCACCCCTATTAATCTTAATCATTTTTTTGTTCTAAATATTTTGGTGTTTGCAACAGCCATTTCAGTTTGATATATCTAATAACTGATGGACACAGTAATATTTCAGGATTGAAATGAGGTTTATTGTACTAACAGAAAATGTGCAATATGCATTAAACCAAAATTTGACCGGTGCAAAAGTATGGGCACCCTTATCATTTTATTGATTTGAATTCCCCTAACTACTTTTTACTGACTTACTGAAGCACAAAATTGGTTTTGTAACCTCAGTGAGCTTTGAAGTTCATAGCCAGATGTATCCAATCATAAGAAAAGGTATTTAAGGTGGCCAATTGCAAGTTGATCTCCTATTTGAATCTCCTCTGAAGAGTGGCATCATGGGCTACTCAAAACAACTCTCAAATGATCTGAAAACAAAGATTGTTCAACATAGTTGTTCAGGGGAAGGATACAAAAAGTTGTCTCAGAGATTTAACCTGTCAGTTTTCACTGTGAGGAACATAGTAAGGAAATGGAAGACCACAGGGACAGTTCTTGTTAAGCCCAGAAGTGGCAGGCCAAGAAAAATATCAGAAAGGCAGAGAAGAAGAATGGTGAGAACAGTCAAGGACAATCCACAGACCACCTCCAAAGAGCTGCAGCATCATCTTGCTGCAGATGGTGTCACTGTGCATCGGTCAACTATACAGCGCACTTTGCACAAATAGAAGCTGTATGGGAGAGTGATGAGAATGAAGCCGTTTCTGCACGTACGCCACAAATAGAGTTGCCTGAGGTATGAAAAAGCATATTTGGACAAGGCAGCTTCATTTTGGAAACAAAAATTGAGTTGTTTGGTTATAAAAAAAGGCGTTATGCATGGCGTCCAAAAAGAAACAGCATTCCAAGAAAAACACATGCTACCCACTGTAAAATTTGGTGGAGGTTCCATCATGCTTTGGGGCTGTGTGGCCAATGCCGGCATCGGGAATCTTGTTAAAGTTGAGAGTCGCATGGATTCCACTCAGTATCAGCAGATTCTTGAGAATAATGTTCAAGAATCAGTGACGAAGTTGAAGTTACGCCGGGGATGGATATTTCAGCAAGACAATGATCCAAAACACCGCTCCAAATCCTCAGGCATTCATGCAGAGGAACAATTACAATGTTCTGGAATGGCCATCCCAGTCCCCAGACCTGAATATCATTGAACATCTGTGGGATGATTTGAAGTGGGCTGTCCATGCTCGGCGACCATCTAACTTAACTGAACTTGAATTGTTTGTCCAAAATACCTTTATCCAGGATCCAGGAACTGATTAAAAGCTACAGGAAGCGACTAGAGGCTGTTATCTTTGCAAAAGGAGGATCTACTAAATATTAATGTCACTTTTCTGTTGAGGTGCCCATACTTTTGCACCGGTCAAATTTTGGTTTAATGCATATTGCACATTTTCTGTTAGTACAATAAACCTCATTTCAATCCTGAAATATTACTGTGTCCATCAGTTATTAGATATATCAAACTGAAATGGCTGTTATAAACACCAAAATATTTAGAACTAAAAATGATTAAGATTAATAGGGGTGCCCAAACTTTTTCATAGGACTGTATGTATTCTATATTATGCAGGGAAAGAAATATACTATTGAAGTTTGGTAAGGGGGGAAAAACCCATTGAGAGTAAAAAATGTAGTTGAATGCCTTGAATATCATCATTAATTGTGAAAAAAATAAGGAAAAAAAAATAGAACCCTAGCAACCACCTCTTTAGCATGAGCTTTAAATTATTGTACCCCATGTGAGAAGGTGACAGGCAGAGTGCTGGAATCACGCTATATCTCCCCCAGGTTCTTAATTTATGTGTTGTCCAGCGTGAGTCCTTGGTTCATTACTGGGCCAAAAAAAGGCTGTAGATCCTGCATTCCAGTGCAGATCCAGGGAGTGAGAGGAGGCGACTGGGTCTGTCCTGTAACCCTGAGTCCGGTGAGACAATATTCTGCGTGTTTGTTTGTGTGCCTGGTGGTAAGCCAAATGTATAGTTAGGTTATCATTTTTGTTTAGTTAGTTGCTCAGACGAGTAGGATTTTGTTTTTATTTTGCCTGAAGTTAAGGCTGTATTTTACTTTGCTTATTTTGTGCCTGAAGTCAAAGTTTATTTATTTTCCTGTTTTTTTCTAAACAAACCTATTTTGCTGCATATTTTGTGTCCCTGTCTTTAACTGTTCGAGTTCGCACCTGTGCTGCTACCAAGCTAATTTCCCCACACCCTGAACTATGTGTGATATTACAACTAAACTCAACTAAAGTGAATGGAGATGCGCTGCAATAAAATACACAACCTGTGGACAGATGTGGCATGGTTTGTGTAAGAAAGCAGCCATGTTTTTCTGATCCTGGACAAAGTTTCAAGATTTTTAATGCTGTCTCTGCAGATTCCAATAAAGGCATACAGGCTCATCATTGCAAGGCATGCTGGGACTGCAATTATAACTTTATGGTTTTATAAAATGGCCTTAATTACTTAATCATCGTCTTGTGTGACCATATTATTAAATAATTCATTGTGGACCATTAGTGGCGGCTTGTTCTTAGAACGTACTTGTTTGTGATATTGCATTACCTAATAATATGTCAAGTTTTTGAAATGTCAATAAGTGAAGATGATTTAATTAAACAGAAAATACATGTAGATTTAACGTTGGTCGTCTGCAATGTTTTAGCCAATTAGAGTGACGGGCGCTGTGGGATAACAGCTTTAAGTGACCCAATTTACCAGCTCAATATGACATTTTCATAACTGGCACGGTGTTAATTGCTTGCGGATATTGTGATGATTTGTTGTCTTGTGATTAAAAAGTGATGAGAACCCGTCCAACACTTGAAGTGCGAATCTCATAAGGATCAAAGCAAATCTATGCTGAAATAGAATTTCCTTAGCCTGCACGAGACAAAGGAAATATGATAGGAAGGAGCAAATATCATATTTAAAATCCTTAAAGATGTATTCCCATCGTAAGCATGTGCACTGCCAGTACACATCAGTGCCTGGTAGATGCAATTATTATAACTTCTGTTGGCCAATTCAAAATGGCCATTTTTCCTTATTGCCATGCACTAGCAGTATCTAATGCTTTCTGTTAAGGCCTCCTGCACACGGGAAACTGTGGGCCAGAAAATGCAGTCTGTCCAAACCCAGTAAGGAAAACTAGACTCTGGGCAATATATTCATCTATGATTCTATGAGTCTCGGGTTCTAGGAGCAGGAAGACAGGGAATCCAAGCAATCCAAGCAATCCAAGTAATCCTAGATTACTATATTGCTTGGAGTACAGGTCTTCAGATCAGACTGGGAAATCCAAGCCAATAAACAGACCAAATTTTCCATTCCATATTATCTCATCTACAATAGGTCTTATGGTGCTGCCACCTCTCAAAAAAAATCAATGGAGAGAATCATACAAAGATAAGGATTGCAAATAAAGCATTTATGGAATATTCTGTGGGAATATTACCCCTGTCCATACTCCCTGTTAAGGCTATGGATGTCATTGAGGGGAATCCCTCCATAAGCTAAAACTGAGAGTTTCTCAGTTTTTGTTAGGGCAGATAGAAGCAAAATCAGCTTCTATAATCAGATTTATAAGCAAAATCAGCATATAAGTGCCCTTGGTCCAAGTGGTGGGAATTGGGTCAATTAGCTAATTATTAGAGATGAGTGAACAGTAAAATGTTCGATATTCGATATTCGTTTCAAGTAGCCCCCCAATATTCGACTACTCAAATCGAATATTGAATCCTATTATACTCTATGAGGGAAAAATGCTTGTTTCAGGGGTAGGCAACATTCGATCAAATAGAACTAACCAAGTCCACGAGTGAGGGTCAATCAACGCTGAAATGAATGGGCTGCTTTTTACTCTACGAGCGCTCCCATTGAAGTGAATGGGAAGCACTCACGTGTACAGCTCACTGTGTGAAGGGACCCGGCGCTCGGTTCAGTCCGAGCCGTACACATGAGCGCTTCCCATTCACTTCAATGGGAGCTTTCGTAGAGTAAAAGGCAGCCCATTCATTTCAATGGGGAGCGCTCGTATGCCGGCTCCCCATTGAAATGAATGGGATCTGCTTTATACGCGCTGATTCTGACCGTGTTTTAACGTTCAGAATCAGGCAGCATATCAGTAGTGTGAAGGGGCCCTTAAGCATTTCAACTTTTTCCTGTCCTCCAGCAGCCTTGTAGTTTGTTACTAGATATCTATGTCATAAGCAAGTACTAAAGTGAAGTTTTTATAAGATGTAGAGTGACAGACATGGTGCTTTCCCGCTGCTGATATCCCTTTAATATACTCATCTTCTAAATACATTTGTATCTGAAATGAAGATCTCTCTTATTGTGCTGATTTCTATCTCTTAAATGTTTGCATTACCGTCTCATTATTCCATTCCAGACAGGGTATAATTATAATTAGATCTATTTTGTGTTTTTTTTAATGTTCCTGAGAGACAATCAGAAGTATATAAGTGTAAGACAATGGAAATGTTGAATTGCTGCCTGACAGAATCCATTTAAAGACAAGTGTCAATTCAGTACTGCAGATAAACTTGTCAACTGGTAGCAGATATTTTCTAGTCGGAACAGAGTTAGATTATGATACAATGGGTCTAGATTCCTCTTTCTCTAAAGGCCCTATTACAACGGCCAGTCCCAGGTAGGGTGAGCGCCAATCGATGAGATACATGCCGATGAGTTTACCTCAGAATAATTACACAGGATGATGCAGAGCAAATGGGTAGGAACATCCACTACTGTGATCATTCACTTCTTCTCCCATTCAACTGCATTGATTATAATCGGCAACACTTGACTGATCGACACTAGAATCAGACATAGAAATGATCAGGAACAAGTGTTCTTAAGAACGTATGTTCCTGCTGATAACCTTGATTATTGGGGTGTCTAATAGTGACTTAAGATCTGTATATACCTCAATTTAACATCAATATATGTTGGGCTAAAATAATTTTTCTAATTGGGTTCAAATAAAAATCTAGCTTTTTTGGCTTCCACAGTTGTATAAGCACTACAATACTACAATACAAGTTGGAGAATGCCGGTTCTTAACTAAACTGTCAGGCTAACTGCCCCATGGCTCCTTCTCTGTCCTCTCTTGAAATATATTTTAAATGGTCACTAACTTTTCAGAAGACTTAAAGGAGTTATCCGGGATAACGTGAAATTCCTGCACTACTCTAAACACCCTCCTAGTTTCTAAATAACATTGATTATCAAAAGTGAATAGCTACCCATATCACATGACCCTCCAAGGGACATATTCTGATTATCTGGTGACAATGCGTTTCCCCATTTCCAGAAACGGATTGTCACTACTAATACACCCCCATCCACTCCACTCATACTTACCATCCATGGCTTCTTTCGGCAAGGCACATGCACAGTGGAGAAGGAGTATAGTAGGAGGGGAATGTCCGCCAGAAGAAGCATGGATTGGTAAGTATATATTACAGGTCAGGGCTTGGGCTGAATAGGTAGGAGATGGTGGGATAGTTAAAGACACAGGGAGAGAAGAGAGGAAGGAGGGGGGGGGGGGAGAAAGGTGAGTTATTTAATGAGGAAGTTAGATAGCAGGAAGCAGAAAATGTAAACAAAAGCAGAGCTACCAGCAGCCCCCAGAGACACCCAGAATTCATCCAAAAAATTGATATAGGTATATAGGTGCAGTTATTAATCCATTACTAGCACTAACAGACATTTTTTAATATCCCCTTTAATCTGGGATATTAGCTTCCCTAACTGTGCTCATAGATTATTTGGTATCTTGTGTTTTCAGCTATTTGTTTGCTATTGTACAGTTGCTCCTGGCAGTATGGAAGAATAGTATCAGTAACGGATAGGGGAAGGGGGTAGGCTGCTCCTTATTGTACATGTCCACTGCCTGAGAGAGAAATGTAAACTGTTATGCAGCCATAATAGTGATATTAGAAGAGATACCCCTGATAGATTCATCAAGTAGGAAGGCTTTTTGAGTTGCAGAACAGTCGGCCTATCAAGACACTGCATATATTTCAACTTTGAATAAAAAATTAGGTCCCTTTAAGTTGATTTATGGCCAGATCACAGTTCAACTTTGAGCTGTTCATAAGTCAGTCTAAAACAGTGGTTCTTAACCTTGTTTGAGGTACCGAACCCTCCAGTTTCATATGCACATTCACCGAACCCTTCTTTAGTGATAAATCAAATATGATTTTTTTCCAAATTCAAGACATAGGTGTATGTTTTTTTACTGGTACACAAAATGAACCATGCATATGGCCTAGGGTTCGATCGAACCCCGGTTAAGAACCACTGGTCTAAAATATAGTTCAGAAGAGTAAAGAAAAGGACTGTCAGTCTGACAGACTAGAAGTTGAGCTGCAGTAAATCAGCATGGTTTCTATCAGTTCTGTCTACTGTATAGTTCTGGTGCTGGAGGCTTCCATGAACAACTCATCGGTAGGGGTGCTGCATGTCAGTCTCCAGCTGATCTGATATTGATGATCTATCCTGAGAATAGGAAGTCAGTATTAAGAAGCTGGAAAACCTCTATAAGGGATCTCTCATGCTGAAAGTCTCAGCATGTACACACATTTCACAGTTCATTGATTTCAGTGATATAGATATAATAATTCATATAATTAGAGATGAGCGAACAGTGTTCTATCGAACACATGTTCGATCGGATATCAGGGTGTTCGCCATGTTCGAATCGAATCGAACACCACGTGGTAAAGTGCGCCAAAATTCGATTCCCCTCCCACCTTCCCTGGCGCCTTTTTTGCACCAATAACAGCGCAGGGGAGGTGGGACAGGAACTACGACACTGGGGGCATTGAAAAAAATTGGAAAAAGTCATTGGCTGCCGAAATCAGGTGACCTCCATTTTAGACGAATAGTGGATTTCAAATCCGGGTCATATGAGAATGTGAACTTTGTGACTATGAGACAGGGATAGCTGTACAGGCAGGGATAGCTAGGGATAACCTTTATTTAGGGGGGAATGTTATTAAAAATAACTTTTTGGGGCTCTATCGGGTGTGTAATTGTGATTTTTGTGAGATAAACTTTTTCCCATAGGGATGCATTGGCCAGCACTGATTGGCCGAATTCCGTACTCTGGCCAATCAGTGCTGGCCAATGCATTCTATTAGCTTGATGAAGCAGAGTGTGCACAAGGGTTCAAGCGCACCCTCGGCTCTGATGTAGCAGAGCCGAGGCTGCACAAGGGTTCAAGCGCACCCTCGGCTCTGATGTAGGAGAGCCGAGGGTGCACTTGAACCCTTGTGCACCCTCAGCTCTGCTACATCAGAGCCGAGGGTGCGCTTGAACCCTTGTGCACACTCTGCTTCATCAAGCTAATAGAATGCATTGGCCAGCGCTGATTGGCCAATGTATTCTATTAGCCTGATGAAGTAGAGCTGAATGTGTGTGCTAAGCACACACATTCAGCTCTACTTCATCGGGCTAATAGAATGCATTGGCCAGCGCTGATTGGCCAGAGTACGGAACTCGACCAATCAGCGCTGGCTCTGCTGGAGGAGGCGGAGTCTAAGATCGCTCCACACCAGTCTCCATTCAGGTCCGACCTTAGACTCCGCCTCCTCCGGCAGAGCCAGCGCTGATTGGCCGAAGGCTGGCCAATGCATTCCTATGCGAATGCAGAGACTTAGCAGTGCTGAGTCAGTTTTGCTCAACTACACATCTGATGCACACTCGGCACTGCTACATCAGATGTAGCAATCTGATGTAGCAGAGCCGAGGGTGCACTAGAACCCCTGTGCAAACTCAGTTCACGCTAATAGAATGCATTGGCCAGCGCTGATTGGCCAATGCATTCTATTAGCCCGATGAAGTAGAGCTGAATGTGTGTGCTAAGCACACACATTCAGCACTGCTTCATCACGCCAATACAATGCATTAGCCAGTGCTGATTGGCCAGAGTACGGAATTCGGCCAATCAGCGCTGGCTCTGCTGGAGGAGGCGGAGTCTAAGATCGCTCCACACCAGTCTCCATTCAGGTCCGACCTTAGACTCCGCCTCCTCCAGCAGAGCCAGCGCTGATTGGCCGAATTCCGTACTCTGGCCAATCAGCACTGGCTAATGCATTGTATTGGCTTGATGAAGCAGTGCTGAATGTGTGCTGAAGCTCTACTTCATCGGGCTAATAGAATGCATTGGCCAATCAGCGCTGGCCAATGCATTCTATTAGCGTGAACTGAGTTTGCACAGGGGTGCATAGGAATGCATTGGCCAGCCTTCGGCCAATCAGCGCTGGCTCTGCCGGAGGAGGCGGAGTCTAAGGTCGGACCTGAATGGAGACTGGTGTGGAGCGATCATAGACTCCGCCTCCTCCAGCAGAGCCAGCGCTGATTGGCCGAATTCCGTACTCTGGCCAATCAGCACTGGCTAATGCATTGTATTGGCTTGATGAAGCAGTGCTGAATGTGTGTGCTTAGCACACACATTCAGCTCTACTTCATCGGGCTAATAGAATGCATTGGCCAATCAGCGCTGGCCAATGCATTCTATTAGCGTGAACTGAGTTTGCACAGGGGTTCTAGTGCACCCTCGGCTCTGCTACATCAGATTGCTACATCTGATGTAGCAGTGCCGAGTGTGCATCAGATGTGTAGTTGAGCAAAACTGACTCAGCACTGCTAAGTCTGCATTCGCATAGGAATGCATTGGCCAGCCTTCGGCCAATCAGCGCTGGCTCTGCCGGAGGAGGCGGAGTCTAAGGTCGGACCTGAATGGAGACTGGTGTGGAGCGATCTTAGACTCCGCCTCCTCCAGCAGAGCCAGCGCTGATTGGCCGAATTCCGTACTCTGGCCAATCAGCACTGGCTAATGCATTGTATTGGCTTGATGAAGCAGTGCTGAATGTGTGTGCTTAGCACACACATTCAGCTCTACTTCATCGGGCTAATAGAATGCATTGGCCAATCAGCGCTGGCCAATGCATTCTATTAGCGTGAACTGAGTTTGCACAGGGGTTCTAGTGCACCCTCGGCTCTGCTACATCAGATTGCTACATCTGATGTAGCAGTGCCGAGTGTGCACCAGATGTGTAGTTGAGCAAAACTGACTCAGCACTGCTAAGTCTGCATTCGCATAGGAATGCATTGGCCAGCCTTCGGCCAATCAGCGCTGGCTCTGCCGGAGGAGGCGGAGTCTAAGGTCGGACCTGAATGGAGACTGGTGTGGAGCTATCTTAGACTCCGCCTCCTCCAGCAGAGCCAGCGCTGATTGGTCGAGTTCCGTACTCTGGCCAATCAGCACTGGCCAATGCATTTCTATGGGGAAAAGTTAGCTTGCGAAAATCGCAAACTGACAGGGATTTCCATGAAATAAAGTGACTTTTATGCCCCCAGACATGCTTCCCCTGCTGTCCCAGTGTCATTCCAGGGTGTTGGTATCATTTCCTGGGGTGTCATAGTGGACTTGGTGACCCTCCAGACACGAATTTGGGTTTCCCCCTTAACGAGTTTATGTTCCCCATAGACTATAATGGGGTTCGAAACCCATTCGAACACTCGAACAGTGAGCGGCTGTTCGAATCGAATTTCGAACCTCGAACATTTTAGTGTTCGCTCATCTCTACATATAATATGTTTATGCTTTGGTGAAGCTACAGGAAAAATGAGGAGTCACTGCCAAGTAATTTCAAATGGGTCTGCTTTGGGTCCTAGAGTCGGGTCCCAAGTAAAGAACCCTCCATGTTGTCCATATGTGTACGTGGAGACCTGCTTTCACTTTTTGTATTGATCTTCCACAAACACTCAAAAAGTTATTGACATTAAAGTGCAATGCTGTAATATAGTAACCTAGATGTTTCTTTTTTCAGCCCCAGAAGCTCACAATATATAATCAGACACAATTTTGATTTTAGAAATCCTGTGCGGCTCTTGAAGCTGAAGACTATGCCTGAAAATCTGTTTTGCTGTAAAATAATGTTCAATATACACTTCCAGCTCCTTGGCTACAGTTCCTTAAATTACAGGTATAAAATAAAAGATCATTTAACTTCCAGCAATACAAGTAAAAAGTTCTGGATGATAGATGCTTATCCATGTGCAGCTGGAATCAGCAGAAAAAGATATATCAGAGCTCTTAGGTCTCCAGTCCAGGAAAATATTAACACTCTAGCTCCACTTTTGGGACATCTTACTATATGGTAAATACACAGATAAGTCACAGCAGCCATGTTATTCAGAAACTGAGCAATATGTTGCATGGTCACCATTCTTCAGAGATAAGCATAGACCCTATTGTCTTTTCCAAGATTTCCATTGCACAGTGGTGTAACTACTGGGGTAGCAGGGGTAGCAGTTGCCACAGGGCCCGGGACATTAAGGGCCCGGTGACAGCCGCTACCGCTGCATTTTTTTTTTCTTAATAGGCCGTTACCGGCTGGAGTAACGGGCCCTATTTACTTATCAATCCTGGCAGGGGCCGGGATCGGTAAGTGAAGCCATGGGCCCCACAAACATTATTTTTAGTATAATGATCAGAGGCTCGAGAGAGGTAAGGGAACATAAAAAATTGTGCTACCTACCTTTCTCTGCTCCGGACCGGCTTCAGGCCTAGTTGTGTGACGTCCCTGACGTCACATGACTGGGGCCTGCGTCCCAGGTCATGTGATGTCCGGACGTCATTGAAGATGGCCGACACCACTGAGGACTGCAGCAGAGCCGGAGATACGCAGGTGACAGTGTTTTTTATGTTTGTATTTCCCCCTTGGGTCTTCAATTATTATACTCCGGGGTTTGAAAAGACCCCAGAGTATAATAATTGCTCATGGGTGTCCACAGTGGGACATAATACTGTGTGCAGGGGCCACTATGGGGCATAATACAGTGTACTTGGACCACTACAGGGCATCATACTGTGTGCAGGGGCCAGTATGGGGAATAGAGCGTGTAGGAATGTGGGGGGGGGGTCGGTCGGTCGTGGTCTTCGGCGTAGGTCGGTCAAAAGTTCGCCATGGGGCCCCACCATTCCTAGATAGGCCACTGCCATTGCAGATAGATTTTGTTCAGAAGTATTTTACTCTCCATTGCACGTTCTTTACCTATGTTTCTTTACTTACAGCTTCCTAATGCTTGGAATTCATCCCTTTCTGCTTCCTACCTAGAGGTTCTCATTCAGTAAAAATTCAGAGCAAAGTAGCATACCTTCCAACTTTTAAAGGACAGAAAGAGGGACAAAATATGTGGCATGCTATTTGCACCATGGCAAGTTTAGCTCCAACCACTTCTACATTGACTCCGCCCAGTCTCAACCATTTTTCCATGTGCCTACACACAGTATAAGGCTCCTACAGTCACCCTAACATTATATTCCCCCCACATTATAATGTTCCCCTCCAATTGCCCCACAATATTAAGTGCCTCTACTCGTTACTCAGTTTAAACTAGCGGAATCTAGAGGGGGACATTAAACTTGGGAAGCTGGAGTGGGACATTATACTATGGGGCAGCTGGGGGGTCACATTAAACAGTGGGGGTAGTTGGAGGGGGACATTAAACTCCAGCTACTTCCCACGGTTTAATGTCCTCCTCCAGTTGCACCCAGTTTAATGTCACCCTTCATCTTCAGCCCCAGTTTAATGTCCACTCCTTAATCTGTCCTCAGTTTAATGTCCCTCCTCCATCTGTTCCCCTTTTATTTTTTTATTTCCATTACGACGTACTTTCTTCCAGACACGCCTACTGTATTGTGAATATGCTGCCTCATCCTTAGATTATGTGTATATATATATACACTCACCGGCCACTTTATTAGGTACACCATGCTAGTAACGGGTTGGACCCCCTTTTGCCTTCAGAACTGCCTCAATTCTTCATGGCATAGATTCAACAAGGTGCTGGAAGCATTCCTCAGAGATTTTGGTCCATATTGACATGATGGCATCACACAGTTGCCGCAGATTTGTCGGCTGCACATCCATGATGCGAATCTCCCGTTCCACCACATCCCAAAGATGCTCTATTGGATTGAGATCTGGTGACTGTGGAGGCCATTGGAGTACAGTGAACTCATTGTCATGTTCAAGAAACCAGTCTGAGATGATTCCAGCTTTATGACATGGCGCATTATCCTGCTGAAAGTAGCCATCAGATGTTGGGTACATTGTGGTCATAAAGGGATGGACATGGTCAGCAACAATACTCAGGTAGGCTTTGGCATTGCAACGATGCTCAATTGGTACCAAGGGGCCCAAAGAGTGCCAAGAAAATATTCCCCACACCATGACACCACCACCACCAGCCTGAACCGTTGATACAAGGCAGGATGGATCCATGCTTTCATGTTGTTGACGCCAAATTCTGACCCTACCATCCGAATGTCGCAGCAGAAATCGAGACTCATCAGACCAGGCAACGTTTTTCCAATCTTCAATTGTCCAATTTCGATGAGCTAGGCATGTCTACATGCCTAAATGCACTGAGTTGCCGCCATGTGATTGGCTGATTAGAAATTAAGTGTTAACGAGCAGTTGGACAGGTGTACCTAATAAAGTGGCCGGTGAGTGTATATATATATATATATATATATATATATATATATATATATATATATATATATATATAAAATTTATAGTATGTCATTGACTCTCTACCTTCATTTCACAGAGAGAGTTTTATGACACTGGATGTTATTGTTTTATTTAGAAAATGGAAAAAAAGAAAGATGTAAAGTAAAACTTGCACAGTCTGAACTGAGGAGTCTGGGGGTTATAATTAGAGATTGAAAGCTAGGGGTGTAGATAAAGGGTCATGGGCCCTGTGCAAGAGTTCATCTACTCTTTACTGCAGCCCAACCCCCAGTTCCTACCCATCTCACAGTGCTAAATAGTAAACAGTCATTATGGGGCCCCAGTGGTATATGGAGGGACCAGGACAGAGCAGATAACTTACCTCTGCTAGTAACACCATCTGCATTATTAATATGCTAGTTAATTTAACTATTTCTGGGAGTTCCTCATTTGAACCAAGCCAGACATGGCCATGATTCAGCTAAAAACCACATGGCCAAGTCAGCTGACACTTATATGCTTATACTTTAATGACTGTTCACTATTAGTAGTTCCACGGTTTTGTGGGTATACATGCCAATGTATATATCAGCCAATCTAACCCTAAACAATGTGAGGTTTCCCATGATGAGAGCTGTGGCATGTGGCAGTTGATAACACTCATGTGCATCTACTATAACTTCTCCCCCATATGTAACTGCAGTATATACTTCATATATAGATCTGGACAATGGATGCTTTCCCTGGAGGAGAGCAGTATGTTGCAGTAGGAGCATGTACAGTATTATACCACATATAAGCTGAGTGACACTAACTATAAACTGCAGCAGTAAATTGCAAATATACAATGTCAGGATTCCGTACAACCACTCAATCATGTGTGATCCTGGAGATGACCATAAAGTGGGACTCCACTTCCATAATCACTTATCACACTGTAATACATACAATGGCGTGAGCGACACCAAAATCTGCACATCTACACAAATAGCTGCCACTGCCAGCAAAAACATGCAGAAGACACATGCATTCTCTGACACCAGTGATCCTCTAACACACTGGCATACAACTGGTAACAAGGCTAAGCAGTATTATCTCTTTTCAGAATTGAGGGGAAATTTAGAGCCAAAAGCAATCTTATTTAATTTTATACAAAAAGTACAGTTCTTAGTGAAAAATAAAATTATATACATACAGACAAACAATATTACATTAAAAAAGGGATTAAAATAAAGAACACTCCACTTACAAACCTGGCATATGGAACTCAGCAAGAAGTACTGGACAAATCTACAGACTGGAACAATCCCCAAGTACCTAATCAAGGGTTCTCTGCCCATCATCATTCTGATAGACCCCTAACATAGCCCCTTTCTGGAACCCCGCTCCTGTGACTGGGACGGGCTAATTACTTGTGCCAAATCCAACTGAATTAACACCAGCGACCAGTCACTATCTGCATCCTGGTTTGTGGAAGGAAATAGAAATAACCATACCCAGTGAACACTCAGATGTTAAACAGATCACTACCAGAAGAATCAACATGACATAACCACTGCAATAAATTAAACCCATAGCTTGATAAAATTTGTAACCATACAGTACAAGATATACACAAGTCACCACAGCTCCCTTTGTCATTACCCATGTGCATCTCCTTGGTGGGCCCTGTATGACAGCCCACCTCCTATAAAATGATCAATTGCCTTCCTGTGCAGATAGGTGACATAGCTCTGCTGCTGTAGTAACAGGCTCCTGTGGAGTGATCTGCCATGTTGTATCAGGTCTCTGTTCCATCAGTCCAGTGGGTTAGGGTCTGGGCGCAAATCTAACTACATTATACTAGTGCACCTTGAGACCCAATGTTTTCTGTCAGGCATAGGGATCATAACAAAAAAAGAAAAAGAAAAAAAGTGCACTAATATTTACCTTTTATTAATATTCATTAAAAGCTAGCTATCCATATGATAGAAATGGTTACGAAAGGGCTAAACTGCATGTGTGACAAACAAGCTGCTATACTAAACTAGTGGTTTAGGAAATATCTTGGGTACTAGGTAACCTTTGGTGAATCCATTTGGTGAATCCAATGCCTGGATACTAGTTAGCATGATTTCCTATAAGGAGATCCCCTTTCACCCATAGAACTCCAATACACCACACAAACTACTAGCACTGAGTCCAATACAGCAGACCCAGTGCTACACGCAGCTGTACTCAAGCCAGAGTATCGATTAACTGGCTAGAGCCGCATTCACACATGCAGGTACTGACACATAGGCCTAACCTACTCCGCCTAACGTGTTTCCCCGGCTACTACGGATCATCAGAGGCATTGGATGGTTAACTAAAGGCCCCCCAGCGTATCCAATTCATGGGTTAACACCAGAAAACAAAAAAAATACGCTATATGTGTTGAGCACTTGGTCGGCTGTGATGTTTAGCCACTGATGTTTGTGATAGGAGGTTACCTAGTACCCAAGATATTTCCTAAACCACTAGTCTAGTATCGCAGCCTGTTTGTCACAAATGCAGTTTAGCCCTTTTTCTACCATTTTTATCATATGGATAGCTAGCTTTTAATGAATATTAATAAAAGGTAAATTTTAGTGCACTTTTTTTTCTTCTCTTTTTGTTTTTTATACCCCTGGGTGCATTACCGATCTATTCAATTATTTTTGTTTGTTTGTTAAGAATAGGGATCATAGCTAAGCAAGGTGGCCTCCTGGTCCAGGGCTGTTAGGTGCCCCTGAGGGTCCTCTTCAACCTGTTCGGGTAGAATGCAAACTGTCATTACACTAGTACCATGTTTCTTTTGTTCAGCGTACTTATACTCCTAATGTTCACTTGTTCAAGGGTTCTTCTGTGAAACAGTCTGGGATTTCCACACTGGTGCCACTAGAAAATCCTGAAGGCTTTTGGGTGCCCAGGATCTATCTCTCAGCACTATATAAGTTGTTGAACTACTAAACTCTATTATCAGCCAGTTCTGATATTTGCTCTAGAGATACTTACATAACAGCCTCACTGCAACATTCTTTTCCCCCTACGCCAAACAGCGGCACAACATGGGGTATTCCTGCCCCTGTGTACTGTTTAGGACAGGTGGAAATAAGTTTAATCAACTAACAAGTCTGACCTCCCCCTCCCCTATATTAGGTCAGAGAGACCTCTCCCCCCCTGTGTTTTTTTCTGTCCTGTGGACAGAGACAGGTGGATGGGGGGGGAGAGATCTCTCTCCTCCCCCTTAGAGTTACTTAGCTTTGGGGGGGATCTTCGGAGCCTCCGTCCTGTGCCTGCGGCCGCGGGTCCCGCTGTGTCGGCTGCAGCGCGCGGCAGCCTTCAGTCACGTAGGACCCTTGTTTCCAGGGAACCTTTCTCCTGGATTGGGTTCCCGGCGGCCGGAATTAGCTGCGCACTCGGTCGGCCTGGCGCCGCGGCCCGGCCTATTGTGCCGATAGAGTGTCAGTTATGACTCTATCTGGCTGTGGCTTTCGGGGGTCCCCTCTCCCGCTTCAGGCTACCCCCCGCCCCCCCCTTTTGAGAGGGGGGGGTCTTTTAGGGGTTTTTTTTTCCTTTGATGGGGTGGGACTTGTAGAAGTTCCCACCCTGGCTCCTCCCTCCGTCCTCCTCTCCTCCTCCTTTCCTCCGCCGGCCTTTATAAGGCCCTTGCTCCTGCTACTGAGTGCTTGACTGCATGCACTCAAGCTGGAACACTGGTATCCTTGTGGTGTTAGGATTCTGTTCCCTATTTGCTTAAAGTTAAGGAGTTCTTTGGCGGAGGGGGAGGGGGACTGAGGTTCCTATACAGGGTTTAACCCTTGCCTTTTTGCCTTCTAGATGTCGTCTTCTTCCTCCACACAGGACATCCCACCAAGGAAGTCCGCCGCTAAGCGCCGGCACCTGGCATGTGTTAAGTGCAACATCCCGCTACCTGATGGGTATGCCTACCAGTGCTGCCGTGGCTGCAGAGGTTCTCCTCCAGAAGAAACCTCTCTGCGAGATGTCGTGGGATGGGTGAAGGAGTTCGTAGGGGACTCTATGAGGAAACTGGAGACCTCCATTGCCCAGTTAGGCAAGAGACCTCAATTGGAGTCTCCACAGCTGTCCCTCCCGTCTTTGGAGGGCCTACAGATAGTTGATCAGGTTTCCTCTGAGGAGGAACCGGAAGAACCGGTAAAGGCTTCCTTCCCGCTTGAGAAGATCCCTAGGCTGCTAAAGATCGTCAGGGCCAGGGAACCAGAGGCTGAGTCCGGTGAGGGCCCTGCTGGATCTCTCAGGTCCTTCAGAGCAAGCCCTGAGGTAATGAAGTGGATGGAGGCGGAGTGGAAGAAGCCAGAGAGGGCGTTTAATACGTCTAGGAGATTCAAGACCCTCTTTCCCATTACCGAAAGCCAGTTGAGTTCCTGGGGACCGCCTCCGAAAGTAGACATGGCGGTTGCTAAACTGTCTAGACGCACAGTTCTTCCAGCAGAGGACGGTTCCAATCTCCAGGACCCCATGGACCGGAGGTCGGAGGGATCCCTAAGGAGAATATATGCCGCCTCTTCAGCTCAGGCCTCCGTAAGCATTGCTGCAGGGGAAGTGGTGACCAAGCTACGGTCTGACCTAGCCACCCTGCATAAGGACACAGACGCAGGAACCCACAGGGACGAGTTACTAGAGTCCATATCGGACATTAGTCTCATGGTGGATTACCTTGCCGAGGCCGTTTTTTATCAATCTAAACTAGCCTCTAGAGCCATGGCGTTATCTACGGCCGCAAGACGGCCTCTATGGCTTAAACCTTGGCGGGCGGACGCCTCTAAGTTTACCTTGTGCAGTCTCCCCTTTGAGGCCGGAAGATTGTTTGGGAAGGAGCTTGATAGAATAATGGAGGGGTTGGCAGACTCTAAAGGCAAATGCCTTCCGCAGTCATTCGGAAGAGGCCAGCGCTCCTTTCGGTCTTACCGCCCTTCAAGAGGAACAGCAAGAGGTCGCTTCCAGAGGCGCTCGGGAGGTCAATCCAGAGGCGGAGGTCGGGGCTCCTCCCAGGAGGCAAAAAGAGGCATATGACTATCACGCCACCATGCACCGCGCGCTCGCGGTTGTAGGGGGTTGCCTTTCGCCTCAGAGTGGTCCCGACATATCAAAGACCCATGGGTCCTCGACATCATTCACAGCGGCTACAAGATCAGCTTCGCTACACCGCCTCCAGACAGATACATCAGGACCCGCCCTCTTCAGGGCACCAAACAACTTCATTTGGAGGAGTCCATACAGGAGTATGTGGACAAGGCTGCATTGGAACCGGTACCTATAGAGGAACAGGGTCTAGGAGTCTACTCCCCCGTGTTCCTGGTCCCAAAGGCGTCCGGAGGTTGGCGCATGATCATAGATCTCAGGTACCTCAATCAGTATATCTGCAAAGTACGGTTCCGTATGGAGACCATCAAGTCGGTCCTCCCCTTTCTGCAGCCAGGAGATTTTTTCGTCACCCTGGATCTAAGGGACGCTTATCTCCATGTACCTATTTTTGCCCTTCACAGGAGGTACCTAAGAATTGCTGTCCGCTTAGGCGGAAAACTTTGCCATTTTCAGTTCAGAGCTCTCCCATTCGGTATATCATCGGCCCCCCACACCTTCACCAAGGTGGTGGCCCCGGTCATAGCCGCCCTGCGTCTCCAAGGGATATTTATTGTCCCTTATCTGGACGACTGGCTCCTAAAAGCCCAGTCAAGAGAGACCCTCGCCACACAGTTGAGTATCACAGTGGCTTTCATAACCGAGCTGGGCTGGCTAGTAAACTGGCAGAAGTCAGTATTGGTTCCTTCCACCCGGATTCAATTCCTGGGATTCAAACTAGATTCTCTCAGCATGATGATCTCCCTGCCCTCTCCGCGCAAGGAGAAGATTGGTCGAGCGGCACGACACCTTTCCCGAACCCGGAAGGTTACGATAAGGTCAGCAATGAAGGTCCTAGGGCTAATGTCCGCGACCATCGAGGCAGTTCCCTGGGCGTTATGGCACATGCGCCCTCTTCAAGCCGAGATCCTGAGAGAATGGAACCACAGTCCCAGAGGACTGCAGAAGCCTATCCAGTTAACCATCAGGGCCCGTCGATCACTGAGTTGGTGGTCTCATCTCAAGGACGGGAGGTCCACGGTCCAGACTTCCTGGACCCTGTTGACCACGGATGCCTCCCTTTCGGGCTGGGGAGCCCATCTGGGGGAGACCCTAGCCCAAGGTACCTGGAGTGAACTGGAGAGAACCCGTTCCTCCAACTGGCGCAAGCTGATGGCGATATACCGCGCCCTCCTAGCCTTTGCCCCTTACCTAGAGGGAAGGGCGGTGAGAGTAAGATCAGACAACCTGACGGCGGTTCACTATGTCAACAAACAGGGGGGAACCAGGTCCCCCTCACTCATGGAGGTGACAGACCGCATTTTCACCTGGGCAGAAGACAACTTATCCCAATTGTCAGCTGTGCACATCAGAGGGCAGCTCAACATCCTAGCGGATCAACTGAGCAGAGGCCTAGCGACGAGAGGCGAATGGTCGCTGGATCCAGCTATATTTCATCATCTCACGGAGAGATGGGGTCTCCCCGAGGTGGACCTGCTGGCCACCCAATACAATGCCAAGGTAGAGGTATTTTGCTCCCTCTACCGGGAGGACAATCCCTTGGCAATAGATGCCCTGTCAATACCATGGAGGTTCAAACTAGTTTATGTTTTTTCTCCAATTCCAATGATTCCGAAGGTATTGGCGAAACTCAGGCAGGACCAGACATCGGCAATTGTGATCATGCCATTCTGGCCAAAAAGGGCATGGTTTACCCACCTCATGTTGATGAGTCGAGGGACCTACTGGAGGCTTCCACGAGTCCACAACCTGGTAACTCTAAACGGTCAGCTCTGCCAGGACCTGGACAGGTTCAACCTCACTGCCTGGAGGTTAACCGCACCGTATGTGGAGACAGAGGATTATCCCAGGCCGTCCTGAGGACATTGGCCAGCTCAAGAGCAGACTCTACCAACCGCAATTACCAAAGGATTGCTCGGATTTATCAAGAGTGGTGCATAGACAGGCAGGCCGACAATTCGTCCATCGAAACAGTTCTGGAATTTCTGCAGGGTGGCCTGGACAAGGGGTTAACCCCGGCCACTTTGAGGGTGCATGTGTTGACACTGTCTTCTCATCTAGGTACGCGGTTGTCTCAGAATCCTCTGGTTAAACAATTTTTGAAAGGGGCCTCTAGGCTCCGCCCTCCTATGCAACAGCCGGTCCCGCAGTGGGACTTAGCCTCTGTGCTTCAGGGTCTCTGTGTACCACCCTTTGAACCCTTGTCTGAGGTGGACCTAAGATACCTCACACTTAAGGTAACATTTTTATTGGCTATAACATCTGCCAAAAGGGTTGGAGAACTACAGGCTCTATCAGCTTCAGAGCCTTATATTCAATTTTTTCCCGACAGGGTTCAATTGCGGTTTGTCCGCGGGTTCCTACCCAAGGTTCCCACCCCGGATAACATTAACCAGGTAATATCCCTACCCTCCTTCTTTCCTTCCCCTACCTCAGAACAGGAGGAGAAGTTGCATAGCTTGGACCTGGTGAGGGCTTTGCGGATATATTTGGAGCGGACAAGCCCCTTTCGGAAGTTGGAGAACTTACTCATAAATATATTTGGTCACAACAAAGGTAACAAGGCATCCAAAGTTACCCTGTCCAGATGGATAAAGGAGGCCATCATTGGCTCCTTACAAACTCAGGACTTGCCTGTTCCTGAGTGCCTAAGGGCCCATACTACCAGGGCCGTATCTGCTTCCTGCGCAGAAAAGCATTCCCTCTCAGTGGACCAAATATGTAGTGCAGCTTCCTGGAGCTCTCACCTCACGTTCGCTAAGCATTATAGACTTGGCTGGTGCACCTCCGATGCAGTAGCCTTTGGTCAGACCGTCTTAGCTGCGGCCTGCCAGGGTCTCCCTCCCTAGTGGGGTACCTTCTTGCTAGATCCCCATGTTGTGCCGCTGTTTGGCGTAGGGGGAACGAAAGATTATGAAGATAATCTGTTTTCCCTTAGCCCAAACAGCGGCACAAGGCTCCCTCCCTTTATTTTCAGATTTACTGTCTGTAAGGTAGATGGATCATTCTTGTGACTAACACAGGGGGGGGAGAGGTCTCTCTGACCTAATATAGGGGAGGGGGAGGTCAGACTTGTTAGTTGATTAAACTTATTTCCACCTGTCCTAAACAGTACACAGGGGCAGGAATACCCCATGTTGTGCCGCTGTTTGGGCTAAGGGAAAACAGATTATCTTCATAATCTTTCGATATCTGTGGACTAGACCCCCATCCCCCCCCCGCCCTTTATGCATTAGGGTCACTCTTGCTATTTGTCACAGCTGACATTTAAGTTGGGCACTTAGGTTTGGTTGGTCACTTTGGTCACATATTCATCATTTACATAATTAGAACAGTCATTAGAACATGTTATATTACAATCACAAGGCAATTTACATTAACATCAAGTCTAGTAAAAATCAATGGGTTGACCATTGACCAGCCAATTCAGTATTTCTCTCTCCTCTAAATTGTGGGGACATTTAGAGCCAAGGACAACCTTACAATATTATACAATATGGATGTTCTCAGCTGATCTCCCTATGATTAGAAAAGTATTACTCTCAGAAGAAGCCAAACCCAAGGCATGAGCACTTAAGGGTGCATTCACACTGAGTAAATGCTAGCTTATTTTGTAGAGTAAAATTACACTTGTAAATTTTTCTATCCCATTGACTTCAATGACATTTTACAGGCGTATTTTTTACAGGCGTATTTTTACACTTGTAAAAAAATATCATTGAAGTCAATGGGATAGCAAAATTTACAAGTGTAATTTTACTCTACAAAATAAGCTAGCGTTTACTCAGTGTGAATGCACCCTAAAGTAGCATTCTTATATTTATACGATGTGGGAGCTCCTCAAGGCTCTTCAATATCCATGAATTAAGAACATGAAAATATATTATGGATGAATAACTTTTTAACTATACATACTCATCTGTACTTCTGGACTGTAACTGGCTAATAATGGACAATAGACATGGTGGGAACAAGCAGAGCAGAAGATAACAGATTGGAGCACTACTCATCTTCATTCTCCATTTTCACAGAGACAAAGCTGTTTATTGACTCCTGGGACTTCTCACACGAGCCTCACACATGTTACATGCTGCATGTGCATGACCCATTAAGAAAAGCAGTCACATTTAACCAAAATGTACTAACAGCTTGGGACAGCAGCTGCATGGAATTGGTTTTCCCTGCAACAGCTCTCCCTTTTAACCTTTGTGATTCCTGTTTTTAACAGGCTTAATATGTTAATGTGAGTATTTTGTGGAATTGCTAATAAAGCAATTTCTTATTTTATTGTTACCTTGGATCTTTGGTCAGTGCTCCATTGTTCCCACCCCTTTTGTGCCTATTCTTCAAATGGATAACTACACAGGCATTTCAAATGGGTGCTCAATGCAAGAACAGTTTCCCACATTGTAAAATAGGTCTTAAAATAGAAGAAATCTGCTTGAGGAAAGATCAGTCAATAGAGCAGCAGGCAAGTAATGGTTCTGGCCCAGCAATGTCTGCTGGCGTCCTCTAATATAAGGTTGTTTTCAATATCCAAAAAATAGGGAAAAGGAAAGGGGAAAACACAGCCCACTTACTTGACCTTCAAATAACTTGAGAAGTCTATCTTCATGGAAGGAAATATACAAGATCTGTTTTTTGAGGGAAATCGCAATAAGATTTTGTCTGACCTGTTTTGTGATGTTACATCTTCTACCGAGGAGAGTCATACTCAGTCTAGTTTATTTTCTAATTACTTTAAAAAGAGCTCACAGGAGATCAGAACTTGGTGGGACTTTAAGACTCTCAAGTCATATCTAGACAAAAAGATGATTCCTTGTGGTTTGAGGATACGTAAATTCCCTACATATATCTTTAATGAGAACTTTAAAAAAGAATGGGAATCCATATTGACAGATTGTTCCCTCAAACTTATCGATCTTATCGTGAAAAACGAAGAGGAAAGATTAAATAATATACGGTTGGATATTTCCAAAATCAAGGATGACTTGAACAAATTTAACAAAAATGAGAACTTTGAAAGTGAAATGAACAAGACAAAAGAAAAGATCAAACACCTTGAAGAGAAAGTCATTGAAATTAAACGGAAAAAATTTCAGAGGGACAAACAGGACTACGACCAAGGGCATGTTTATATATGGAATGCTGAATCTTCCACCTCCACTCCCTGGTCCACCCCAAGATCTATCCTTAGAAAGAGTCCTTATTTTCACAATAAAAAACGCAAAGGTATGAACAGGCGTGTATCGTTCAGTTCTACCGAACCTGAAACAGATATCTCTGAAAAAGATCAAAGTGATACTTTACTTAATCCACAGGTGTTTAATGTACAGGACAATCAGAGTGATATATTGCATGATTCACAGGTGTCTAATCGCTCTATTACACGTGACGCAGGTTTAACATCAGTTGCTTCCAGTAATAATAGGATGGTTCAAAGTAATAGTGTTCTTAATTTATCCTCTGTTTCTCTAACATCTAGTGACGTTTCTTTACTCTCCAGGGGTTTGAATTTTGTACCCTCAAAAAACTTCGACCTTTTGGAGACTTTAATGGATGTCAACAAATTTGCTAGGACATTAACTGTGAAACGTCATTTCTTTAACGCAGACAAATTGGGTCCTTTAAGTGATTATGGGACGTTTCAAAATGAATTCAGTCATTTATCATTTGCAGAGCAATGTTGTTTATTAAATCTCCAGTCCCTAGCAGGGGAACATGGAGAGGATAGAATAAACATTGATATTAAAGTAAAAACTAATAATCCTTTTTTCTATCCTTTGGCATCCAGAGCCACGGCCATCGACCTCTTTCAAAATATTGTGGAAAAAGAGCTGGTCAATTTACATCATAATCTATCAGGACAATACATTAAAGACAACTTGACCAAAGACGAGAGAGTTAGTCTGGATAGATTACAACACAACAATAGTGTCGTCATCAAAATGGCGGACAAGGGGGGGATGGTCGTTGTTCTGGACTCTAAGGATTATGTTGACTCTGTAAATAAAATCCTAGAGGATCCTACTACCTATCGCAAATTGTCTAAAGATCCAACTAGTGATTTTTCCATCACATTGGATAAGTTACTTATGGAGGGGATTCAGTTAGGGGTTTTTTCTGAGCAGGAAGCAAAATTTTTGAAAAATCCGTTTCCAACTATCCCTATTTTCCACGGGCTTCCGAAGGTCCACAAAGGTGTGCTCCCTCCTCCACTTAGACCCATTATTTCAGGCATTGACTCTCTCAATGAGAGGATATGCCAGTGGGTTGACCAGATTCTCCAACCTCTGGTTGTCAGAAATCCAGGGTATCTGAAGGATACCAAGGAGGTACTTAAAATCTTTGATAGGTTTGAGTGGAGGAGGGGGCACACCTGGGTCTCTTGCGACATTGTGTCGTTGTATTCGTCAATACCGCATAACATAGCGGTGAAAGCTGTTGCTGACTTTCTGTCTAAATATTCAGATTTATCGCCCAATCAATGTGAATTTGTCATCATGGTAATTGAATATTTATTAAATCATAATTATTTTCTGTTTAACAAGCAGTTTTATCTACAAACCTGTGGCGCACCAATGGGTGCCAAATTTTCGCCGTCCTTGGCTAACATCGTTGTCGCGTGGTGGGAGGAACAGTTTATTTTTTGCGACAATAACCCTTTCAAAAAAAATCTTGATTGGTATGGTCGTTTTATAGACGACACTCTCATTGTTTGGTCTGGGCTTGAGGACGATATCTACAGATTTGTGGAGTACATCAATGCTAATCCATACAATTTGAAGTTTACATACCAGCTTGAAAAACGGAGTGTTAATTTCCTTGATATCACACTCACAGGGAATGAAATAGATGGCACTGTAACTACGTGTGCATATCGGAAAGAAATGTCGGGGAACACTTTACTTCATGCGGGCAGTTCTCATCCCAAGCACATAGCTAGATCTTTACCCTTGGGGGAATTTACAAGAATAAAGCGGGCCTGTACTAATAATGATATTTATGAGAAACAAGCCGATGATATTTCCTCCAGGTTGAAACAACGGGGATACCCTCATTGGATGGTCAGTAGAGGAAGAAATTTAGTCTCAAAAAAAGATAGGAAAAATTTGCTTTATTCAGATAGAGCACATAAAACCTCTAATTCTAGTATTTACTTTACAACTAAATATAGCAATCAATATAGGACCATTGTGAACATCATGCGTAAGAATCTTTCTATTTTGAGTCAAGATGAGACCCTCCATAACATTATTTCAGAGGGTTGCAATTTTGTGGCCAAACGGGGGCAGTCATTGGGTAATTTTTTATCCCCGAGCATGTATTTGGAAGAATCAGTCCAACAATCCAATACATGGTTACAAATAACAGGATTTTTTAAGTGCGGACAGCCCAGGTGCCAGGTATGTAGATTTGCTCAAAAAAGCTCTACTTTTACCAATTCCACACAAACCCAGACATATAATATCAGGGGGTTTTCGAACTGCTCAACGGTTGGAGTGGTTTATATGATATCTTGTAACATGTGTAGAATTAATTATGTAGGTTGCACTTCTAGAGCAACTAAAGTGAGGATCTCAGAGCATCTACAGAGCATCCGTAACCCTAATTCCCAGAAAAGTACTGGTGTTTCCAAACACTTTCTGGAGAAGCACAGGGGGTATGTTTCCTCCTTCTGCTTCAAAGTTATTGAGAAAGTGGACAAACCCATTAGAGGGGGGAACTGGGGTCGTAAAATTAAAATTAGAGAGGCCCATTGGATTTTGAAGTTGGATGTACGATCTCCCCGGGGTCTTAATCGCCGAAATGATTTGGCTTATATATACTGACCCTTTTTCGTGGAAATGTTTTTTGAGCCCGTTTTGCAAATAAAATCCTATTACAAGGAATATAGATGAACGAGCTATCTTTTAGTTCATAGAGACATGCATGTAATACACTTCAGAGAACGTTCTTTCACATATGTGCATATGGATTAATATAAGTGCATACTTACCGTAGGTTTTTATGGAGATCTTTAGTGATGGACGTAAATGGAGATCATGTATGATGGTAAATGGATTTAATCCTGGAACGGCTCTTGTTCATATCTAAAATATATTGTCTTATATCTACATTCCATTTGTGTGTGGGTCTAGTCACAATAAAGATAACATCTGTACAGCAACGGTTTGGATCCTGGCACACTTGCGCATGCGTGGGATATTTAACACGCATACGAGCACTTTACCATAAGAAGGGGGTTGGCAGCTAGGTCCTGTTATGAGTTTTTTCATATATACGCATGCGCAAGTGGCTTGGTACGCATGCGCGAAATTGGTGGTTTACGAACATAGGTATATCATTTCATCTTTCTGAATCGGCCATATTTAACGTGGGCTTGGTACGCATGCGCAAAATTCTTGGGTTACGTATACAGGT
Organism: Leptodactylus fuscus; assembly: GCF_031893055.1. Lineage (NCBI taxonomy): Eukaryota > Metazoa > Chordata > Amphibia > Anura > Leptodactylidae > Leptodactylus > Leptodactylus fuscus. Next base: position 109,962,291 of record NC_134270.1, on the reverse strand, counting down.
ACATCGCTCCATTTTTCTGAATGGGCCATAATTGACATGAGCAGTAGTCATCTTTGTTAAACATCTTCCGAAACTCTTATAGTGTTTTCATGGAGCGGATTTTAGTGAGACACAGGTGTATTAAGTCCCTCAACGTAGACATCTTTTCTAAAGGTTCAGCATTCATCTGTATATTTGTCTTGTTTTTTGTTTTTTTGTTTTTTTCATTTATTTATTATTAATCTCATTTTTGTTTTTTTGTTTGGTGATGTTTACTGTGCTTGAATATAGTCTTCTTGCATTATTTGTACATTATTTCTGTTTGTTACATTGTTTTAAATGTGTATGTCTATGAAAAGGTTAATTTGTTCTTAGGTAGGTTGTTCCTTTGTGGACACAACAGGTGTTTTTAATTTGAGGGAAACATATATATATCTTATTAGGAGGTAGAGAACTAGGCTACGACTAAGAGGAACAATCCTCAAAACGCGTCAGTTGCGTCTTCTGTAACAATGGAAACACCATAATGGTGCTTATGTTTCTTCAATTTTGATTGGATTTTATTCAGTGCATCAATAAATGCTAAGTTTTATTTGAAAAGACCTTGGAGTGGAGCTGGATCTTGTTCACCGATTTTTTGCATTTGTGTCCCAAGCCGATGGGGCGTATCCGGGCTTCCTCCAATTTCTAATACTGAAACGGCATCACCATGGATAGACTTCTCAAGTTATTTGAAGGTCAATTAAGTGGGCTGTGTTTTCCCCTTTCCTTTTCCCTATTTTTTGGATTCAATTTTCGGTATAACGTGCCCTTTACTGAACCTTTTTTAAAAACTTTTTTTGAATTTGATTTGAAGCATAACTATTGAATGTATTTACACGGTCATGTGTGCATATATTATCATATGGTGGTAATACCACTTAACTGAACACTGTTTTATGGACATTTGATACTCAATTTCAAGAACGTTTGGCTTTTACATATGTTATAAGAAATTTATTCATTCAAGCTTGTTCACACTATCACCTTCATGGAAGGAAATATACAAGATCCGTTTTTTGAGGGAAATCGCAATAAGATTTTGTCTGACCTGTTTTGTGATGTTACATCTTCTACCGAGGAGAGTCATACTCAGTCTAGTTTATTTTCTAATTACTTTAAAAAGAGCTCACAGGAGATCAGAACTTGGTGGGACTTTAAGACTCTCAAGTCATATCTAGACAAAAAGATGATTCCTCGTGGTTTGAGGATACGTAAATTCCCTACATATATCTTTAATGAGAACTTTAAAAAAGAATGGGAATCCATATTGACAGATTGTTCCCTCAAACTTATCGATCTTATCGCGAAAAACGAAGAGGAAAGATTAAATAATATACGGTTGGATATTTCCAAAATCAAGGATGACTTGAACAAATTTAACAAAAATGAGAACTTTGAAAGTGAAATGAACAAGACAAAAGAAAAGATCAAACACCTTGAAGAGAAAGTCATTGAAATTAAACGGAAAAAATTTCAGAGGGACAAACAGGACTACGACCAAGGGCATGTTTATATATGGAATGCTGAATCTTCCACCTCCACTCCCTGGTCCACCCCAAGATCTATCCTTAGAAAGAGTCCTTATTTTCACAATAAAAAACGCAAAGGTATGAACAGGCGTGTATCGTTCAGTTCTACCGAACCTGAAACAGATATCTCTGAAAAAGATCAACTTTCTGATAATGAGGATTTTTTTTCACCGAGGGGAACTCACAAACCACCGGACTCAAGAAAGACGGATCAATATACAACAAGAAATTCCACAAAAGAAGCCACAGATCGGGACGGAAACACCATAAAGCGTCCAAGATATCAAACCCGCAGAAATCGGATGTAATGGAGATTGGGAATATACATGATAATCAAAGTGATACTTTACTTAATCCACAGGTGTTTAATGTACAGGACAATCAGAGTGATATATTGCATGATTCACAGGTGTCTAATCGCTCTATTACACGTGACGCAGGTTTAACATCAGTTGCTTCCAGTAATAATAGGATGGTTCAAAGTAATAGTGTTCTTAATTTATCCTCTGTTTCTCTAACATCTAGTGACGTTTCTTTACTCTCCAGGGGTTTGAATTTTGTACCCTCAAAAAACTTCGACCTTTTGGAGACTTTAATGGATGTCAACAAATTTGCTAGGACATTAACTGTGAAACGTCATTTCTTTAACGCAGACAAATTGGGTCCTTTAAGTGATTATGGGACGTTTCAAAATGAATTCAGTCATTTATCATTTGCAGAGCAATGTTGTTTATTAAATCTCCAGTCCCTAGCAGGGGAACATGGAGAGGATAGAATAAACATTGATATTAAAGTAAAAACTAATAATCCTTTTTTCTATCCTTTGGCATCCAGAGCCACGGCCATCGACCTCTTTCAAAATATTGTGGAAAAAGAGCTGGTCAATTTACATCATAATCTATCAGGACAATACATTAAAGACAACTTGACCAAAGACGAGAGAGTTAGTCTGGATAGATTACAACACAACAATAGTGTCGTCATCAAAATGGCGGACAAGGGGGGGATGGTCGTTGTTCTGGACTCTAAGGATTATGTTGACTCTGTAAATAAAATCCTAGAGGATCCTACTACCTATCGCAAATTGTCTAAAGATCCAACTAGTGATTTTTCCATCACATTGGATAAGTTACTTATGGAGGGGATTCAGTTAGGGGTTTTTTCTGAGCAGGAAGCAAAATTTTTGAAAAATCCGTTTCCAACTATCCCTATTTTCCACGGGCTTCCGAAGGTCCACAAAGGTGTGCTCCCTCCTCCACTTAGACCCATTATTTCAGGCATTGACTCTCTCAATGAGAGGATATGCCAGTGGGTTGACCAGATTCTCCAACCTCTGGTTGTCAGAAATCCAGGGTATCTGAAGGATACCAAGGAGGTACTTAAAATCTTTGACAGGTTTGAGTGGAGGAGGGGGCACACCTGGGTCTCTTGCGACATTGTGTCGTTGTATTCGTCAATACCGCATAACATAGCGGTGAAAGCTGTTGCTGACTTTCTGTCTAAATATTCAGATTTATCGCCCAATCAATGTGAATTTGTCATCATGGTAATTGAATATTTATTAAATCATAATTATTTTCTGTTAAACAAACAGTTTTATCTACAAACCTGTGGCGCACCAATGGGTGCCAAATTTTCGCCGTCCTTGGCTAACATCGTTGTCGCGTGGTGGGAGGAACAGTTTATTTTTTGCGACAATAACCCTTTCAAAAAAAATCTTGATTGGTATGGTTGTTTTATAGACGACACTCTCATTGTTTGGTCTGGGCTTGAGGACGATATCTACAGATTTGTGGAGTACATCAATGCTAATCCATACAATTTGAAGTTTACATACCAGCTTGAAAAACGGAGTGTTAATTTCCTTGATATCACACTCACAGGGAATGAAATAGATGGCACTGTAACTACGTGTGCATATCGGAAAGAAATGTCGGGGAACACTTTACTTCATGCGGGCAGTTCTCATCCCAAGCACATAGCTAGATCTTTACCCTTGGGGGAATTTACAAGAATAAAGCGGGCCTGTACTAATAATGATATTTATGAGAAACAAGCCGATGATATTTCCTCCAGGTTGAAACAACGGGGATACCCTCATTGGATGGTCAGTAGAGGAAGAAATTTAGTCTCAAAAAAAGATAGGAAAAATTTGCTTTATTCAGATAGAGCACATAAAACCTCTAATTCTAGTATTTACTTTACAACTAAATATAGCAATCAATATAGGACCATTGTGAACATCATGCGTAAGAATCTTTCTATTTTGAGTCAAGATGAGACCCTCCATAACATTATTTCAGAGGGTTGCAATTTTGTGGCCAAACGGGGGCAGTCATTGGGTAATTTTTTATCCCCGAGCATGTATTTGGAAGAATCAGTCCAACAATCCAATACATGGTTACAAATAACAGGATTTTTTAAGTGCGGACAGCCCAGGTGTCAGGTATGTAGATTTGCTCAAAAAAGCTCTACTTTTACCAATTCCACACAAACCCAGACATATAATATCAGGGGGTTTTCGAACTGCTCAACGGTTGGAGTGGTTTATATGATATCTTGTAACATGTGTAGAATTAATTATGTAGGTTGCACTTCTAGAGCAACTAAAGTGAGGATCTCAGAGCATCTACAGAGCATCCGTAACCCTAATTCCCAGAAAAGTACTGGTGTTTCCAAACACTTTCTGGAGAAGCACAGGGGGGATGTTTCCTCCTTCTGCTTCAAACAGTTAGGGACCATCCTCCATAAATACAGAGAAAGAAGACCGCGCTCACCCAGGGACCAACAATCTTTATTAGCACAACGCGTTTCGAGCTGGACTGCTCTTTATCAAGTGCAAAAAATCCTTAAAACACAAAAATGAACAACTCAAAAAAATATAATCCAAATTAATAAAACATAAGATACAATAACAATAATACCAGACAGCATGTAGTCATGACCGCTAACTGTATGTCACCAATGATAACAAAGGCTAATGCATTAGGAGGTTTCATAACCTAATCAAATAACAACATATAAGGAGAACACTGCCAAATTCAGCTTAAAAGATTTTTTTTTTGTACTGTATATCAATAAAGCAGTAAAACCCAGACTTAACCATCAAGAACAGAGGATAAGGGTATGCAGATACATAAATAGGTAGGTGTACAAAGGAATCTAACTGTCCGCTTACCTATCCCAGTTGAAGGTTCCTGCTTGTTCACAGGCAGAATAATCCCACATTTAAATACATCAGGACAGGATGCAGCATCGCGCGGCAAAACCTACGGGCATGCCGAGCTGATGCGGCGTCCGGATCTACACATTGCGCATGCGCGTGAAGATTTCTCCCGCGCATGCGCCGCAACCGATACGGGCGCCGTAACTGAAGACTTTTCGGTCTATATGTACTCATTGTCCGGCCTAACATCAAATAGGCAGATGGCAGAGCGGACAGAACGCCGGCACACAAGCAGACATGAAACAGAAACAAAAGCTCACAGGTTCGAGCCTCGAGGCCATATACCAAAAGACAAACTGAAAACTAAAAAATAAATAATAAGAATTAATTATTATTGGCAACCTTTGAACAGGCCACAGGAGAGGACATTATGAAACATATAATGTATAAATGTTAAATGACCATTATGACAAGATACATAAAATAAATAATAAAAAGGGAAATAGAATTAAAATTAGACCATAAATGGCAGACAAAAAAAAAATACACTAACTAATAAACACAAAAAGGATATAAATATATAATAAATACATTATGACAATAAAAACAAGCTCGATTTAAAAAATTAAAATCAAAGGAGGTAGGACAGACAAAGGAGGGCCAAAGATGGTGACACACCTAACAGGGTTGCAACCCGCAGCTCGAAAAGAATCACCGGGTAATATCCTCTAGGACTTCATTTAACCCCTTCGGTACTAGACAATCGAACTTATAGATCCAAAAGATCTCCCTTTTCTTAAGGACCTCAAGTCTATCACTATAATGAGAAGGGATAAAATCGATGGGGGTGACCTTAAAATCACGAAACTGGCTACCATGATGTCTGGCCGCATGCCTAGAAACGCTATGTTTTAAAAACCCATTTATAACATTAGACCGGTGTTTATTTAACCTGTTCCTTAAAGGCAAAGTGGTGCGTCCGATGTATTGAAGCCCGCAGGGACATTCTAAGAGATAGACTATATATGATGAGGCACAAGTCAGATGGAACATTATAGTGAAGGTTTCACTCGTAACACTACTCGTGACTTCCCTAATGCCATTGGAAATGGTTTGGCAACATTTGCACCGTTTCTTATTACAACGGTAGCTACCGCATTGGCCGACCAATGGAGCGGAAATGAATTTTTTATGATCCCTAAGCCTACTGGGAGCAATAAGGCTTTTTAAAGTCCTTGCTCTCCGAAAAGTAAACTTTGGGATTGGTGGGATGGAGCTCTGCAAATGGGGATCGTTAAGAAGGATAGGCCAATGCTTCTTTATGCTTCAAAGTTATTGAGAAAGTGGACAAACCCATTAGAGGGGGGAACTGGGGTCGTAAAATTAAAATTAGAGAGGCCCATTGGATTTTGAAGTTGGATGTACGATCTCCCCGGGGTCTTAATCGCCGAAATGATTTGGCTTATATATACTGACCCTTTTTCGTGGAAATGTTTTTTGAGCCCGTTTTGCAAATAAAATCCTATTACAAGGAATATAGATGAACGAGCTATCTTTTAGTTCATAGAGACATGCATGTAATACACTTCAGAGAACGTTCTTTCACATATGTGCATATGGATTAATATAAGTGCATACTTACCGTAGGTTTTTATGGAGATCTTTAGTGATGGACGTAAATGGAGATCATGTATGATGGTAAATGGATTTAATCCTGGAACGGCTCTTAGTTCATATCTAAAATATTTTGTCTTATATCTACATTCCATTTGTGTGTGGGTCTAGTCACAATAAAGATAACATCTGTACAGCAACGGTTTGGATCCTGGCACACTTGCGCATGCGTGGGATATTTAACACGCATACGAGCACTTTACCATAAGAAGGGGGTTGGCAGCTAGGTCCTGTTATGAGTTTTTTCATATATACGCATGCGCAAGTGGCTTGGTACGCATGCGCGAAATTGGTGGTTTACGAACATAGGTATATCATTTCATCTTTCTGAATCGGCCATATTTAACGTGGGCTTGGTACGCATGCGCAAAATTCTTGGGTTACGTATACAGGTACATCGCTCCATTTTTCTGAATGGGCCATAATTGACATGAGCAGTAGTCATCTTTGTTAAACATCTTCCGAAACTCTTATAGTGTTTTCATGGAGCGGATTTTAGCGAGACACAGGTGTATTAAGTCCCTCAACGTAGACATCTTTTTTAAAGGTTCAGCATTCATCTGTATATTTGTCTTGTTTTTTGTTTTTTTGTTTTTTTCATTTATTTATTATTAATCTCATTTTTGTTTTTTTGTTTGGTGATGTTTACTGTGCTTGAATATAGTCTTCTTGCATTATTTGTACATTATTTCTGTTTGTTACATTGTTTTTAAATGTGTATGTCTATGAAAAGGTTAATTTGTTCTTAGGTAGGTTGTTCCTTTGTGGACACAACAGGTGTTTTTAATTTGAGGGAAACATATATATATCTTATTAGGAGGTAGAGAACTAGGCTACGACTAAGAGGAACAATCCTCGAAACGCGTCAGTTGCGTCTTCTGTAACAATGGAAACACCATAATGGTGCTTATGTTTCTTCAATTTTGATTGGATTTTATTCAGTGCATCAATAAATGCTAAGTTTTATTTGAAAAGACCTTGGAGTGGAGCTGGATCTTGTTCACCGATTTTTTGTTTTCAATATCCCCAACATAACAGAAGAATTATTATTTATCCTGATTCTGAATGTAAACATTCCAATAGAATCAGAGAGGTCGGACTGAGCGGTTCCTACATAAACCAGACGCTAGCACCGCTGTGGGAACCTTTAAACTGAGATTGGGTTGGTCATTGTATTGAGCTATAAAATACCATTGAAGCATGGCACTGGGAGGCTTAAATTACAGAGGGTTGTAATTCTGCAAGCTGATTTCCTTTATATAGGAAAATGTGAGGCATTCGATTTCTGGACAATGCCTATGGTGGTCAATGGAACTTAGTGGTCAATTATTGAGGTCGGTGCCTGGAAAATCTGACTTTTAAAGGGCAAAGCACATATTTTGTCAAGGAAACAAGCAGATACTGAACTATAAACATATGTAGGTTTGGATCTGGGGTGTAAACACTAACATGGTCATACCTTGCTACTTGTTATAGGTGACATCAAGTGCTGCAAGTGAGCAATGTGGACATCATTGGAAAAGCCATCCATGACCATTGTTTGACATTGGAAGTGATCTTTTTCTATACAGTATCATTTTGCAATTTTCAGACTAGGTCAAAAATAGACACTTTATCATGGATCTCCAAGTCTCTAAAACCTGGTACATGTTCCTGGACTTTAGATTATCCCTAGCCTTGTGCCAAACCAGACCCAATAGGAAGCAGAGTGATTGCAAAGGAGTGAAAGTATACAAGCTTATTCTTATGCCTCATTCACACAAACAAGCTGAGACTCAGCTGTGTATTTAAATTCATCCTTATGGCACCCCAGTTTTTCTTTATGGACCCATTCAATTCAAAGAGTGAATTGAGTCCATGAAAACAATCTCTATGATCCAATGAGTGAAAAAAAAAATTGAACATACCCTATATTTTTCATGATCTCAGCCAATGTACTTGGTTGTATGAATAGACTCTTACTCTTATAGTTAATAAATCAACCTGAAGGTTTTTTCACACAGTGAAATCTGTTGCAGATTTTGAGGTGGATTCTGTTTTAAGCTAAGGGGACCTTCACACGGAGTAAACGCGCGTGTATTTTTGCAAAATACACATGTAAAAATACATGTGTAAAAATAAGACTCCCATTGACTTCTATGATATTTTTTACATGTGCAAAAATACGATTGTAAAAAATATGCCTGTAAAATGTAATTGAAGTCAATGGGAGTCTTATTTTTACACGTGTATATTTACATATGTATTTTGCAAAAATACATGCGCGTTTACTCCATGTGAAAGATCCCTAAGGCTCCACGTGGTGTCTTGCAGTAAAAAAAGTGCTGTGGGAAAAGCAACAACACATATAATTGACATGTTGTGATTTAAAAAACTGTTATGTTTTGGAAATCGTCACGTGTCCGCACTGCGTATTTTCTCGCAAATTGAAGATGGGATTTGCTAGAATCGCATCCACTTTGCTGTGACTATAAAATGGACAAATACCGAACAACAAATAAAAAAGAGGTATAATTGTGGTATTTTATATCCCCTAATAGGGAGACAATAAACAGGCCCTATCTGTTTAAGTGTCCTTACCATATAGCAAACAATTCAAAACAAAAAACGAGGTAAGTATGACACCTTCATATATAAGCAACAATGAAGCAACTGTTACAATAACATATCAAAAACTTTATTAAATATCAAATTTGGACATACATGTAAAACACAAGTGCAAATACAGGGAAATAGGATTGGAGAAAATAGGGTACCAAGATGGAATCAGATCCCCATGTATTGCTACAAGACACCTACAAGAGGTATATATAAAGTAATGTGCAATGGCAGTAAAAAATGACAGTCACAGACCGTTTCCTACAACAAGTGGGACGGTCCCTACACATATAACTATTGTATGCCAATGCATTAGATAATAAATGAATCCTGAAGAAACAGGGAAGTATATCCTGAGCCACAAGTAGCCGTAAGCAGCAGTTTCAATACCACAAGCAGCACAGAATCACAAAGTACATAACACTTACCCATGTGGGTGGTGTGATGTGAGCAACCAGGGGACCGGTCCCTACTCTCCAATGGCCCATTGGTTGCTCACATCACACCACCCACATGGGTAAGTGTTATGTACTTTGTGATTCTGTGCTGCTTGTGGTATTGAAACTGCTTCTTACGGCTACTTGTGGCTCAGGATATACTTCCCTGTTTCTTCAGGATTCATTTATTATCTAAAAAAAAAACAAATTTCCTGCTCAGTCTCGCTGTGCATTCCATGTCTGATTCAGCTTCAAAGTTCGTTGCATGAGACACCCCACAGCAGCTCTGTTTTGCAGCCATTTGTGTACCAGTGTGAGCCACATATGAGCAGAATGCATTTTCAGTCTCTTTCTGACTGAAACAATGATGAAAATGATGGGAAATTGCAAGACAAAGAATACTTGGATATTAAAGATTTTTTAATATACTGCATTTTTTAAATGAAAATGTAACCAGAACAACAGAAGGCTGTAGCATCTGTCATTTATTTACTATTCTATATGCCTTACTTAGGCAACATGGGCCACATTGCTCTCCTACACTAAAGCAGTTATATTTCAATCAGCCGTTTCCTAAGTCAGCTACGCATCAATTTTACATGCTGGATTCGAGCGGATAGATTGCCCGCTTTTAGGCATATTAGAATAACCAGGTCTCCCCGGAGAATAGGTTTTGGTATTCATTTAAAACACTTCTCATGCTACTTTTAAAACACCTGAGGCAAAGTGTAATGGGCCCGTCCTTATGTCAGGGCTGAACTGTTCCTGGGTGCAGAATCCCAGCTCTGGCGGCTGCTAGTTCAGATATAGGGAACTGTATTTTGCAGGGTTTGCATTAACAGAGCTTAGCACAGATCGAGATAACTGAAACCTAGCCAACCGTGTTAACGGCTCAACAAAATCCCTGCACAGCTCACAGCAATGTTCTGAAGTTTGGTATCTATAGTAAGAAAAAAGCATTACAAGACGGCAGGTAGAGATTTATTTATTTATTTATTAGTTTTTATTGGTGTTACTTTGTATCATGGAATTCGCTTTATAAAGATACAGGTACCAGGGAAGCTTTCACGGTAGGCTGTGGGAATGTCACTGACATCAAGATCACACACTACTTTTGGCAACTTTGGAGAAGAAATATAAATATATATTTTTGGATTGATTCCAAAATGGGACATATTTCATTTTTACCATATTTGTCACCCATTAATGTAGGGTGCATATTGAAACAAATATATTTAAATCACATGTAGTGCATGTAATCACATTTATCATACGCCAATTTTTGGCAGACACCATGAGGAGGCCTGAAACAAGTGAGGGCAGGTCACTATAATTTTTTTTTTTAATTTTATGTAATAAATACATACCCCAGTCGTATACAGATCTAACCAAATCCCCTAAACAAATACTACATATATACAGTTCCTAGACCAGACCATCTAGGTAAAAATAGACTCCAATAAATAAACCCCAAATTCTCTATGATGTCCTGTTTGGTACATTCCGTTTGTTGAGCATATGGTCATATAGTATGTTAGGTGGAAAAGCTCACCACACCAGAGGTGGCAGTTTCATCCGCTTCAGTAGCTGGCTCTGGGATCCAAGGAGGCCTGGACTGAAGAGACCTTCATGTGACTGTTGAAGATGTGGGACACAGACATGTCTCACAATTTTCAGATTCACTCACCCTGTCACCTGAATAATAGAGATAAGCGAGTAGTACTCGATCGAGTAGGTATTCGATCGAATACTACGGTATTCGAAATACTCGTACTCGATCGAACACTACTAGCTGTTCGAAGTTAAGATTCGATGCAGAACCAGCGTTGATTGGCAGAATGCTATACATTGCCAATCAACGCTGGTTCTTCTCTTACCTTTAGAAGTCTTCTCCGTGCAACGTCCCCGCGGCATCTTCCGGCTCTGAATTCACTCTGCCTAGGCATCCGGCCTAGGCAGAGCCGACTGCGCATGTCTGCTTGTAGTGCGGGCATGCACAGTCGGCTCTGCCCAGGCCCGATGCCTAGTAGAATGAATTCAAGGCCGGAAGAGGACACGGGGACCCCCTGAAACAGAGTATGCAAGGCTGTTACCCTACTGAATGAGCCACAAGCTCTATTAGCTTCAATAGAGGTTTTGGTTTTTTTTATATATCTCTATATGCCAGTACCTTGTATCTTTGAAAATATATTTTCCAAACATAGAGTATACTTGCATATAGAGATCTATCTATATATCATACATATGCAGGGAAAGGGAAAACTTAGTATAATAAAAAAGATATCTAAAAATATTAAAATAAGGCTTAAGCTATTTTTCAATATTAAATAATTATAAATAAATGAATATTTATATTGATTATTGCCAAAAATATTTTAGCTTTTTTTTTGCCACATTGAAAGAATTTTAGTAAAACTTTGTAAGTAGCATTCCATTTGTTCTTATGTCCAAAACTGCACACAATACAATTGTATAAATAGACATATCATACAATGCCTAATTATAATCAAACAACACTATGGTGTCAAAATAACCTGGCCATCCATTATCGAAATAACAATTCCATACAGCTGCCTAAATAACAGTATTATACAGTAGCACCGTCACCATACACTGACAAAGTAACAAGTAACACTTCCATAAATACTACCATAAAGTGCTCACATGACACAAAATACAATACCAAAACCAACTGTATACATAGTAATCAAATAAGAGTTATACAACTTCTAAAGAATGTTAAGATTCATGGTGGTCAAAATCCACAGGTACCAAGAAATCTGTGGTGCACCCTTAAGAAGGTGCTTCTGGTGCAAGAGCATAGGTCACATATCACTAGTGCTGGTCCAGAACATCATTTCCTTTTTGCTAGCCAGTGTGATGTATAGTTCATATCAGCAGCATGCTCCAAGAGTGTACTTGTTCTAAACTGCACACCATTATCTTGCCATTTACATGTACAGTATATAGAAATAGCACAGGTACTGATTAGTGTTGGACAAACAATCTTTGGCAAACTAAAGTGGGAACTGTGATAAATTATTATACACTGACATCTCTTCTGAGAATTCACTTGCATGGAGGAGGAAGACAAAGATCATTGGACGCCATGAGGAGGTGAGTATAAATATAGGTGAGTATAAATGTTTTTTTTTATACCTCCCTTGGGTCTACAGCTATTATACTCTGGGGTCTGAAGAGGCCACAGAGTTTAATTATTTCATATTTGTTTCTTTCTGAACAAGTTCGGGCTGAACTGGCACTAGATGCTGGACAAAAAAAAACAAAACAGAGGTTCTCCCACCCTTAGTACTGATCAAGGTACTGTTCTAGTCCTTACCAGGACTCAGCAGCTAAATGCACTTTGCAGAGCTGATAAAAGGATCCATTAGCCATCATTCATACAGAGGATAGGATAATAGAGGTATGCTCATCCAGGAATTGAAGTCCCCAGCTCAGCCACTGACATTAGATAACAGAGGTAGTCTGAAAAACAGACAACAAGCTGTAAATATTGAGCAGACATATCCATTAGTACTTAACATTTCAGTTAGCTTAAGCTACAACTTTACACATGATCATGGAGATTAGAATACCCCTTTGAACTCTTATAGGTGCATTTAGTCTTGGATGACATTGCAAGTGGTTGAACAAACACACGTCATCTAAACTCCTCACCGCCCTGTGATTGAGCTTAAAGATAAAATCTACCAGTTGCAACCCAAAAAATACCAACAAACTGCAGTTGAAATTATTGTTAACTGCAGAGTGCATGATGGTATACTACTATATTTCTGATCAGAATCCCTACTTATTATCACATGCATACCCAAGGCAATTAAACTGGTAATAAAACTGGTAGGTTATTATGTGGCAAAATGGACCTAGGATTTCCATGAGCATTTGGCCAACATATTACTACTAGAGTAAAAAAAAAATATAAAAGGAATTCCAGCATCCAACAACAAACGAATCCCAAAAAGAAAACTAAAGTTTGTTAAGAATTAACTTTTAATCTCCATGAGTTAAAAAGGTAACAAGAAGTTAGAGAAGATTCTTGGTTCATGTGCTGATGCGTTTCAGGGCACGACACCTTAGCACTTAGCTAACATATTACTTCTACCCCTACTATACATATGCTCCCAGTTATGGTGGAAGTCTGGAATGCCTTCTTACTGCAGTGGGGATAGCAGTCACAACTGGGACGATTCTCGTAAAATTGACAATTTCAGTTCTATTACATCTGAAATTCAAGAGTCCTGGGGAGATACTATTCAGCTCCACAGTAAGCGTTGGTGTTTCACAGTCGAGTAATGATCCAACCCGACACTGTTTCTCCAATAACACCATCCAATCCAGCCATCATACATCTTACTTTTAAGAGGACAAGCGTGCCTAACTTCTACAATGTAAAGCGCGGCGCTTCCAGCCTGGGTAAACACATTACATTCCCTGTGACAACTGAATTTAAAGTTTTAATGAAAAACAATCTCAGTTGAGTAATTACACAATATTACCTTTCTTTAGTTTGCAAACCTTGCAAACCACCAGAGCACTAAATTAAATGCAGCTTCTGCGGATCGCTCCCAAATGACTTACCCCACAAAATTAAAAATAACACATTATTGCTCCCTGCCTGTTTCAGAAATGCTGCTTTTTTTCCCGTTCATTACATTGTATTTCTCGGAGGAAAATTAGTTGTATGATAAGATTTGATGAATGCATAGCTAATTTATTCCACCAGCCCCTTACCTCCCTCATTATGACACCTGCTAAAAGTTATATTTTTTATCATGCTTACTGATATTATCTATTAAGATGCTTTAGAAATCAATCACCCTGATGTCTCTGTTAAGATGTAATGGGTCACATATATCAAAACTGAGAAAAAGAGGCCTAGATCACCACTATTAAAGTCCAAGCTTCACTTTTCCATTGTGATTGCTATGGGTACAGGGCTCTTTTTGTTCTGAGAATTGTCAATCATTCCATTACGGAGCTCTAATAAAATTAGGTTACCAAAATGTGGGCAGACATTTTGTAGGTATTAATGCAAGGCTAGATTGCATGGACTGCGAAATGGGTCAAATGCTAACTAGCTATTGCCAGCTTTTTCCATCTATCATTTGTGATACTGTTTCAAGGAATTCTATTGTAGTGGTGTATTTAAGTCTATCATGTATGATACAGAACTAGAATGTACTGAAGTCCCCTTGGTGTCCCTCACAGTATAATGCCCCCTTTTTGGCTCCACATACCATAATATTCCCCCTTAATCTCCTCAGATTGTATAATATCCACTTAGTGTCCTCTACACAGTTTGGAGCCCGCACAGTGGCTCCAGACAGTATGATGTTCCCTTAATTTCTCTAGACTTTATAATGCCCCCTTGTGGCCCCACACAGTAAAATGCCACTTAGTACCCCATGCAGTAAAATGCTTCCATAGTGTCTCCACACAGTATATGAAATATGTTATGGACATTGTGGGACTATGCAGAACGTTTACTACAAAACAATAGGTGACTCGTTCCATTATTTATGGCTACACAAGAATGTATTATAATGCAAGTTTTACATATCTATAAAGAGCAAGGCTGTAAGCATGTACAATAAGGAGGCGTCTGCCATGCTCCCCTATCTATTATAACTAGTTTGGTTTATTTACATATAATTCAACCAGGAATAACTATATAATAGCCAACAAATGGCTGTTAAAAGCCCAAGTGACTAAAATATAGAAGATCCACTGGACTGCTAAAAATATGACAAATACAGTCCTATGAAAAAGTTTGGGCACCCCTATTAATCTTAATCATTTTTAGTTCTAAATATTTTGGTGTTTGCAGCAGCCATTTCAGTTTGATATATCTAATAACTGATGGACACAGTAATATTTCTGGATTGAAATGAGGGTTATTGTACTAACAGAAAATGGGCAATATGCATTAAACCAAAATTTGACTGGTGCAAAAGTATGGGCACCTCAACAGAAAAGTGACATTAATATTTAGTAGATCCTCCTTTTGCACAGATAACAGCCTCTAGTTGCTTCCTGTAGCTTTTAATCAGTTCCTGGATCCTGGATGAAGGTATTTTGGACCATTCCTCTTTACAAAACAATTCAAGTTCAGTTAAGTTTGATGGTCGCCGAGCATCAAATCATCCCACAGATGTTCAATGATATTCAGGTCTGGGGACTGGGATGGCCATTCCAGAACATTGTAATTGTTCCTCTGCATGAATGCCTGAGTTGATTTGGAGCAGTGTTTTGGATCATTGTCTTGCTGAAATATCCATCCCCGGCGTAACTTCAACTTCGTCACTGATTCTTGAACATTATTCTCAGGAATCTGCTGATACTGAGTGGAATCCATGCGACCCTCAACTTTAACAAGATTCCCGGTGCCGGCATTGGCCATAAAGCCCCAAAGCATGATGGAACCTACACCAAATTTTACAGTGGATAGCAAGTGTTTTTCTTGGAATTCTTTGGACACCATGCATAACGCCTTTTTGTATGACCAAACAACTCAATCTTTGTTTCATCAGTCCACAGGACCTTCTTCCAAAATGAAGCTGCCTTGTCCAAATGTGCTTTTTCATACCTCAGGCGACTCTGTTTGTGTTGTGCTTGCAGAAACGGCTTCTTTCTCATCACTCTCCCATACAGCTTCTCCTTGTGCAAAGTGCGCTGTATTGTTGACCGATGCACAGTGACACCATCTGCAGCAAGATGATGCTGAAGCTCTTTGGAGGTGGTCTGTGGATTGTCCTTGACTCTTCTCACCATTCTTCTTCTCTGCCTTTCTGATATTTTTCTTGGCCTGCCACTTCTGGGCTTAACAAGAACTGTCCCTGTGGTCTTCCATTTCCTTACTATGTTCCTCACAGTGGAAACTGACAGGTTAAATCTCTGAGACAACTTTTTGTATCCTTACCCTGAACAACTATGTTGAACAATCTTTGTTTTCAGATCATTTGAGAGCGGGCTGTCCATGCTCGGCGACCATCAGACTTAACTGAACTTGAATTATTTTGTAAAGAGGAATGGTCCAAAATACCTTAATCCAGGATCCAGGAACTGATTAAAAGCTACAGGAAGTGACTAGAGGCTGTTATCTTTGCAAAAGCAGGATGTACTAAATATTAATGTCACTTTTCTGTTGAGGTGCCCATACTTTTGCACTGGTCAAATTTTGGTTTAATGCATATTGCACATTTTCTGTTAGTACAATAAACCTCATTTCAATCCTGAAATATTACTGTGTCCATCAGTTATTAGATATATCAAACTGAAATGGCTGCTGCAAACACCAAAATATTTAGAACTAAGAATGATTAAGATTAATAGGGGTGCCCAAACTTTTTCATAGGACTGTACATGTAGGAAAGCTATTACAACATATGACAAATATATGTAGGAAGGCAGTTAAAGCAGTTAAAAAAAAAATCCATAAACTCATTCAGGAAAGCTGCTTGCTGTCTGTGAATAAAATCTCATCTGTAATCACACAAGCCAATATACTTTTTTCTTACATTGTAAGTTGTGATATTTGCAGAATGTTTAGTCCTTTGCACAGAGTAGTTTTCAGATGTGCTGTGAGGATTATCAACACCTCTCCTCTGTATTTACTGTGTAAAGAGAGAAAAGAACCTCCCCTCTCCATTCACTGTGATACTGTTAGGGTCAAAGGGGCGTATTTTGACAGCGGATTTCGCTTCAAAATACGCCCCTTTACAATGGTGGTCTATGCAGACCGTCAGGCTTCTTTTTTCCGCTAGCGGCGGGCTTCTGCTAGTGGAGAAAAGAAGCGACATGTCCTATCTTCAGGCGGAAGTCGCGACGTGCTGGGCCACAGCTTCCGCCTAGCGGCAGCACCCTCCTGTGTCAGCTCTTTCATTTGAGCCGACAAAGGAGGGGAAAGTCGTGACCGTGATGGTTGCGGCAGGCGGGTTTTGACCAGAGAGAGACACGGCTCGCCGCGGCTCTCTCTATGTCAAAACCCACGCGGTCCACCGAACATGTGAACTAGCCCTTATGGTTTTGATGCAAGGCCTCAGAAAAGCAATGGCAAGACTTGGCTGATAAAAGCAAGCAGTAGAGACAGCTATTTAAAACCAGCACACTACTACGAGCCAAGACAGACCACCAGACACCTTCACCATAGCCTACTGTGATCCTAAATGGACTTTCACTGAATCTAAGTGTCTGAATTGTCACCAAACAGAAGGATGTACCAATAATAAATGCACTGCTAGCTGTAACCAAAATCAAACTCACAATAACTTACACAGTGGAGGCAGGAGACAAGTTGTACAGGTACAGGGCAGAACCAGGAGAGGATGTCCGAGACAAAATCAGAAGACAAATGCAAAATCCAGAAAACAACGGTCAAAAATCCAAATGGGAACGCAACAGGCAAAAGTTAGCATACAATAGAAAATCCAAAAAAACAAGCCATGGGGTCAGTATGAAGTAAACAATACAATCAGATATAGAGCCAAACTATAACAATTACAATCTTTTCCATAGCGTTCTCAGGCATGCATCTCTATCAACCAGTCTGCATCAATCTCTAACTGCCACACTAAATATATGTCTGTGAAAATCAATGGTGGATTTACTGAGTGGTTTCATCTTGTGTAATATAATACAGTTATAAGGAAAATGTTTGTTTTTGTACCGTGTTAGCCAGTGGGTATGAAATATAAAAACCAAAAACCTTGCAAGTCTTCAGTAGGTGATACCTTTTTTAATGGCTAACTCATAATGATGACAGAATATAACGTTTCGAAGCTTCATCATTATGAGTTATCCATTAAAAAAGGTATCACCTACTGAAGACTTGCAAGGTTTTTGGTTTTTTATATATAATACAGTTAGACATCAACTATTATATAATCCTCCAACTGTAAAAACATTATATTCTTCCTCCATAATATATACCTCCCCCACTTCATTGCAAAACAAAAAAGAAAAAGAAGCTAATGTTAATTAATATTTTAATAAAATTACACATTTAAATTTTAATGAGCAGAAAATAATAACTGAGGAGATAATATCAATTCTTCAATTTCTTCAGCCCCCAGAATATAATAGGTAATGGCCCAGGGGAGGTGGGAAAAAAATTAAGAAGCATTTATACTCGCCTCCCTCAGTTTTTACGGGCGTCTTAGTGACATTTAGCACTCTCCTGGTGACATCATATGCCTGCGGTCACTGCTGAGGCCTGTGATTAGGCCTCAACAGTGACCCTGAGAGCATAACTTCACTGAGGAGACTGAGAGAGTGCTGGGCGCCACAAAGAAGCCCAAAAGAGGTGAGGGTAAGTGAGTATAAATGTTTTTTTTGTTTTTTTTACACATTCCCTCGGCCTCCACCTATTATACACTAGGGTTTGAGGGAACCCCAGAGTATAATAATTTCACAGCTGTTTCTAGTGAACTCATTCGTCCCAAAACAAATATGAACTGCAGCGGCAGCCATGTTTTACGTAGGTCTCGTCTGATGTTTCTATTTTGTCTTCGTGGACTGGTATGACATATACAAAAAGATTTTTTTATATACATATATTCTCTATGCACTTTTGGTGTTCACGCTATGTGTTTTTAGTAATTTAGAATAAAAGCCATGTTTTAATTCAGTCATTTTTCGGTGCTGGATCTTTCTTCCCATTGTGAATAATATTAGTATACTGTAGCAGTACAAATATAGTATTAGTATAGCAGTACAAGTATAATATTAGTATAGCAGCACAAGTATAATATTAGTATAACAGTACAAGTATAGTATTAGTATAGCAGTACAAGTATAGTATTAGTATAGCAGTACATGTATAATATTAGTATAGCAGTACATGTATAATATTAGTATAGCAGTACAAGTATAGTATTAGTATAGCAGTACATGTATAATATTAGTATAGCAGTACAAGTATAATATTAGTATAGCAGTACAAGTATAGTATTAGTATAGCAGTACATGTATAATATTAGTATAGCAGTACAAGTATAGTATTAGTATAGCAGTACATGTATAATATTAGTATAGCGGTACAAATATAATATTAGTATAGCGGTACAAGTATAGTATTAGTATAGCAGTACATGTATAATATTAGTATAGCAGTACAAGTATAGTATTAGTATAGCAGTACATGTATAATATTAGTATAGCAGTACAAGTATAGTATTAGTATAACAGTACAAGTATAGTATTAGTATAGCAGTACAAGTATAGTATTAGTATAGCAGTACAAGTATAGTATTAGTATAGCAGTACATGTATAATATTAGTATAGCAGTACATGTATAATATTAGTATAGCAGTACATGTATAATATTAGTATAGCAGTACAAGTATAGTATTAGTATAGCAGTACATGTATAATATTAGTATAGCAGTACAAGTATAATATTAGTATAGCAGTACAAGTATAGTATTAGTATAGCAGTACATGTATAATATTAGTATAGCAGTACAAGTATAGTATTAGTATAGCAGTACATGTATAATATTAGTATAGCGGTACAAATATAATATTAGTATAGCGGTACAAGTATAGTATTAGTATAGCAGTACATGTATAATATTAGTATAACAGTACAAGTATAGTATTAGTATAGCAGTACAAGTATAGTATTAGTATAGCAGTACAAGTATAGTATTAGTATAGCAGTACATGTATAATATTAGTATAGCAGTACATGTATAGTATTAGTATAGCAGTACATGTATAATATTAGTATAGCAGTACAAGTATAGTATTAGTATAGCAGTACATGTATAATATTAGTATAACAGTACAAGTATAGTATTAGTATAGCAGTACATGTATAATATTAGTATAGCAGTACAAGTATAGTATTAGTATAGCAGTACATGTATAATATTAGTATAGCAGTACAAGTATAGTATTAGTATAGCAGTACATGTATAATATTAGTATAGCAGTACATGTATAATATTAGTATAGCGGTACAAGTATAGTATTAGTATAGCAGTACATGTATAATATTAGTATAGCAGTACATGTATAATATTAGTATAGCAGTACAAGTATAGTATTAGTATAGCAGTAGTATATTTCCAGAACTATCTAGAACAGGGAATATTGCACTATGCATTGTCCTTACATACAAAATGAGAATGATGAATCAAATGAACCTAGAAATAACTTACAGGGTTTCTCCACTTTGAACAACAGTTGTCTCATGAAAATAAACTAATCACAAAGTGTCCCTTTCTGGAACCCCTAGTGTAGCATCCCAGTGGACACTGCTTCATACACATTGATTTATATTGTGCTGTTTGCCCTGCATTGTCATATACCACATGTAAATAGTTTGTATGCTTGTAATCCCTTGTGTGTGGGCTGTTCCCAAAGGGGGTGTAGGAAGACCTACTTTACCAGTACTCAGGGTCCAGGCCGTGTGGGGCAGATTTATTAAAACTGTCCAAAAACTGTCTGCGTAAAGCAGAAATGTCTTTGTTGCCTGTAGCAACCAGTCACAGTGTAGATTTCATTTTGTATTCTGCTTCTGAATAATGAAAACGGACCTGTGATTGGTTGCTATTGTCAAAAAAGACATTTCGGCTTTTAGACCATTTTAATAAATCTGCCCCTGTCTTGGAGTGACTCTTCAGTTATAATCTTGGCTGTGGAGACATGTGAGCTCTCCTGAGCAAAACGGAGAGAGACAGCCTTAGACCAATGGGTATTGATGCAGTCCTGAGACAGGGAAGGTATTGCTGCCAGCCTTGAGAGAGGAGATTGGAGAGAAGTGCCATTTTGGAGAGAATCTGGGATTATCCAAAGCCTTAGAAAAAATGACCTCACACTGGATAAACAGGGCCTTCCTAGGAATAGCAAATTCAGCTGTAGTTAGATTATCTGGCACTATTCCTATATGTAATGGGCATCTCTGGCTGAGAACCACTACCTGGCTCACCCCACCCTATATTGAGAATTGTATTGCTGCACAGTTTTGGAAGCTGTATAGTTTGCTATTCCATCATCTACAGTAAAGTGCAAACTGTTGTTAACCTGTGTCTTCTGAGTTCATTCCTGCACTTACCACCATGGGCCCTTCCCATTACTACCACCGGGCTCAGTGAGGTTAAGATCACCAGAGGAAGCCTCCAGAGCTAGAGGTGTCCATAGTCTGCATTCTGGCCAACAAATAAGGACAGGGGTATTGCACTACTTGCTTTATACCACTTTTGGTGGGTGGGGGGTGTATGATACTGAGAATACAGTAATTACTTTAATGAGTATGTGTCTATCTTTGAGCCTTAGCAATAACATAAATTACCCAGACCCATTCCCTCTCTCCTTCTGGCCTCATGTTATTGTCACACTGGTTCTGTTATCATTATGTCTTACCTGTGACTGCAGCTCTTATTATTAATCTTGTCTCATATGAATGTCTGCAATTTACATGACATAATCTGAGGGGCTTCCTTGTAATAAGTTACTATCATTGTGCATCAATATTACATAGCAATATTGTTTAAATATGGCAGCTTACAACTTGTTATTATGAGGCTGTAAGCGCACTGATGTTATTAGGTTTCCATCAAGCTTTGCGGTATTTCTGATGGCAAGATTAGTGCTCGTAAGTCAGAGTTCCTCTGTATCTATATGAGAACCAGCTCATTTAATACACGTTCAATAACTTATTTCTATGCTGAGGTCTGAGGCTGCACTACTGAGATATCCTTATGACTTCATGGGACATAAATCAAATAAATAATTTGACCTGGACCTTGGGAGGTTATTAAGATGGTAACACATCAGGAGGTGGTGTATCCAGACGATCATAACTGCAACTGATCATATTTAGCTCTGCTAAATCTGTAGACAGAAAGATAGTAGACAGATAAATTGATATCTAGGCAGTGATGTGTGTATATATCCTATAAAAGTACAATTTATTCATTAAAATCTGCCTGACAAATACTAATATTTTCCAAGTGAAACAAACTCTCTTGTTTGATTAATTGTCTGACCAACAATTTGCTGGAAATGTCAAAGTCCTTTCCATTTACCATGTACAGTTTCCAAGAGACTGTTCACTGTTCAATAGATACAAAACCTTTGACTTTTTTGTAGTTTGTTCTTTTTGTTCCTAATACCATCAAGATAGATAACTCTGTGACTGCTGTGAATCTTTGGAACTCTATTACTATAAACTCTACAGTATACAATTACCACTAACATACAATGCCTAAATAATAGTGCCATACTTGAATCAATACAGTATGCTTAACAAATAATACCGCTCCATACCAATGAAGAGAAAAGTACTTAATGAACTACTTTCCTCTCCGCATGACTGGTACAGACATCGCGTGGACAACACACGGACCCCATTATAGTCTATGGGTTCCGTGTGTTTTCATAAGCTCACCGCTTGTCAGTGCGTTGGTATTCCGGTCATGGGGTCGCCATGTGGACTTCCCGCAAAGAATACCAAACGCAGATTTGAACCAGGCCTGACACTTTTATTTTTAACCATTGATAAATCTGCAGCATTCAAGGTTTCCAGTATAATGACTAGATATGAGTGAACCAAATTTGACTTGAAATTCACAAATTTTTTTGTTCCAACCTAAACTTATTTGATTCATGTTGGCAAACCAACAAAAATCGGAACGGCCATATAAAAAATGAGATGGAAACAGAGAGCAGGAAGATCACATGATCTGTGAACCAGGCAGACTTTCCAATAATCCCTTGCATCAGTCTCTCAGGCAATCATGAAGGGCTGTGGGTGGAGAGGTCACTATTGGTGTCACAGACACTATATAAGAGGTAGTATGGGTGGTAGGGGATGGAGTACTGGTAGCTATGCTGTTCAGTACAATGAAGGGAAATCTAGAGGTGGCAATTATGGCGCGGTACAAGAATCCCATGGTCATGATGATGAGTCTATAAAAGTGTAAGAGGAACTAGCAAAGGATTAAGAACTGGGTATGGGTCATGGATCTGAGGAGGAACAGGAGGAAGAGAAGGAAGACTTGGGTGTGGTTGGTGTTCTTTTGCATAATGCTCCGCTATTACCACTACTGCCATAACTCAGCCAGGTATCTCCTGTGGCCTGGTCATGTTCTATTCCTTACTTTACGACCAATGATGTTGCCAGTAACTGCTACCACCACTGCCAACACTCATATTCCATTCCATACTGAATCAACACTGATTTTGCCACTGATACCCCACCACTTCACTCCTATTTCCTGTGGTATGGTCTGCCTTGCCTGTGTTTCATACTATTGGTGCCACTGTTGGCATATTATAAAAAAAAAATTAAAAACGAACCCTTCCCCTTATAATTTTCACAGTTATTTTTTGAGGCAGTATTACTTCTTTGCAACAAATTCTGGTTGGATTATGTACATTGTTCACACTAGCGGCAAGGCAGGGACGATTTTGGCATTTGGTATTTTGGTACCCTAATCAGAATAAACAAAGCCTGGTAAGATGAAGTGTAAATGGAACAAATTTAATAAAAATAAAAACCTATTTATGAGTCTCTTTTAAAAGTTATTTATGCCATGTTATATATTTATTTGGATACAGCAGTAACAATCACAACAATCAGACTCAAGACCTGGTTCAGCTGGTTTCCTGTGTGTACACATGTGCCTGTTACCATCCCCCCAGAGCTAGGACAGCATGGACACCATGCGGCATGGAGGAGAATCCTACATGGAAATGCGGACTTCTTCTTTCAAGGAGATGATTTCTGGAGTCTATTGCTGAATGTGTGAAGATGCTACAGTTGACTGGTATTTCTTTCTATTACTGTGGACACGTGGGACTCTGCTACAGCCTGGGAACATCACCCACCTACCCCAGGAGTTATGGAAGCTTGGTAAGAGAACAGCACCCTGTCTACGTGGATGGCTTCAGACTTCTTTGGGGAAGTAGAACACTGTGGTAAGAAGGAAGGAGGAGGAGGAGGGCTTGTAATGAAGGACATTTGGGGCATTTTTTTTGTGGTTAATGGACAATAATGCTGATGCAAGATACCGAACTATCAGCTATGAGCAGGAGATCTCACCACCTACCAAAGGAACTGCTGCATGTTATCATGATAGCTGCATATGTCCCCACCTCTGCAAAAATGTTTTCTGCTTGTTATATCTACATGCTGTGACCCCTCCTCATGTCCTCCAACCACGGCCGGGCTGTATTATTAACATCAATCTGCACAGATAACTAAATGATCCTGCAGTGTGTCTGTGTTTCTTTCGTTTTAGTTGCTATGCTTCCTAGGATTTCTCTATCTGCCATGAGCTTGTATGTGTTTTTCTCTCTTGTTATATACTACTGTAACATCTATGAAACTGTATCACTGAAATTTCCCCATTGTGGGACTATTAAAGGAATATCTTATCTTATCTTAATGTTTATATTCTATATGAACTAATTTATATTCTACTATAATCCATGCTGGACATGTTTTGTCACCTGTAAAACAAGAGTTTTATTAGACCTTGCATGCCCTGCTAAGAATTCTGGGTAAGGAATATGCTAATAATATATAAATTAGTGGCACCAGCTTTTTGAGGGTAGCTCCCTATAGATGTATGGTTATCATAAAACCTAATAGAATTATCTGGAAATATAACCAAACTAGAATAACTCCTCCAAAAGGTAGATGGACCCATCTGCAGACAGATATTTCAAGGTTAGGAGGCCAGAAGAGAGAAGAGATGAGGTAGGGGCACAAATAAACAACACTTAATTTTCACAGATCCATCACAAATGCAGAGACATTCAAAATAAAGATAATGAAAATTAAAAAAAAAAAATTGATCTGCTTTTCACAGACGTCAAAAATCGAATCAGCCGTGGACAGCACACCTTCTGCAAATGAGCAGGATGGATTTGTGTGATGACTGTGTACACAAACACTCAATTCAGTTTGCCCTTGTTCTAACCTTAGAGAATTTGCTTTCTATGGAAGTCCTTCTCATTCTGCACGGTACTATTATGTGACACCGAGTACATAGTTAACACTCAACACCATAATAGTACGGCACATTGATGAAGTAGGCACAGGAGTTACATCTGCTAGACCGTGTCTGGTTTCCAGCTGTATAATATAACTGGGACTTGGGATTCTGAGTTGAGGTCCCCGTGTGGGATAGTATAAAAAAATTTAAAACTTTTAAAAAGTTAGCAACAGTGTATAGAAAGTGAAAAAAAAAAAGTTCAAAAAAAAACTTTCATATTTCAAAAATACATTAAAGAAACAAACATAAATAAGCAAACATATTAGGCATGTGCATGTAAGGCCCTGTTCACATCTGCGTTCGGCATTCCATCCACTTGGGGACCCCCCGAACAGAATACTGAATGCATTAAAAATTGGTGAGCAATGAATGCACATGGACCCCATAGACTATAATGGGGTCCATGTGTTTTCCTTGAGATGTCCGCACGAGTTATGCGGAGAGAAAAGTACTTCAAGAACTACTTTCCCCTCCACATGACGCATGCAGGCACTGCACAGAAAACACGGATCCCATTATAGTCTATGTGGTCTGTGTGGTTTCATTGCTAACCGCTTTTTAATGCGTTCGGTATTCCATTCGGAGATCACTAAGCATACTCCCTGAATGGAATACCAAACGCAGATGTGAACCAGGCCTAAGTCCATCTACCTAAACATAACATTATGAATCTGAGTGATTAACTCCGTAAACAAACACAAAATACTGCAATGTGGAAATTTTGCTTTGGTTTTTTGGTGTTTTGGTCACTTCACCTTCCCCAATAAAATGCAGCCAAGGTGTGAACATCACAGAGAAAGAAAAGCAACCACTATCCACTATAGATCCCGGCTGCGCTTCTAAGCAGACTTAGTCTACGATATTGATATAGATACAGATATTCTGTATGGCATTTCATATGGTGAAACTGCTTTGAATATCTCATATACCCTTGTGAGCGGTGGTGGGAGGTCAGTTCTGAAGCTAAAAGAG
Source organism: Leptodactylus fuscus (assembly GCF_031893055.1). Lineage (NCBI taxonomy): Eukaryota > Metazoa > Chordata > Amphibia > Anura > Leptodactylidae > Leptodactylus > Leptodactylus fuscus. Next base: position 109,935,865 of record NC_134270.1, on the reverse strand, counting down.
CTGTATTAGAAGTAGAACAATCCTATAATTCTCTATGTTACTCTGTAATCAGTTAACATATTTATTCTGTATTTACGCTTTCCTGCAGCTTGTCAATGTGTGACCTCATGTACTACAGATGGAAGAAAAAAAATGACAGTCACGCTTCTCTCCTCAATCCTTGTTACCATTTTGCTCAATATTATATTTCGACCTAGGTCACTAATTACAGACTATTAGTTGAACAAAATGCTCAATTTGTTAATAATTATTCATATTACTATAGAAACCACGTCCAAAACAAACAAATTACCTGCAATTTTTCATAGGAAAAAAATCCTTCGGCCCGTGCTATGCCGAGAGGGAAAATACATAGTAATTAGTTGACAAGTTATTATTATTTTTTTAATTGCATATTAGCTATGCATTAGCATCGTCAAATAACACTATTTACCTTACAATTGAACAAAACATCACTGGGAACAATGACCAACACCGGAGGGTAATTGATGTTATTTTATGTCACCGCACCGTATTTTGCGTAAATTTAATGCCACTTCAAGGAAGTAATGTCTAGTTTTCTGGCATGGAAATAAAAACTCATAACAGAACGAGGAAGAACTATGGTTTTATGAATGATATAAAAGAATATGGATATCCATACTAAGCTGAAACATTGGATGGAAGCCCGCCGTGCGTTGGTTGCCATAGAAACCATTACTGCTAGTATTGATAAGTGCGGGCATCGATAAGAGAGAACATCTCATTGTTGTGCCACTTTTGAGGGTGCAAGGTGAGAACACATCAGAGTGGCTTATTTTTCTGTAATCAAATGATTTATATAGAGCGGTGACCTATTCCATAGCACAGTACAACGGTTCCTTAAGCAAGACAGGAAGCCAGATACACTGGGGCTTTCTGATCAAAGGTTGTCTTGGTAAGTAGATCAAAGTATGAGACCCAAATAGTGTAGAATTGTCCCTGGGACATAGATAGAGGTTGAATATTATAAGCTATTAGCTATTATAATGTTATTAGCTCCGTGCTCCATTATTCACCGAGCCGCAGATATTGCAGTCGGACCCTTCAGGTCTGTGGGGACGCGGTTCAGTAACAATTTTTGTTTTTAGGGTAAGATTGTTGGTTGAAGGGGCCAGGGGGAAATTAAGTTATGGGGGAATTAGGGGGTGCCAATGTATCAAAATGGCTCTGGGTGAAGTGATAGCATCTGTACTGGGCCCTGAACCCTGGGAGTGTCCCAATGGTCCCTCTGCCACATAAAATACACAACAATTCTAAATGACACTGCTACGTTTGTCTCTGAACAAAGTCATAGCAAAGATTCATGAGAAACAAAAGAGGTTTATTTAGAAATGCAGAATAAACATAAACAGGCAAAATAAGAGGAAAATTTTAACTAAAATAGGCAGGTGGAGAATAGCAGGGGAATCCCTATCGCTCACCCTGCCTAGCACCTGAGTTTTCCTCTGATGAGAGGACACCACACAGGAACCTAAATAGAGACCCTGGAAGTTCACCCTAACAGACACACAATGACACAGAACTCACACACCAACAAATACCACTACACAGACACACACACAGTAGGCCAGACAGAAAACAGACAAAGCAAAGGTCCCAGGACTAAACAGATAGTATCTGCTCACGGGAATAGCTGACCACAAGTGAATAACCAGCAGTGGACCGGTGCCAGAACCCAGCTTAGATAGCACACCAGAGGATAGGACAGAACCTCAGGGAAAACCCCTCCCAAACACAGAGTTCAGATATCCAGAGATTAACCCTTGCCAGCCCCATAACAGACACAAAGTAGATAGGATCCCCATTACACATTTTCCATTCCATCCCAGGAGCTTCAAGTAGTTATACCTCTGTATTATGTTGCATTCTTTCACATGAGATAGCAATATTAATAAGATAAGATACTTGTAAGATCAGGGCCGGCTCCAGGTTTATATGGGCCCTTGGGCGACAGAGCCTCAGTGGGCCCCCTTGTAAAGGAGGTGGGGGAGTTGAGACACTGTGCGTCGCAGATGAAGTGAGTGATGTCACGCAGGAGTGTGGCGTCACCAACACCATACCTCCAAATTTTTAAAGAGTAGAAAGGGGTAAAATGTGCGGCGCGCTCTGCGAGCCGCAGCAAATTTGGCTCCACCCGCTTTTATGTTGACTCCACCCATTCTCATTTATTTATCATGTGCTCCCACACAGTATAATCCTCCTACAATCACCCGTAAATTATATGCCCCCCTCCATCTCTCCCCCAGTTTCATATACACCCTTCCTCTGCCCCCAGTTTCATGTCCCCCCTCCATCTCTGTCCCCAGTTTCATCACATTCTCCCCCTTCATCTGCTCACAGTTTCATGTCCCCTGTCTCTGCCCCAGTGTCATGCTGTTCCACCCCCCCCATCTGCCCCAGTGTCATGCCGTTCCCCCCTTCCCTTCATTTGCCCCCCCAGTTTCATTGGGCCCCCTCCTTCTCTGTCCCCAGTTTCATGCCGTTCTCTCCCCACCCCCTTCATCTTCCCCAGTGTCATGCCGTTCCCCCCACCTTCATTTGCCCCCCCCAGTTTCATTGGGCCCCCTCCTTCTCTGTCCCCAGTTTCATGCCGTTCTCTCCCCATCCCCTTCATCTTCCCCAGTGTCATGCCATTCCCCCCCTCCCCTTCATTTGCTCCCCAGTTTCAAGGGCCCCCTTCATTATGTTCCACCTTAATATTTAATACAAAACAAACACTTATACTCACCTTCCATCGTTCCCCCGACGCTCCTCTCTCCGCTCTCTCACTCCATTCACATAGGCGATTAAAGCAGGAGCTGTGAGCTCAGCTCCTGCTTTAAAGCTGCGGCCCGGCTTGCGTGTGTAAGCGCGATGTGATGACGTCATCGCGCCTACACACGCACGTCGGGCCACAGCTTTAAAGCAGGAGCTGAGCTCACAGCTCCTGCTTTAATCGCTTATGTATTCAACTCATCGGCGTCCGACAGACACCGATGAGCTGAAATCGGGACAGGCAAGTGCTGGGGCGGGCAAGTGCCGGGGGGGCCCCAGAGGCTCTGTGGGCCCCGGAACTTGCCCGACTATGTCGTGCGCTGATGCCGGCCCTGTGTAAGATAACCCTTTAATAGTGGGACTATTTCCACCATGGGGGAAATTCAGTGTGTTATAGCAGCATAGATAATACAATAATAATATAAAATACAAAAAGCTCCATGGTTGAGGCATTACAGTGACAGTAGATACAGATAGAAAGATAAAGGTAAAGGAAGGATATCGCAACTTAAGGATCTTTCAGTTCTCTGTATGGAGTGATCTATGCCTAGCCCGGTGTTGATTGTAATAGGACACCATTTTCCCCTAAAGGCTTTATATCTTCTTGTCTTATACCCCATTCTAAATATTCATTTTTGTTACCAAAATTTGTACAAAAATTTCAAAAATGCTTATGTAGTTCCCACTACAAATTTAAAGCATAGAAGTCTTACTCGCTGGACTGATGTGCTCATTCCCTAAACAAGCCTTGTAGACATGCATTGGTCTGTAATAAATAAATGTTTCCCAAAGGGCTCACTGTACGTGATAGAACTCACATTTCTCACACTAGGAGCTTATAACATCTTGATAAAGATGCATTTAAAGTCCCAACTACACCAGAGCTCATACACAGCCTGAGCCTTAGCACAAGGCCGGCTCTGCTGAATTGATGCACTTGTCTCAGTTCTGTTTCTTTCTATGGCTCTAGGAATAAATCTGATCGATTGTGTGTTAATTGATATTTGCTACAATGCATCTCACAGTATGACTTCAGGCTCAGATGTGAGAAGCCATTACAGACATCTTAAGCTGGGAGATAATTGGTCACAGTGGTGCGGTGTGGGTTAGTTAAACATACAGCCGCCTACACGTTTTTACTCTAGTAAACAAAGTGAGTTTAATCCCTGCAAAGAAAACTCGGAGGATCTGAGCCTTAAATTACACTGGAAGCTAGCTGGCAGCAGTCAAGGGCTCTACTGGATCTTGGAGGGTCGTCTTAGCACCACAACGCTCCTTTATCCACATGCACATATTTTATATTTCTTTATTCTGGAATCTAATAATCTAGAAATTGTCTTTGCCTGGTCCAGAACCACAGTTTAGTGTCACAAAGATAAAAGTAGAAAAGAAATCCAATTTGGGGGCTTCAATATAGGTCAAAGTGGCAGATTTAAGAGCTTTATTACTCATTCTTTCTTTGTAAAATGACGGGTAAAAACAGAGGTGCAGCTAGGAAAGGCTGGACCCCAAAGCAAACTGCCCATCGCCCCTTGAAAAATCATGTTGTAGAAATGGAGGCTTTACTGGCCCCGACACAGTATAATCGGAACTTTACTATAATGCCATCTTTACTGGCATCCAGCTGTGGAAACTCGATAGATGATGAGAGCCTCATGATGACTCAATCCGCGTCTGGATCACGAAGAGATGAGTAATCTTTTGTTATATTTTGCTAGGCCTCCATATATAGGCTTCCTGAATTTAATTTTCATGCCCTATAAAATCCCTTTAAGTTGCAACAAGGATATCATCTTATCACCAATAAATTAGCTGTGAGGCAATTAGGCATGTTCATAGGGCAGAAAATGTAAAGCAATTAATGGCAGACCCCTGCCTTGGATTCTTCTTCATTTTCTGCCTCCCACCCAGCGCCGCACCTCCCATGAGGCGACCTGGAGCTACTGCTTCAGGCGGCACTATGCCAGGGCCCCGGGGAGGGCGGCATTTTTGCTTACCTAAGCCAGTCCAGGACAGGCTATCCTGGGCTGGCTTTACGTTACTGAGCTACATCTGCCAGCGTCACCAGCGGCCTCCCCTCACGCTCAGGCAGAGAGCAGGTCCTCTCCGTGCCTGTTCTCTGCCTGCTAATGCCGCTCCGCCCCGCCCCCTTCGCTCCGCCCTGCCCCCTCTGCCCCGCCCCCTCCTCAAAGACAGAACTATCTAAATTCAATATCGAATATATATTTTTGACTCTTCTTTTTAATTATAAAAATCTTTGAAATATTTTTTCTTCTCCTTTAATTTTTACTATGGATTTTGATATCATTTTTTTCTTTCTACTTTTCATTTTGTCATTTTGTGTATATGTTTTCTGTACTTAAATTTACATATATAAATTAATAAAACGTAATATATACCGTATATACTCGAGTATAAGCCGACCCGAATATAAGCCGAGGCCCCTAATTTTACCACAAAAAAACTGGGAAAACTTATTGACTCGAGTATAAGCCTAGGGGGGGAAATGCAGCAGCTACTGGAAAATTTCAAAAATTAAAATGGTCAGAGTTTTTTTGTGCAGTAGATGCTGGGTGCTGGGGAAGGGGAGGGGGTGTTTTGGTTGTCTGTCTGCCCTTTCCCTGGGATTGAGGACTGGTTTTTTTCCCCCACTTGGAATTCAGTCTGACTGAATATAGGGTATCTGCAGTGTTCCTATTAACCCCTTCCCGACAGAACAGGAGCACTGCAGATACCCTATATTCAGCAGACCGGGCACTTTCAGACACAGGGATATCTAATGTGTATGTGTTTCACAGTCATTTTCTACTTTTGTATGTATTCTAGGGGAAAGGAGTGATTTAGAACTTTTATTATTTTAATTTTTTTTATTTTCTTTTGCACTATTTTATGGGAGATTCTATACATTGATACTGTGGCTGGTCATAGACTGCCCCCTTAAAAATGTTTTTTTTTTGCTGACTCGAGTATAAGCCGAGGGGGGCTTTTTAAGCACAAAAACTGTGCTGAAAAATTTGGCTTATACTCGAGTATATACGGTATATATATATATATATATATATATATATATATATATATATATATATATATATATATATATATATATATATATTACTTTTGTCTTGAAACAGTCTCTTGGAGCCAAAATGTCGCAGTATGAGGAAATAGACCTCCTTCACTTTTTTCACAATTTTTGGTGTGCCGCCTGCTTTTTTGGATATATACAGTCCTATGAAAAAGTTTGGGCACCCCAATTAATCTTAATCATTTTTAGTTCTAAATATTTTGGTGTTTGCAGCAGCCATTTCAGTTTGATATATCTAATAACTGATGGACACAGTAATATTTCAGGATTGAAATGAGGTTTATTGTACTAACAGAAAATGTGCAATATGCATTAAACCAAAATTTGACTGGTGCAAAAGTATGGGCACCTCAACAGAAAAGTGACATTAATATTTAGTAGATCCTCCTTTTGCAAAGATAACAGCCTCTAGTCGCTTCCTGTAGCTTTTAATCAGTTCCTGGATCCTGGATAAAGGTATTTTGGACAAACAATTCAAGTTCAGTTAAGTTAGATGGTCGCCGAGCATGGACAGCCCGCTTCAAATCATCCCACAGATGTTCAATGATATTCAGGTCTGGGGACTGGGATGGCCATTCCAGAACATTGTAATTGTTCCTCTGCATGAATGCCTGAGTTGATTTGGAGCGGTGTTTTGGATCATTGTCTTGCTGAAATATCCATCCCCGGCGTAACTTCAACTTCGTCACTGATTCTTGAACATTATTCTCAAGAATCTGCTGATACTGAGTGGAATCCATGCGACCCTCAACTTTAACAAGATTCCCGATGCCGGCATTGGCCACACAGCCCCAAAGCATGATGGAACCTCCACCAAATTTTACAGTGGGTAGCAAGTGTTTTTCTTGGAATGCTGTTTCTTTTTGGACGCCATGCATAACGCCTTTTTTTATAACCAAACAACTCAATCTTTGTTTCCAAAATGAAGTTGGCTTCTCCAAATGTGCTTTTGCATACCTCAGGCAACTCTATTTGTGGCGTACGTGCAGAAACGGCTTCTTTCTCATCACTCTCCCATACAGCTTCTCCTTGTGCAAAGTGCGCTGTATTGCTGACTGATGCACAGTGACACCATCTGCAGCAAGATGATGCTGCAGCTCTTTGGAGGTGGTCTGTGGATTGTCCTTGACTGTTCTCACCATTCTTCTTCTCTGCCTTTCTGATATTTTTCTTGGCCTGCCACTTCTGGGCTTAACAAGAACTGTCCCTGTGGTCTTCCATTTCCTTACTATGTTCCTCACAGTGGAAACTGACAGGTTAAATCTCTGAGACAACGTTTTGTATCCTTCCCCTGAACAACTATGTTGAACAATCTTTGTTTTCAGATCATTTGAGAGCGGGCTGTCCATGTTCGGCGACCATCAAACTTAACTGAACTTGAATTGTTTTGTAGAAAGAAATGGTCCAAAATACCTTCATCCAGGATCCAGGAACTGATTAAAAGCTACAGGAAGCGACTAGAGGCTGTTATCTTTGCAAAAGGAGGATGTACTAAATATTAATGTCACTTTTCTGTTGAGGTGCCCATATTTTTGCACCGGTCAAATTTTGGTTTAATGCATATTGCACATTTTCTGTTAGTACAATAAACCTCATTTCAATCCTGAAATATTACTGTGTCCATCAGTTATTAGATATATCAAACTGAAATGGCTGTTGCAAACACCAAAATATTTAGAACTAAAAATGATTAAGATTAATAGGGGTGCCCAAACTTTTTCATAGGACTGTATATACGATAGATATATATATATATATATATATATATATATATATATATATATATATATATATATATATATACACTTTTTGCCTAGTTTCTTCGGAGTGCACTTTTATTTTTTTTCTTTGCCCCTATATTATATATTACCACTTTTTACATGACATCATTTCCTGAGGAAATTCTAAACTTTCTTGTATTTGATTGTCCACGGTCTATGTAATATAGTCTCCAGTCTGTACTAGAGGGTATCAGTCACTTTTATAGTGCTTTAGTTGTCACTGTCTTATCCTGAACCTCCAGAGTGTAAAAGAAACATCCACACTAAGTCAATTTTCAGCACAATGCCCCTCCAGCACTTGTTTTCCCTTCTCTCTTGACTTCTTCAGTGACCCAACATTTAAGCATCGGCCAGTTTAATGGGCGACAGTCAAGTGAAAACATTCTGTCACAGAAGCGCTCCGATTTTGCCAAAATGGGCTAGCTTGTTAATTGTTCTCTTTCAGAATTGGCTCAATTCACAGTTCACAGGCTTTCTCTTTTCGTATTTTTTTTGTAACAATTCAATACAAAGCCGACAGTCAGAGGGAAAAGTTTCTCTTTGAAATCTTTTTTTCATCTTAGGACTCGGAGAGCAATACATTTTCTGACACCCACACCACTGTGTTAGTCAGTGTTTTTCCTCATGTGATCCTCTTTTCCTGCCGAGTTTTATTTAACTTGAATTGCCCAATGAGAAAAACAAAGAAATGGCTTCTTTTGTGAAAAAAAAATAAAAAAAATAAAAAAAAAAAAAATTGACATTTACGTGGTCTATGAGAAATGTGAAGCTGTGTAAAGGGGACCTATGCCTTAACACAGTGCTGTCCCTTCATTGTATGAAGCATTTTATAAAGGGTCGAAGCTGGAAAGTGACACAGTGGAGATGTGAATGTCACTTTAGAAGTAGCAGAGCTGTGTTCGATGTTGACTTTGTCATCTAGCACATTTTAAAGTCATGTTACAAAGTGTTGTGTGTGGCTTTACATAAGACTGCAGGAACAATGAAGTTTGCCAAACTTCTGTCAGTTCCCACTACCAGGAGACCAGCTACAAGATCCTGTCTCGTTGGTACAGGGTCCCCATGAAATTAAACACGTTCTTCCCACAGGTTTCCTTGCTGTTCTGGAGATGTGGGCAGGTAGAGGGGATATGCTCCACGTTTTCTGGTCCTGCGCTGCATTGTCCTCATTTTGGGACGGTGTTAAATGGATCATTGGGCAACTAACTGAGACTCCTCATCACCTAGGCCTGGCTTTGCTCCTCCTCAATCACTGTGAGTCCTCGGTGAAGTCTATAAGCGCTCTCTGCTTTGATTTTTGGTCCTCGCTGCCCATGCTGGTATTCTGCTCTATTGGAAGCAAATTGAACCTCCCCCTCTCTCCCTCTGGATTTTGAAGGTCAATGAGATCATGTACATGGAAAACCTCACCTCTTTCCTGCATGGCATGACTGAAGCCTACACTAAGACCTGGTTCTATTGGTTTGAATTTCAGTGCTCTTGGGAATTTCAGACGCTCCAGGGCACTGGACCTTCCTCCTAGACCTGTGTGGTGTATTCTGTTTGTGGTTGTCATGGACGGATACATCCCTACTCCCACGGTTTGGTTGAATTGTGCTCTCAGCGCTCAGTAAAGGATTTACGGTCCACCAAGCGCGGACCTCCTAGTTAATCTTTCACTCGCCCCCCTGTTCTGACTCCCCTAATTGCCCTCCCTATCCTTCTTCTGCCCTTTAGCACCTGACATGAACGAACTGTCCTGGGACCTCTTGGCGGTACGAAAATGTTTTGTTTTGTTTGTACGGTTTGTATATTTGTGTCTGACTTTCTCTTGTTTCTTTGTGTTTTTGGTCTATTTGAGACCTTGTTGTATTGTTAAAAATTTGCAATAAAAATTTAAATTGAAAAAAAAACAAAAAAAACAATGAAGATTGGCATTGAAAATGCCAGTTTCCATATCCCCTGCATCGTCATCTCCAGAGGATACATCTCATTAAAACCAATGGCTTAGTACATAGCCAGGCATTTTTGAAGCTTTCTATTGTAGTTAGAGATTCTAAAGTAGAGGTGATAACTGGGCAGTGTACTTAGATCTGCATTTTTACTTGCTTTGAGATGAAGAAAAGACAGTACACATTTATACATCAGGCAGACTGAGCTATGAGAGTACCAGCGGGGCCTCCACTAGTTTCAGCCTCTTATACTATTACAGTTCTGAATAGTACAGCAGAAAACTGATTTTGGATTAATTATTTGTCACTTGATTTTTTTTCTACGGGTTGATTCACAAACAACCTATTAAGTCTACTGCTGATCTGTCCTATAAAGTTTCCATATTCTGTATAGATAAACCTCCTATATCCTCTCATGTCCAAAATACCCAGATCGTACTATTGCAGTAGCCAAATATTAAAGTCCACCAACTCATAGCAGTTCATATACCTTTTAATGGTTCCTGGTGGAGAAAAGAATCCCTGGTGGTGAAATTCAATCCTGTTTAATAAGCCAGTCAGTGTTTTAACTACTGTACTCACCCCAGTCGAAAAAGCATGGATCTTTGTGTTGGCCAACGATTTTTCTTTTTTTCTTTTCTACCAGCTTTCGGCTCACATATCATCTTATTATATTATATTTTCTTAAGCCTATATGGAATTCTCCTTTAAAGTCTATCCAGGCTGTTGTTGGTATATGACCCAGGCAGTCACTTGCTTCTGGTAAAGGGCGCGCCTCATTTTCTAATGAAATCTTATTACTTCTGGTGTCGCTCTCAGGCACATACGCTATGAATAACGTTGTAGACAAATACATGAATAATGCAATAAAGCCTGCGGTCCTGGTGATCGCCCCATACATCAATCCCTTGTTATTGAAGGAATCCAGAACTTTAAGTTACTCTTTGTTTATCTGTCTGAATGTTCCATAGAGGGGACTTATCTTTCTGTTCTTGCCCATAGCAAGGTTTGCTTGAATGCTTTTGAAGTAAAACTATAATAAGCTTCAGAGCCAAAACCCAGAATACCTCTGAGGTAGAGAGAAATCATGTTACGATATAATCTAGACTCATCCTCTTCCTCTGGGAGTTGAAGGGTAAAAGGTCACTGTGGGGTCGCGTCATAAAAGTTTTGCACAAAGTCCCAAACCATCTTAATTTACTCAATTATCCAAAAATTGGCAAAATAAATCGTATAAAAATAAACAATTTTTAAAGAAAATAAATGCAGAACTATGAAAGTTCATCGGGATCATAAAAGTTTTTAGAACTCAGGCAAACAGGTACATTTTTAAAAAGTTTATTTTTGTATCAAGATGATATAGAAATCAAGATACTTATTATCTGGTAATTTCTATAGTTTTAGAATAAATGCAAGTTGAAGGCACAAAATACTAAACAAAAAAGTTGAGTTCCAATAGAAATCATGCAGACCAGGAATTAATGTACAACGTGCACCCAAGATGGCCATTGTGAAGGGTACAAAATGTACACTATATAGGCTGTGTGAAATCAAATAACTGATTTGATAACTATCCATCTAGATTCTGGTTGCTATGTGTGTCACATTCTACTAAATTCATGTTGTTTTGCTTCTATAGCGGCAAATTAAAGTGCAATGTCCACTCTCCCATTATATGCATGAGGTCCACGTCAGTAACACAGTAACATTGTCCAGTTCATTTTAGGCTAAGGACCCCCGTTGCGGAGATCATGTTTTATTGTTGCAGATCCTGCTGCGTCAGGAATGACAAAAGGGATGGAAATTATAAAGGAGGCTCTTAGACATTTCCCTTCTGTTAAATCCACTCCTGACTTTGGCTTAAAAAAATACAGCAAAATCAACAAAAAGTTGTACAATTGTCCGAATAAACTTTCTGTATTAATTCTTCATGATTTTTAATAGAAATGTGTTGCCATATCGCCCATGGTCCGTCTAAATGAGACATGAAGTCTCATGGAGATGGACCATGGGCTATTTTAAGCTTTGTTGGAATTGCAAGATTTTTATTTTTTATTTTAAATATTGAAAATAACAAGGAAAATTAAAAATAATCAAAAATTCTTTACAAAAATATGTGATTTAAAAAGTAGGTCACTTTCTGGCATTACTTTCCCTTTAAATAGTCACTACTTATCAGACAACTCTGGAAGTTAGTCTTATTTAATAGAGCATGCAATTCTGGCAACAAAATATATTGCACCTTATTAAAATTGTTCATTCATTCTGCCTGAAAACCTCTCTAAAGTTGATGTCACTAATTGTTTCCTTTCTAGATTATGTGCTGTTCACCCCCTGTTACTAGGGAAGTCCCCTTCATAGATACTTCAGGCTTCACAGTGAGTGGAAGGAGGAGGAACTATTCTGTCTTCACACATTGAATAGAGAGGGGAAGGATTGTTTTTCTCAATATACTGCAGCTTCTCATAGCTTTCAATGTAACACAAGTTTGTCTGTACTTGTATCTACTTGTGTGTGCTTGTGTGATTACACATGGGATATTATTCACAGACAGTATGCAGCTTTCCTAACAGTCCTTATAAATTGCTCTTTTCCTGTTTCAGGAATCTTTATAGTTGCATCATGCCTGCATGTATTAGCCATATATTTGCGGGCCATTGTACCTGAATCTATTTGATTGCTATGGTACAGTTATTCCTGACAGAATTACATGTAAATAAACCAAAATAGTTGTAATGGACAGGGTAGGGGGCAGACTTCTACTTGTTGCACACACCTCTGAACCACAGACAAATGTAGCCATAATGTGATTTCTGGCAGCAAAAAAACTGATAGGACTGTCACAAACCAGTCTAAGAGATTGTATATCTTGCTGCTGTTATGTTTCTGTATATTTTTCTCACCATATAAGCATGTTTGACCATGGATGAAGCCTTAAAAGAGACCCCACTTCCACACTGCTTTCCACACCTATCACACTAGGCAACACTAGGCTGCTATCACCTGCCACTTTACAGAAGGCGAGACATCAATATCCCTAAACCACTCAGAACTATAGAAAGCAAAAGGGTGAAAAGCCTAAGCAATATTTACTGTCTTGAGAATTGAGAGGACAACCTTATAAAAATTTTTAGATTTAATTTACACAAAAAATACAGTGTTTAACAAAAAATGGAACAAAAAAGGATGTATACACGCAAACAATATAAAATTAAAAGGAACTAAATAAAGAACAGAACTGTTTGTAAACTTGGTAGTAGAGCGCTACAGAAGAAATGGTCAGAATATATGCTAGGATCATCAATTTTTAAAGGATTCTCATCTGTTCCCACTTCATGGAACTCTCACCTGTCACTGGGAATCCTAATGACTAGAGATGAGCGAACAGTGACATATTCGATATTTGTTATTCGTTTTGAATAGTCCCTCAATATTTGACTATTCGAACGAATATTGAACCCCATTATAGTCTATGGGGAAAAAACGTTTGTTTCAGGGGAAACCCAAATTCGACTCAGGAGGGTCACCAAGTCCACTATGACACCTCAGCAAATAATGCTAACACCTCTGGAATGCAACTGGGACAGCAGGGGAAGCATTTTTGGGGCATCTAACACACCCAAGTCCCAGTATTTCCCCACCATCACAGCCTACCAACTACACACTTTCCACACTCAAAAAAAAAACACTATGAAAGTGGGAAAATACCTGGAAACCTTCTTTCCTCCCCAATTGTATGGACAGAAACCCAAATTTGAAGTTAAAGAAACATTACCAAGCAACTCTTTAAATCACGTTGCCCATGACAACCACAGATGAAATAGGCGATGGGAAATCCAACAGTACCCACCCTTAACTGTCTTTGTTTGTCTATGTGTGTGTGATGTGGTAAGACCTTCAAAAATTCACTTTTCTGGCCCTTAAAGTGAGCCCTTGCAAATTAAGTTAGAGGCCCTTAAGCTGAGCTACCAGCAGAGATTGAGGCCCTTAAGGTGACTTCAGCCTTTTACCAGCTGAATTTTAAGCCCTTTAAGTTAGTTCAGCCTTGCGCCAGCAGATTTTTTTTGCCCTTTGGGTGAGTTGAGCCTTGCACCAACAGAGTGTTAGCCCCTTTAAAATTGTTAGTTCCTAAAACAGTGGTTCCAGAACCATTACTCACATTGTGTGGGATTGATGCAGTGGATTGAAGTGAGGACCTAGACATTGACCTTGATTGTGATTGGGAAATTGATAACATTTTGGCATCAAGTCCTGGGGGTAACTTTTATTTAGAGGACCGCAAAAAATGGAGAATTGGCTGCAACCACTACTACCGGTAATGGTCCTCTAATATCGGACTCTAAATTACCTCTACAGGGTTCTGGTCAGGTGTTAATAGTCCAAACAACATGCTCTAGTACTTTAGATGTAGATCAGAAACCACTTTCCCTTCCGACACCAGATTTAACCAAGCTTCTTCTTCATCATCATCCTCCTGAGATGGAGCAGGACTGGAGCTGTGACTGAGCCAAATCTAAACACAGAGTCCTTTGGAACTGAACAAAATTCACCAGCAGTGTTTTTGGCCCTTGGAATGAGTAGAGCCTTGCACCAGCAGTGTTTTTGGCCCTTGGGGTTAGTTGAGCCTTGCACCAGCAGTGTTTTGGCCCTTGAAGTTAGTTGAGCCTTACACCAGCAGTGTTTTTGGCCCTTCGAGTGAGTAGAGCCTTGCACCAGCAGTGTTTTTGGCCCTTGAGGTGAGTTGAGCCTTTAAACAGCAGTGGTTTTTGACCTTCAGGTGAGTTGAGCTATGCTCCAGCAGTGTCTAATTTTTTGGCCCTTGGGGTGACTAGAGCCTTGCATTATTATTATTCTTTATTATTATTATTATTATTATTATTATTATTGTTGTTTATTTATATAGCACCATTAATTCCATGGTGCTTTACATTTGGGGGTTTACATACAATACACAAAAAATACAGGTAGATATAATACTAACAATGACCGACTGGCACAGTGGGGTAGAGGGCCCTGCCCACAAGGGCTTACAATCTATGAGGGAAGGGGGATAGAGACAGAAGGAGAGGGGGGAGACTGATCAGTTGGCAGTGCGGTGTTAGTGTTATTGGAGGTTGTAGGCCTTCCTGAATAGGTGAGTCTTCAGGGCCTTCTTGAATCCTGTGATTGTGGGGGTCAGTCTTATGTGTCATGGTAAGGAGTTCCAGAGTATGGGGGATGCACGGGAGAAATCTTGGAGATGGTTGTGTGAGGAGCGGATGAGAGCGGAGCGGAGTAGGAGGTAATTGGAGGATCTGAGGTTACGTGTGGGCAGGTAGCTGGAGATTAGTTCAGAGATATATGGAGGGGACAGGTTGTGGATGGCTTTGTATGTTAACGTTAGTAGCTTGAATTCAATTCGCTGGGCTATGGGTAGCCAGTGGAGGGACTGCCAGAGGGGAGCAGCCGATGAAGATTGGGGGGTGAGGTGAATTAAATGAGCAGCACAGTTTAAGGTGGACTGGAGGGGGGCGAGGGTGTTTTCTGGGAGTCCATGGAGGAGGGTGTTGCAGTAGTTTAAGTGGGAGATTATGAGGGTATCTTAGTGGTTTCAGGGGTGAGGAAGGAGTGGATTCGGTGGATGTTCTTGAGTTGGAGGCGGCAGGAAGTGTTGAGGGTTTGAACGTATGACTTGAAGGATAGGTCGGAGTCCAGGGTTACCCCAAGGCATCGAGCCCATGGGGCAGGGGTAATTGTGGTTCCATTAACTTTGATAGATGGGTCAGTTGGAGGGGCCATACGGGGTGGGGTGAAGATTATGAACTCCGTTTTCTCCATGTTGAGTTTGAGAAAACGGAGGAGAGGAAGGAGGCTACAGCTGCTGAACAATCTGGAACTCTGGACAGCAGCAGTGTTGCAGCAGCAGTGTTTTATTTTTTGGCCCTTGGGGTGACCCCTAAAAAATTAGATTTCAGGCCCTTGGGGGTGAGCCCTAAAAAATTGCATTGCAGGCCCTTGGGGGGTAACCATGAAAAATTAATGATGTTTTTTTTAAGAATTACATTAGGGTGAAGGGGCTGGGGTTGGAGGACGAGGAGGAGGATGATGAGTGAATTGGGTGCTGGCAGCCCCTCTCCAGTACCTAGACTGTGGACTGGATACCCAGCTGGATATCCACGTCCACGTCCTCGCCCATGTCCCTTGCTGCTACCCTGCTGCATGATTGGCAGGTTCACTGTATGTTTCTCACACTGAGAACAAGCTCTCCCTATCACTCCAAAACAAAAATGAGATGAAGATGGCCGACACTATTCTTATGAATCAGAGTTCACATGTTTTCGGCAGCCAATGGGTTTTTCCAATTTTTTTTCAATGCCTACGTTGTCGTAGTTCCTGTCCCACCTCCCCTGCACAGTTATTGGTGCAAAAAATGCGCTAGGGAAGGTGGGAGGGGATACGAATTTTTACTACGTTTGCCACGTGTCACTCGATTCGAATCGAATATATCGAACAGCCTGATATTCGGTCAAATACCAATTCGATCGAATGCCATTCGCTCATCTCTAGTAATGACATATATTAAGCCTAGAAATAATAAGACATATTTGTGGGAATATACCATAACTCTCGGGGGGTACAACACATAGGTATGATATGCGTGGGAAGAGATGTTAAATGCTTTTCCAAGTCCAAGCATACCAAACATACAAATTGAATTATACTCGATTCCAAAGATACATAACTTGGGGCACTGCTGGCATCGTGCTGGCATCACATAACTGGTTAGGGTTCACCAATTTTCTTTTGGTGCATGACTGGTATAAAAGCATAGATTATTACATACATGTGTCCAACATCACAATTTTTCTTTGATATACAGCATGACCAGCAATGCTTTCAGACTGACAAGGTAGTCATGACGTCTGAGGTTGGCAGCCACACACAAAGACTTGCTAATTAGTGGCTGTCTGTACTGGAGTCACATCCTGGGACTTAGTTGACCATCTGTGCCCTGGCTTGTGGATTGTAATTACCATACAAATTACACTGGATTTGCTCTGACAAATTGAAGCATACTCCTACTACAACTGTGATCACAAAAGTTAAAGCATAACTTGACCAAATTCATAACTACATAGTGTACCATATATACAATTCATCAAAGGACCACGTATGAAGGCTTGTACTGTGCTTAAATAGAACAGACTGCCCAGCAAGACCCTGCACATATTTCAACTTTTCGTGAAAGCTCATGTGCCCTTTAAGATCTCTGCTTATTGTCATTTAGCAGGAACTTGGACTTCCATTCTGTAGCCCACCTTTTTGCCAAATGAAAAGGTTTTTCTCACAGAAATTTTTCATCAACAAATTTTAACAGATTCTGCGCCGGAAGTTCCAAACTGGAGTCTCCAAAGCAGATGTGAACATACCCTAATACAACTTACAACTGTGTGATTTTTATCCGCTTACATAAAAAATAAATGGTCCTTCTGAATCACACCAGGCAGAGATCTTGAAATCAGTGATAAAATGTAAATTTTGTAAAATGAAAAATTAAAATGTTCTCAAATACACTTTTTTTTACCAATTCTTTTCCATTTTCAGTTTATCTGCTTGAATGTACTCAATAGGAACCGTCAAAGCTTACTTCCAACAAGTAAAATTCGGTCCTGGTTATGTGATAACACAGGAGCAATTTTATCCCCAGAATATACACAATGAAAGTTCCTACTGAATGGCGGAAAGTGGAGATCTTGCGCTTTATACTGATTTCTGTATCATTAAGCAATTTGTTCACCTTTAGGCCTTTTAACGTTTTCTATTGCTTTATTTTGTAACTAGTTAAAGTTTGGAAATGTTAATTAAAAGAAAGTCGCTTTTGCAGGTTTAAGCAAAAACAATCTGATCATCACACCGTGAAATTGGCGCTCAATTGCGCCGCTCTCCTCATTACAATGGGCTCTGTCCATATGTGCTGAATATTTTATTTCATGTATTTCTTTCCTGCTATTGGTGGTACTCAGGCGTACATCTATTATTAAAAATAAAGTCTAGGTAGCTTTGTAACAGCAGGATTTAATAAGGGGCACACAGAGGTACCAACGTAATGATGGTCAGTGTGCATTTAATGTGGCATTCTCTGCTCAGCAGATTCAGGATTGATCTGTGCAGGATTATTTTTGATACTTGGCAGTTTTATTGCTTGGCATTCTTGTAAAGTTGCCGGCGATGCTGAAAACATTAAAGAAACAGCTGTTTATTAACCTGCCAGTTGCGATGATTGATGCCAGTTAGCTTGGATGGCATCTGTTAATGGCATCGCAGAGAAACCACAGATTGTAACAAAGAAAGAGAGGGGGCGCCCTAGACACAAAACAATATCTGTCTGACAAGGAAAATCTAGTGGCCGTCACTAGAGACAAAGTGGCATCTCTTCAGGAAAGACGTTAAGAGCTACTGAGTCTTGTCAATAGCCGGGTCTGAGGAGTACAGCTGCTGGTTGAACGGTGAAAGTACTGATTGATTTATGGCATCTCTAGTCGCATCTGTAGAAAGAAAAGATAGATTGTGAAAAGCAGAGAGACAACATCTGTCATGATGGGAATGAATGGAAGGCACTGAGCAGAGACCTGGCACTAGCACTTGAAGAATTGATATTTGACGTATGTAATGCACCAACAGGAAGGACAGGGGATAGTAGAATTGCAACACAAGAAGGGATCACAGGGTCATTGGTAGAAACTCAAAAAGTGTGCATTGAAGGCATTCTGCCACCATAGAGGTCTACCAGTGGTGAACTAGAGCCTAGGTTGTCAACCTGTGGAAGTATAATCTAGGAGGTGTTTGCACTGTCCTCATGTTATCCTGCAATATGGATCACAATGTAAGATCACAGGTTTAGGGGATTATTGGTAATATTCATTTAGGGAGGAAATACTTGGCTTAGCTGATGCAATATTCATAACAGCTGTGAAAAATAAATAAAATGATCAGTTTTTTCATGGCCAATTTGCATCTGTCTTGGACCAGTTTTTATAGATCTATCATAGGTTCCAGTCTATTGAGGCAGCCATAAAAATGGACAAAGATTATCACAGCACAGCTTTCATTTTTTAAGAGCAGAATATGGAATGAAAGTTGCACTGGGATTGGTTGCTCTGGGCTCTGTTGTTACAACTAGAAAGTGGCTTAAACATGGCACATCTTTGCCAGAATTTGGTAGTTTAGGCTAAAATTGTTTAATATATTAAACATCATAGTGGCTTAATTGTGCCATAATGTGCCAAAAAATTATGTTGGATAATTTGGTTTCAAAGTCTAAAGATACGTCAGATTTATCATCCAGCATCAGCCACTGTGATAAATCTGGCAAATGCCTATCTAAGTTTAGACTGTCCATCTATTATACTGGAACAAAAAAAACAAATACCGAGCCGATCCTCATGTATTATCACAAATAAATGGTGTAGTAAATAGGTACCAACAGGTGTCTGCTCACCTTGGTGGGTTGTGATGAGTCACAACAACCTGAAGAACCTTAAACACCCGTAGGTCCCAAAAGGAATTACTGTGGCAGCAGCTGCAAGGGCATCTCAGGGACGTATAGTGAAACTGGCAGAACAAGAACCAACCCGAGGAACAGGTAAGTATCACAGCGCTCACCCCAGCAATTAAGGCAGTCTCCTTTATTGGAATCGGTAGCACAATGCGTTTCGGACAAGCATATATCCTTTTTCAAGTGCACAATCACTTTAAAATAACATGACACAATACATATAAAAATTACACTTTAGAATTTTGAACACACAAAAAGGCCTCTGTGATAGGCATTGTCTTGATACATGGGAAATAGACATAGAAACACCCAAATTAAAATACTGGGTATACTGGTCTGAGTATAGATATATATATAAATAGATAGATAGATAAATAAATAAATAAATACAGTACCACAATGTAGCTACCTTGGATACCAATAATGTCCAAAACAATAACATTTGAGTTAGCTGCAGATTTTACTATTAGCCAATATTCACCAGTTGATAGGGAAATAAACCATTCCTGTTTCTCTGTATCAGGGCCAAGATAAAGTACAGGAAACTACTAAAGGATGATACACTTAACCCTTTCGCTGCCAGGCACGTACACTGTACGTGCTCCCAAGGTGGCACTTCAGTAGCCGAGGATGTACTTAGTACGTCCTCCCTACTAATGCCGATATCTCTGGACTGCATCAACATATCTTGATGCTTTAAAATGCATTTTAAAGAAGAGACTCTCATCTTTAAAATGATACCAGGAACTTGATGATTTTACTTACAGTCTTGGAGCCATTCACTGTTGAAAACACTATTTGGCATTGAGATCCAACTGCAGATCTCAATTCCCGACAGTGTTTCAACAGTGAATTTCTCCAAAACTGTACATCCAATCATCGAGTTCTTGATATCATTTTAAAGATGAGATTCTCCTCTTTAAAATGCAATTAAAAGCATCAAGATATGTTGATGCAGTCCAAAGATATAGAGCTCCAAAGTGTCCCCCCCTCCTGTCTAAGCAAGCAATTTGCGATCTAACAAGAAAGGAAGAGAGACACGGAGCAGCCCAGCAGAGAGAGAGACACACAGAAACGATCTCTCTCTCTGCATAACTTGTATGTGACAGCAGGAGGGGGGTGGCAGGGACTCTATTGTCCCTATTAACCCTTCTCCTGCCAATCAGAGCCTATACTATACATTTGTCTCTGATTGTCACATACAGTTATAATGTAATTCCCCCCTGAGCTTTACTAGTGGGGTATTCTTATGTTATACCTCCTGAACATAACCAGGAAGTTTGTTGGCACTGTTACCCAGACGTTTACCATTGTCCAGGTCGCAAGCCAAAAAAAAAAAGTCGCACCAAACACTTACACAACATATACATAAAGTCGCAAATAAAGTTTACATTTCACCCAATCCCTGTCCTGTCTATACCTGAGCTTTCTACAGTAAAATACGTCTCTAGTGATATCCATTACATACTAAAATAATAGTAATAACGATTATAACTAGAGATGAACGTATGGATTGCTAAAATTATTATAGGGGGATGGAAAATAACATTTTTATGTAAAGTCCTATTTAATTTGCATGCACAAAATGGGATGGCGCATTTCTGCGATTTTGGCGATTCTTTAACACCCGCCCCTGTAAATATATACATGTGTGGTATGTATGAACTCCTCACATATTGCAGTTTTATGGACAGTACATTATGTTTGCAGAAAGGGATTTCTTGAGACGCACTTTAGTGGCAAATTTGAATTTTTGCGCAATTTTTGCTAGCAATCTCTGTTTGCGGCAAAGTTGAATGAAGTAGGTGGTATATATAAACTATTAAATTGTGTTTTTATATACGGTATGCGGTGTACTCTGAAAAAAGTTAGATTTTGGTATCACAGTCACAGTTTGGTAGGTGCAGTATAGCTTTTTAACATATTAGTGAACAACAGCAAAATCCTGCTTGTCTTCTGTATTCGTGTTTTTGGGAGTCCGAGCTCTTGTTGTAGTTGATGTTTGCAGTACATATAGTATATATACACATTGTATACACCATAAGCTATTATTTTAAAAGTATTTTGTATGTGAATGTGAGATTGAACATGAGTTTTAGGTGCAAATATGTGTTTTAGCGTATTTTTTCAAAAAATTATTTGTGTTGGTCGCAAAGTTGCATGAAGGTGGATGTGGCTATCGATGACCCATTAAGACATTTGTAATCTTCAGATTGTCTACTTTCAAAAAATATATAGGGTTTAGGGGTTCACTTACTTTTCATGGTGTGTAATCCCTACATTTTATAGGATGATACTTTTTTAACATTTCCAGCTTCAAAGCAGAATTTTGTTCCTTCCAGTTCTAGCGATTTTCTGAAGACACGTGCATGAGGGTTCAGGCCATAGTGATATGTATGAACTCTGTACATGTTGAACTCTTATTTTTAGGAGGTTTGGTGCATTTAATTTTTTGTTTGGTTTCCGCTTTTAACAACTAATATACATTTATTTGCATTTTTTCATAAAACATTCACTTTAAATCAAAATTGCATGAAGGTGCCTGTTCGTATACAGTACCAAGTGGCATTCTGACAATGCTGCAGGTGTCTACTTTAAGAAAAAATATAGGTATGGGGGGGTTGGATGCTTTTTTAATGTTGCAATTTAGGTTTGATTTGTCCATCTCAAAACTGTGAAAATTGCTCTGGCTACTGGAGGTGCAAAATTTCCAGAGACCCTTGGCAGCGAAAAGGTTAAAAAATAACTTTTATTAGTTGTACATTAAAAAGTGCCAGCTGTCCCGATCTCTCCTTTGAAATAGTCAAATCAAGAAATGTCATCTTCTCCTCCTGGATGTCATAGGTGAGAAAGAGACCAATCTCGTTGTTGTTTAAAGATTGGACAAATGACACAAACTCCCCCCTGGGTCCGTCCCAAAGAATGAATATGTCATCAATGAAACGGACCCAGAGGAGTATGTACTGCGTCCATTGCTCTTGGTCTTCTGTGAAGACCCTCTCCTTCTCCCACCAGCCCAGGAAGAGATTTGCATACGATGGGGCACAGGGGCTCCCCATCGCAACTCCCCTGAGCTGGTGGAAGATTTTCCCGTTAAAGAGAAATGTATTGCTCTCCAAGTCAAATGTGAGTAATTCGAGGACAAAAGCGTTATGATCCTCCATGAAACTGCCCCTTGTGGAGAGGAAGGCCCTGACAGCCCCACCCCCGTAGTTATGGGGGATGGAGCTATACAGGGCCTCCACATAAAGACTCGCCAAAAAGACGTTCTGGGACACGTAGATGCCCTCCAAGCGACGGGGGACATCCATCGTGTCCCTCATGTATGATGGAAGACCAAGAACAAAGGGGCAAAGTATATCATCCAGATATAGACTTGCATTCTGGGTCATAGATCCTATCTCCGCACGATAGGTCTGCCTTTTAATGGTATTAAGCCCTTATGTAATTTCGGTAGGGCATAAAATGTGGCCTGTATTGGGAATTTAGGATTCAGGAATTCAAATTCCACTTTATTAATCACCCCTACTTCAAGTGCTCATGTAGTAATATCTAGAAGTCTTGTCCTGTAGGTCCTGATAACCTCCTCCTCCACAATCTCACTAATGAGTGTTTATCCAGTCTGCAACAATAACAGACGGAAACATTATTAGTGTAGCTTGGTATTGACACTGGTTCTATCATAAATACACCAGTGCAAAACACTGGTCATTGACTGGGGACAGTTTCCCTATTTTTGTCTAATATTTTAAATACACGAATTGACACTTTTTAATGTACAACTAATAAAAGTTATTTTTTAAGTGTATCATCCTTTAGTAGTTTCCTATAATTTTTGGATACACCTACCTATTACCTTTCTATTAGCATTTGACCAAGATAAAGTACATATCACTGTACAAGACATACTGAGCCCCGTATAATCATATCACACACATAAAAAGAAAAAATAAACAGGAAAGTAGAAAAGTCCACTACTGCGGGCCACTGTGGAGTATGTAATACTAACCCAGTATTATTTATATGCGAGGCGCTTCGCTGCTCACTCACCATATTTTTGATAACTGCAGTTGTGGGTACTAAAGCTTTATCCCTTTCAAGTATCTGAGATATCACTTTAGTGCCAATAACCGCCACAATCAAGAATTCACTATAGGAAGGGAGTAGGGGGCCCCAGACAAAAGTTTGCACCCAGGCCCACAAGACTATAGTTATGCCAATGGCAGCTGCCCTGGGGCCACCCAGGCGTTTGTAGTTAGACTGCCATGGATGTCCTTCTGACAGTGAAGAGCTATCGGTAATTGCACTAATAGCTTTTTACCTGGGGCACATAACAGAAAAACTGACAGTGACCTGAATTCAGCACACTGCCGGCTTTTTAGTCGTATACAAAACAGCATGTGCCCAAGGACATGAAAGGTCCTCTATAAAGAGGTTTCATTAGGAGAAACCTATCCACGTACTGATTTGGAGCCAGTAGACACCATACAGGAAGGTTTCCTGGTCAGAAGTCCATTTGTTAGTTGGGGAGATCAGCACAGATATGTTGCTTCTTGACCTGAAGTAAATGAAGAGCCCTGAAGATTCACTTTCAGGAAAGCAATCACAGATTTCCCACTGTAATAAAAGTTATGTTATAAATTAGTTTTTGAGACATTTCTGGAATGTTTTACCCGGATGTTCCATGATGTGTCTGCAGGCTGACTCTGCCATGTTCTTCAGAATTAACCTTCTTCTTATCTTAAATGTCTACACTGTATTTAATTTGGATTTTTCACTGAATGTATTATCTTCAGGTTATTTAGACTAAGGAAAGCGTTCTGTAGAGAGAGAAGAAATATCTGCTATTAAATGAAATATTTGCCGGTCATTCTGTTCTTTTCATTGTGTTTCCTCAAGTTCATTGTGACTGTGGTAAAAAGTCTACGAACTCTCCTGTCTCTTCTTACTTCCATTTAACATGTTTGAGCTGACAGCTCGGTACAGCGCTCTGTGATTTCATCATACAGAAGCTTCTTGAAGGAAGAAAAAAGTATGAAATTCAGAAAAGTTAGAACGAATTAAAATAAGAACTTTCTCTAGTAAAGATGCTAAGAGTCCTTGTACACTTGGTCCCTTATGCTCAACATCTTGTTAGCCATATTAGCTATTTTGGGACTAAAGCCTGGTCTGTTGGTCATAGGAATCTTTCAAGTCTGTAACAATGCAAGACTTCACCTCCCCCAACCCGTTTTAGAAATATAATTTAAGGCTCAAGGGTTCTAATGCAATATCTGTAACATAGCCTCCAAATACACGGTGTGTTGTAAATTTGGGGCATTGCAGGCCACATCCCACAACAAACCACCCCCTGATAAACCACACCCTGTGCCCATGGAAAAATTATTTAGATGTTCACAACTATAATAAAAATATGTAAAAAGTTACAGGTTAGCGGGAGCAGGAACATAGATATAGGGGGTGCAAAGGTAGCAGTTGAACTGAGGTCTGATTGGCTATAGAGACCTAAAGACTAGAGATGAGCGAGTAGTACTCAATCGAGTACGTCTTCGATCGAATACTACGGTATTCGAAATACTTGTACTCGATCGAGTACCACTCGCTATTCGAATGTAAAAGTTCGATGCAGAACCAACATTGATTGGCCGAATCAATCTATATCTATGAACTATTCAGTCGGCCAATCAACGCTGGTTCTTCTCCTACCTTTAGAAGTCTTCTCCGTGCAGCTTCCCCGCGGCGTCTTCCAGCTCTTCATTCACTCTGCCAGGCATCGGGCCTGGGCAGAGCTGACTGCGCATGTCCGCTTGTAGTGCGGACATGCGCAGTCGGCTCTGCCCAGGCCTGATGCCTGGCAGAGTGAATTCAGAGCCGGAAGATGCTGCGGGGACGCTGCAAGGAGAAGACTGCTCGGAGGATCCAGCCCGACCCTCACTCATGGACTTGGTAAGTATAATTTGATTGAACGTTGCCTACCCCTGAAATGAGCATTTTCCCCCCATAGACTATAACGGGGTTCGTTATTCGATTCAAGTAGTCGAATATTGAGGGGCTACTCGAAACGAATATCGAACCTCAAACATTTTACTGTTCGCTCATCTCTACTAAAGACCCCTCTACCTCATAAAAGTCAACCTCATAATTATAAATGGCGTAGGAGGTGGGGGCCCTGTAATAGATTTGGAACAGGGTCTCAGAAGAATATAATGACCTGCTTATAATAATACAAATGAAGAGCTCAACGGAAAAATGGCCTAAGTCCAAAAATCAATATTGTGAGAAAAACGAAATTTAAAGTTTTAGCCTAAAGCAAACGGGCATTATTGTGGAATATATCTATCCAATGTAATCAGCTAATGAACACCGTTAATCCTAATCATAAATTGTATTATTTATTAAAAAAATTGCAGCTTCATGTATAAATATTATTTATTTAATATTATTAATTAATTACTACTATTATTAAACGATGAAGAATAATAATTACCTGCCTCCCTTTTCGGCACTAAATATGTGCAAAAGTCGATTTAGATCCTTTTAAATAGAGATGAGCGAACAGTGTTCTATCGAACACATGTTCGATCGGATATCAGGGTGTTCGCCATGTTCGAATCGAATCGAACACCGCGTGGTAAAGTGCGCCAAAATTCGATTCCCCTCCCACCTTCCCTGGCGCCTTTTTTGCACCAATAACAGCGCAGGGGAGGTGGGACAGGAACTACGACACCGGGGGCATTGAAAAAAATTGGAAAAAGTCATTGGCTGCCGAAATCAGGTGACCTCCATTTTAGACGAATAGTGGATTTCAAATCCGGGTCATATGAGAATGTGAACTTTGTGACTATGAGACAGGGATAGCTGTACAGGCAGGGATAGCTAGGGATAACCTTTATTTAGGGGGGAATGTTATTAAAAATAACTTTTTGGGGCTCTATCGGGTGTGTAATTGTGATTTTTGTGAGATAAACTTTTTCCCATAGGGATGCATTGGCCAGCGCTGATTGGCCGAATTCCGTACTCTGGCCAATCAGCGCTGGCCAATGCATTCTATTAGCTTGATGAACCAGAGTGTGCACAAGGGTTCAAGCGCACCCTCGGCTCTGATGTAGCAGAGCCGAGGCTGCACAAGGGTTCAAGCGCACCCTCGGCTCTGATGTAGCAGAGCCGAGGGTGCACAAGGGTTCAAGCGCACCCTCGGCTCTGCTACATCAGAGCCGAGGGTGCGCTTGAACCCTTGTGCACACTCTGCTTCGTCAAGCTAATAGAATGCATTGGCCAGCGCTGATTGAAGCAGAGCTGAATCTGTGTGCTTAGCTCAACTACTCCACCGGTGTAGTTGAGCTAAACACACACATTCAGCACTGCTTCATCACGCCAATACAATGCATTAACCAGTGCTGATTGGCCAGAGTACGGAACTCGACCAATCAGCGCTGGCTCTGCTGGAGGAGGCGGAGTCTAAGATCGCTCCACACCAGTCTCCATTCAGGTCCGACCTTAGACTCCGCCTCCTCCGGCAGAGCCAGCGCTGATTGGCCGAAGGCTGGCCAATGCATTCCTATGCGAATGCAGAGACTTAGCAGTGCTGAGCCAGTTCTGCTCAACTACACATCTGATGCACACTCGGCACTGCACTAGTGCACTAGAACCCCTGTGCAAACTCAGTTCACGCTAATAGAATGCATTGGCCAGCGCTGATTGGCCAATGCATTCTATTAGCCCGATGAAGTAGAGCTGAATGTGTGTGCTAAGCGCACACATTCAGCTCTACTTCATCGGGCTAATAGAATGCATTGGCCAGCGCTGATTGGCCAGAGTACGGAACTCGACCAATCAGCGCTGGCTCTGCTGGAGGAGGCGGAGTCTAAGATCGCTCCACACCAGTCTCAATTCAGGTCCGACCTTAGACTCCGCCTCCTCCGGCAGAGCCAGCGCTGATTGGCCGAATTCCGTACTCTGGCCAATCAGTGCTGGCCAATGCATTCTATTGGCGTGATGAAGCAGTGCTGAATGTGTGTCTTTAGCTCAACTACACCGGTGGAGTAGTTGAGCTAAGCACACAGATTCAGCTCTGCTTCAATCAGCGCTGGCTAATGCATTCTATTAGCTTGATGAAGCAGAGTGTGCACAAGGGTTCAAGCGCACCCTCGGCTCTGATGTAGCAGAGCCGAGGGTGCACAAGGGTTCAAGTGCACCCTCGGCTCTGCTACATCAGAGCCGAGGGTGCGCTTGAACCCTTGTGCAGCCTCGGCTCTGCTACATCAGAGCCGAGGGTGCGCTTGAACCCTTGTGCACACTCTGCTTCATCAAGCTAATAGAATGCATTGGCCAGCGCTGATTGGCCAATGCATTCTATTTGCCTGATGAAGTAGAGCTGAATGTGTGTGCTAAGCACACACATTCAGCTCTACTTCATAGGGCTAATAGAATGCATTGGCCAGCGCTGATTGGCCAGAGTACGGAATTCGGCCAATCAGCGCTGGCTCTGCTGGAGGAGGCGGAGTCTAAGATCGCTCCACACCAGTCTCCATTCAGGTCCGACCTTAGACTCCGCCTCCTCCGGCAGAGCCAGCGCTGATTGGCCGAATTCCGTACTCTGGCCAATCAGTGCTGGCCAATGCATTCTATTGGCGTGATGAAGCAGTGCTGAATGTGTGTGTTTAGCTCAACTACACCGGTGGAGTAGTTGAGCTAAGCACACAGATTCAGCTCTGCTTCAATCAGCGCTGGCTAATGCATTCTATTAGCTTGATGAAGCAGAGTGTGCACAAGGGTTCAAGCGCACCCTCGGCTCTGATGTAGCAGAGCCGAGGGTGCACAAGGGTTCAAGTGCACCCTCGGCTCTGCTACATCAGAGCCGAGGGTGCGCTTGAACCCTTGTGCAGCCTCGGCTCTGCTACATCAGAGCCGAGGGTGCGCTTGAACCCTTGTGCACCCTCGGCTCTGCTACATCAGAGCCGAGGGTGCGCTTGAACCCTTGTGCAGCCTCGGCTCTGCTACATCAGAGCCGAGGGTGCGCTTGAACCCTTGTGCACCCTCGGCTCTTCTACATCAGAGCCGAGGGTGCACTTGAACCCTTGTGCACCCTCGGCTCTGCTACATCAGAGCCGAGGGTGCGCTTGAACCCTTGTGCAGCCTCGGCTCTGCTACATCAGAGCCGAAGGTGCGCTTGAACCCTTGTGCACCCTCGGCTCTTCTACATCAGAGCCGAGGGTGCGCTTTATCCCTTGTGCAGCCTCGGCTCTGCTTCATCAGAGCCGAGGGTGCGCTTGAACCCTTGTGCACCCTCGGCTCTGCTACATCAGAGCCGAGGGTGCGCTTGAACCCTTGTGCAGCCTCGGCTCTGCTACATCAGAGCCGAGGGTGCGCTTGAACCCTTGTGCAGCCTCGGCTCTGCTACATCAGAGCCGAGGGTGTGCTTGAACCCTTGTGCAGCCTCGGCTCTGCTACATCAGAGCCGAGGGTGCGCTTGAACCCTTGTGCACACTCTGCTTCATCAAGCTAATAGAATGCATTGGCCAGCGCTGATTGAAGCAGAGCTGAATCTGTGTGCTTAGCTCAACTACTCCACCGGTGTAGTTGAGCTAAACACACACATTCAGCACTGCTTCATCACGCCAATAGAATGCATTGGCCAGCACTGATTGGCCAGAGTACGGAATTCGGCCAATCAGCGCTGGCTCTGCTGGAGGAGGCGGAGTCTAAGGTCGGACCTGAATGGAGACTGGTGTGGAGCGATCTTAGACTCCGCCTCCTCCAGCAGAGCCAGCGCTGATTGGTCGAGTTCCGTACTCTGGCCAATCAGCGCTGGCCAATGCATTCTATTAGCGTGAACTGAGTTTGCACAGGGGTTCTAGTGCACCCTCGGCTCTGCTACATCAGATTGCTACATCTGATGTAGCAGTGCCGAGTGTGCATCAGATGTGTAGTTGAGCAGAACTGGCTCAGCACTGCTAAGTCTCTGCATTCGCATAGGAATGCATTGGCCAGCCTTCGGCCAATCAGCGCTGGCTCTGCCGGAGGAGGCGGAGTCTAAGGTCGGACCTGAATGGAGACTGGTGTGGAGCGATCTTAGACTCCGCCTCCTCCAGCAGAGCCAGCGCTGATTGGTCGAGTTCCGTACTCTGGCCAATCAGCACTGGCCAATGCATTTTTATGGGGAAAGTTAGCTTGCGAAAATCGCAAACTGACAGGGATTTCCATGAAATAAAGTGACTTTTATGCCCCCAGACATGCTTCCCCTGCTGTCGCAGTGTCATTCCAGGGTGTTGGTATCATTTCCCGGGGTGTCATAGTGGACTTGGTGACCCTCCAGACACGAATTTGGGTTTCCCCCTTAACGAGTATATGTTCCCCATAGACTATAATGGGGTTCGAAACCCATTCGAACACTCAAACAGTGAGCGGCTGTTCGAATCGAATTTCGAACCTCGAACATTTTAGTGTTCGCTCATCTCTACTTTTAAACAATAAGACAAAGTTTTTACACTAATATAAACAACAGACCGGAAGTCACGATTTCAATGAAAAAATGACCAACGAGAGGGAAGTAAGTAAGTTTGTATTGGACTTAGGCCATTATTCCATTGAATGTAAATTCTTCTGCATTGAAATATATGGACTTAGGTCATTAATCCTAGGTACCTTGTAAACCCAATGCATAGAACGAGGTACAAAGAAGCTTTCTAGGTAATAATTTGAAATATGACAAAATGTGGACTTAGGCCATTTTTCCGTTGAGCTCTTCAAATACATTGAACAAAGCTCAGTTTTCATAAAATAGACATATTTGATAATTTACCGACTGCAATTCAGAACAAAAGCATGTATGAATGGGCTCCTAAACCAATACTAGTGGTTGGAACTAATTACCAGAAGGAAATGAATGTTGTGTACACGGATAGTACATAGGATCTCACAAATAAATATAATTCTCATCTGAAAGGCCTGTCCTAAATCCTTTATTCAAGGCAACAAACCTGGTGTTTGAGGACAGAGGCTTTACACAGTTCATAACCACTGCGCTGTATCTCGCTTTGTATGTTATATTATCACTTCTTGGCTGTATGAAAGCAATGTTTCTATTATGATCGCTTCATAAAAGAAAAAAAATAATAAAGGTGGAAGGTATTTAGTGGCACTTACTGTGGGTCAACCGCAAGACAAAGGGAACTCGCTGTGTATGGAAAGAGATTAATGCTGCAGAAGGAAGATGGAAGCTATTTTTAGCTCTATAGATTTAGAGCAGTTACAGCTTAGTTTGTTTTTTTTTCCCATATTCCCTCTATAGATATAGGATTAAACAATAAAATAAGGTAATCATAAAATTCTGGAGGACTAAATCCGCCATTAGGTGGAGCTTTGCTGAATATTGAGTATTGTAAAAGTTCTTAATGGTATGACATAAGTTTCTTATACATAGGGGGCAGCATGGTGACTCAGTGATTAGCCTTGCAGTAAAGGAGTCCTGGGTTCAAATCCTGCCAAGGACAACATCTGCAAGGAGTTTGTATGTCCTCCCTGTGTTTGCGTGGATTTCCTCCCATCATCTCATGTAGGGTTGTGTAGGCAGGACATTGAGGCCAGTATCTGTGACAATCCTATAAATGTCAGAGATAAGGTCAGCTGTAGAGATCCCAGACTTGCACAGCTTCTCAAAAAATGTAGGCTCAGGAGCTTGAGCTCCCCTAAAAACTGCATAGGCTAAGTGGGAATTTTGAATATAGGAAAATTCACTAGTCAGCGAATAGGAGGAGAGAAGGAGGAGAGAACATGTCCTATAGTCCAGAATATCAGCAAATCTGAACAAACCTGCCCGTAACCAGGGACCCACTACCAGGGTTGTGAGTCCTTGTGCAACATTAGATTGAACAAAAAACACAGGTATTCACAGATTTTTCCATCAGACTGTTCAATAGAGATCCATGGAAATGGCGTTAAAGAATTGCTGGTCATGGATGAGCTGATGATAGAGAAAGGAAAGCGGACTGCGCAAGTGCGCCATACATCACTCATGGGGGCCATTGGGCCCAGTAGGGCAGTGATGGTGGTACTATAAAAATCCAACTGGTGGAGACAGTTAGGATGATAAGAGGCCAACACAACTTTTCAATCTCTATCTATTTGGAATAGGCCTGGAGAGTAGACCAAGCTGGAACCTGGAGTAGCTGAACAGCCCAGTAATACAGCACCAGATTCGGCAGAGAAAGTCCCCCCTTAGCTTCAGAGGTCATTATGAGTAGCATATAAACTTTGTGTTTCCCTCCATGTTGATAAACTGTAGAATGGAGCCCTAATTGTTCTTTCATGTGGAATACAAGTATTTTGTTAAACAGATTTTTTTGGTATAGTTGAAATGGCTATCTCTAATAGGTGAAGGCCCCAAATAGGGAACCCCATTGTATTAACTAAAATGTTCTAGAGTATTTGACATTGGTTTTCTAAATCAGACAATTCCTTTAATATCATACATTAAGATGGCTTCTTCCTTCAATCTCCATGTAAGATATGCTTTTCCAATGACATCAAATCCTCTTGCTGCATCTTTGGTCCCCAGATACTTTTTAATTGTCCTAAATCCTGAGCGTGTAGCAAAACCGGTCATCACTGTTAGTTCAGTACCAGTAGACATTGTTTAGCTCTCACTTTGCATTGTATCCATTTTCCCTGAGGGTCCCAGATCACTCAACAAAGACATGTCAGCCTCTTCCACTGAAATGATTGACACTCCCCGGGGTCTCAACATTCGCAGATTGCTGCTGGTAAACCTGGTTCCGTTCAGCTTCATTGGACAAACTCATTCTTGCTGAGCTTCTTTTTGTCCAGGCAGGTGAACATTGCTTGCTTTATAATTGGAAAGCCTCTGTTTAGGAATGCATTATTCACATTCTCGGACCTGGTTAGCCTAGCGTTCTTCACACTGTATAGTCCCTGCTTCTCAGAGACGGATTAAAAAAATAAAATACCCATCAAATAGGAAAAAGAACTTGGACATATGAACTCTGTCTCAAATCAGTGAGTATTTTCAGAACCAATCTTGTCACATCCAAATTGCAGAGACAGCACATCACGACCTTGTTGTCTTCACTATCCCTTGAGGTCAAGACTGTTGAATTGGATATTTTGGGCTCCTTCAGGTATTTCATATTATTCATCTTGTACTCCATAGTGTGCAGGACGTGGGGTAGAGGTGAGGCTTATTATAATACACTGTCTACCAATAAGTATTTGGACACCTGTGGTAGAATAGAAAATAACATTTATTCATATTCAATAGTTGGTAGATCCTCCACGAGCAGCAATTACAGCCTCAACCCTCTGGGGCATGCTTTCCACAAGTCCTTGTATGACGGCTAGTAGTATTTTATTCCATTTGGCTTGGAGAAGACAGATAAGTTCTTTCACAGATTTTAGCGTGCTGCAGTTTCGGGGGTCTGCCAACTTGGGGCACATTCTGACAATCACCGTTCACCTTCCACTTCGTAATCACATAGGGCACTGTCGATTTGGGGTAATTCAGTTCACTTTCTATGTCCCTTAAGGATCGACCATTCCTGTGGTACCCCACAATTACCCCTTTCTCGAAATCAGATAACTCTGCACTTTGTGGTATCTCGCATACATCATGACGGCAGCTATTTTCATTTGCATTTGCATGGGTGTCCAAATACTAATTGGTAGACAGCGTATGTAGGATGAGGGGTAGTTTGAGTCCCTTTTAGATTCACTTTTCTTCTATTATACACAGTGTTCTCATGGCAGCCTTGCTTGGGACAATTTAGCATACAGTATCACCCTCTATGTCTGTGAGTTCTTTAGAAGGTAAGGTATGCCAATGACCTTGTTAAAAGCAGAATCTGGGCACATCTGTATGGGCATGGGCTGGGCCTCACCAAAGAGTGAATTCCTTTGTCATGCAAAGCCCCCTGAGGACCTACATTAGGCATAACACACATCATGTGTTCCTACAGTGTTCCTTTAACAACAGATTACAGATGAATTTAAAGTATTGAGTATAGACCTATTTTCACTACCAAAAAAAAAATTAAATGTGCCATACATTTGTAAACCATAAATCAAAGTAATAGCCAAAGATCCCATGAATACAGCCATAAAAACACTTTGTCTTTAGTATAGCTCCATACCAGATTGGAACCAGATACATTTGTATCAACATATGAGATTTTATGTAGAAAACCTCCATAAAGAAGTGCTGTATGGATTACAGGTAAGCTTTGTACTCTTTGGTTGTGTACAGTATTGCAGCTCAGCTATAATGGAGCTGGACTGTAATACCAGACACAACCTGTAAAGTGCTGTAGTGCTATTTGCGGAAGAAACAGCCATTTTTTTTATTCCCTGACAGCTCCTTTAAGTATTCAGCTTTATTCTTAGAAGTGAAATTCCCTCCTTAAATCTTTCCCTTAGTAATAAACATAATAAAAATATAATGCCCTATTTGAAAACAGGATTTTTAGAATTATCAATTTTGTTGGCCGCCTCGGAGAGTATTAGATAGTTTTTCATACTTTATTAAAACATCTCTCCTTCCGCTGGTTAACTAAAATGATATATGATTGTCTAAAGACAACATACTGTGCTGTTTCTAGGAAACAACATGGAAAAAATTCTGGTAAGTGCCAGGGTGAAGTCAGAAGTTACTTTTTAAACCTCTAAAAAATTGAACAAATCTTTGAAGATAGCAAATCGACTCTATTAATAGGGGTAAATTATTTTTCTAGAGAAGCATTTGGGGAGGGCTGTTGCACAGTTTTAGCCTAATTAAACATTACAGGATTTTCTCTATTACCTGTATGATGATTATGCTAAATATTTAATGCAGTAAAAGATTATCTGGTGCATCATCGACGTATCCTACAATCTGTTCTCTCTCTGGAGTTTGCAATCTTGTGTTTTATGTTGTGATCTAAGTGAAATTATGTTTGTAGTACAGAATAAAGCTAAAAACGGGCATATACACTCACCGGCCACTTTATTAGGTACACCATGCTAGTAACGGGTTGGACCCCCTTTTGCCTTCAGAACTGCCTCAATTCTTCGTGGCATAGATTCAACAAGGTGCTGGAAGCATTCCTCAGAGATTTTGGTCCATATTGACATGATGGCATCACACAGTTGCCGCAGATTTGTCGGCTGCACATCCATGATGCGAATCTCCCGTTCCACCACATCCCAAAGATGCTCTATTGGATTGAGATCTGGTGACTGTGGAGGCCATTGGAGTACAGTGAACTCATTGTCATATTCAAGAAACCAGTCTGAGATGATTCCAGCTTTATGACATGGCGCATTATCCTGCTGAAAGTAGCCATCAGATGTTGGGTACATTGTGGTCATAAAGGGATGGACATGGTCAGCAACAATACTCAGGTAGGCTTTGGCGTTGCAACGATGCTCAATTGGTACCAAGGGGCCCAAAGAGTGCCAAGAAAATATTCCCCACACCATGACACCACCACCACCAGCCTGAACCGTTGATACAAGGCAGGATGGATCCATGCTTTCATGTTGTTGACGCCAAATTCTGACCCTACCATCCGAATGTCGCAGCAGAAATCGAGACTCATCAGACCAGGCAACGTTTTTCCAATCTTCAATTGTCCAATTTCGATGAGCTTGTGCAAATTGTAGCCTCAGTTTCCTGTTCTTAGCTGAAAGGAGTGGCACCCGGTGCGGTCTTCTGCTGCTGTAGCCCATCTGCCTCAAAGTTCGACGTACTGTGCGTTCAGAGATGCTCTTCTGGCTACCTTGGTTGTAACGGGTGGCTATTTGAGTCACTGTTGCCTTTCTATCAGCTCGAACCAGTCTGGCCATTCTCCTCTGACCTCTGGCATCAACAACGCATTTCCGCCCACAGAACTGCCGCTCACTGGATGTTTTTTCTTTTTTGGACCATTCTCTGTAAACCCTAGAGATGGTTGTGCGTGAAAATCCCAGTAGATCAGCAGTTTCTGAAATACTCAGACCAGCCCTTCTGGCACCAACAACCATGCCACGTTCAAAGGCACTCAAATCACCTTTCTTCCCCATACTGATGCTCAGTTTGAACTGCAGGAGATTGTCTTGACCATGTCTACATGCCTAAATGCACTGAGTTGCCGCCATGTGATTGGCTGATTAGAAATTAAGTGTTAACGAGCAGTTGGACAGGTGTACCTAATAAAGTGGCCGGTGAGTGTACGTTACAAATCCTTGGACAATTTTATCTCTAGGACAACCTAGCTGTCTCTCTCGAGCAAGATTGAGCAGGACACTATTCTTCAGAAGTGTCTGTCACTGACTCCCATTACAATAATCAGAATAACCCCTCTCGTTCACATCTGCGTTTGGTAACCTGTTCGTGCAGTCCACATGGGGACCCTCCCCAAACTGAATACCAAACGCATTGCCAAGCCGTGTGCAGTGAAAGCACATGGACCCCATAAACTGTAATGGGGTCCGTGTGCTCTCTGCACATGCAACATGCGGACAGAAAAGTACTTTGTGATCTACTTTCATGTCCACATGATTCGTGCGGGCAGCATGTGGAGAACACACGGACCCCATTATATTTTATGGGGTCCATGTGCTTTCACTGTACACTGCTTGCCAGTGCATTCGGTAGTCCATTTGGGGGTCCCCATGCAGACTTTCTACTTCAATTATACCTATAGGGAAACCACCGGCATTTGGTATATATAATTGACATGCTGCCATTTCCAAAACAGCAACGGTTTTCAAAATGGCAGCATGTCCGCTGTGCGCATTTTAAGTGGGGATGGGTCTCATATTGCTGTGACTGTAAAACACAGCGTTTTTTTTCCACGGTGTTTCCATCGTGGGCAAATCACAGCGTTTACAGCAGACTAAGGCCACACATTATGGAAACGCAGTGTTTTTGTTGCAGATAACAATATAAATTATGTAAAATGTAGTTTTATCACTTCACTGTCACTATTAGGTGTTGGATTAAGTCTAAGGGGGCATTCACACGGAATATTGTTTCGCGCGGAACCCATTAAAATCAATGAGAGGCTTTTTTTCCCATTGATTTCAAAGGGTTTCACACAGAAAATAGAACTCATTGAAGTCAATAGGAGAATTTATTTCCGTGCGGATGCTGACGCGAATTCCGTGTCAGAATCAGTGCACAAAATCTCCATGTGAATACCCCCTTAGGCCCCACTTTGCAGGAATGCAGTGTTTTTGTTGCAGATTTTGCTGCGTTTTTCTGAGCCAAAGTCTGTAGTGGATTTAACAAAACGGAAATTTTCCAAACCTTTTCAAGCGACATCTGACTTTGGCTCAAAAAAATGCAGCAAATTCTAGCACAAAAAATGCTGAGTTTCTGCAAAGTGGGACCTTAGCCTTAATCCAACACCTACTAGTGACAATGAAGCGATAAAATTCAATTTTATAGCACTTGCATTGTAATTTGTTATCATTTGTGTTGCATAAATCTGAAGTTCATGTGGACATGATAACTTGCAATCTCATTAGGAGAAAGTGTCATGTTCCTCCAGTAACCTGTAATTTCCTGATAATTGTTCTCGCAACCTCCTCAGTTGACACAAAATCCTCTTATTGTAAGACAGTAAGGATGCAGGGCAAGGATGCAGTTGCAATATCCCACTGTGTGTGTCAGTGAAAAACCCTGAAGGAGTGAGGGATATAAGAGCAGAAAAAGGAAGCATCTGACTGGTTCAGAACACAACAGGAAGACCAGTCCTGTCCACTATGCAAGTCTGGAAAGACGCCCTAAATCTACAGATGCTTTAGTACAATGAGCATAGCGTTTTATCATTTTCTCTGTATTTTCATAGCTTTCTAATACCTGATGCCAATGACTTCACTATGACTAGTAACAACAATGCACCTAGAAACAGAAATCTCCTATGCTTGTCAGAGTCTATATACCATAAGTTTAAATAAACTGAATACAGCGCTCAGATAAGTCATTGTGTCTTGTGTTCTCATATCATCTGCTAAATAACTGGAGGTGGCAGGAGCCACAGGAGGCTTTAATGAGAAGAAAAAGGAACGAGGTCTCCTGCTCTAAATCCAACCTCTTTCTGTACCCACCATTAGTTAATTGCTTAATTAATATCCAAGATGACATGAAAGGACGAGGAGCGTGTTGCCATAATTACTCATCTAGCCTGTAAACGCGTGTTCTCTGCGGAATATCACCACCCTACATACACTACATGCAAACCATTGCAAAGCTAATCTCTCTATCATTATTCTATCCTGACAGAAGTAAGGGATACATCCAAGTACCATAAAAAGATTAGAATAGTTTTATTTCTATGACTTTATATACCGTAAAATAGGATTTGCTGAATAGGTTTTATATACAAAAATATAACCACTATACTATTGTCCCATATATACAAAAATACAACCACTATACTATTGTCCCATATATACAAAAATACAACCACTATACTATTGCCCCATATATACAAAAATATAAACAACTATACTATTGCCCCATATATACAAAAATACAACCACTATATATAACCAACCACTATACTATTGTCCCATATATACAAAAAATACAACCACTATACTATTGTCCCATATATACAAAAATACAACCACTATACTATTGTCCCATATATACAAAAATACAACCACTATACTATTGTCCCATATATAAAAAAAATATAACCACTATATATAACCACTATACTATTGTTCCATATATACAAAAATATAACCGCTATACTGTTTCTACATGAACAATCAAGAGAATAAGGTGAATAGGGTGGTTGTGTCCGATTTTTAAACCTCCACTAATTCGTTTCATCCTTATGTTCTTAACTTACTGTGATCTGTCTGTGACCTTGAAGGATATTTGATTTGTTTCTTATGTTTTACCTGCCGCAAAGTGATTGCCAGTTCTTGAGAACAAACGGCCGGTTATTACAGTATAAGAATGAATCCCATCTCCAATGGGGAAATAAGACAAGACATAGAATGGCTGCAAGCCAGTGCTCCAAGCACAATGTATCACAGGGAACGTGCAATAAAAAAAGTTTGTGCTCTGTTCTCTCCACCTGATAGAGTTGAATGCAGCAATAAGAATATCCATGCCTCGCACACAGCACAAATGATAGGTTTAGGAGACGCCATAGAGGAGTCTCATTACGGGCAATGTCCAGTGAAGCAGATAGCTGCTTTCTTGCCATGTTGGGGATTAATGGGGCCACTTCAGTCTCTCGCACAGGCCCTGCTATTGCTTTCTATTCTGTTAAACAAGCGCTCCGCTGTCTGCCTGAATAGCTCACTTTCTGAGGAGCCCAATGTTCTTTTCTTCACCTAAGACAAGGAAATTAAACTATCTGAGCGCTCTCTATTAACACTGCACCATTTCAGGAAGATTAGGTTAAACAGAGGATCAGGAATATTTTCTGTAGTGCACAGATTCAGATATTAGAGGTTGCCTTATATACAGATTTACACTAGATTAAACTTAATCTCCAAATTTAGATTCAAAATTGTGTGTTTATTAATATCTTAATCAGTGGCCTAACTAAAGTCTTGGGGGCCTCAGGGCAAACCTTGTCTGGGACCCCCTAGCGGTATCTCAGATACATCAAAGGGATACAGATTTAGTACCCACAACTGCAGTTATCAAGAAAACTGTGAGTGAACAGCACAATGCCAGGCATGCCAACAAAACTGTGAGCTGTGTGCTGTGGGAAACAGCTGACTTGAAGGGTCCTAACTGTCTAATAGATGTAAGAGATTAGTAGAGGTCCAAAATCCTGAGCCCCTACTGATCAACTCTTTGAAGATGCTGTGGTGCTTTTGTGAGTGCTGTGACCTCTTCACTATTTACATACAACAGTATCTGTTTTATTAACACCACACAATGTTATTACAGCCTGTAATAATAGTGCATGGCTGTTATAAAACAGATGGCTTGTGATATGAAAAGAGAAAGGGCCCCATACAGTATAATATGCTCCTCAGTGGCCCACACACAGTATAATATGCTCCAAAGCGGCCCCCCTTACGCTGGTTCAGATATCTACGTATCAGCGTAGGCGGTGCCTTCACGCTGCCTACGCTGATACGTAGACGTCTTACTGCCGAAAGAAGAGGATCGCGAAGGCAGCGGGAGCAGCAGCAGCACAATTAGTAAGTATAATAAAAAAAAATTTGTTTTATAATTGGCCGCTACCTGCTGGAGTATCTCCAGCAGGTAGCGGCCTATTTACCAACCTCCCCGGACTTGCTCACTGCCGTTCCGCTTCCCCTTGTACTATAGGCCGCGGAGGCCGGCAGTGAATAGGCCCCGGCCAGGCCGCGATCCCACTGCCGCTATTATTATACTCGGGGGTCTTTTCAGATCGATTAAAGAAGACCTTTCTGTCAGGAACGTCCTTCTTCCCAGCAGCGCCTATTGGCGATAGATACAGGATAATAACAGTAATATATTACAGAAGGAAACACACATAAGCTGAGAATAGCAGATAGGAGATAATACTAGGAGTCAGCTAAAGAAAAAAGAACAAGCTGCTATATATAATCATCATGTCACAGTTGTCGGGGAAGAAAAGTGTGGCATAAAAAGGACCGTGTTTTTACCATTGACCACTGCAGTTCTGAAGTAATCATAGGCAAGACTCATTAAAACCGCAATTAAAAATAACTAGTTTGTAGAAACTTCCTAAGTTCCATTTAGTAGTGTCTGCATACAGGGAGGTTTGAGCAGGTTTGTTTTTTCTTTATCCGTTTCCTTTTACACTACAACAAATCTGTCAGACCAAATGCCTGATGGCTTGTTTCTTAGCCATTCTTACAAGATGATGACCAAACATTTTGATAGAAATTAATTGACTGCTTAAAGGGGCTCTATCACTAGGAAAAGTCATTTTTAACTAATCACACCTTTGCATAGCCTTTAGAAAGTCTATTTCACACCTACCTATAGTATGTAGATTGCCTCAGTGGTTTCTGAATAAGTCCGTTTTTATTCATATGCTAATTAGACTGGTGCACGATAGATCGTGCACACCTCTCCTGTTGTTTCCTATGGGAGACTGATGATGATGATGATGATGACTCAGCTTCCTGTTTGCCTCACACACATAGAAGATAATAGGAGAGAGAGGAGGCTGCTGGGAACTTCCTGAGCTGGCTGGAAGCTCATTAGCATATGAATAAAAACGGACTTATTCAGAGACCACTGAGGCAAGCTACATACTAAAGATAGGTGTGGAATAGACTTTCTAAAGCCTATGCAAGCATGTGATTAGATAAAAATGACTTTTCCTAGTGATAGAGCCCCTTTAAACCCCATGATAGCTTTTTGTAGGCTTTGAGAAGATGGATACATGACTGTCCAGGACATATGCACACATCTCTTACCTATACATTTACAAATGGCACATTGTTTAATAATAACCACATACTAACCACAGATAAATTAAAGATCCCGAACTCTGGTCAAGACTACAAGATCCCAGGTAACTTCACCTGCAGCACACCTAATGTAGTGTATTTAATAATATGTACCAAGTGTCCTGGGGCCTGTATGTAGGTGAGACAGGACAGGCCCTTAGGATGAGCATGATCTCACACAGACATACGATTAGAGAACAGAGAATGGACCTCCCTGTGCCAAAACACTTCTGCAATCAAAATCATATCACCAATGATATGAAGATCCTGGTTTTAAGAGGGAATTTCAAAAACAAAAAAGAATGAAGGATATAGGATATTAAACTCATTATGACCTTTGACTCACTCCAAATGGGGTTAAACCAGTCACAGGTTTTTATGACGTTTTACAACAACTAAACACCACGTGACTGATCAAAGGAACCATAAACCCTGAGAACTCTCCTGTGAACTAATATATATGTATTTTTGAACTGTCTATTTGCATGTTCTGTTTTCCATCTATTTTGCATTTAACACTCTATTCCTGTATAAATATGCCTGCCTTCAGATATTGTGTTATACCAAAATAGAAACAATAGAGATGGGATGGTTACAACTCACCCTCATCTAAGTTTTATGGAAGCTGGATAGTGGAGACGCCTTCTTCTTCGTTTTCTTCATTGTGTTATACCAGCCTGATGAAGGGATAGCTTTAGTATCCCGAAAGCTCGCAATATGTCATCATTTTTTTAAGTTAGCCATTAAACTACTACTGAAGATTTCTCTCAAAAAATTTTTTATTTCATATCCACTGGCTAACACGATACAAAAATATTTTTCCTTATACAAATGTAATGTGTAAGAAATCTTATCAATTAAAGAGGTTTTCCAGCACCAAACCGACTTTTATCTATTGGGTCTGGCACCCGGAAACCACTCAGATCAGCTGTGTCACCTCCAGGTACCAGAACTTACAGCAGTGAACATGGAGCATGTGCAGGATAGTCTTATTAAAGTAATAATAGCGAAGCTGCAGTTCGCAAGAACCACCACAGTGGATGGGGCTTCTGCGCTGATCCTATTGTTCGACTAGAAGGAGACTGCACACACTCCTTGTACACTACTATAACTTCTAGTGCCAGAAGCTGCCAGTACAGCTGATCTGTGTGGGGTAAAGATGTTGCCCCCCCCCCCCTAGATCACTTACTAGAGACCTCTCCCGTAGATAGATCATCTTTTTGGGCTGGACAAATTCAGTCAGTTCTCTGCAATGCATGAAGCCTATAGCAATTCTCTTATAAAATGTAGGATTTACAGTAAAGACTAACCCTAACAAAATCATTTGGCAGTCAGTGCTTATGGAAAGCTGGGTAATGGTAATTGAAGCCATTACAGGACTGTCACTAGGCATCTGTAACTGTGTCCACACTAACATGAATAATGTTTTACCTTTAGATTTCTCTTCTAAAATAATCTGATTCCCATTTATCTTGCTGGAATATTCTTAAGGAATCGTAGCTATTTTGGTCTGTTGTTCATACCCCCTACGTGGTTTGATACCCCATCACATTGGCAATTGATGGCACAGATTTGGGTAGTTAATGAGATCTCCACATCGACTTTGTACATAGGGCTCTAGAGTAAGGAAATAAAACAAGGTTAGTCTGCTCGTGGTCAGGAGGACAGCTATTAATGTAAGCACTAGTGGCTATTATACCCATTTAGGTGACATGATTTATGAGGTGGCGGGCTACAGGGCACAGGCTCAGTAGGAAATTGTTTGCCACTCGAAAATTCCAGCTGTTTTCAGTTTCATCCGACAAGCAACCTTACAGCAAACAACAGAAGTCATGGATCTCTGCTGGAAGTTATAAAGTCTGAAAGAAAAACTACATAGAGAAAGATGCAAGCTCGGCAAAAAGATGCAATGTTATCCCTAAGGAAGCCAAACCAAGAAGAGTATACAAGGAATATAGAAGATAAATGATCAGAAGGTGGCTCTGGCTCTGCCCTGAGCAGCAGGCATATTGTTGTTTTTT
The DNA here is from genome assembly GCF_031893055.1 of Leptodactylus fuscus. NCBI lineage: Eukaryota > Metazoa > Chordata > Amphibia > Anura > Leptodactylidae > Leptodactylus > Leptodactylus fuscus. The sequence goes on along the minus strand of NC_134270.1, from coordinate 109,893,320 downwards.
TGTTAGACTAGTTAACTTTTTGGTAGCTGGATATAGGGAATGGTTTCAATTAGCTGGAAACATTGAGTGACAGTGCCACACTTGTTGATGGCTGTGTCTGGTATTGCAGCTCAGTCAAATTCGAAAGAATGCTGCAATGCAAGACAATATAGAATGGAAACGTACTGTGTCTGGGATAAAAAAGGGAAACCATTTTCCTAATCTCAAGCAATTGTAATGGATTTGTAATGTTTATAGTCTAGAAATTTGCTTTGTGATTGTATAAACTAGCAGGGGCTGCTGTTGCATAGATTTTTATGAGAATTATTTACTGCCAACAGTGGTAAAACCAGGTACTACAATTAATGAATATACTGTGCCTGTAAATAATGATAGAATTCTCAAAGGGTCTTTGCTTCCTGACAATTTCCTGATAATAAGCTGCTCTGAATAATAGTTGAGGGTCAAGGATGAAGGATCCTTTCATAACATGAAATTCCTTATAAAGGTGTTTTTTAAGTCACCTTAGCCCTTTTAGGGCCATGGCCATGGCCCCCCATAAACGCACTTTGCAGAAAAATACGCGAAGCAGAAATACTCCGATTTCCAAAAATGTCACAGTTTGGGAAATCACAGCATACTAATTACACTCCTGGAAATGCTACGTGGGTCCCTAGCCTAAAAGAACTCTTAGGGTAAGTTCACACAGGGTTTCTTGGTCCGGAACCTGAGGCGGTCCGTAACAAAATATGGATAGCTGCGACTGGATGCCAGTGCACTGCACCGGCATCCAGTTGAGCATTCCACTCTGGATTAGGCCCAAATGAATGGGCCTAGTTGAGAGGGAGTGTCTTCAGGCAGATGTCGCGAGGCGAATGAGCATCTCGCTTCTCTTCCCGGGAGCCGGAACAAACGGCTCCCAGAAAAAATAACTGACCAGCTCCCGTTGATTTCAATGGGAGCCGTCCTTTTGGTCAGGATTTTGAAGCGGATATGGCAAGTGAACTTACCCTTATACTTTTCCCTTCTGCTAAATCTACAATTGGCTTCGACTCAATCAAATTGCAGCAAAATTTTAAAATCTGCAGCAAAAAAAGGTTTTCTGCAACTTGAAGTCTCAACCTTTAGAATGTATCTTCAGAAATGACCCCTACTAAACAGTTATGGATTGCTAATGTTCTCAAATTTTCCACTTTAGGCTAAGGCCCCATGAGACGACCCAAAGGCAAAAAGTGCTGCTGGAAAAACCATGGTGGCAACGAATCATGGCTCTTCCCGCAGCGCTTTAAACAACAAGTTTTCCTCCGCAGTCTTTCTGTTACAATTCTATCTATGGGGAAACCACCAGCGATCCGTAGATATAAAAATAGAAAAAGGAAAAAAGTAGTGGCACTACTGACTATAATGCACAGAGTCCAATTTTATAAATTTCACAGCATTAGTGCAAAAATATCCATATTTAGACTTAGGGCTATTCCTGGACCAGCCTTGTATGTGGTGGGGCTCTCACCCAGAAAAACATATCATGCAAACTGAAGAATAAAGAAAAAGAAAAATGGGGGCACTCACCAAGGCTGAAGATTATTTAAAACCAAGTCCCTTATTTTTCAAAGTCCCATAAAAACATAGGGAGAGAAAATGACAGCTGGACAAAAGAACAGGCAACAGCCGTTTTGCGCACTTCGCACTTTCTCAAGACATCCGTAGATATACACTGTGTTCCAAATTATTATGCAAATAATATTTTCTCATATTTTCAAAAATTACATATATGAATTGCAGTTATTGTAATTTTCTAGTCATCAACTATTAGAGTACAATTGAAAGGTTTTTGAACAAACTGCCTATGATAACAGTATATTTTAATTAAAAAACAAAACAAAACAAAATTCACTCAAAATGCATGTTCTAAATTATTATGCACAGCAGAGTTTTCAACCTTTTTATTTTTATAAAGAACAAAAAAATTGTCATTTGTGAAATTATAAACATTAGCAGGTTATTACAAACTGAAATCAAACAGTTTTCAAGTCAAAACTTTATTCTAGGTGATGTTACATTTGCAGATAGGACCGCTTGTTCGAAAGGAGCTTCTGAACTCTTGTCCATTGAATTTGTCAGGTTTTGGATGGTTTCTGCTTCAATTGTTTTGCATGAGGACTGAATACCCTCCCAGAGCTGTTGCTTAGATGTGACCTGCCTCCCGCCATCATAGACACTCCTTTTGATGATGCTCCAGAGGTTCTCAATGGGGTTGAGGTCAGGGGAGCATGGGGGCCACACCATAAGTTTGTCCCCTTTTATGCCCATAGCAGCCAGAGATGCAGATTTGTTATTTGCAGCATGAGACGGTGCATTATCATGCATGAAAATGATCTTGGTACCGAATGCATGGTTCTTCTTCTTGAACCATGGCAGGAATTGCTGTTTGAGAAACTCCACATACATTATGGAGTTCATCTTTACCCCTTCAGTGATCCTAAAGGGGCCGACAATCTCTCTCCCCATGATTCCAGCTCAAAACATTACTCCACCTCCTTCTTGTTGGCGCCGTAGCCGTATTTGCATGGGGTGACTATCAACCAGCCATCCTCCACTCCATGCATCTGGACCATCGAGCGTTGCACGGCACTCATCGGTGAACAAAACAGTTTTGATGTCAGTCTTCATGTATTGTTTGGCCCACTGGAGCCATTTCTGCTTGTTTGCAGTGGATAGAGGAGGTCAACAGGATGGCTTACGCATGGCTGCAAGCCTCTGAAGGACCCTGCATCTTGTTGTTCGGGGGACGTTGGAGGCACCAGCAGCTTCAAAAACGTGTCTGCTGCTATGACAGTTGCTCTTTTAACCTGATGCAATTGTCAGTTGGAAAGAGTCCTCAATTTTCCCTTATCAGCATGCACACGTGTGTGCTGTGAATCAGCTACATACTTCTTGATTGTGCAATGATCACAATGAAGTGTCTTGGCAATGTTGATTGTAGTCATTCCTTAACCTAAATACTCCACAATTTGTTGCTTCTCAGCAGCCGATACATCCTTCTTCTTTCCCATTTTGGCAGAAAATGTAGACTGCTTAATAATGTGGGACAGCCTTCTTAAGTAGGCTTGCCTTTAATTGGACACACCTGCCAAACTAATTAGCACAGCCGTCTGCAATTGCTTTCAGTGATATAAAGAACCCTGACACACATCACCATCAATGAGTTTAACTGACAAACAAAACAATTCTTACCCTATTACTCCTAAAAACTTTTTGCATAATAATGTGGAACACAGTGTAATTGACATGCTGCAATTTCCAAAACTGCACCAGTTTTTGAAATCACGGTGTGCCCGCACCGTGGTTTTTACTGCAAAGTGGGCATGGGATTTGCTAGAATCCCATCCACTTTGCACTTACTGTAAAAAGCTGCGATTCTTCTTGCGGTGCTTCCGCCACGGGCAAATCGTAGAATTTCTGTCCCGTGAGACTCCGGCCTTAAAGAACTTTCAAGTTGGCAAAACAGAACCCGCAACAAATTTCAACAAAGGTGGCAGCCTTGGCTAGATTTCTGTTTATGATCAGTCTTGCCTACCTGAGTACTCTCTCACTTTCCTTCTTCCGACACTTCTTAATTCTTTTTCATCTCTCTTTGCCTACCCTTGGGCTTCTCCTTTCTATTCTTATGGCTAACTTTACCCTCTCAACCTCCCCCTCCCATTTACCCACTTATCACTCACATAGATGTGCTATCGGTATAAAGAAAACTTCAATGTTACTTTGCGTTTTATCCTGAATAATGTTTTTTCTATATTATGTTTACTGTTTCCTGATATTGACTTAAATGTTTTTTGAGATGACTTTCACTCTAGGTCATCTTTATATGCTGTAACCTGTTTTGATATCAAACTCCTCATATGCATTGTTTTTGTATTGTATAGACTGAAAAAATGTTAATAAACCAATTTAAAAACAAGAAATGAGATGTGTTTAAAATAGAAAAAGGATGGAGATTTTCAGATGACACCTTTATTTTTACATCTTTATCTTTTACACCAGGTACACATCTTTCACCAACTCTAACAAGTCCAGCTCTTTGTATCAATTAATAGTTGCTCCTCCACTGATTCCAGTACAGGCGAAATTTCTTCTCTATCCCTCACTGTTCCTGAGCATTCAATGCTGCTAGTTTTGGTGTCTGATATGCTATTTAGACCAGTATTGTTAGGAGGGCGGTGTCAGGCAGATGCAGACAAAGGGTGTGATTCTGGGCTCTGACACTGGCTGCCTCTGATTGGAGATCTGAATCATGCCCCCTGCCTGACACTGCCCCTATGACATCACAGAGCTTAAATAGCACATCAGGCACCAAAGCTAACAGCACTGATTGCTCAGGAACGGTGAAGTCCAGCTGTGCTGGAATCAATGGAGTGGCAACTATTAATAGATACTAAGAATTTGAATTGGAAGAGGTGGTAAAAGGTGCTTTTTAAGAACTAAATCAAATTTTGCTTTTGCATTTCCCTTTTTTCCTCCACATATTCCAAGATCCATCTTTTTTTTTTAGTCCCATGATGGCTTATTGTTTGTGGGACAAATTGCACTTAGTAAGGCACCATTAAGTATTGTGTGTAATGTACTGGGAAGCTGAATGAGAAATTGAAAAAAAACCCTCACATTTGGGCCAATTTCTTATGGGTTTAATTCACTATGTGGTAAAAATGACGTCTCCCATATACTGCAGGTCAGTACGGTCACGTGATACCAAATTTATATAATGTTTTTAATGTTTTAATACCATTTAAAAAATAAAAACTTCAAACTAGAAAAACTTCTTTGTACCAACGTATTTTGACTTTTTCATATTTATGGCACCTTTTTTATATAGGACAAGATGCTTTACAGCCCTCTCCATACATGCCCTTGTGACCAATGACGTATATGTAGGTCATTGTTAAGGAGCTTTAAACTTTGCTAGTCTTAAACTTTGCTTTCTAGAAATCTAGCCTCGTACACTACGTCTAGTGAAGCTGAGATTCCTTGCCAGCTCCTGTAATTAATGACTGAAAACCTCTCTAGAACAAAAAAAAAAATTGACTACATATGGTGTAACCCAGGGAAGTTATCAATTTAGAGGAGAATAATCATGAACACATCCTAAAGAACAAGATCAATGACAAGAAACAAATGATCTCCATGGGGTCAGCTGGAGAGGCCCCTGTAGTGTTCCTTTGTGTATTCTTGCAGGGAAGGGACCATAGTAACAGGATGTGTGAGCTCCTTTGCCCCAGGTGGACACTTTATTATGAGAACCATTATGAAATGTGAGGCTTTCTGCAGTCCAAGGGCACATCTTGTCCCAGATCTCCTCAGGGGTAACATTATCTAGATGTAATGCTCCCTTACACTTCTTATTTGATGCCTTATTCTGGCAGCTTCTGAAATACTAGAGACATTTATCAAAAGTTTTACCCTGGGCAAAAAAATACTGACATGTTTATCAATAAGAATATCCAACTTTTTCCAGCAAAAACATGTTTTGTTTCTTAGTGTAAAGGAAAGGTATAAAGCATTTTCTCTGATGATTGAAGCTTGGAGATATAGAATCTCTGTACGGAAAAGCAGACAACTGGATGAACTGGCAGATTCTCAAAGCTTTCTTATTTACTTACAGCAAACAGAGATCTTGAAAATGAAAATATCAACAGAAGACCAATTCCAAGGAACACTGTTCTTGTGGGGGAAAAGGATTAAGCGCACACTTAGTTATCTTACTCTCCACCTGTTCACTTAAGAAAGGGGTTTTCAGCCAGAATCGCATTGCAGTTTGTGGACTCCAATAAAGAAAGATAATTCTTTAAGACATGAATAAGCGCGGAATCCTTCTTCCCCACTAGAACAGTATTCCTCCTTTGGAATACTGTCTTTGGAATTGGTTTTCTGTCGATATTCTTGCAGTGCCTTAAGCTTCTCCTGAAGGCGGTATTATTCTAGCAGCTTTTATACCCTACACTGTGATTTCTGGTCTGGTCTCAACAATAAAAGGTGAGAGACCACTTATCTTGATTCTTACTAAAATAGTACAATACTATATTCATCATCATTATATAGTGTTACACTATGCACTGTTCGGTGCGGCGGTGCAGTCTTACTATTCTTATCTGCGCTTTATCTTAAAAGCAAGTGAGGATTAAAACCCCCAAAAATTAAACGTTGCAGAACTTTCCATTACATACTGTAATGGTTAAATGGATTGTCTAGTACAAAATTGTAGGGCGCTCCCCTATTTACAACTTTTCCTGCGGAGGACTCTACATGTCCATGTAAAGGGTAAGGATAAAGGGGTTATAATACAAGCATTTCTCATCTACTCACAGAACAGGTGTAAAATTTATAATCACTCCATGTCATTGAGTCCTCACGTACATCAGTAGACATACAGTTGTGCAGTTTCATTTTAAATCTGTAGGGCTAAGGCTAGGGCTACATGGCGACATTAGTCACGCAATTGTAATAAAATTGCACAATAGAAAGTTGCCCAACTTTAATGCAACACGATGTTGCAGCAATGTCGCACAATGCAGTTTGCTGCAATGTTGTTCCAACATGCAAGCATCTGCAATTCCTTATATTCTTTAAAGATACCTTAAAGATAGTAATTCACTATTTACACCTGCACAAATACACATGAATAATAATTTAAAAAAAATAATAAGCAAAATTTCAGCAAATATGCGACCCATGGAGCAATGTTGCCAGTGACATTGACATACAACATAAAGTTGAGCAAAAGTGTGTCACATGCAGCACCTTAGAAACGAATGGCTTTTTTGTCACATGTCTTTAGTGTGATTTTAAACGACACAACAAATATTTCTGTTTAGCCCTACCATAAGGGTAAGTTCACATGGCGGAAACCTTTTTTGGCGTGTGACTTTTCTGCACGGCTAACCGCAGCGTGAAGCCGATGAGGGGAGTCGGCATCCTGTCGCGGCATACCACTCCTAATTAGGGCCGAATAACATGAGCCTAAGCTGGAGTGAGTCTCGAGCCGTAGATGCCGCGGCTGACTCAGAAGATAGGACATGCCGCTTCTTTTTCCCATTAGCTGAAAAAAATCACTAGTGGGAAAAAAAAGAGATTGACTCCCATTGAAATGAATGGGAGACGCTTTTGCAGGCACATTTGAGGTGAATTCCGCCTCAGAATCTGCCTGCAAAAAACTCAGTTTGAACATACCCTAAGAGTGACACTCAAGCATAACACTTGGTTCTTCCCATTGGTCAACATAGTCAGTGAATAAAATGGTACAGTGACAGTGATCAGTCAGAGGGTCTCAGCTGTAAGGACTAGAGATGAGCAAACACTACTCGAAACAGCCGTTTCAAATAGCATGCTCCAATAGAAATGAATGGAGGTAGCCGTCCCGTGGGGGGTTAAGGGGCCAGCCGCTGGCAAAGTCTGCGTACCAGCTGCTTCCATTCATTTCTATGGGAGCATGCTATTCGAAACGGCTGTTTCGAATACTGTTCACTAATCTCTAGTAAGGACCCAGTAATCATAAAAGCAATCCCTTTTTATATGCTCTCTAGGGAGTCCCCTTCAGGGGTGTAACTGTAGATGTCCCCCAAGGCTCCGTCCTAGGACCCCTCCTGTTCTCCATCTACACCCTCGGCCTGGGCCAACTCATAGATTCTCATGGCTTTCAATACCATTGCTATGCCGATGACACCCAAATATACATCTCTGGACCAGACATTACCTCCCTGCTGACCAGAGGTCCAGACTGTTTAGCAGCTGTAGCCTTCTTCCTCTCTTCCTGCTTTCTCAAACTCAACATGGAGAAAACAGAGTTTATCATCTTCACCCCACCCCGTATGGCCCCTCCACCTGACCCATCTATCAAAGTTAACGGAACTACAATTACCCCTGTCTCACAGGCCCGATGCCTTAGGGTAACCCTGGACTCCGACCTATCCTTCAAGTCACACATTCAAACCCTCAACACTTCCTGCCACCTCCAACTCAAAAACATCCACCAAATCCGCTCCTTCCTCACCCCTGAAACTACTAAGATGCTCGTCCAGGCCCTCATAATCTCCCGCTTAGACTACTGCAACACCCTTCTCCATGGACTCCCAGCAAACATTCTCACCCCCTCCAGTCCACCTTCAACTGCGCTGCTCGTTTAATTCACCTCTCCCCCCGATCTTCATCGGCTGCTCCCCTCTGCCAGTCCCTCCACTGGCTACCTATAGCCCAGCAAATTGAATTCAAGCTACTAACGCTAACATACAAAGCCATCCACAACCTGGCCCCTCCATATATCTCTGAACTAATCTCCCACTACCTGCCCACACGTAACCTCAGATCCTCCAAAGACCTCTTACTCCGCTCTGCACATGGCTTGGCAATGCGTTTGGTATTCTGTTTGGGGAGGGTCCCCATGTGGACTCCACGCAGCGCCGCACCTCCCATGAGGCGACCTGAAGCGACAGCTTCAGGCGGCGCTATGCCAGGACCCCAGAGAGGGCGGCATTTTTGCTAACCTAAGCCAGTCCAGGACAAGCTGTCCTGGACTGGTTTAGCACTGAGCGGTGGATTGGGGAGGCCGCTGAAGCAGCGCTGCTCCAGCAGCCTCCCCTCACGCTCAGGCAGAGAGCAGGTCCTCTCCCTGCCTGCTCTCTGCCTGCGAACGCCACTAAGCCCCGCCCCCTTTGCTTCACCCCACCCCATTCGCACTCCACCATGCCCCCTCCGCTCCGCCCCCCCCTCTGGGGGGCGGCTTTCTGTCGTTCGCCTTGGGCGGCGAAAGGGGTAGGTTCACCCCTGCATCCGCTCCTCACGCAACCGTCACCAAGATTTCTCCTGTGCATCCCCCATACTCTGGAACTCCCTACCAAGACACATAAGACTGACCCCCACAATCACAGGCTTCAAGAAGGCCCTGAAGACTCACCTATTCAGGAAGGCCTACAACCTCCAATAACACTATCATTGCACTGCCATCTGAGCAGTCTCCCCCCTCTCCTTCTGTCTCTACCCCCCTTCCCTCATAGACTGTAAGCCTCGCGGGCAGGGCCCTCTACCCCACTTTGCCAGTCGGTCCTTGTTAGTATTATATCTACCTGTATATTCTGTGTACTGTATGTAAACCCCCAAATGTAAAGTACCATGGAATTAATGGTGCTATATAAAAAAAACAATAATAATAATAATAGGGGGTGAATAGGTAACAGTCGCTACAGGGTCCTTGACTTTGATGGTTCCAAAGTACCCTAAACCATATAAAATATGCCACTATTCTAAATGACACACGGTAGTTAAGGACATTATTAGAGATTTTGCACTAGGACCCAGGAGCTTCAAGATACACCACTATTCCCCTCTATAAGCTGGAAAATCCTTGTATTAAATACATGTATAGCTACAGCAAATATCAGACCAGCTTCCATTTCCCCAGCAAATCCACAACTGTATTTGCTGGTGGTCCTGGTGTTGATGCTGGCCTTAACCCCTTACAGAAATGAATCAGTGCAAAATGTACCTAAAAATAACATGATGATAAAATGTGGAGACTGACTCTACTGAAATCTCATTAAAGGCTCACTAATGAATAATTAAAAATGGAAATCTCTGATATTTTTGGTAAACTTTCATGTTTTCGGTCTGCCCTAATGACTGAATTGAACTGTATGTACACATTCTAGCCAGTTCAAATGAAAATCCAGACAAACCCATTAAAGTAGACGTCAATAGTGATGACTCTGTGCCTCAAGCCATGGAACAATTCCTTCATCTATCCATAATAACAGTACACGTTTTACCAGTTCCTGGAGATGTCTTTCTATGGAAACATGTCTGACAGCAGAACTATATAAACTTAGTACTCATATTTTACAATTCTTCTATTTATTTAGAAATGGGCTGTCCTATTTTTTTTTTTTAATATTAAATTATGACAAAAACTGTAAAAAACAGCTTTAGGTAAATGAAACCCAGATTATAATTCAAGAACGGATAAAGTGGTTAATGTAAAAAAATTGATTTGATATTCCGTTCCTATCCGTCACTATTGACAGTGAAGATAAAATAAAAGCAGAATGTCCTTCCTGTCTGCTTTCTGTTTTTGTCTGTAACTAAGGGACCTTCTGGTTTTGCAGATGTAGCAGTTGCCAAATGAACATTTATCACGCTGCACACTTTTCTCTATGCAGTTTGTGTAAATACAAAATTAAAGTTGGTTTCCGTGATATGAAGGATTGTTTCAAGGCTACCATATCTGTATTTTAACATGGCCTTCATTGATGATAGATATAAATGGAAAGTGTTCTATTTGTATCCGTAGATAGATATGCGATGGATGGATGGATGGATGGATGGATAGATAGATAGATAGATAGATAGATAGATAGATAGATAGATAGATAGATATGTGATGGATTGATGGATAGATATATAGATAGATATGTGATGGATTGATGGATATGTAGATAGATAGATAGATAGATAGATAGATAGATAGATAGATAGATAGATAGATATGTGATGGAGAGGATAGA